>NC_056747.1:633752315-634404815 GCF_019279795.1 Protopterus annectens
GAAGCAGTGCCTTTCATTTGGGCAAAACCGTGTTTAGTTTTTTGCCATACCTGTGAAAATACCTCACCAAAAATGTCCTTCACTGAAAAACAGTGGTATATAACTCTGTCATTCCAGAGCTGTTGCAACTTGGACTTTGTTCTTTTCTGTAATTTACTACGACCTTGGATGTAAATAGTTATTGTAAGTCTTCAAATGTGGAGAATAGGTTTACAGTTTTCATAGTCAGGCTTGTTATCAAAAGCACTTGATAAGCTTTTCAGGGTTTACTGTTTCCTTAAACTGATGTGTCCATAAAATAAAATATGTAAACTCATAGATTTGACATTTCTTTGTGGCATTTGTTTACCGGGAAAGTCCGACTAGGACAGAACATGCCCATTTTCTGCAGAGGCCCAGGAAGAAAAGCTCCACAATCACAATCTTTCAAAAATCAACTACAGATATTTTAAGTCACAAATTATCATGTTACACTACAAAACACAGGAGTGAAAAAATGTTGTAATGAGAAAAACACAGAATATATGTTTCATAGTACATTGCAATGAAAAACAATAACATGACTTGGAGAAAATGTGAGAAAAAACTCATTAGTCGTATTATTTATTACATAGATTACTTATGTGATAAATGAGACCTGAAACTAGTCTAAGAAGATATTTAAAAGAGATTAGAAAATTACATGATTAGAGACAGTGAGGGGAAATTGAGTGATGTCTTAATATGAGAGAGGGTGTTCATATTATGATTATAGAAAGAAGGCTGGAGAGAAAAGGAGATTATAAGAAGACTGTAGAATTGAGTGTCTTCAGGTAGGTAGGAAAGATCTGCAGAGAGAAAGTGGATATGACAAGGTAGTGGGAAAAACAAAAGAAAGGAGTGAAATAAGAGGTTGGAGAGGGTTGTGAAGTATGACTTAGGTTGAAGGGAGTGAGTTAAGTATAGTGAGCAAGTTCAGCCTTGATTGATTCAGGAGCAGGTCCATGATTTTGTAAAGTACTCTTTAAAGGTGGGTAGGTAAGAAGTGGTTCTGCTGCTTAGAGGTAGGGAGCTCCTTTTTTTTTGTTGCTACTGAGTACAAGTATAGGCTTTGTCGGGGGGGGGGGTTATTTGGTGTATTTATGGTGAGACATTGTTTCTTCTGATCTGAGAGTTCTTTTAGGGAAATATGTGTTGATTAAAGGGGTAAGAGATGGGCAGACTAATGGGTTGTGTATGATTTTATGTAGTAAGTTGGAGTATGCAGAGCTTGACAATGATGGGTAAAGGAGTCTGAATTGGTAGCAAACTTGTTCATTTTGTTGCAGCAGTTTTTAAGTTTGTTTTTTGTGGATTATTGTAAATTGGTTAGAACTGGGACTCCATACAGTAGGGAGGGCAGAAAATAAGTAGAGTAATTTTTGTGGGTATGCTCAGAAAATGTTTGTTTCTGAATAGCATGCCTAGTATTTGATGGGTTTTCTTGATATTGCTTTGTATGTGGAGTCAGGTTTAAGATTGTCATTTATTATGACTCCTGTTAGGTTGGTATGGTGAACTAATTCAATTTCAGTGCCATTTGCCAAAAAGACTTTGAAAGATGCTTTATTAGTGGTATGAGTTTTTGGGGTAAAGAAGAAGAGTTTGTTTTATTATTTTTTTTGGGGGGGGATGAGTAAGAGTTGTGCCCTTGTTTTTAATGTAGATAACAGCTTGTTAAGTGATTTCTTGGAGGTTAGTTAATATATTTGAAGAGCAGATGGTGGTAGAATCATCTGCATATTGAATCAAGGTGCCTTCACAAGAGGGTGAAAGTAGATTATTGATAAAAATATTGAATAGTACAGGGGCAAGGATTGATTCTTGTGGGACTGTTGTGGGAAGGTGTGCAGAGATGGACCTTTGCCGTTTTACAGCTTGTTGCCTGTTGGCAAGGTTGCTAGAAAACCATTGAATAGATGGAGATGATAGACCCAGGGTGTAAAGTTGATTGAAGAGTTTAATGTGAGAGACCATGTCACAGGCTTTTGATAGATCCATAATATGTATATGCAAGTTTATTAGAGTAGTGAGCTTTATTGTCAGTGTCTGTAAATGATATTAGTGCAGTGGAGGTGCTGTGGTCTGGACGAAATCCATGTTGCGTATCAGAGATTAGGTTGTTTTGTAAGAGACGGTGGAGAAATTTTTGATATATACATCTTTCAAGGATTTTAGAGAGTGGAGACAGGATGGCTGTGGGATGGAAATTTGTAATGTCAATGGAATTACCTCTTTTTGAAAGGGAATAATATATGCAATTTTCATAAGTTAGAGAGACAGGATTCTGTACTTGATCTATTAATAAAAATGCTGATTGGGTATGCTATTGCATCTGTAGCTAGGTTTAGGTATTCCGGATGGAGGATGTTAGCCAAGGAGGAACACTGTTTTAGTTTCTGTAAAAGCTTTTTTATGATAGTTATAGAAGTTGGTTGCAAGTTAAAGTGGGTGGAGTTGTCTGTGTGTATGGGAGTGTTAGGTGAGTTTTGTGAAGGAGATGCAGTCAAATCTAAGGTAGGGGAAGTTAGCTGCTTGGAAGTGGGTGTGCTATGTGAGTTTAAGGTTAAGTAGGCCTTGCATTGTAGGAAGTATGTACTGAAATAGGTGGTAGTTTGAAGAGGAGGAATGTCTGTTTTTGGGCTGGGATCCTTTTTTGTATCATGGTTGATGAGAGAGGATGTGGAGGACCATAATTCTTTTAGGGTTGTTTTTATGGTTATCTTGCTGGTGAATATAATAAGACTTTTTATCCCTATTAACTTGTTTCTTAACTTGGTTTAATAGCTGTCTGAATAGTTAACATTTTTATTATTTTGCCTGTTAATCCATGCTTTGTTTTTTGTCTTTCATAAGGATTTTACATTGGTTGATGAGCCATGGGATATAGTTGTTTTTAATTCTATTTATAAGTTGTGGGGTTAAGGTGTTAAGAATGTTTAGACGTGCTGCATTGAAGTATTCAACTGCATCAATTAAGAGGAGTCTTTTTAGAATGGCCCAGTTAACTGCTTTCAGAGATTCAATGAAAAGACTCTTTGGAGAAACTGAGATTACAGGTAGTTTTGAGTTTTCTTTGTTAGTTGTGAAATATTCCTGTGGGTATAAGCTGGCAGATGGTCACTTAGTGCATCAGAGATGGTACCTGAAGAGGTAAAATTAGATAGGTTGGTCCTTGGTGGATTAAATACCAGGACAACAATCTGTAAAAATGTAGCAAGAGACACGAGGTAAGACAAGTCCTGATAACTTTAAAGGCTGTAACACAAGCTCCCAGATTACCATTAACACACATCTAAGTTAATTGCAACATGCAGTTTGCATTGAATTTGGTTTGAAATTAGGGTGTAGTAGCTGGAAAATGACTGAGATGATGGGAGGGACAATCGGATACTTCAGAGGAATTCATCGTCAAGTCTTGATTAGAACCTTCACACCTGTTTTCACAAAATCTTACCAAGATAACACTTATACGTAGATGATATTTTATGTAGCATATATCATGGATTGAAGTAGGTGAAAAAATAAAAAAGACAGCTGATTACACAAGTTCCAGGATAAAAAAGTGTGAAATCCTGGTATGCACACTGGTGCCAGGATTGGAAAAAAAATAACCATGTAGAATCCTTAATGCATGGAAACTTTAATACAATGGGATTAGGCCAGGGTCAGAGGGAGGATACCCTCCGCATTGTAGAACGAAATTGTAGTCCACAAAAACTGACAGGCCAAAAATGAGCTATGAAGATGATAGTTTACTGCTGAGGATAAGGAAGAAATTATGTATTGATACTATTATGCAAGAAGCCCACAATTTCCAGATAGAAGATATTCAATAAGATTGAGAGAAATTAGAAGAAAGAAAAATACTTTCAAAAGAAAAACTGTCAAAAGCTTCAAATGCAAATTTGTGTTCATCAATACAACAGATTGATGAAAAACATTATGTAACCAAGAATCTTTGGGTCATTGGAAAAAGAAGTGACACAGGATATGTGAAAATGTAAAGAACAAAACCTAGAGATTTTTGAAAGGTACAGGAATACAATTTTTTTTATAATATATATGAGATACATAAGTCATGTAGCTTTACAAGGAAATGTGATCTATTGAGCCCTATGAAGAGGCTTTGAGTCACAGTGAAAACTATTTATGTTCTTCAATTTCCACAATTTATAACATGACAGAAGTGGATGCCTTAACTGAGTTCTGAAATAAGGGTAATAGTTGTCTTGCCTCAGCTTTATTAACTTCTGATTTAGTTTTTATATATTTAATTTACATTTGTTTACCAGGAAAGTCTGACTGGACAAAAATGCTTTTTCATTGTAGGCCCGGGAGGGAAAGCTCAACATTTAACACATGGACATGTACACATTTACAAATGCAGGCACCATAGATGGTACAGAGATTTGTATGCATTTACATAATGACATAGAGAAATAAGTATATATATATATATATATATATATATATATATATATATATATATATATATACACACACATATATATACAGAGAGAGAGAGCCAAAAACAGAGTAAAAAGCATATATGCAGTCAAAAAAGGCATAAGAATAACATATTTATACATGAAAGAATTAACAGCATGTTTAGGACATATAAGAGGCTCACATAGTGTGTTTGCACATATTGCCTACAAAAATGTGTATCTAATAAACTTGTACTGGAAAGGTTCACACAGATTCTGCCTCAGCTTGCTTTGAGGGAAAGATTAGTTTGCTTTTTATTTCTTGTATTACTTTTTTGCCTTTTTCTATTTTGTATACTGCGATTTGTTTTCTTTACACTTTGTTTTACTTGTGTTCTGCTTTTAACTGCATATTAAAACTTGAAGAGAGACCACAGCTCTGTCTCTTGTGAATTTTTCCCACCCTCCTACCCTGTTACTGTTGTGTTAAACACCACTGTCTTTCTAGTTGCCTGTCCCTTATGTTGACCGTATATCTTGTTTCCTCTCTCCTTTTACTGGCTGGTGTGAGTAAGCACAAAGTTATCATTTTGTGAAATTACTCCCCTTCAACTATTTCAATTTATTGGCCATCCTACTGTATTCCATAGTACCAGAATAGAAAAGTGCCCTCCCACTTTCAATCTATCTTGCTCTTTTAAAAATAGTGGCTCTCCACTAAAACTTAATTTTTTGTACAGCTAAAACTTACGTTACCCACTTTCATATCTAACTGTTTAGTGCACACTGCAGTGTTTAGGATAAACTATTTTTTTCATCTTACCTTTAATCATCTATTACAAGACCGATTACATGTATAGATTTGCAGGCGTAGGACTGCATATATCTGCTGACTTCACCAGATCCAAGCATAATGAACATTTTAAAATATGAGAACAAGTCTAAGATGGCTTCCCTGCTTTGTTTAGCAGAAGCATATCAGTGTTGAGCAGGAATGGAAATCAACCCAGAAGTAGACAAAAATCAAGCAGCAACTGAATGTGCCAAAAAAAATAAAAGAAAGATGGATCAGGTGCGAGGGCCAGAAATGTGGAAAAGGCATAAATATAGTTGCAAATACAGAAAACTCGTGGAACAACCTCATGTCAATCAGGATCTGACGCAGAAATGGTTAAGGAGAGGTGAATTTAAACCAGAAGATGAAAGGTTAATATTAGCAGCCCAGGATGGTCGACACATTGGTTTACAAAGTTCTTTGAACATGTGGGAGAAACAGACGAGTGCAGGTTCTGCAAAACAATACTGGAAACAGTTGCTTATCTTGTTGCTGGGTGTGATGCACTAAGGACCTTTATATTGAAAGGCATAATAATGTGGCAAGACTGTTTGCACTGGAGAATTGTGCAAACATTACAATACTGAAGTAGCTTAGAAGCATTGGAAATGTGCCGCCACAAAGCATTATAGAGAATGGAGTAGTTTGTATGACATGGGAATTGCCCATTACCAACAGTTCAAAAAAATAGATGCAAGAAAACCAAATATAATAGTCCATGAAAAGAAGACAAAAAAGCATTGATTATTGAAATTGCTGTATGCAGTGATTACAATGTCTTACATTCAGAGAGAGACAGAGTCATAAAATACCAGGGTTTGCTAGCGGAAATGAGGGCAGTGTGGAAGAAGAAAACCTAGATACTTCCAATAGTAGTAGGAGTAATGGGTCTCAAAGGATTTATAGTCATGTTTAGATGTTACCAGTACATGTAACACTGTATGAATTGCAGAGGGAGTCAGTTCTGGGCAAATTGCGGGTGCTTCAAAGAGCACTTTTGGCTAACATCAAGGATTGAAACAATACTACTTTCAGGAACTTTAATCGTACTTTGACTTAGGAATGGGGTCCATTCCCATCTTTGTACTAGAAACCCAAACATCTTGGAGAAGTTAAACTGAATATAACACAAAGAATGATTCAGGTGTCACTGCCATCATTTGTTCTCACATTTCTTTTCCTACTGTGCTTGTACCATTGCCTCCACGAGTCTAACTTCCTCTTGCTGTTGTCTGAACTTAAGCTCCTGCTCTACTTCTGTAATTTGCACATCTCTTGCAGTTTAACTCTTCCACATTCACTTTTGGCCTTACCCATCCATTCCTTGATATCTCTGGTCCTGTGTCAACGACTATTCCTTGCTGGCATCCTTCCCAGAAAGGACAGGTTCCAGGTTCTGGCTTACTGTGCTCTTGTACACTTTCTCCTATTCTGCAACCACTTTACTCCACAGTCATGTTATCTCTCTCTGTATTTACTCCACCCTTGCAGATAATTTGTCCTTTGTCTGCAGACTTCTATCACCCCCTAATTGCCTTCCTCATCTTTTTGTTTTTAAGTTTTACTAAGGTAGCATACCACTGTCATCTGTGCAGTAGTTGCACATGCTGGTCATACACTGGCCCTTCCTTAGATACAGTCAAACAGCCCAAGCTTGTTCTTACAACCGGTCTGCTTCCATACTTCATTGTGTGTGTGTCCTTTTTCTTACTCTGTAATCCATCCATTTTGTAACTGTTAATAAACTTTCCGTTATCCCTGTGTAATTTTATGGTGCTTCATTTTGTGTTATTTATGCATGGCTATACTAAACATAAATTAGGTTCCATGTTCAATGCTAAAATGTTCCTCAGACGAAGTTTTGAAACACAGCTTTCAGTATTATTCTTCCTTTACTTTCTTAGATATACGGACAGCATGGCGATAATTTGCAGAACATTACCAAAAAGAAATAAAACAAAAAGTTCTATAACATTCCTGTTAACTATGAAAAGTTCCTTCAAACGTGAAACAACAAACCAAGAGCACTACAGATTGTACAGCAAACCATATGTTTGGCAGCAAGTGTTGGCCTATTGAAAGTACCATACCTTTAGACTGCATGTTTTAACTTAGAAAATCTGCCAAGTGGTAAAGTGGTCTGGTGTTTAAAGCAATGACATTACATCTCCATGGTTAGTCATGAACTCTGAATGTTTGGGTGATGTTTGCAGGTTCACCGTTGTCATACTAGTGTAGTGATCTGGTCTTGTAGCATTTTAGATACAACCATAATGTCACAGCTGCAGAGTTAATGCCCAGACTCCATCTTGAACACTAATGTTGACAGTGATTATTTTCTTGTGATCAGATTGTACAATGCACAGTTTCCATCTTGTTGTCCCAGGGTTCAGTTTTGATCTTCATGTAACCTGTCTTGCAAAAGTGGTATACTGCATGTGATGCAAAGCTACATTTTAAGGTTTCCATCTTATAACGCTAGAGTTTGCTCCAGGACTGTCACAGTGATATAGCAGTCATACTGTGAGATGTACTGATCTTATGATAAATGGCTTAACTGATATAGGACCCACCTCACAGCTCTAAAATGAAACAAAATGTATACCAGCTTGCACCCCTCTCAACCACACACATACAAGCACAAACAGAATATGAAAACAAGGGTGAGGGAAGACCTCAGACTTGTAAAAGTATCAGCAGATGATGTACATTTTACTTTTACAATACATAAGTTTCAGAAAAAAATGTGCTGTGCTTGGTCCAGTGAAAACATTTTAGAAGTCGCTTTAGGTTTGGAAGAGGGATGGACAGAATGTATCCAGGGCCAGATTGTAGCCCTGAAGCTGCATGTTTGACCATCTTGGTGCATAAGTCAGCTGTAGCTTTGCACTAAATGTTTCTTGTCTTCATTTTCAGTACCTGCTTAATACATTTTGGAGAACAAGAGCCTTTCTTGGCAAGCAGCAGGTAGAAGTCAGGAAACAATTGTGAGTGGGATGCCATTCTATTTCAGGACACATGAATATTCACACACCACACACATCTAGGGTCAATTTGATCATTGCGAATTTACTTTTTTATATATATATATATATATATATATATATATATATATATATATATATATATATATATACACACACACACACACATATATATATATATATATATATATATATATATATATATATATATATATACGTCTACTGCTCTACATCGAAAATACACTTCTTTGAAATAGAGCAGTAGACCGTACACTTCAGCGAAAGTCCACTAAAACGAAAGTGCACTTTTGCTGAAGTCTAGTTCCCCGGGCTACCCAAAAAAAAAAAAACCGCTAAAACATGTTTTTGCAGGGGGGGGGGGGGGGGGCTGTGCCCCCTACACACCCCCTACTTAAATATACCAACTCCAAGATCTTACTACAGCAGGGAAAAGGGAATATTCCCATTTCGCGCTGTAGTGTGACTGCCAAAGTTTGAAGTTTCACTATTTCGAACAAGTGGACTCTGTGAGGTGGGGTTCGAAGTAGTGAAACTTCTAACATATTGACGGATCCCATATATATATATACACACACAAACACACACACACACACACACACGCATATCTATGTATACATACATATCTATGTATCTGTGTGTGTATGTGTATATATATATATATATATATATATATATATCAGAAACACAGACCCAAAACGAGAGCTGAGGACCGTGCACAATGTGCATATGCTGCTTTTCCCAATTCTTATACACAATCAAAGTTAGCGTTCGTAGATAAAGGTGTATGGCAATCACTTACTGTCTCACAGCTGATAAACCCAAATAACTGCAGTCAAACTAGGAGAAGCCTAGTATTCAGTACGATAGAACACACTTCTAAGATTGCAATAAGTCCACATTAAAATCCTAGTACTCAATGTGATAGTACACACACTTCTTGAAAGTAGCGATAAATCCACAGTAGATTGATGACACCATTCGGTTCAAGTAAAAAACAGTATTTAATAGTAAGCGCTTTCACGGCTGAGAGAAGCCGCTTCTTCAGACAAACACAGGAGCGCCATTACAGCGCCAAATTTAAACAAAATGTTTCAACTGCTAAAACCTCCTCCCATCAACCTCCAAACAAATTTAAAGTGACAATGCGCAATTCCAAATATCCATTAAATAGATTATAAAAAAACTAAAACCGTTAAAACCAAGCGCATCCGATAACATATATATAACATGTATATTAACAATATATCCTACAGTTGCGACGCTAGTCAGATCAAATATGTAACATTGGATCACTGAATTTTATTACAAAAATGTATTGCCTAGGCTAAAATGCTGGATACAAAAGAATAATAAACAATGTTCGAGCAAGCATGGCAGCGACTGAAAGCCTAGTAAATCTAGAAGCAACAATGCACCCTGCAGTTGCTACGCTACTCGGATCAACCAAATATGGTGTACCTTGTAACAACAAAACTGTATGGCACAGACTAAGGTGGTAAATGTTAAATGGTAGTAAACAAACAGCGAGCAAGCATGTCAGCGACAAAGACATAGTGAGTCAGAAAGAAAAACCTATAAATCTAAAACCAGCGATGCACCCTGCAGTTGCAACGCTGTTGGGGACAACCATATAACATGAATATAGTGTACATTGTAACTACAAAATTGTACAGCACAGGCTAAGGTGGTAAATATTGAAAACAAAGATCGGGCAGGCATGTCTGGTAAGCCAAAAAGAATAATGATAATGCTAGTACAAACTGATAGCTCAATAAAAAACCCTGATGGGAAGGACAAGAGAGGAAGGAATGAAATGGCTCCAATGAAGCTGAAACAAAACTACTAACACTGGTGGGCATATACTAGTCATGAAACTAACATGAATGACCTAAAATGTGACAAAAAACTATGACAAAAAATGACAAAAATCTATCTAAATAACAATGATAAAAACAACCATCTACAATGGCCATGCTTGCTCGAACATTGTTTACTATTCTTTTGTATCTAGCATCTTAGCCTAGGCAATACATTTTTGTAAATAATATTTAGTTATCCAATGTTACATATTTGATCTGACTAGCGTTGTAACTGTAGGATATATTGTTAATATACATGTTATATATACGTTATTGGATGCGTCTGGTTTTAACGTTTTTAGTTTTTATAATCCATTTAATGGATATTTGGAATTGTGCATTGTCACTTTAAATTTGTTTGGAGGTTGCTGGGAGGAGGTTTTAGCAGTTGAAACATTTTGTTTAAATTTGGCGCTGTAATGGCGCTCTTGTGTTTGTCTGAAGAAGCGGCTTCTCTCAGCCGTGAAAGCGCTTACCATTAAATACTGTTTTTTTACTTGAACCGAATGGTGTCATCAATCTACTGTGGATTTATCGCTACTTTCAAGAAGTGTGTGTACTATCACATTGAGTACTAGGATTTTAATGTGGACTTATTGCAATCTTAGAAGTGTGTTCTATCGTACTGAATACTAGGCTTCTCCTAGTTTGACTGCAGTTATTTGGGTTTATCAGCTGTGAGACAGTAAGTGATTGCCATACACCTTTATCTACGAACGCTAACTTTGATTGTGTATAAGAATTGGGAAAAGCAGCACATGCACATTGTGCACGGTCCTTAGCTCTCGTTTTGGGTTTGTGTCTTTGATCTACAACTTGGGTCTTTGAGGTTTCTTTTATATATATATATATATATATATATATATATATATATACACACACACACACACACACACACACATACTCACTCAGACACAGATAGTGAAGACTTATAATAGCGAACATCACATAAGGGGAGGACAAATGCACATAATTCTGTACAAACTAAACACTAAAAGACTAAGTGCTAACTACATTATAAAAGCATAAAACAATACTACATCAGAGGAAAGTGTTTGCAAGGAGCCACCCCTGTAGTCTCATGTCAGAGATGGGCTTCCTACAGCCCTCAAATGTAAATATAGCAACTCCATGGTTGCACCAAGTTGAAGAAAGGTGACATCCTCCTACAGACAGATGTGAAAATATATGCGCACACGTGTGTGTGTGTGTGTATATATATATATATATATCTATATCTACACACACACACACCGTTTTATATTTAATTATTATGCAGACACACACACACACACACACACATATATATATATATATATATATATATATGTGTGTGTGTGTATATTTAATTACAAACATGTATTTAAATATATGTTTGCATTGCATGTTGAACATTTGCTGTGTGTATTAAACTCCAAAAGCACATTTCACCTGCACGCATGGAATGAATTAAAACTGTTTGTGTAACTAGAATATAGTTTTGGGCTGGGTTTAGGTAGGTGATGCTGAGGTGCCTGTTTTAAGTAGAGTGGATGCAGTATTTTTTTTTCATTCTTGATGGTGCAGTTTTCTTTCATGCACCAGCAGTGATTCCTATCTGCTGAAAGATGCTGGTATTACAGGGACATACACCGGTGCTGTCTTCAGAACTTTCTTGCTAAGGTACATGTATGCAGACTTATTGGTCAGCATTGCATGTAGGTAGTCCTTCACATTTGTATGTATCAATCCAGACTTCAGGCAACTTAGTAACCCACTGTGGATTTGCTTTTTTTTCTTTATATTTGACTATATAATTTTGTTACTGTTTTGAGCAGCTACTTTTCTTATGTCTAGCAAGAAAAAGGGAAAGTGTGTGTATGGTATACAGATCCTTTACAGAGATTACCACACTAGCTCTTTTTTTTTTCTAGGGGAAGAACACCATGTTAAAAGCTGCAATGTTTGTACCAAAACCTCTTAGATGTAGTCTGGTATTCAGAGCTTATACCTAAACAGTGAACACTTTGAGGCCTTAACATGAATGACCGTACTGTCATTAGGGTCATTCACCTCCTTTGAACTTCTGCTCAAGAAAAATCAGTGGGAAAAAGTGAGCAGAAAACTGAAAGACTGAACAGATATGATTGTAACCCCCAGACTGTCCTTTGTCTTCTCCTCTCATATCCTGTGATGATGCACTTTCAGATTTCATCATGGTTGAATACCAAGGCCTGTCCATGTGGAATGACGGCTCACAGGGACCTTCCACAGATACTGGGTCTATGGATCCCAGAGTAGTTATTTCCAAAGGGTAGGTGGCATCTGTAAGGTGTTTGCCAGAGAAGACTTTGAGGGTTTTGACATGGAGAATCTGGCCTGTCAGACTGTACTGAAGTCTTTGCAACCAAATATTCATCCTTCAAAACACTTTGAAAACAAAGCATATTTCTCCCTTCCCAGTAGCTGCTCTATGAAATGGGTCTTGTTTACTTGTTAATATTAAAAAAATGCATTGAGACATAACCCCAGCAAGTTGAATAGGGCCAAGGGGAATGCATGGGAGGGGATGCAAAGAAGCTCAGAATAAAGCAAGTAAATAAGTTTGAAGTAAGGGAAGGATATATAAAGGAAAGGACAGAGGGATGATGAAAAATGTGAGGTCTGTCAGCAACTGGATGGCGATAGAGGATCCCTAGCAATGAAGTGCAATGTTACCTTTGGTACTGGGTTGAGGCTGAAACACAATTAACATAAAATAGAACAGGCTATAATAAAGGGGTGGAAGACACCGTGCATATGTGGACTGCACAGTATTGTTTTGATTGTTGATGTTAAATAAAGCAGTGTTGTTCATATAAAAATAATAATTTGGTTGGGTGATTATAAATTCTCCCTGGTTTATCTTGCATGGCCCTTCTAGACAAACAGGTGAACTTTGTTGAATTATTTAGTAATTTAGGGAACTTATTTGATTAGGCTGCTTAACTCCTAGTGACTGCTTGCTTAGTATCAGCGTGTGAACCTATGAATGCTCTGTACTACTATCTAGTTTAAGCACAGCACTTGCCGATTATTAATTTTATGCTTGTCTGCATAGATATTTGAGTGATCCTGTTGTCACAAAGACTGTTGGGTGCCTTCTGTGCAAGATTCACTTGTGCGCGCACACACACACACACACACACACACACACACACACACATTATATATATTTTTTTTTTTTTGTTTTGTTTTGTTTTTGTTCATAAATTTGTTCTACCCCATGTATTCTTTTCAGTTGCAAATGCATTTGTTTTATTTCGCATACTTTATAAAAATGATTTCCGTTTCCACAGCTCCAACACACTTGATTAATTCCAGGACATTAATTTCTTTTCATGACGTTTATAGCCAAGCTTTATGCAAAATTTTCTACGTGTTTCTCATGCTTTTAATGCTTTCTATAGTTGTCATACATTTTAGTCTATTTTACTTGTTTTCACCTTTTCACTGTTGGGTAACATTATATAATTATGTCTCTTCTTTCAGCTCTGAACAATGGCAGTGAAGTTCTACTTGCTTTGTATTCATCAGTTGCACTATGTAATGTTAAATCTACTTTTGTCAACAATCTGGTTATTTCTGACTCTACTTGACTTTGTTTCATAGTAATGATTCTTGTAGTTCATCAAATTCACAGCCATTTGGTTTGATTCTTTCATCATCCTCATCTTCTTTCAGCTGTTCCCATTAGGGGTCGCCACAGTGGATCATATGTTTCCATTTCTTCCTGTCCTCTGCATCATGCTCTTCCACACCAACCGCCTGCATGTCCTCTCTCACCACATCCATAAACCTTATCTTAGGCCTTCCTCTTTTCCTCTTACCTCCTTTCCCCAATATACCCAGCATCCTTCCTTAGCACATGTCCAAACCAACGCAATCTCGCCTCTCTTGCTTTGTCTCCAAACTGCCCAACCTGAGCTGACCCTCTAATATACTGATTTCTAATCCTGTCCATCCTAGTCACATGCAGTGGAAATCTTAACATCTTTAACTCTGCCACATCCAGCTCTGACTCCTGCCTTTTCGTCAATGCCACCGTCTCCAACCCATATAACATAGCTGGTCTCACTACCCTCTTGTAGACCTTCCCTTTCACTCTTACTGGTACCCATCTGTCACAAATCACTCCTGTCACTCTTCTCCACCCTGCCTGTACTCTCTTCTTCACCTCTCTTCCACACTCACCATTACTCTGAACTGTTGATCCCAAGTACTTAAACTCATCTACCTTTACCAACTCTACTTCCTGCATCCTCACCATTCCTCTACCCTCCCTCTCATTTACACACATGTATTCTGTTTTAGCCCTGATGACCTTCATTCCTCTCCTCTCTAAAGCATATCTCCACCTCTCCAGGGTCTCCTCAACCTGGTCCCTACTCTCACTACATATCACAATGTCATCTGCTAACATCATAGTCCATGGGGCCTCCTGTCTGATCTCATCTGTCAACCTGTCCATCACCACTGCAAATAAGAAAGGGCTCAGAGCTGATCCTTGATGTTATCCCACCTCCACCTTAAACGTATCTGTCACTCCCACCGCCGTACTCACCAATATCACACTGCCCTCGTACATATTCTGTACCACTCTTACATACTTCTCTGCCACTCCCGACTTCCTCATACAATACCACAACTCCTCTCTAGGCACCCTGTCATATGCTTTCTCTACGTCCACAATGACACAATGCAACTCCTTCTGACCTTCTTTGTATTTCTCCAACAACGCTCAGAGCAAATATTGCATCTGTAGTGCTCTTTCCTGGCATGAAACCATACTGCTGATCACTAATCTTCACCTCCCTTCTTAACCTAGCTTACACTACTCTTTCCCATAACTTCAAGCTGTGACTGATCAGTTTTATCCCACTGTAGTTACTACAGCTCTGCACATCACCCTTATTCTTAAAGATAGGTACTAAAACACTTTTTCTCCACTCCTCAGGCATCCTCTGATCTGACCGATGAGGAGTTGACTTCAGGTGTGGAACACTGGTCACTCATGTTGGTAATGACTAGGTCTAGGATATTGTTGCCCCTGGTGGGGGTGTGGATAAGTTGATCCAGAGCATTAGAATTTATGAATTCCAGAAAGTGTTAAGCAAAGGAGTTGGTACATGAGTAATTTTCCAGTTAATGGTGGGGTAGTTGAAATTATAATTAGGGTGTTTGGTTGAACCCTAATATTTTCCAGAATATCAAGAAAAGAGGAGTGAGAATCCTGGGGCATGGTGGGGGATCTCTGGCAAGCTACAATTTGGATTGCAGTTTTTCCCAGAGTTGCTTGCACTTGGATAACCTCGGATGCATTATGCTGAGCAGCTAGCCTGGAGGTGTGGATATCCTTAATGAATATGGACACACCTCCGCCTTTGGTGTTCCGGTCCAGGTTATATGGCCGAAAAGTGTGGTATGAGTTATACCCTGGTAATGCAGGGGTGCTCTCTGGAGCCTTGAACCAGGTCTCAGTCACTGCACGGAAATCTATATTCTTCAGGAGTGCCTCAAGGAAGTGCATTTTGAGATTTAGGTTACTAACATTGAGTAGCATTACCCTCAGTTTTTGCTTGTCTGTTCCTGTTACAGTGGTGAATTTGTCATTTGAACCTTGCCTAAAAAGGCACTATAGGGGTGGCAAGAACCTTAGCCAGTATCTGGAATCCCAGGGGTGATGAGTGCAGGCCATCTCTGGCAAAGCATCGTGGTCTGTCGACCATGTTGTCCCAGGCAGACAGATACGGGATCCCCTTAGAATGATACCAGAAGCTTAGCCAATTGTTGAAGTCAATCATTTTGTCCTTGCACTGCGGTATCATTCTGGGCAATGGCAGGATGCTACTCAGGGCTAGGGTCGTACCTGCCTGGGCTACAAGATTGGAGAGCTCTTCCATATCTCTTTTCATGTAGTTGAGGGAGGTATGTCTCAGATCATTCACACTAACATGGACAATGACAGAGTCATATTTGTACTTGTTGTGGAGTGACCTGAATGCATGTGTTATGTGGCGGATCTTGGCACCTGACAGGCAGCTGACAGTAGCCTTCTCATTGTTTAGCCTGGTGAGTTGAACATCAGTGTGCCTGAGTATAGAGTCACCTATGACAAGTGTGTTGGGTAAGTTGTTTTGCCTTATGGGCAGTGGTTGAGTGGCACACTGAGTCTGTGGGCTATGTGTCATTTGTGTTGTGTTGGGGGGGGGTTGTTTGCGTTTCTCCTTTGGAGGTCTCTGTTGCTTGAGCAGATTATTATTGGGAGCCTCCAAAAATGTTTTTGTGTTTTTCTGTGTGGATTTTGGTGGTGTAGATTTAGTGGGACTGTGTGATGTTTGTAGTGTGGTGCAAGTGTTTACCTTCTCCTCTTGACTGTCAAGTTCAGTCTTGGTTGGAGAGAGCTTTAGCTCCAGTTTGGCTAGATAAGTGCATCTGTCACAGGTTGTACTGTTGGGTAGGAGGAGGAGAGGGTTGTCTGTGCACATGAGGCAACTGCTGCATTGCCCCAAGATGCCCAGATTCATCAGATAGACAGGAGAGAACACTGGGAGCTGACCCTTGAAGACATGCCTGAATAAAAAACTATTTTCCCCTAGACAAGTGAGGAAAGTGAGTACAATAGTTTTTTTTCCTCCAAACAAGTGAAGAAAGTAAGTACAAAAACGGTTTTCCTCCAGGTAATGAGGAAGGTTGAGTGCTGTAGTAATTTGTAGCTTATTTAGTGCTTACAACAAGTTCTGAACAAGTGCTGAGCATGAATAAGCAAATTTAAGTGCTAAAACTAAAAATCTGTATGTGAACTAGACTAGTTACAGGAACAAAACAAGTAGAAATGTGAGCTTTTAAATCAGAAAGTTGAAAGAGATGGAAAAATTGCTCAAATGGCCAATAACTACAGTTTCTGGGCCAGAAACCACTCCGTATGTGGTAGATAGGTTACCTAGTGCTTACCACTCCCACTGATAAGCTAGCAGGCTTCCCTTCAACACAGAAAGGCTTGGGGGCCTCAGGAGCTTACAAACAGTCCTGGATGCAGCTAATCTGTATCTGGACTAGACTAGTTACCCCAAAACAGTTTAAGCTCCTTATCTTGGCTGGTGGACTGTGCAAAATCGTGGAGAGAGTCATAAGAGAACTTTCTAAAATGACGCTGGGGACATTTATTTGCTAGATATAGAACAGTATCCGCTTGAATCACCTGGTATTTTTTGAAAAAGTGGCATTATCACTGGGCAAATGACTGACAATAACTATTCCCATAAAGAAATAATTGGCAAATTAAATACTGTTTTTTTTTTTTTTTTTTGGTTACATAGTTCACTGGATATGTAACCCCATGTACATCAGTGCGGGGTGAGGGCTACCTCTTTATCTTCTTGGGGGTCACTAGTGGTGCTCCACCAAGCTTTGTATTTGGATAGATACTTTTCGGTCTATTTTCAGATATAAAAAGTAAGAATTTGGCTGTAGATAACTAAATATGTAGCCGATTCCAAACTGGGTGATATAATTACTTCAGTAAAAGATGCTAAAGTTCTCTGAGATGTTCTACAGGAAGTATATACCTAACGCAAAATTAATGACCGTACCTTTAATGTCAGTAAAAGCAACATCATGAGACTTGGTAAAAAAGAGATGTGAATTTTGATTACATAGTAAGTTGTGTTATAAACAAACAGCACCATCTTAAAGGTCTTAGGACAGTGCTAGAAAACAGTTTATTCTTTGACCAGTGCGTGCATCTTCCAGAATCTGAGAAATATTTTTTAGCCTGTGTAGTTACTTGTAAAGGGCATATGCAGCTACTCCAGAGATAACCTTGTCCCATTTCATACCTCACTGATCCAGCTACACATTGTATACGGTGCTGAGATCTGCAGCTGAAAGAACAAGCCATCTTGGGGACCGGGGAACTTGAAAGTTTGGAAAAACCTTTGCTACTTGGGAAGGCTTCAGGAATTATCTATATAGGCTGTTTTAGTGGTTAATTAGAACTGATCTCTTCCTGGTCTGTAGTACAGTATATGATTTGGTTCTGGAAATCCTGGTATGTGCTTCTGGAAGAGTTAGCACTAGATCAAGGAGTAGAGTGTGCCTTAGTCCATTTCCATTTAATGTCAGCCTTTCATGCTGTGCTGCTAGTTCATACCTTAGTGGGTAGTGTAGCTTGGCGTCATAAGCTACCACAACCAAGGCTATGTTCTGACCTTTGTTTATGGGACTTCATTCTGCACTTAACTTTTTTCTGCTTACTTCCATTGCCTTGTCTTTTATTTGGTTAAGTAGTCTGTTGAGGACAGAGCTTATACATTGCAGCAGTAGTTTGAGAGGCAAATACATGCAGGATGTTAACTGTACAAGTCTGGAGTGGGCATTGATTTTATTTTTAACAGTCATGCTGGTGGTTTTGTGGGTTAGGCAACTGCAGGACATGCGACTAACTTCTTTTATTTTTTTGCATTGTTTTTGATACTCGCCTTCAGTGCCAGTCAAGTTTCCTCCTTCACCTACCCATTTGCCTCACTCATTCCCCAGGAATGCTAGAACTGTGTGTTCCATTCCTACCCCTTGAAGATGGGGGTCAAGTAATGGAGGTGATGCTATCAACTGTCTTTAAGACAGGAGTTTTTGTGTTTTTTAAGCCCAAACTTTATTGCACATGCCAGGTAGAACACTATAGAGTTCAGGACTTGTCTCAATAGGGGTATATCATTCACTTCTGCAAATGCTATGTGCCTCAGGAGGCCTTGTCCTACTATAAAACAGTCACTCCCATGGGGTTTTTTCACTGCACTGGAGATTCAGTTCAAGGGAAGGACCCCCCCCCCCCCAAGACATGTCACCACTTCTTCCATTGAGAAAGAAGAGCAGGCATTGCCTTTTCATTTCTCTCTTTCTCTTCCATTATTTCCCCCAATATGTGAGTCACTGATCCAACCTGGTCTATCTGGAGAATAGTCAGCACGTTACCATTCTGTGCCAATGGAGCTACTTTCTTGGTAGTCTGGACAAGATAAAACTGTTTCTCTTCTCATTCAAATCACTTGTCAATAAGCGGTTAAGTCCACCATTCAAGTAGGCTTCACCTACCAGGCAGACATGATGCACACTTTAGTACGTTGGTAAGACACATGGCAGCACAATTAGGGGTTTGTCTGGTTAATCAGAGAGCAAGTAGCTGGGAAGGTTGAGTATCTGCCATTCATTCCCTTCCAGGGGGAGAGGCGTGGGGATCATCACTGCAGAAGCTTCCCCTAGCAGAGACTAGAAGTGAGCCCTTCGTTACCAGGGAAACAAACCATGCACACTGCAGGCTTCACATTCTCTCACTGGGAAAAGAACACGTGGGGAAGCATACAGAGAATCCTAGTTCACCTTCAGGGACACATGTCATAAGGTAAATCTTCCCTGTAGAGGGTAGAATCCTTCGTTGGGGTGGTGATGTTAGGTGCTGAATGGGTGAGCTAAATGGGAGGGATGGAAAACCGAAATGGCCAAAATAATTGTGGGGAACCAGCAGTCAAGCAAAAGAAACTCCATTCTTAGACAGTATGGTGCAGCTGACAGGTAGTCAAAGTATAACTCTGATTCTGTGGCTGGTTTTGTACTGTAATTTCTTGTTGAGGGCTTGTTATGGCGGTGGAGTGAAAGCCAAAGTATTTGCTGACTCCTTGGTCACTAGTTAGGGATGGGAGAAAGGTTGGAGTGTGCAGCTTCTGTTAGTGGTGCATGCCATTTTTAGGTAAGTGGCTAGCCACAGCTGAAAATGTTGGGCTATACCCATCTCTGGTCCCCAAGAAGCGATAGTGAGATGTGATATGAGAGAGTCTTTTGTGTTTGTCATGGAGAAGAATTAAGAGGGTGACTGTAACTGATTTTCATATGCAGCAGCTTTTGAGCAAGAAGAAGAAAACTGGCTATGTATTCAGCTGAGCAACAGGCTGCGTCATGACTGTAAAGTGTACTGCCAATGAAAGTGCATCATAATTGAACATTCTGCTGCAGTGAGCTATGTTATGATGATGTGTGGAGAATACATCATGATGTAATGCTTGGTACAGAGGTGTCATGATTGAATTTTGTGCTAACAGCAGATACCATGTCTGCATGCTGTGTTATAGGAGCTCTGTCATGCTCACATTTTGTGCTAAAGATGTTGTGACTTTATTTACAGATGCTGGTGCATTTTGACTGCATTCTGTTTCCGGGAGCTGGCACTACCAAGGGTTCTATTTTAAACACAGTCACAGCATCTTATGCTATAGTGTCACTAGTGCATATTGTTCTGAGGAAGGAGGATATCACTTCTGTATGCTGGGCTAAGGACACCTTGTCGCAGCCACAGTTTATATTGTACAAAAAAGTTAGTCAACACTGCATATCATGCTGTGTTAGGAAAGATATCACATCCCCATACGTGCTACAGACAAGAGGATGTTAGTACTGCATGCTGGGCTGTTGTATCTGATTGCTGTACGGCAGGAGGAGGGTGTTACTACAGCATATTGGGTTGTGTAAGGAAAGCTATCACAGCCACATTCTGTGGTACAAAACGAGGGTGTCACTGCATGCTAGGCTGTGTCACATGAGGTAGCACCACCACATACTGTCCTGTAAATGGTGAGAGATCACTGCCACTGTCACCTGTATTCACCCCTTCCATCTATCATGCTGTTTTTCTCTCCTACCACTGTTATTTATTTTATTTATTTTACATTTGTTGACCTGGTTAGTCTGGCTGGGCAGAAAGCCCTTTTTCAGCAGTGACCTGGGGAGAAAAGTTCCATCAGAGTAAAAAAAGTAATTTAGTGTACAGTTAACATCATATTCTGACACTAGGGTGAGCAAATACAATTTACAACATGTATGTTACAGTCATGATTCTGCAGTAGTTTAGCAGTAAGTATTTACAGAGCATAGTGTAGAAGTAAACTGTGGAGATGAGTAGAGGTAACACAGGGGGTTTAAGAATCAGAATAGGAAAGAAGGAGGTTGAATATGAGGCAGTGGAAAAAGGGGTTAGAGAAATGAGCTATAATTAATAGGGATGTTACACAGGTAGAATTAGACTTGAGATGTGACGGGACGGTTGAGGATGAAAATACATGTGGGATTAGAGGAAAGAGGTATGTAATGTAGAAAAGTATAAAGGGTTAGAGGAGAGTGATGGGGGATAGAGGGGAAGTAGTTTACAGTGGCTGACTGCAGTAGCAGGACCAGTGATTTTTGAGGTATTCCTTTAATGCTGCCTTGAATAGTTTGGGATTGATAAGGGACCTAATCTCTTGTGGCAGTTTATTCCAGGTCATGGATGGGTGGTAACTATAAATTTTATGTCCAGTTTTAGTTTTGGGTTTGTAGATTTGGAGTAACTTTTGGTTAAAGCTTCTTAGTTGTCGGGAGGAAAAGTAGTAGGAGATGAGTGGTGTGAGTGTTGGACAATAAGAAGGCAAGTAAAGGATCGAGTGAATAATGGAGAGCTGCGTGAGTAAAAGTTGATGAGGTAGTTCTAACCAGTTTATTAGTTTTAGACAGATGCAGTGATGGGATTTATAGTTTTGTTCTGCTGCAAAGCGAGCAATGTTATTGTAGGTGGTTTCAAGTTTAGTGATAAGGGTAGAGTATAGAGTAGCAAGGATCTGGGAGCCATACATAAGACTGGGTAGGAGGTATGATTGAGAGAGAGTAATCTTTGTTTCAGAGGAAAGGATTTTTTTAGATCTGTAGAGCAGTCCGAGTTTTTGATTGGTCTTTCTGATACAATTATTGATATGTGTATCAAATTTCAATTGATCATCTATGGTAATTCACAAGACTTTGGTGCTAGGTTCTACTTGTATAGGGGTGTTGTTAAGAGATAGTACAGTAAAAGTAGATTTCATGTAAGCCTTATTTTTAGGGAGGAAAAGTAGCAATTTGTTTTTTTTGGGGGGATTGAGGATGAGCTGATTGTTGTTTAACCATGTTTCGATTAAGTTAAAGGCAGCTTGGGTGGCAGAATGGAGTTCAGAGAGGGAGCTGGCTATTGTAGTCACGGTCGAGTCATCAGCGTATTGAACTAATGAAGACTGGGGGCAGGAAGAATGGAGTTTGTTAGTGAAAATATTAAAGAGTAAGGGCCCTAAAATACAGCCTTGTGCAACCCCCATTTTGACTGGTTGAGGTGGCGAGAGTGACGATTGCCATTTTACTGCTTGGGTTCGGTTGGAGAGGTACTTGAGAACCAGGAAACCGTTTCAGGGGAGAAGTTAAGTTCTTGTAATTTGTTCAATAGCAGAGGATGAGAAACTGTATCAAATGCCTTGGACATATTCGGAAATAGGCATGAAACCAGCTTGTGGTCATCCCTGGCAAGAGAGACTGTGTGGAGGAAGGATAAGAGAGCTGTGGTAGTGCTATGTCTGGGTCTGAAGCCATGTTGAGTAGGAGTTAAAGGTTTTCTTTGGTAAGATGTTGCATGACTTGTTTGTAAACACACTTTTTGAGGACTTTGGAAAGAAGGGACAAGATAGCAATGAGCCAGAAGTTAGAGATGTTCCAACACAACCTTCTTTTATTGGCGGAATCCACAAAGACATGGCATGTGTCTTTGTGGATTTCGCCAATAAAAGAAGGTTGTGTTGGAAATGGTTTGGCCTCCAGTGCCTATTTTTTTGTTTGTCTACTTTGGGGCACTTTTTGGCTTATATATCTGAAGAGTTGCCGCCATTGTGTTTTAGAAGGTTGTGAAACTGCTTCCATATATTTGGGACTGTTCCTTTTGTGATTGAACGATTAATTAGAATAGATACTGGTAGGGCAATAGACTGTTAAGCCGTGGTAGTGCAGCAGTAGCATTGTCGCCTCACAGCAAGAGGTTCTCCCGTTCGATTCTCGGCTGGAGTGCCTTCTGTGTGGAGTCTGTATGTCCTGCCCGCGGTCAAGTGGTGTTCAAAAGACATGCGTGAATGGGTGTGCCTTCATTGAAGGTTGAGCGTCGAGCTGGCACCTCGGCACTGTGAAAATCTACTGCCAGCCATTAGCGGACCGGAGTTCCGCTGTGGCGACCCCTAACCGGGAAAAGCCGAAGGAACAACAACAGCAGTAGGGCAATAGACTGAGATGCTAGTTGGAGAAAGTTAGGAGGGATTTTATCTGCTGATGTGGAGCAGGGTTTTAAGTTGGATAGTAAAGTTTTTGATAGCGGTAGTTGGCACTGGTTTGAGGGAGAAGGTGTTTGAAAGGGATGTGGTGAAAGGAGAGCTCGTGACAGGAGGGTTTGGAGTTGACAATGAGTTCGGATTTAATAGCTTGGATATAGAGTCAGTAAAGTAGGAGTTGAACAAAGAAGCAGATGTTCTTCATGTTTCACTGTTGAAGTCATCACATTTGGGTTATCACTGCTGGGGTAGCCCTCGGCCAGCCTGAATACCAGAGACTTAGTATTTCTACGTTGGTTGCTGTCGCTTAAAGATCGACATCACATCATCAGGAGTATAAAGGAAGGCAGCCAACGCCATTACATCAGTCTTTCTTGCCATGGAGCCCAAAGCAGAAGCAGTTCATGAGTGCCGGTCGGCCGCTACCTGAGTTTCATTTCCAAATTGAAGTTGAAGTCTTCGAAAGCTAAGTACCCCGCTGGGAATCCTTTTTTCTTGCAATAACCGATGTCAGAAAAAGTTAATTGTCTCACCTGTGGAAAGCAGATACCATACCAGGATTTCCATTCCTAATGCGTCACTTGTCTAAGCCTAGACCATGATGTCCCTTGTTGTTGGTTCTGTGCTTTGTTTAACGCCAGAACTATTCATCGTCAGGCCCTTATTGTAGCCAGATATTTCCTTTTACAGTCCTCAAATTCTGATATGGCTTCCGTAAGCCATACGACAGCAGACCTTCTGAAAAAACATAAAGATAAAGACAGACCGCACAGGACTAAACCTTCTGATGATGTTACCGTCAAGCTGGTCGTTAGTCCTCCAGAATTCAGTGAGGAGCTTTCTCAAACCCTGATGCCTGCTTCAGTTCATTTGCGGGCCTCTACCGAGACCCTTTCGGAGTCCGGTATGCCGTAGAACTCTTCTTCATCTAAGGATCCTGCGGTCGTCTCTACCTTGGATGGGTCCAGAAACGCTGTGCAGGCACCGGCTTCCGAGGAAGTCCTTCGCAACACCGAATCCAGACATAAACTGACGCTTTCTTTCACGGCTTCCATTCTTTCTAAACCAACTGAGTTCCTTAGGCCCAGGGGTCGAACCACCCCCAAGAAACCACCTTCCAACCATTCTTTGGGGCCTGCTCCCTTGCCTCAGTCACAAATGCTTAAAATGGCAGAGGACCTTATCATGCTGATTAGGGGAAGCCAAGCCACTCCCTCAAAAAAAAAAAAAAAAAAAAAGATCTGTTTCCAGAAGTTTTGTCTGAACAAGAGTCAGATGAACCTGTTGCATCTGACTATGAAGACTGTCACAGCCCCTCTCTGTATATGAGGATTCTGATGCAGAAGAATCTATTCCTTCTGGCTCTCCCCCAGAGGATTTTTCCTTTGGGAACCCTGCATACTTTAAGGAAAAAAAAAAGTACAACAAAATCCATAAAGGGAAGTCACCCCTGACCATTATTAGTAAAAAATAAAGCACTCATAAAATCAACTAAGGCCAATTTTGAGGGAAAAATTGCTATGGATTCAAAGGACAATCATAAGGCCTTTTTCAGCTATGTTAGGAACCTGGGTGGAAACTCCCAGATATGCTCAGAATTAGTCCAAAATGATACAAAAATCACTGAACCCACAGACATTGCCAACATACTGGCAGACAGGTTCAGTGCAAACTTCACCCCTCTCCCCTAAAGGAGAGATAACTATCCCAGCGGAGTGTAGCCTCCCAGACATCTCAAATGCGCAGGTGAAAGCTCTCTCTAAAGCTAAAAACACAGCATCAATGGGACCGTATGGTGTCCCCGGCTGTGTGCTACATGAGCTAAATGAGGAATTAAACCCGCACATAAGGCAGCTGTTTAATCTCAGCCTTACCACAGGATACATGCCCAAGGAGTGGCGACGGCAACTGTGGTCCCACTCCACAAAGGCGGTGCCTCACGGACCCTGGTAATTACCGCCTACAAGCTTAACAAGTCTAGTCTGCACAGCTATGGAGAGGATCATAATGGAGCTCATAAACAAAGATTTACGGGACTTGCAGACATTGGACCCGACCCAGTTTGGCTTTCTCAAGGGCAGATCATGCCTTTGAACTTGGTCGACTTCTTCAAACAGTCACCAAGGCCATTGATGAGGGAAAGGCAGTCCATACAGCCTACCTTGACCTTGCAAAGTTTCACACAATACCCCACTCGGTATTGTAAGAAAACTTACCAGCTTAAATGTAAACCCATATGTCACAAGATGGGTTGCAAACTGGCTTAAGGACAGAACCCACAGGGTTAGAGTTGCTGGCGCTATGTCAGACTCCAAGCCGGTCACAAGTGGTGTCCCACAGGGCTCGGTCCTTGGCCCCTATTGTTCGGCATCTACTTCTCAGAAGTACAGGCCAACATGGGAGGACTTTAGCTGACAAAGTTTGCAGACGACTGCAAACTGGGCGCCATAGTGGAAAGTGCATCGGACACAGATATCCTTCAGAAGGACTCACGGAAACAGATAGCTGGTGCCAGAGCCATGGCCTGAAGTTAAACGCCAAAAATGTATAGTCATACCCTTCGGGAAAAACAAGGTAACCCCAAGCTACCATATAGGTGGCAATCCACTAAGCACAGAAGAGGTTATCAGGGACCTGGGGACCCAGGTTGACAGTGGCCTTTCTGACACTCACGTTGCTAAAGTGGTTAGAAAGACCTTCTACATTGCCCACCTGATCATGAAGGGATTCACATCCCGATCTAGTGAGGTCATTGTTCCCTGTACTCTTCACTTATCAGACCAATGATCGAGTACAATGCCCCATTCGGGATGTATCTCGCCGACATCTGCAGCAATTGGAGAGACCCCAAAAGTTTCTCACCAAAAGGATAAAGGGACTCCAAAATCTGTCATATGCTGCCAGATTGAAGAAACTCCAGCTCTATTCAGTCGATACCGCCTGCTCAGAGGTGACATGTGCCTGACATACAAGGCCATGTCCAACCCGGAATTAATGGACATGCTCCACCTCAAAAATCCAAATCCACCAAAACCACTAGAGCAAGCGACTTAAACCTTAGCACGGATATAAATAGGATGTGCTGGAGGATAGATTTATCACCCGAGACTCCTATGCTGTGGAATAGAGTCCCGGTCCATGTGAGGCAGAGCACCTCGCTGGCTCTGTTCAAGAGAAATCTTGACCTGTGGATGGGAGATCGTAGGTTTACCCCGGGAATCATCTCTGTGTCACTGCTGGACAGAGGCACAACAAACTAATGGGTACAGTATTTTTTCATATAAGGGGTGGCGTAAGCCACAAAAATTCGGGCTAGGCTTATAAATGCCTTGGGGCAGATAGTCTAGTATAAACCTATGAACCTATAAGAATTAGGAGGGTGACTGTAACTGATTTCCATATGCAGCAGCTTTTGAGCAAGAAGAAGAAAACTGGCTATATATTCAGCTGAGCAACAGGCTGCGTCATGACTGTAAAGTGTACTGCCAATGAAAGTGCATCATAATTGAACATTCTGCTGCAGTGAGCTATGTTATGATGATGTGTGGAGAATACATCATGATGTAATGCTTGGTACAGAGGTGTCATGATTGAATTTTGTGCTAACAGCAGATACCATGTCTGCATGCTGTGTTATAGGACCTCTGTCATGCTCACATTTTGTGCTAAAGATGTTGTGACTTTATTTACAGATGCTGGTGCATTTTGACTGCATTCTGTTTCCGGGGGGAGCTGGCACTACCAAGGGGTTCTATTTTAAGCACAGTCACAGCATCTTATGCTATAGTGTCACTAGTGCATATTGTTCTGAGGAAGGAGGATATCACTTCTGTATGCTGGGCTAAGGACACCTTGTCGCAGCCACAGTTTATATTGTACAAAAAAGTTAGTCAACACTGCATATCATGCTGTGTTAGGAAAGATATCACATTCCCATACGTGCTACAGACAAGAGGATGTTAGTACTGCATGCTGGGCTGTTGTATCTGATTGCTGTACGGCAGGAGGAGGGTGTTACTACAGCATATTGGGTTGTGTAAGGAAAGCTATCACAGCCACATTCTGTGGTACAAAACAAGGGTGTCACTGCATGCTATGCTGTGTCACATGAGGTAGCACCACCACATACTGTCCTGTAAATGGTGAGAGATCACTGCCACTTTGTCACCTGTATTCACCCCTTCCATCTATCATGCTGTTTCTCTCTCCTACCACTGTTATTTATTTTATTTATTTTACATTTGTTGACCTGGTTAGTCTGGCTGGGCAGAAAGCCCTTTTTCAGCAGTGACCCGGGGGAGAAAAGTTCCATCAGAGTAAAAAAAGTAATTTAGTGTACAGTTAACATCATATTCTGACACTAGGGTGAGCAAATACAATTTACAACATGTATGTTACAGTCATGATTCTGCAGTAGTTTAGCAGTAAGTATTTACAGAGCATAGTGTAGAAGTAAACTGTTGAGATGAGTAGAGGTAACACAGGGGGGTTTAAGAATCAGAATAGGAAAGGAGGAGGTTGAATATAAGAGGCAGTGGAAAAAGGGGTTAGAGAAATGAGCTAGAATTAATAGGGATGTTACACAGGTAGAATTAGACTTGAGATGTGACGGGACGGTTGAGGATGAAAATACATGTGGGATTAGAGGAAAGAGGTATGTAATGTAGAAAAGTATAAAGGATTAGAGGAGAGTGATGGGGGATAGAGGGGAAGTAGTTTATAGTGGCTGACTGCAGTAGCAGGACCAGTGATTTTTGAGGTATTCCTTTAATGCTGCCTTGAATAGTTTGGGATTGATAAGGGACCTAATCTCTTGTGGCAGTTTATTCCAGGTCATGGATGGGTGGTAACTATAAATTATATGTCCAGTTTTAGTTTTGGGTTTGTAGATTTGGAGTAACTTTTGGTTAAAGCTTCTTAGTTGTCGGGAGGAAAAGTAGTAGGAGATGAGTGGTGTGAGTGTTGGACAATAAGAAGGCAAGTAAAGGATCGAGTGAATAATGGAGAGCTGCGTGAGTAAAAGTTGATGAGGTAGTTCTAACCAGTTTATTAGTTTTAGACAGATGCAGTGATGGGATTTATAGTTTTGTTCTGCTGCAAAGCGAGCAATTTTATTGTAGGTGGTTTCAAGTTTAGTGATAAGGGTAGAGTATAGAGTAGTAAGGATCTGGGAGTCATACATAAGACTGGGTAGGAGGTATGATTGAGAGAGAGTAATCTTTGTTTCAGAGGAAAGGATTTTTTTAGATCTGTAGAGCAGTCCGAGTTTTTGATTGGTCTTTCTGATACAATTATTGATATGTGTATCAAATTTCAATTGATCATCTATGGTAATTCACAAGACTTTGGTGCTAGGTTCTACTTGTATAGGGGTGTTGTTAAGAGATAGTACAGTAAAAGTAGATTTCATGTAAGCCTTATTTTTAGGGAGGAAAAGTAGCAATTTGTTTTTTTTTTTGGGATTGAGGATGAGCTGATTGTCGTTTAACCATGTTTCGATTACGTTAAAGGCAGCTTGGGTGGCAGAATGGAGTTCAGAGAGGGAGCTGGCTATTGTAGTCATGGTTGAGTCATCAGCGTATTGAACTAAGACTGGGGGCAGGAAGAATGGAGTTTGTTAGTGAAAATATTAAAGAGTAAGGGCCCTAAAATACAGCCTTGTGCAACCTCCATTTTGACTGGTTGAGGTGGCGAGAGTGACGATTGCCATTTTACTGCTTGGGTTCGGTTGGAGAGGTACTTGAGAACCAGGAAACCGTTTCAGGGGAGAAGTTAAGTTCTTGTAATTTGTTCAATAGCAGACGATGAGAAACTGTATCAAATGCCTTGGACATATTCGGAAATAGGCATGAAACCAGCTTGTGGTCATCCCTGGCAAGAGAGACTGTGTGGAGGAAGGATAAGAGAGCTGTGGTAGTGCTATGTCTGGGTCTGAAGCCATGTTGAGTAGGAGTTAAAAGGTTTTCTTTGGTAAGATGTTGCATGACTTGTTTGTAAACACACTTTTTGAGGACTTTGGAAAGAAGGGACAAGATAGCAATGAGCCAGAAGTTAGAGATGTTCCAACACAACCTTCTTTTATTGGCGGAATCCACAAAGACATGGCATGTGTCTTTGTGGATTTCGCCAATAAAAGAAGGTTGTGTTGGAAATGGTTTGGCCTCCAGTGCCTATTTTTTTGTTTGTCTACTTTGGGGCACTTTTTGGCTTATATATCTGAAGAGTTGCCGCCATTGTGTTTTAGAAGGTTGTGAAACTGCTTCCATATATTTGGGACTGTTCCTTTTGTGATTGAACAATTAATTAGAATAGATACCGGTAGGGCAATAGACTGTTAAGCCATGGTAGTGCAGCAGTAGCATTGTCGCCTCACAGCAAGAGTTTCTCCCATTCGATTCTCGGCTGGAGTGCCTTCTGTGTGGAGTCTGTATGTCCTGCCCGCGGTCAAGTGGTGTTCAAAAGACATGCGTGAATGGGTGTGCCTTCATTGAAGGTTGAACATCGAGCTGGCACCTTGGCACTGTGAAAATCTACTGCCAGCCATTAGCGGACCGGAGTTCCGCTGTGGCGACCCCTAACCGGGAAAAGCCGAAGGAACAACAACAGCAGTAGGGCAATAGACTGAGATGCTAGTTGGAGAAAGTTAAGAGGGATTTTATCTGCTGATGTGGAGCAGGGTTTTAAGTTGGATAGTAAAGTTTTTGATAGCGGTAGTTGGCACTGGTTTGAGGGAGAAGGTGTTTGAAAGGGATGTGGTGAAAGGAGAGCTCGTGACAGGAGGGTTTGGAGTTGACAATGAGTTCGGATTTAATAGCTTGGATATAGAGTCAGTAAAGTAGGAGTTGAACAAAGAAGCAGATGTTCTTCATGTTTCACTGTTGCAGTCATCACATTTGGGTTATCACTGCTGGGGTAGCCCTCGGCCAGCCTGAATACCAGAGACTTAGTATTTCTACGTTGGTTGCTGTCACTTAAAGATCGACATCACATCATCAGGAGTATAAAGGAAGGCAGCCAGTGCCATTACATCAGTCTTTCTTGCCATGGAGCCCAAAGCAGAAGCAGTTCATGAGTGCCGGTCGGCCGCTACCTGAGTTTCATTTCCAAATTGAAGTTGAAGTCTTCGAAAGCTAAGTACCCCGCTGGGAATCCTTTTTTCTTGCAATAACCGATGTCAGAAAAAGTTAATTGTCTCACCTGTGGAAAGCAGATACCATACCAGGATTTCCATTCCTACTGCATCACTTGTCAAGGCCCAGACCATGACGTCCCTTGTTGTCGGTTCTGTGCTTTGTTTAATGCCAGAACTATTCATCGTCGGGCCCTTATTGTAGCCAGATATTTCCTTTTACAGTCCTCGAATTCTGATATGGCTTCCGTAAGCCATACGACAGCAGACCTTCTGAAAAAAACATAAAGATAAAGACAGACCACACAGGACTAAACCTTCTGATGATGTTACCGTCAAGCTGGTCGTCAGTCCTCCAGAATTCAGTGAGGAGCTTTCTCAAACCCTGATGCCTGCTTCAGTTCATTTGCGGGCCTCTACCGAGACCCTTTCGGAGTCCGGTATGCCGTAGAACTCTTCTTCATCTAAGGATCCTGCGGTCGTCTCTACCTTGGATGGGTCCAGAAACGCTGTGCAGGCACCGGCTTCCGAGGAAGTCCTTCGCAACACCGAATCCAGACATAAACTGACGCCTTCTTTCACGGCTTCCATTCTTTCTAAACCAACTGAGTTCCTTAGGCCCCGGGGGCGAACCACCCCCAAGAAACCACCTTCCAACCATTCTTTGGGGCCTGCTCCCTTGCCTCAGTCACAAATGCTTAAAATGGCAGAGGACCTTATCATGCTGATTAGGGGAAGCCAAGCCACTCCCTCAAAAAAAAAAAAAAAAAAAAAGATCTGTTTCCAGAAGTTTTGTCTGAACAAGAGTCAGATGAACCTGTTGCATCTGACTATGAAGACATGCAGCCCCTCTCTGTATATGAGGATTCTGATGCAGAAGAATCTATTCCTTCTGGCTCTCCCCCAGAGGATTTTTCCTTTGGGAACCCTGCATACTTTAAGGGAGCATTTCAAATGGGAAATTCAAGACTACCCACAGTCTAAAAAGAGACTTGGAGAGTTCCTGGACCTTCCACAGGACAGGCCCTTAGCCATCCCCCCAGTCCTAGAGGTGGTAGATGATGTCTTTCTTGAATCCAGCTGGACTCCAGACGCCCTCCCTCCTGCTCCCAGAAAGCCAGACAGGTACTACAAAGTCCCTGACTCTCACAAATATCTCTCTAAAAACCCAACAGTGGACTCTGAGGTCATTACTCAAGGCCCAAAAGGGGTTAAAACTACTTCAGCTAAGAATCCCACCCCCTCAGACAGGGATTCCAGAGCACTGCACAGATGGGGTAAAACAGTATACACCTCTTCTACTCTTTCTGTCAGGGCTCTCATTTGTCAGTTCCATATGCTTAAATATCAGCAACATACCTTGGAACCCCTTAAACAAAAAATTACCTCCTTTCCTGCATGGGCAGAATCTAAAGATTTACAAGAATTAAAGCACTCTGCTGCTCAAGTAACTAAACACAGTTTGCACTGTGATTTTGACGCCCTAGAAGCTTCTTGCAGGGCAGCAGTCACTGGATCTCTCAGAAGACATGCATGGCTTAAGGAACAACCCCTGCCAGACCATGTCAAATCAAAATAGTTGGATACACCCTTGCACAAAGATAACTTATTTGGTACTAAAGCAGAAGAGGAGTTAAAGATGGAAAAGAAAGCAAAATATATGCAGACTGTTAAAGATTTCTTACAGGTACAGCCCCCTAGGTTCAGCAGGCATTTTCCTTCCAAACACTGGTCCTTTCCTGCACCTAGTAAACAGGGCCAACCTAGGCCCTGTGGAAACAGACCTCCAAGACAGCAGTCCCATGTGTTGCAGAGATCTAAGCAGTGGACTGCCTCCACTTCAAAACCAGGGAGTTCTAAGCCACCCCCTTGTGGCAAAAACTCACAATGACTCACCCCCTCCCAACCTCGCCTCTGCCAACCATCACACACCCCTAGGAAGAAAACTCTCCTTTCACTCAAGCACCTGGGCTACCATTGGCAAGGACCAATGGGTTCTGAACATTGTGTCTCAGGGGGTACAAATTCTCCTTCCACACATTTTCAACCCCCAAAGGGTTCCCAGATCTACCACCAAATCAGTGGGCAGAGGCTCAAAAGCAAATCCATACCCTGCTCTCCTTGGGAGCAGTAGAACACATTCCTGCAGAACAGATAGGCCAAGGCTTCTACTCCAGACTTTTTCTGGTACCCAGAAAAGAGGGCACCTGGTGCCCCATCCTCGATCTGTCCATTCTAAACACCTTCCTGGTAATCCCAAAATTCAAAATGCTCACCCTCCAGCAGCTGCTACCCATGCTGTCCAAGGACACTTGGCTAGTCACCCTGGACCTAAAAGAGGCCTACCTCCCCATTCCCATCAGGGAGTCCTGCAGAAAATATCTTCACTTCAGGGCAGGATCTCAGCACTTTCAGTTCTCTGCACTTCCCTTTGGTTTATCTACTGCTCCCAATGTTTTCACAAAATGCCTGGCTCCGGCCATTGCTTTTTGCAGACAAAGAAAATATTTATCCCTACTTAGATGACTGCCTTATTCAGGCAGACAGCCAGGAACAGCTGCTCAAAAACCTGGCCTTTGTAAAGGATCTACTAACCTCCTTAGGGTATACTATCAACGAAAAGAAATCTAAACAGGTACCCACCAAAAGGATAATCTTCCTGGGAGCAAGTCTGGACACAGCATCCCAGATGGCATGCCTAACACCAGAGAAACAAAGTTTCCTATTAGCTTACTTTCAACTGGCCACTAGGCTCCAGCTTTCTGCAAGGGAAATCCTGCAAGCCCTGGGATTCGTGGCATCTTGCGTACTCCTTATTCCATGTACCAGACTGCATGTGAGGAACCTTCAGTGGTATCTAAACAGCTTTTGGTTTCAACACTCTCAAGATCTGGAAACCCTTTTACTTATTATTCCTTGCCTGAGGGAGGAATTTCTTTGGTGGGCAACAGCCTGCTCCCACAACAAGGGACTGCCTTTCTCCCCTCACCACAGATGCATCAGACTACACTTGAGGTGCACACCTGGACGGCAGGTGCATACAAGGCCAATGGAACCCCCAGTAACTCCCCCTGCACATCATTCTAAAAGTGATGATGGCTGTGCAGCAGGCCTTGATAGCTTTCAAACCCTTTCTCTCTCCAGGGGTTCTCCGGATCAAAACAGACAACACCGCAGTGATGTGGTACATCAACAAGCAGGGAAGGACTCACTCCTACTCCCTCTGCAGGCTGGCCGTGACCCTTTGGTTCACAGCCTCTTCCATGCATCTACACCTGTTAGCACAATACCTGCCAGGCTCTCTCAGCTCCCTGGCAGACCAATTAAGCAGAAAACTGTTGGATCCCCACAAGTGGCAGCTCAACAGAAATGCCTTCTTACTAATAACTCAAAAATGAGGAACCCTGGAATGTCAACCTCTTTACTTCCCACACCAGCCAGCAGCTCGACAAATTCTGCACCAGGGAGCATCACTGCATGGCATGGAAAGTAGATGCCCCGTCCTTCCCCTGGGTAAACCTCTCAGTCTGTGCCTTTCCTCCCCTACCGCTCATTCCCAAGGTACAAATCAAAATAAGGGAGGAAAAACCAAGGACCATTCTCATAGCTCCAGACTGGCCCAGACAGCACTGGTACCCCTTGCTGCACAGCCTGTCCCCACTGCCCTCATGGAATCTTCCTCAGGTTCCCAACCTCCAAACCCAGAGGGCAGGGGAATTCATGCACCCCCATTTGCAGATGCTCAGTTTGGCAGCTTGGCTTATAGCCTGACCCCTGACCAATCTGCCGTCCTCAGTAAACAGGTTCTGGATGTTAAAAAGTGTTTGGGATGGAGACAATGGATTATTTTCTGGGATATAGTCCCAGAACACAGTATGTTAAGGAACTAATTTATTTTTGTTTGACAAATAATATTTTTTTCAGTTTGACAGTAATTTATACAAGCAAGATCAGGGGACAGCCATGGGGGGGTGGCTTTCGCCCCCATGTATGCTAATCTCTTTATGGGATTGGAAGAAAATACTCATATTTACAGAAGTTTGTTCTATAGGAAATACGTTAAATATTTCAAGTTTATCGATGACCTTATATTTGTCAAGGGGGACGTAATGATGTGCATTGTTCATTAAATATTTAAATGAAAATAGATACTCAGTGAGATACGATGGTTTACAGGAAGGCGTATCAGTTAATTATTTAGACATCTCCTTAGAGGGTTTAGCAAGTGGGAATATAAAGGCCAGGATATACAGGAAGTTTGAACAACCTAATCATTTGTTGCACGCTTCCAGTTGCCATCCTGATCATACTCTGGCCTCTATTCCTTATGGAGAAATTTTAAGAATCAGTAGATTATGCAATGATGCACAAGAGTGTGAAATGGAAGTTAAAAAAGCGGTAACTATGTTTTTAGATATGAGTTATGAGGAGAACTTAGTTATGGATAGTCATAACAAAGTAACAAGGGATAGGAATAAAGTTGTAAATAAAAGAAGTATAGGAAATAAGTGAATGTCCAATAATTCTGCTTTAAAAAAGTCTTTTCTATATTTCTACATATTCACTATTTTCAGTTAAGTAGGAAAAATTGCTCAGAGATTATTGGAATATAGTAAGTAGGGAGGTTGCTCCCCTTGACAATATAAAATTTAGATTTTCTTATCAGAGAGGACGCAACCTAAAATATTTTTTGGTACATGGTATTTATAGGAAACCTTTGGAAAATATAACAAAAGAAATGGGAATTAGAGGCACTAAACCCTGTGGGAACTGTACTATTTGTAAGAATGTAGTGGAAACCTTTGATATAATAAATGGCAAAAAGTTCCAGGCACAAGGATGTTATATGTGCAGAAGTGTTGGTATTGTTTATGCTATCAAATGCCCCTGTGAAATTTTTTATATAGGAGAAAGTAAAAGGAGCTTAGGAGAGTGGGTTAAGGAACATATCAGGGATGTTAGAAATAATAAGATAGTCAGCCCTATAGCAGAACATTTTAATAAGATGCCCAAAGGGGATTTAAGTGGTTTACAAGTGATAGTTTTAGAACAAATTAAATCTGATTTTTTAGGTGAAGATAGAATCAAATATTTTTTTGAGAAAGAAGCAATCTACTTTTATATTGAAATATAATACACTCCAACCCAATGGTATGAATAAGGAGTGTAACTGGAAGAGTTTTATTTGAAATGTTTATATGTTTTTTTTAAGTTAGAAGGAATTTTTTAATTGGTATTCAATTAGGATGATTGTTTTGTTAATTGAATAATTGTCTGTTAGTATATAATAAGTGTATTTTGAGGATGTTCTTCGTGTTTCACTGTTGCATTCATCACATTTGGGTTATCTGCTTGCAGTAGCCCTCAATCGGCCTGATTAACAAAGTCTTGGGTCCTGCATCGGTTGCTGTCCCTTCTTCCGTGACGTCAGGTCGTCAGGGGTATAAAACATGCAGCTGACGCCATTACATCAGTCTTTCTTGTCATGCGGTGCCCGAAGCAGAAGCAGTTTGCAAGTGCCAGTCGGCAGACTCCTGAAATTTTTGTTTTCGAGTTTCAGAACCGAAGTCTTCAACTAAAAGCTAAGTACCCCGTTGGACAAACTTTTTCTTGCTCTAAACTGATGTCAGTAAAAGTAGTAAATAATTGCATTACTTATGGAAAGCAAATACCTCATAAAGATTTTCATTCGTTCTGTATTCCTTGCCTAGGCCCTGACCGTGACATACCTCACTGTCGGTTTTGTGCCTTATTTAAACCACAAACTATCTGTTGTCAGTATATTTTCACTTTGAAATATTTTGGTGCTTGGTTCAATTATCCTGATACGGCTTTGGTAAGCCATCCGACTACCGACATTCTGAAGAAATGCAAAGATAAAGACAGAGACAGGCCGCCTAGGTCCAAAGCTGCCGACAACGCTTCTCCTAAGCCAGTTCACCAGTACTCAGTGAGGTGCTTTCGCAGCCCCTGATACCTGCTACTTCAGATTTGCAGGCCTCTACTGAGACCCATTCGGAGTCCAGTATGCCACAAGGTGCTTCAACTGTGGAACCTGCAGATTTCTCTACCTTGGATGGGTCCGGAGCGGCTATGCAAGCACCGACTTCTGAGGGTGTATTCAGGCCTACTGACTTGTGCATTAAACCAACGCCATCTTCTTCAAGGCCTAAAACTCGAACCATGCCTAGAAAACTGACGCCCAGACTGCATGGTCAGGCCTCTATGCCTAAAAAACAAATGATAAGAATGGCTGAAGACCTTATTACTTCAATCAGGGGAATCAAGCCTTCCCCCCCTCTAAGAGACCTAGGACTGAGTTTGCTAATGATACTTCTGACCAGGATTCTGAATTTTCTGTTTCCTCTGATGACCAGAATTTACCCTTATCTACCTATGAGCATTATGATGCTGAGGACTCTATTCCCTCTGCTTCCCCCTCAGAGGATTTCTCTTTTGGTGAAACCTTGCATACTCTCAGGGAGCATTTTCATTGGGAAAGTCAGGATTTCTCTGATTCTAAAAAGAAGCTTAGGGATTTCTTACTCCTGCCCCAGCACAGGCCTTTAGCCATACCTCCTGTACTAGACATTGTTGATGCCTTTTCAGAATCTAGCTTGGCCCCTGACTCTCTACCTCCTGCTCCCAGAAAACCTGATGGATATTACAGGGTCCCTGACTCTCATTAGTTCCTTTTTAAAAATCCTACTGCGGATCCTGAGACCATTTACAGGGACCCAAGGGCATTAAAGCTACTACTGCCAAAACTCTTACCCCCTCTGATAGAGTCTCCATGGCGCTGGATAGATGGGGTAAGAAGGTATACACTTCTGCAACTTTGGCCATTAAGGCCTTAAACTGCCAGTTTCATATGTTAAAGTATCAGCAGCATATTATTGGATTGCTTAAACAGAAAATGATGTTGATTCCTGATTGTGCTGAAAATAAGGATTTACAGGATTTACTGCATTCAGCTGAGCAAGTTGGAAAACATTCTTTGCAATGTGGTTGTGATTCACTAGAGGCATCTTGCAGGGCTGCTGTAACTGGGTCTGTACTTAGAAGGCATGCTTGGCTTAAGGAGCAATCCTTGCCGGATCATGTTAAAGCGAAATTACTGGATGCTTCCTTAAACCAGGACCACCTGTTTGGCAAGAAGGCAGAAGAAGTTCTTAAAAAGATGGAGGAAAAAGCTAAATCTATGCAAACTGTTAAAGATTTTTTACAAGTACAACGTTTAGTAGGCATTGGCCTTCCAAGAATTGGTCCTTTCCTACCTCTTCCAGAACGTTTCTGACCAAACCCAGATCCGGCAGAGCTCCAGGCTTCAGTCCCAGGGTATGCACAGGACTAAGCAGTGGGGGGCCAGGCTCCACTTCCAAATCTGGGAGTAATAAAACTCCCCCTATGGTAAACTGTCTCAATTACTTTTTTTTAAAACCTCCAAGCACTTCTCAACTGACTGCCCCATTTGGGGGTAAAGATTGCTCTTCATGCAAAGAACTGGGAACTCATTACCCAGGACAAATGGGTTTTAAATATAGTGTCCCAGGGATACAGATTTCACTTCCACACATTACCAACACCAAGCGGGTGGCCAGATCTACCTCCAAATCAGTGGGCAGAGGCCCAAAAGCAAGTACTTTCTCTCTTAAGCATGGGGGCTATTCAGTTTGTACCAAAAGAGGAAAAGGGACAATGTTTCTACTAAAGACTTTTCCTGGTACCCAGAACTGATAATTCATGGCATCCTGTCCTGGACTTGTCTACTCTAAACACCTTTTTGGTGATTCCAAAAAAAATTCAAGATGCTGACTCTTCACGAGTTGCTCCCTATGCTAGGCAAAGACGCCTGGTTGGCAACACTAGATTTAAAGGAAGCATACCTGCACATCCTAGTCAGGGAATCTTGTAGAAGATACTTACGCTTCAAAGCAGGCTACACCCACTATCAGTTCTCTGCACTGCCCTTTGGCGTATCTACTATGCCCAGGGTATTCGCAAAGTGCCTAGCTCCAGTCATTGCATTTTGAAGGCAAAGAAATATTCAAATATACCCATACCTGGACAATTGTCTAATTCAGGCAGAAAGCCAGGACATACTTTTGAATCATCTGGCCTTTGTACAAAGGGTGCTAACTTGTCTGGGGTACACTATAAACGAAAAGAAATCACACCTGGTACCCTGTCAACAAATTATATTTCTGGGAGCAACCTTGAATACAACTTCCCAGATGGCTTTCCTCACGCCAGAGAAACAAATTCATTTGACAACCTACTTCAAACAAGTGGCCACAAAAATCCTGCTATCTGAAAGGCAAATACTACAAGCCTTGGGGTTCATGGCCTCCTGCATTCTTCTAATTCCATATGCAAGACTGCATATGAGGAAACTACAATGGCATCTAAAAAGCCTATGGTGTCAACATTCTCAGGATCTAGAAGCAATGATTCCTATCATACCTTGCCTACGCCTAGAGTTCCTTTGGTGGGCAGAGGCCTACCACCAAAACAAGGGACTACCATTTACACTACCCCATGCCACCCAAACCCTAACAACAGACGCATCAGATTATGCATGGGGGGGGCTCACCTGTTAGGGAAGTGCATTCAGGGCAAATGGAACCTAGGTCAAATGCACCTGCATATCAATCAAAAAGAAATGTTAGCTGTACAGAATGCTCTGACAGCCTTCAAGGACTACATTCTTCCAGGGCAATTAATGGTAAAGACGGACAACACCATTGTTATATGGTACATAAACAAGCGGGGGGGTACACATTCTTATCTCCTCTGCAGACTAGCCATGGCATTGTGGAACACAGCCCTGAGCTACCAAGTGCATCTACAAGCTCAATTCCTGCCAGGAAAATTAAATACACTGGCAGACGAACTAAGCAGAAACCTCATGGACCCACACAAGTGAAAACTAGAACCAAGGATTTTCAACATGTTGACAAGCAAATGGGGGAGCCCAGATATAGACCTGTTTGCCTCCCCCCAGAACCATCAATTGGACAAATTTTGCACAAGAACTCCCCACAAACAAGCGTGGAAAGTGGATGCTCTGTCCTTCAGCTGGAAAAACCTATCAGTTTATGCCTTTCCTCCTCTGCCTCTGTTCTCCAAAGTACTACTAAAGATCAAACAAGACAAACCAAGGACAATTTTGATTGCACCAGACTGGCCATGCCAACAGTGGTACCCCCTCTTGCACAGTGTGTCACTGTTGCCCCCATGGCACCTGCCTCAGACTCCTACCCTATTGTCTCAGCAAGAAAACCAGATTCTGCACCCCCAGCTTCAAACAGTGAACCTAGCAGCCTGGCTAATTACCTAATCTCTCCTTTACCATCCCTCAGTAAACCGGTGATGGATGTCATTTTAGAGGCAAGGAGGCCTAGTACTAGAAAATCTTATGCTGAAAAATGGAAAAGATTCTGTGGCTGGAACCAGTCTCAAGGGATGAGCACAGCAGTGCCCAATGTACCTCAGATTTTACAATACTTAACTGAGATTCTTCACAAGGGCCTGTCTTTCTCCTCCATCAAAATTCATGCCTCAGCCATTTCAGCTCATTATAACACAGAATCTCCCCTCTTCTCTCATCCACTGCTCAAGCAGTTCCTCAGAGGGGGCCAAAAAATTACGACCACCCAGGAGAGCTCCAACTCCAGCCTCAGACCTTAACCTTGTATTGGAGAAACTCACTCTTCCTCCTTTCAAACCAGCTGCTACTGCAGACTTAAAATTCCTTTCTTGGAAAACAGCTTTCCTTTTAGCTATCACTTCAGCAAGAAGGGTATCTGAATTACAGGCTCTTATGGCATTGGAGCCTTTTATCATCTTTCACGCGGACAGAGTGTCCCTCCGGACTAATCCCTCCTTCATGCCCAAGGTGGTATCCAGTGTGGCCCTTAATCAGTCCATTCATTTGCCAACCTTCTTTCCTAATCCACAGAACAAAGGGGAATGGATACTGCACTCCTTAGATGTGCACAGACAACTTAGATTCTATTTGGACAGGACTAAACCTCAAAGGAAATCTCAACAACTGCTGGTGGCATTTGCTGCAGGAGTAGAGGGGAAGGCTATTTCAAAGTATACCATTTCCAAATGGATAGGCCATTGCATTCATTTCTGCTACAAGCACCATGGAAAACCTATCCCACAGGGGATCAGACCCCACTCCACCAGGGCTGCATCTACCTCTACAGCCTTTCTCAGAGGCGTCCCTACCAGGGACATCCTAGAAGCTGCTACCTGGAGTTCTGTACATACTTTCACCAAGCATTACCATCTGCCAATTTTCTCTAAATTCAGAGCTGGCTTTGCCACTGCAGTCTTGCAGGGCCTTATAGCTGGTCCTAAATTCCTCCTCCCATCCTTAGCTTTGGGAATCTACCCAAATGTGATGACTGCAACAGTGAAACACGAAGAACATAGTACAGTTGTGTACACTTACCATAAATGTAGATGTTGGAGTGTATTCACTGTTGCAGCCCTGGTTACCCTCCCTCCAGCCCCCTTACTTCTTTTGGCTATACCTCTACTCTCCTTTACTATGCTCAAAAGATTTTTGGTGTATTTGCTTTTTTGTTGGAGGCATAACCTTGTATATTTATAGATTTAATTGCTTCCCATTAGGGGGACAACTGACATCTGGGGCAAGAAAAACTGATGTGATGGCAACGGCTGCATGTTTTATACCTCTGACGACTTGACGTTACGGAGGAAGGGACAGCAACCGACGCAGGACCCAAGACTTTGTTAATCAGGCTGACTGAGGGCTACTGCAAGCAGATAACCCAAATGTGATGACTGCAACAGTGAATACACTCGAACATCTACATTTATGGTAAGTGTACACAACTGTACTTTATCTTTACTCTGTAAAGGTTGTGTTTAAGCCGAGGCGCTAAGAGAATAGATTTTGTGAGAATTGATTTTGTGCAATAAACTAATTCTGCTTGGGAGAAATCTGGTTCCTGGTCCTTTGTGGTGAATTTCTTCTTTTTCCTTGTGTGGTTTTAATAGGTTCTGGATGTTATTCAAGAGGCAAGATGCCTTAGCACCAGAAAGTCTTATGCAGATCAATGGAAAAGGTGTTCTGCATCTGGATCCAGGCTAAGGGAGCCAGTACGGCACAGCCCTCCATCCTTCTCATCCTGGACTACTTAGCTGACTTACTACACAGTGGTCTCTCTTTCGCCTCTATATTCACACCTATGCTATTTCCGCTCATTTTCCCACTGAGCAGCCTCTTTTTTCACACCCTCATGTTCGAACAGTTCCTCAGAGGGGGCTAACAACTTGAGGCCCCCCAGAATGGCACCAACACCGGCCTGGGACCTTAACTTTATCTTGGAAAAGCTCACCCTGCCTCCTTTCGAACCAGCTTCTTCTGCAGAGCTAAACCTTCTCTCCTGGAAGACCGCCTTTCTCCTGGCCATCACTTCAGCCAGAAGAGTCTCTGAGCTGCAAACACTCATGGCAGTGGAACCCTTCATCATCTTCAACACAGACAGGGTATACCTCAGAACTAATCCATCCTTCATGCCCAAGGTAGTATCCAGTGTGGCTCTCAGCCAATCCATCCATTTGCCCACCTTCTTTCCTAACCCTCAAAACTAGGGGGAAAGGATTCTGCACTCTCTAGATGTGCACAGACAGCTCAGATACTATCTGGACAAGACTAAACCCTTCAGAAAATCTGATCAGCTGCTGGTTAGCTTTGCTTCAGGGGCGGAGGACAAAGTCATCTCCAAGCAAACCATTTCTAAATGGATAGCACACTGCATCCATTTCTGCTACAAGCAGCATGGCGATCCTCCCCCCAAAGGAGTTAGGACCCACTCCAACAGAGCAGCCTCTACCTCTGCATCATTCCTCAGAGGGGTCCCCACCAGGGACATCCTGGAGGCTGCCACCTGGACATATGTTTACACCTTTACCAAACATTACCACCTGCCTCTCTTTTCTAAATCTGGGGCAGGCTTTACCTCTGGAGTCTTGCAGGACATGCTAGCCAGCCCTTAGCTTCCTTGACTGCTTCCACCCATTTCCTCAGCTTTGGGAATCTACCCAAATGTGATGACTGCAGCAGTGAAACACGAAGAACATAGTACAATTGTGTACTCTTATCAGAAATGTAGATGTTCGAGGGTCTTCAGTGTTGCAGTCCTGGTTTCTCTCCCTCCTTCCCCCTTTTTCTTTTTGTTACCTTTCTCCTGTGTTGTTCTCCTTTCCTTCGAAGGGACATATTGGTATTTTTTCCCCCACTGGTGGAGTCCTGCCACCAGACCCTGGCCTCCTACTTTGGGGGCTCCTGACTGGTTAGGGCAAGAAAAACTGATGTAATGGCATCGGCTGCCTTCTTTTATACTCATGATGACCTGATGTCAGTCTTCAAGCGACAGCAACCAACACAGAAATACTAAGTCTCTGGTATTCATGCCGTCCGAGGGCTACCCCAGCAAGGATAACCCAAATGTGATGACTGCAACAGTGAAGACACTCGAACATCTACATTTGTGGTAAGTGTACACAACTGTACTTTTCTGCGGGTGTTTTGTCAGAGGATGGATTTGAGGAGGAAGGATTACCTGGCTGTAATATCTGGTTAATAGAGTGCCAGAATGTTTTTTTAGTTTGATTTTAGTGCATTAGGAGGGTTATAGTAAAAGTCCTTTTTGTTTGTGTTTCTTTAAGTTCCTGACTTCTCTATATTTTTGCAGGTCACCAAAAAGTTTAGTTTGGGACCATATTTTCCAAAGCTTGTCTCTGCTTTTCATAAGGTTGAGAGTAGTTTTGGACAGCCAGGGTGAAACTGTAGATTTGATGCGTATGGTATGAATAGGAGCAAGAGAGTCTAGAATGTTCAGAAAGGTAGAGTTAAACTGAAGGACAGCTTCGTCTAGGGGGAAGTATTTTAGAAAATTCCAGTTCTCTTTAGAGAGAGGGGTGTTAAATTGTCAGAGTTGTTTAGGGAGTTTGCAGCAAGTGATGTATCTGGGTGGCTTAGAAAATTGGGGTGAGAACCTAGTAACATTTGCTGGTGAGTGATCACTTATACAGTTTGGCAAGGTTTGGGGGTTGTGGTATTTTGAAGGCTGGGATACAAGTATCCAGTCTATAAGGCTATGTGTTGGTGTGAGAGTTATTTGAGTGGGTTGGGTGGGTGATAACCTGAGAGAAGCCGTATAAATTGTTTATTTTTGAGTGGTCATCAGAGATAGTTAACCAGTTGATATTCACGTCTCCTAAACAAATGATTTTGTGGTGAATATTTTGTGAGAAGGAAAGTATATTTTCTAGTATGGGGATGTCTGCTGGAGCTATATAAATTTCAGCTACGGTAATGGAAGAGTGGTCATTAATTTTGAGATTTGCAGTGAGCATTTCAGCAGGTGAAAAGGATGTAGTGGGTTTAGGTAGGAATAATGGGCCTACTTCTCTTTTCTATCTTCATCAATAATCTCCATACCTCTACCCTGCACACCTCACTCATAGAGTATGCAGATGATTCAACCCTAATCTGCTCAGCCCCATCTCTTACCACTCTACAGCAGCTTGCCCAGTAATTCTTTACCTCAGTGGAAAGTTGGATCACTAATATCCAACTTCTCTTAAATCCCAGCAAAACTAAATTACTCCTATTTACCCCTAACAAATCAAAAACCTCTCCTCTATCCTTCTCTAGCTCCTCCAAAAATGGTACTGTCATTTCACCTTCTCCCCATACCACCTCCTCGACATTGAAATAGACAATAACCTCCACTTTGACATCCATATCTCTCAAACTATTAAAAAGGTGCACAAAAAAAAGGGTACCTTGTACAGACAGAAAAACTTTGTCAGATCAGGCTCACGTCACCCTAGCCCAAACCCACCTTCTTTCCACATTAATGTATGCAGCACCAGTACTGACTTATGTCAGAAAATCTGACCTTCACAAACGTGAATCTTGTTACAACAAAATCGCCAAGTTTGATAATAATTCCCCCTTTAGAACCCATCATTGTATACCTCTTAGACAACTTCAGTGGCTTGAACTCCCACAGTTATTAACTTTTCACCAACTAGTCATAGCATATAACATCCTAAAACGTCCTGACAAAACTCCAGCACTGAGGCAATTACTGACTCACTATGCACCAAATCGTCTACTCCGCTCTGCCAACAAATCACTTCTCTCTATCTCCCCAGCCAGCAACACAGCAGGCAAAGCTCTGTTTGCACACAGTATAGCTAAAAGTTGGAATATCCTCCCCACTTATGTGACTTCTGCATCAAATACCACACAATTCAAAAACTCCCTTAAGTCTCATCTTATAAGCTCATGGCTTTGTCCATGTGTTACAAAATCCTACAATATGCTATCTCTATCCTTTTCTTTCTGTCCTACTTCAGACCCTCTGTAAGCATGGTATTGATAAATGGTATCCCTTGATATACGTTTTTTTGTTGAGATTTCTGCCCTTATTTTCACAACTAATAAAATGTATATATGTAAATATTGCTGATGAGAATTTTTTTTACTGTTTTTTCTGTTCCTCAAATGTGGCTATGATGACACTATTTTTTTCCCTTCTGTATAATATCATTATTATTGTGTTAATTATGTGGAGCTTTTCTCCCCGGCCCTCCGCTGTAAATGGACCTCATCCAGTCGGACCATCCCGGTTAACAAACGTAAAATAAATAAATAAAAATAAATATGAGGGTGAGGTGGTTGGCATAAAGTATTGCTACGCCACCTCTTTTTATGTTAGGGCGATCTAGCCATAGTATGTTATATCCTAGGGGAAGGATGTCTCTGTCAGGGATTTGAGGTTTTAACCAGGTTTTAGTCAAGGTGATAACATCAAGGCTGTGAAGGGTTATCCAGGCATGAAATTCAGAGACTTTATTTAGTGTACTGTGAGTGTTGATAGAGTAGAAGGAAATGTATTTATTAGGTGAGGGAGAGGTGGAAGGGGTGGGGGTGGAGATAGGTCCAGGGTTAGGGTGTATGTCGCCAGATAGGAGGAGGGTAGGTAGTAGATGGTTGTGCTTTTGTAATGATGTTAGGTAGTGACAGATTTTAGGTTTGGTTTTTGAAGCTGGGTGGTAAGTGGGTAAGGTTTTGATTTTAGGGAATGGCTTGTTAGAAGGAAGGATAGATGAGGATATGATTATAGACAAATGATTAGCATGAGAAATTGAATAGGGGTAAGTAGGAGTTGTAATGATGGGGGATAATTTATAGGGATGAGAAGTTAGAAGGAGAAGGAAAGTTAGTTTGGGTAGGATGAGGACAGATAAATTAAGTGCAGACATAGTTTGTATGAGTAGGATAGAGTAGTGATTAGAGGATGAGCTTGGAAAGATCAGAGTAGTATGGGCTAATAGGTAGAATAGAGGAGTTAAATTGCCCTAGGAATATTGGCTAGGAATATTAGGTAGAGACTGCGGCTTTCATTGCAGGTGTTAGAAATCTATGAAAGTATAACAGGTGTTTATAAGGATTGGAGAGAGTAGGTCTGAGTAACAGGAAGGGACGGGGGTTGAATGGGCTTAATGATGTGGTGTAGACACCTTCTGGAGTGAGACCATCCAAAAAAACAATCAGTCAATCCCACTAACAGGTCAGTTAACTAGTTTCAGCTTCTATAATTTCAAATTGTAGTACATGGGATTTGTTAAGCAAAATTACTTTAAGCAGGGAGGTTTGTTTGTTGGGAAATAAAAGTGGAAATAGGAGTATGGCGGCAGGTACCCATGGTATAGTGATCAGCTAAGGTTATTTAATGCTAAAAGTAGCAGAGAAACTACAGAATTTGCCTTCAAAATGCAGATGCTACCCTAAATGTTATTTCACAGTGCATGAGGGAGATCTATGCATACTTGGTGTCTATCTCCCGCAGTTAGCTTTCTTGTACTGTACTGGTCAGGGCCTTATTCCCGGTTGCTGAAAGGGGTTACCGAGCAGAGAATTGAGATAGGAGTCCAGGCTTTGGAGGAATAGGAGGAAGATGGCTAGGGAGCAAAAAAAGCTCATTAGTATAAGAAGGAAGTAAAAAGCTATGTACACAGTTACACAACACAATCAACAGCAGTTTAGATATAGTTATATCCACTTTCCGAGCAGCTGCTATGTATGGAGGGCAGTAAAATCATATTCGTAGCTACGAATGCCCAGTAGCCGTACTAATGGAGGACTCTTAACATTATCGCACTTAACAGCTTAAATGCAGTTATTTACACAAGGCTAAGATTTCATGTAGTTAACAGACAGCAAGTAGTCCGAGTTTAAGCAGCTAAATGAAAATGCTACCATTACTGTAATGAGGCTGTAAAGTTAGGCCAGTGACAAAATGCAATCATATTCCAGGCGATACAGATACTAGCAGTAGAGTCTGGATACTATCATTCGACTGAGGCAATTTCTTTTAAAAAAACACACAGTGATACAATGCAGGGAAGTTCCAGTCTGAGAGCAGTATGGACGCTAGCACTTACAGCTGTTCGCTAACTGTCCACAATGACTATTTAGTTAAAAAAGTAGCATAGTGCAGTCATCCTCCATACACTCAGTGAAACCACAGTGTTGTCACTGTTAACTACTGTTGCTATAGTCATTCTGTAACTATCCAGGAGTCTTTGCGTTATGCCTTTCGCCACTGTGTAATTAATTCCACTTTCCTACAGTACTTCTCCAACTGTTGCCAGTATTCCCGTAATATAAAAAAAGTCCTGCACATTTCAATAGCCAGCTACCAATTCTGGTTGAGGGTGTGTTGTCTTGCTTTTACTTCAGACTCATAATTGTTGTGCTAATTTACAGCAGTTTGATAAATGACTAGATTTCATATCCTTCCTAGTTATTTTCTTGTAGTTCTATTCCACTGTATGTCTGTACCCTGTATATAAAATTGACTTATCGCTGCAGTATACACAGCTGAGTAGTACACTACTTTTGCAGCCCTTGTAAATATTTTATTCATAGTGTTGTATAGTATAAAGCATTCATTCCTTACTTACATTGATTAAACTGCATTTGAAGTAGTTTATGTAGTAAGGGGCAGTTAAATTGCTTAGTTGTTAGTTGCTGACCTATAGTTATTAATATTTTGATCACTGTTTTGATCACAGGTTGAAATGGGCCTTGTGGTCCTGTCTACCTGCTTTCTCAAGTAATAGATAAAATAACTCTCTTATAATGCGCTGATTTGTTGATATATAAAAGACTGGCGGGGTGGCTCATCACTGTGCTTTGGCTCCGTCAGGTATACTCATCGGGAGTCAAGACTGTCTGGTGTTTCTAGCATCAGAACAGTGTGTGTCAGGAAAGTTTATACTTGGTACTTGCTCTGTAATATTTGGATATTAAGCTGCACTGGTTGGAAGTGTAGAGACCATGGATTCATCATTTTCCACTTATGCATATTTACTTTATTTCTCCGTGTTAAACATGTAAGAAATTACACATTCATGAAATTACTTGTCAGCACATTGGTGCAGTGATTAGCATTGTTGCCTCACAGTGTTTTGGCCTCTAGTTTTACTCATAGCTGAAGTGCCTTCTGTTTGGAGTTTGGAATTCCTCCCTGTGTCCATGTGGGTTTTCTCCAGGCAGTCCGTTGTCCTCTCACATGCCATTGATTTGTTCTAAGTGAATTGGCATTCCTCAAAATTGCCCACTGGTGTGCTTGCAGTGTGAAAGGTGTGTGTGAGATAAATTTAGCCTCCACCCACAACCTTGCACTGGATTAAGCGGATGATCAGAGAATTAATACATTTGCTGTTTAATCTAGTGTAACACAGTTTGGATATGGCATTGATATAGACTTTATTGGAATCCAGACATGATTTGGCATGCATACTCTGGAGAGTAGCCATCTTTCTATGATATTCCCATTTCCCTTTATAGGTTATGTGGTTTTACTTTACTAGCGCTTGAATTTGACTGCAGAACTTTGCAGCCATACAGAGGTTTTAAGCCAGACATTAATTGATGGCTGCTTAACATTTTAAAATATTGAGGAAGTGGGCACCTCTAGGGGGTGTAGAGATGTCAAAGCTTTCTAGATGGCAGTTAACCAAAATAATAATTTTGAGCTCTTGATTTTATGATTTTGTCCTGCTAATTTGTGTTGTGCAGAAATGCTAGTCAGTTTGTCCTGCTAATTTGTGTTGTGCTGAAATGCTAGTCATTTGTCTTTATTATTCAGTTACTTTTACTTCTGAAAGCTCTGTTCTGCTGTCTTGGCAACAGAACTCCATACTTCTGTCATACCTGAAGCTTAGAGGCTAATGTAGTTTCAAATACTAAGTTATTGTGATTTTTTTTTGGGGGGGGGGGGGGGGAGCAGAACCTGCAGTGACTCATGACATTTCAGGTTTAAGCCTGAAGCTGCCTTTGTCTCAGTTTGGAAAATATCTACTTTTGTAAAGCTAAACAAGGAACTCTACAACAAATAAAATTCAAAAAGTAAGTTCTATAGCTTAATTTCTCCTTAATTCTCCTACACTAAGTAATCTTTTTAACATGAGCCTGCCCATCCTGTCACTAAAATCTAGCTAAAGTACAAATTAACAATACAAGTTTGCTATGTGGCATAGGGAGATGAAGCCTTGACTGTGACCCAGCTGACCCAGGATCAACCTAATGACCTACAAGGGAGGGTGAGATTGAATGGCCAGTGTCATCTTACCTATCACACAGGAGGAAGGTGGTCCAACACTTTTCAGTTGTGGAACCTGCAGAGAAAAGGTGCAATTCTGCAATCATTTTTATGGCTGGGGATATGTCCTTGGCTGTGCCAAACCTTATCCACACAGTAGTCTATGTAAAGGAATGTACACAGTCGCAAAAAGTACAGCAGGCCCTCATTTTTGTGAGTGCACACAACCGCTGTCAGGGAGAGGTTAGGACTAAAACAGCAAAAACATAAAAGTCTGCCTGGATGTTGATCTTAGGTTATCTGCTTCCTGGAGAGCTGATGGATTCTAGCCCGTTGGGGATCAAAATGACATACATATATACACACACAGACATACATGAGCACACGCATATAAACATTAATAACATCAACTAAGTAGAATAGCAGATGTCCTTCCATATGGCTGTTGCAGTATTCCTTACATAAGGGATCTCCTGCCAAGAATAGTCCAACATCTGGCCAGTATATCTTAAGCCTTTAGTGTTTACAGGCATCATATATTGTTGTATGACTGCTGCTCAATGTGTCTTAAACCTGAATGTAATGTTATGTATATATAACTTTGAAAATAATATGTTTTGTAAAGTGTTTTATAATAAGTTAGTACTATATGTGCTAAATGCTGGTATTGCTTATAACTGTAATCTGCTTGAAACTAGCATTTACTGAATGTTCATTGTGTATTATTATCTTGGAGCTTTTCTCCCCGGGCCTCTGCTGAAAATGGACATGTATCCAGTCGGACTATCCCGGTCAGCAAATGTAAAATAAATAAGTAACTACATCACATGTATGCTTCCTGAGCAAAGCATAGGGCATAAAGGCGACCTATAGATGCATATACTTCAGAAATTCTTTGCCGCCAGTCCGAACTACATCATTGAACATTGGTCTTAACACCTTTCTTCTGTGCTGGTTACTGAGCTGTTTTCAGATAATTGCCCCATTGGGGTTCTCCTTGTCTTCTTTATTATTGTAATGTTGTTGGTTTGCATGTTATCCAGAAAGGGAGAATGCAAACGTGGGAGGCAGATTCCCCATAAAGATCATCACAAAGTGTCTCTTCTGTTTGGATGCTTCTCATGACCAAACACAGTGTATTATCTCCCAAGCTTTTGTCCCCAAGACCCTATGTAGTCGCCTCTCCTTCTTGTCTATTTACCTGGAAAACCAAAGGGTTTTGTATTGGCATACGTTTTCTGAAAGGTATGAAGTCTGAAACTCAAATGTATGCCACTATTTACTGACATCAAGCCTCCATTATTTGCCAAAAACACAAATTTTATGAGGAATGAAACAAAAATATGAGGAAAAATCTGGACATTCTGTTAAATTTTGGACAGTTAAGTATGCTGTGTGGTATTGAAATTTTTTGATCATATGCCCCAAACAAATGTGAGAGACAAGTTGATGTGGTCTTGTGCATCTGGAAGGAAGATGTTAGCAGAGTCCCACACATCTGTGCTACCCGAGACAAGGTCAGAGTCTACAGTTCTTGTAATTCAAGACTTGAGAGAGGGTAAGCCCAACGAGTATGCAAACACTCTCAATGGAATTCACAGATGTGGGTAAGCATGGTTTTGCTGTGTCCAGCTTAGTGGATGTTGCACTATACTTTGGGGCCATTTTGGGGGCGGGGGTGCTAGAAACATGCACTAGTTGGGCATGATTTTGCCAGCTCATGCTTGGTATTATTAGATGTTAATGGGCGGCCACGGTGGTGCAGTGGTTAGCATTGCCACCTCACAGCAAGAGGTTCTCTGGTTCAATCCTTGGCTGGGGTGCCTTCTGTGCGGAGTCTGCATGTCCTCCATGTGGTCGCGTGTGTTTCCTCCGGGTGCTCCGGTTTCCTCCCACATCCCAAAGACATGCTGCAAGTGGATTAGACACTCTAAATTGGCCCTAGGTGTGAGTGCGTGTGTGTGTGCCTTCTGTGGAAGGTTGGGCGCTGGGCTGGCAACCCAACACTGTAAAAAATCCGCTGCCAATCATGAGCGGACAGGTGATCCGCTGTGGCGACCCCTAACCGGGAAAAGCCGAAAGAAGAAGAAGGGTCAAGAGGAACAAATGAACCAGTTCGGAATGAGGGGTATGGTGGTCATGGGAGACAGACAGATAGTGCAACAAATATATTCACACATTTGTCTAAACTGTTTAAACACTTTAATAAGATATTGAATTTTGCCATTAACTAAAAGTGACATTTTACAGGTAAAATATCAAACTTGTGCTCACAGATATACAGCAGACACTTTGGGGCATTTGAAAAGACATATTTGATGAGTTTTTAACTAAGAATTCACCTTTTTACAGATAATGGTTGGGTTCACAGGTATACCTCAGAAAATTCAGGACATTAGAAGAGACCTTGTTTGAATGGTCACAAATAAAAATTAATTTTTTTGTATATAAAGTTGAATTCATATACATGCAACAAAAATATATATAAAGACATACATTTACTTGTGTGAGTAATAAGTAATATTGTTATAAACTGAAATTCTAACAGTGGAAACAACTCAACCGCTGCGGAAGAAGCCCAAGCCCTTATGAATGCCTTCTATGAACACAGGACTGCATGGATCAGGCAATCAATCCCAATCCAAATAAAGACTCCAAAAAGGGCCAAAAGGGTCCAGTGGTGGACCCCAGCCATTAACAAACTAACTTTAATAAGAGAAAGCTTAGCTATGAGAACAACAAAATCCAAAAAAAAAAAGGAAGTCACCTTCACTAAAAAAAAAAAGCACTCAAAAAAAAATCAACTAAAAATCATTTGAGAATTTTGAGAGAAAAATTGCAAGGATCAAAGGACAATCATAAGGCCTTTTTTTCAGCTATGTGGGGAACCTGGGTGGAAACTCACAGATATGCAAAGAATTAAAAAAAAAAAAAAAAAAAACTGACAACACACACCAACATAACATACAACAGGGGTTCAGTGCAAACTTCACCCTCCCCCCCCTAGGAGAGAGATAACTATCCCAGCCGTAGCCTCCCTGACATCATCTCAAATGAGTGGTGAAAGCTGCTCTCTAAGGCTAAAAACACAGCAGGTACTCCCTCGGACGACCTGGTATCGCCGCCCAAGCTTGACAAGTCTGGTCTGCAAAGCATGTAGAGAGTTACCCAGGTGTTGATAGCAACCTGGATAAAACAGTAACATTTTGATTTATGAGTAAAATGCTGTAGTAGTTGAGTTTAGAATTATTTCAAACTTGCAAGTTCTCAGAGGGGGAGAGGAGAATGGATCCCATGTTTTGGGTTTAGTAACTGAAAGTGAGTTTTCTATGGAGTGGAGCTTACTCTACAGATGTTTTAACTGTATTATTAGGCCATGATCTGAAGTTGTACTGGGAGGTAGTGTGAGGTCTTTTGTTTACTAGGTGCAGGATGTAGTTTGTGTGGGAGGTGTAGGAAGGATTCTCTTTTTAAGAGTTTAAAAATTAAGGCTGCAGATAGCAGGCTCACCTATTTTTTGGTAGGATGTCCACTTTTGTTTTCTGTAGAACTGTACAGTGATGATGTCTAGAGGAATACACAACATAATTTTAATTGCAGTGTTTTGATGTGAAGCTCCATTTTGGGGGGAGGAGAAGAATTATGATTGGGGGACTGTCTTGCATTACTATTTTTTGATATCCAGGTTGTCTTTTTCTCGGGATTGTGTGGGAGCAGGAGTCTGACTCAGCACTTAGCAGGCATAATGCAGTGAATCATTCCTGCACAGGGCACGTAGGGCAAGTTAAAGGTTTGCAACTCTTGACCTGTCATTGTGATCCAGATACTGGAGACTCTGGCAAAAGTTCCATGCAGATTCCAAAGAGAAGGCACCCCTGCTGGAAACTGTACTAGAGAACCAAGTACTGTGATACAGCAAGTAATTCTAATACATTAAAAGTAATCATTGTAGCGTTAATGTTAGAGAACTAGTTATGTATATGCGTCTCTGCCAGATGGACCAGGTCATGACTGAAAAGGGTCTTTTGACCAGTTCACCTACTCTGTTAATGAATGAATAAATACAATTAATTTATGTAGGATTTCAGATAGTTTTGTTTCTGTTAAATTATTTAAAGAATTGTTAAAAATTCAGGGTCAGTGTCAAGAATCTCCCATGTAGTCTGTTTATGAAACCCCCCTTTTAATCCCTGGGAAAGTCTGCTTTTAAAATATTGTACTATTCTGTTTCTTTTATATTGTAGGACTTGGAAAAGTTCTTGGTTTCAAAACATTTTATTCATATATTTAATTTTTCTACCAATTCATTTTTGCAGGAAAGTAATTGATCTGAGCAATGTATGTTAGAACAGGTACTCAGTGGTGCGATTTGTGTATAACCTGTTTAACACTATCTAAGTAAATAGTCTGGAAGTTCATTAGTGCAGCTGTTAATGTTACTGCCTCACAGAACTTGGCTCCCAGATGTTATTCGTGTTTCACTGTTGCAGTCATTACATTTGGGTAATCCTGCTGGCAGGTTGCCCTCAGTCGGCCTGAATTCCAAAGTCTTGGGTCCTGCGTCGACTGCTGTCGCCCCTTCCCTGATGTCAGGTCGTCAGGGGTATAAAAGAAGCAGCCAACACCATTTTCTTTAGTCTTTCTTGCCGCGCGGTGCCCGAAGCAGAAGCAGTTCACAAGTGCCGGTCGGCCGACTCCTGAGATTTTCATGTTCGAATTTCAGATCCGAAGTCTTCAATAAAGTTAAGTACCCCATTGGGAAAACTTTTTTCTTGCTCCAGACCGATGTCAGAAAAAGTAAATAATTGTATTTCTTGTGGAAAGCAAATACCTCATAAGGACTTTCATTCTTACTGTATTCCTTGCCAAGGCCCTGATCACAATGTTTCTGGCTGTCGGTTTTGTGCTAGATTTAACCAATGCACTATTAAGCGTCGGTATGATTTTGCTTTAAACTATTTTGTACGCCGGTTTAATTATCCAGAAATGTCATCGGATAGCCATCCGACTACCGGAGTTCACAAAAAACGCAAAGAAAAGGAGAGAGATAAACAACTGAGGCCCAAAACCGACGACGAAGCTTCTCCTAAGCTAGTCGCCGGTTCGCCGGTTCTCAGTGAGGCGCTTTCGCAGCCCCTGACACCTGCTACTTTAGAGTCGCAGGCCGCTACCGACTCCCACGTTGAATCGGCCATGCCGCTGGAAACTCAAGGTATTGGAGCCTCGGATACTATTCCCTCAGATGGGTCCGGAGCCGCTGAGCAGGCACCTGCTTCTGAGGGTGTATTCAGACCTAAACATCTTTACATTAAACTGATTTCAGCTTCAAAGGCAAAGACTAAAGCACCTTCTAAAGCAAAGAAACAAACTCAAGAGCCACGTGGACAGGCCTCTATGCCCAAAAAACAGATGCTCAAAATGGCCGAAGACTTGATTACCTTGAGCAGGGGTTCACATCCCCCTCCTGATAAGAGGCCTAGGCAAGAGACTGACTATGAATCTTCATATCAGGTTTCTGTTTCTTCTGATTCCTCTTCTGATCAGGTATTTTCTCTTCCCCTCTATGAGGATTCTGATGCTGCAGAATCTGTACCTTCATCTTCTCCTCCAGAGGACTATTCTTTTGGGGAAACCTTGCATACCATGAGGGAGCATTTCCACTGGGAGAGCCAAGATTTTTCAGACTCTAAAAAGAGGCTCAGAGATTTCCTTTTACTTCTTCAACACAGGCCTCTAGCCATTCCATCTGTGTTAGACATTGTAGATAATGTGTTTTCGGAGTCTAGTCTTACCCCTGATTCCTTACCTCCAGCTCCTGTTAAGCCTGATAGATTTTACAGGGTTCCTGACTCTCATAAATTCCTTTTTAAAAACCCTGCTGCAGACCCAGAGACTATTTCACAGGGTCCCAAAGGAGTTAAGACTTCCGCTGCAAAAAACCCTACCCCCTCTGACAGATTCTAGGGCACTGGATAGATGGGGGAAAAAGGTTTACACATCTGCTACCTTGGCTATAAGGGCCTTAAACTGTCAGTTTCATATGCTCAAATATCAGCAACATGTCATGGCATTGCTTAAACAGAAAATGTTGTTAAACTCTGAATGTGCAGAAAACAAGGAAATGCAGGATTTATTGCATACAGCTGAACAAGTTGGAAAGCATACTTTGCAATGTGGTTTTGATTCTTTGGAGGCCTCCTGCAGGGCCGCAGTTACGGGTTCTGTAATTAGGAGGCATGCTTGGTTAAAGGAACAAAATCTGCCTGATCATGTGAAAGTTAAATTATTAGATGTACATTTACAGCATGATACTTTGTTTGGTGTTAAGATAGAAGAGGTGTTAAAGAAAATGGAGGACAAAGCTAAGTCTATGCAAACTGTCAAAGATTTTCTACAAGTACAGCTACCTAGGTTTAGTAGACACTGGCCAACAAAGAATTTGTCCTTTCCTGTGTCAGACAGACCTCAAAGGGGCAGATCCAGACACCCTAGAGGCAGATCCCAGGCGCAAGGTTCATACAGGTCAAAGCAATGGGGTGCTTCTACTTCCAAAGTTGGAGAAGACAAATCACAACCTTACAGGAAACAGTCCCAATGACTGCCCCCTGCCTGCACCAAGCACTTATCTCCTGGTAGCACCCTTAGGGGGAAAATTAGCACTTTTTCTCAAAATTGGCACATTATAACCCAGGACAAGTGGGTTCTAAATATCATGTCACAAGGCTACAAGTTCCATTTCCATACCCTGCCAAAGGCAAACGGCTGGCCAGATCTGCCAAAAAATCCATGGGCAGAGGCACAAAAACAAGTCTCATCCCTCATGGACATGGGGGCCATTCAACAAGTACCAGAGCAAGAGCAGGGACAAGGATTTTACTCGACTGTTCTTGGTACCCAGAAAGGACAAGGCCTGGAGACCAATACTGGACCTATCTATTCTGAACACATTCCTGGATATACCAAAATTCAAAATGTTGACTTTGCAGCAGCTTCTGCCCATGCTGGGCAAGAATGCTTGGCTTGTGAGTTTAGACCTAAAAAAGGCATACCTGCATGTCCCAATCAGACAATCATGCAGAAGATACCTCAGGTTCAAGGCTGGCTCGATGCATTACCAATTCTCTGCACTGCCCTTTGGCTTATCTACTGTGCCCAGTGTCTTTACAAAATGCCTGGCACCAGTAATTGCATTCTGCAGACAAAGAGGAATACAAATATATCCTTACTCGGACAACTGTCTAATTCAAGCAGAGAACAAGGACATTCTTCTACAACATCTGGCGTTTGTGAAAAGACTTCTAACATGCCTAGGGTGCACAGTCAGTGAAAAGAAATCAAAACTAGTACCCTCTCAAGAGATAATATTCCAGGGTGCAAGCTTAAATACAACTACCCAGATGGCTTATCTCACGCCAAGCAAGCAAAGGCAACTGACTACCTATTTCAAGATGTTGGCAACAAAGGCCCAGTTATCTGCAAGAAAAATTTTGCAGGCTTTGGGCTTCATGGCATTCGGCATCCTTCTAATTCCATATGCAAGACTGCATATGAGGAAACTTCAATGGTACCTAAAAAGTGTTTGGACTCAGCATTGCCACAGCCTGGAGACAATGATTACTCTCATTCCCTGCCTGCAACAGGAGTTTCGATGGTGGGCGAATGCTTGTCACCAGAACAAGGGACAGCCATTCACATGACCTCCAGTCAGGCAGACACTAACAACGGATGCATCAGATTATGCCTGGGGGGCCCACATGGCAGGAAGATGCATTCAGGGCGCATGGTCCTCAAACCAAATGCATCTACATATCAATCAAAAAGAGATGCTAGCTGTTCAAAATGCCCTGACAGCCTTCAAGGAACTACTTCATCCGGGACAACTACTGATAAAGACAGACAACACCACGGTCATGTGGTATATAAACAAGCAGGGGGGCACACATTCCTACCCCCTTTGTAGACTAGCCATGACTTTTTGGGACACAGCACTGACTTACCAAGTACATCTGCAGGCACAATTCCTGCCAGGAAAGGAAAATACTCTGGCAGACGAACTAAGCAGAAACCTCATGGATCCCCACGAGTGGCAACTGGATCCACAAGTCTTGAGCATGATAACAAGGAAATGGGGATGCCCGGACAAAGGTTCTGCACAAGAACTTATCACAGACAAGCATGGAAAATGGACGCCCTATCAGTATATGCCTTTCCTCCACTGCCACTCCTCCCCAAGGTACTCCTAAAGGTCAGACAAGAGAAGCCAAAGATGATACTCGTTACCCCAGACTGGCCCCGCCAGTACTGGTATACAATCCTAAGGAACTTGTCTCAATGCCCAGCTTGGACCTTACCTCAAATACCCCATCTACTGTCCCAGCAAAACAATCAGATCCTGCACAGCCAACTCAGGACTTTAAACCTGGCAGCATGGCGGATAATGTAATCATACAAAACACACCTCTCAGTAAAGCTGTGATGGATGTCATTTTGGAAGCCAGAAGGCCTAGTACTAGAAAATCTTATGCTGGAAAATGGAAGAGATTCTGTGCTTGGAACCAGGCACAAGTAACTGATACAGCTGCACCAAATATTCCTCAGATTTTGCAATACTTAACTGAGATGCTGGACAAAGGCCTATCTTTTTCATCAATTAAAATTCATGGCTGTGCCATTTCAGCTCATTACAATACAGAGTCACCAATCTTTTCTCATCCTTTATTAAAGCAGTACCTCAGAGGAGCCAAACATTTAAGGCCTCCAAGGAGATCACCAGTACCTGCATGGGACCTCAACTATGTCTTGGAAAAACTCACCCTGGCTCCTTTTGAGCCAGCTGCTACTGCTGATATAAAGTTTTTATCTTGGAAAACAGCTCTGCTCCTAGCAACAACTTCTGCAAGACGAGTTTCAGAGCTACAGGCACTCATGGCTGTGGAACCTTTTATCATGTTTTATCCGGACAGAGTTTCTCTGAGGACAAACCTGACATTTATGCCTAAAGTGGTGTCCAGTGTGGCTCTTAACCAAACTATTCATCTGCCAACTTTTTATCCAAATCCACAGAACAAGGGGGAGAGAATTCTGCATTCCTTGGACATACACAGACAGCTAAGATTCTACTTGGACAGAACCAAAGTTTTCAGGAAGACAGAGCAATTTCTAGTGGCATATGCTGCAGGATCACAAGGAAAGGCTATCTCAAAGCAGATTATTTCAAAGTGGATAGGCCACTGCATTCGTTTCTGCTATTTTCAACATGGCAAGCCAGTGCCTAAGGGCATTAGACCACATTCAACCAGAGCTGCAGCCACTTCAGCAGCCTTTCTCAGGGTAGTACTAACCAAAGACATTTTAGAGGCTGCTACTTGGAGTTCAGTACACACCTTTACAAAGCACTGTCATCTGCCACTCTAAATCCAGGGCAGGCTTTGCCACTGCAGTTCTGCAGGGCCTCATAGCCGCTCCTAATGCTGTTTAGCTCCAGCCTCCCAACCATAGCTTTGGGACTCTACCCAAATGTAATGACTGCAATAGTGAAACATGAAGAACATAGTACAGTTGTCTACACTTACCATAAATGTAGATGTTTGAGTGTATTCACTGTTGCAGTCCGAGTTACCCACCCGCCATCCCCCTTTTTTCTGCTGGAACTTATCTTTCCTTCTCTGATTTATACAAACTATGTGGTGTATTTGCTTGTAGATGAAGGTAAAGTTTATATTGGTGCATGTATTTTTATATATATATAAATTTTGGCTACCCTTTTAGGGAGCACCTGACATCTGGGGCAAGAAAAACTGAAGAAAATGGCGTCGGCTGCTTCTTTTATACCCCTGACGACCTGACGTCAGGGAAGGGTTGACAGCAGCCGATGCAGGACCCAAGACTTCAGGCCGACTGTGGGCAGGTGCCAGAATCCGCCATATCCGACACGCACTCAAGTCTCTCTACTGTTATGACTCTGTCATAGTCCATGTTGGAGTGAACAATTTCAGACGCAACTCCCTGGACTATATGAAGAGAGACATGATTAAGCTCACTGAATGTGTGTCCCAGGCAGGTATGTCCCTAGCCTTAAGCAGCATTCTACCATCACCCAGAAAGAAGCTTCAATAGAGACAGAAAATTATTGACATTAACAATTGGCTTAGTTTCTGGTGTCATTCCAGGGGGATCCAGTATCAGACAGCCTGGGAAGATATTATCACCAGGCCACGATGCTTTGCTAGAGATGGACTGCATCTGTTTCACTTGGGCTTCAGGCTTCTGGCAGAGGCCCTTGCCTCCCCCATAGTGCCTTTTTTTAGGAAAAGTCATGAGGTCGATACTACCACCATAAAAATTTCAACAAAATGCAAATTAAAGGTCATGCTGCTAAACGTTAGGAGTCTAAACATGAAACTACACTCTTTGCAAGCATTCTTAACCCTGGACGATGCTGACATTTGTGCAGTCACAGAAGCCTGGTTCAAAGCTGTGGAGAGCACCCCAGCCTTACCTGGTTTCTCATCCTATCATACATTCAGACCCCAGACTGTGGGCAGCAGAGCCAAAGGAGGTGGAGTTTCAATATATATTAAAGACGCACACACCTCCACGCTGGTCAAACAGTATGGCGCACAGGAGACACTCAAGTGCAGTTAACCATTGACAAGACCCCTATTCAAATCATAGCTATTCACAGGCCCCCAAATTTGACTCAAGATGCCCACTCCACCTATCTGGAACTCTTCAGATCTATCAAGATTCAACCCTTTACCCTGATCCTGGGTGACTTTAACTACCCAACAATAGAGTGGAAAAACTACGCATGCCAGAACACAAATGCTCAGAGATTCCTAGATTTTATCAATGCAAATGCCTTGGAACAGCTAGTCGAAATCCCAACAAGGGATGACAATATCATGGACTTCGTATTAACCAACATGAGTAACCACTGCAGCACCCCTACAGTATAATCCTCCCTGGTAAGATCTGAACTTAAAGTGGTCACTTTCGAAGGCAACATCTCCCTTGACCCCCCTCTAGCTAGGGTCAAACAAAACAAATTCTCCAAAGCTGATTACACCCTCCTGCGGGATGGTATAAACAGCTTCACAGCCCCCTCCCCCTCTGTAGGAACTGGCACCAATGTCCAAAATTACACCAAAGTATTATACGAGCATTTATATAGATGCATGGAATCAGAAATACCTGACAGGACAAAATCCTCCTGCGTAAGGAAGAGTAAGCCTGTCTGGTGGGTATCTGCAATAAGTAAACTATATAACAAAAGGAAAAAATTGCTGCCTGGGACCAAGGAGCAGCAGGTGCCCAAATGGAAGCAATCTCTTCTTAGCCTGAACAAGCAAATAAGAGCAGTAGTGAAATCCTCTAAAGCCAACTTTGAGTCCAAATTGGCTACATCTACTAGAGACAATCATAAGGCCTTCTTCACATATGTCCGCAGTTGCAAAGGAAGCACCCAGATCTGTTCAAAACTGGTGGTCAAGGATACCACATACACAAATGCTAACCAAACTAACACTGGTGCAACAGAGAAACGAAAAAGGAATTAACGTAAAATAATTTATTCAACGTTTTCATCCAGTAGACTTCTTCAGAATAAAACACTCATCACTACCACAAACATTTATACAAATGCTGCCTGTTAGCATCTAATTAACCAATTAACAAATCAATGATTCAATAAAAAGTGTGAATACATTATAAAAGTAAAAACATTTTATAACATTTTAAAAAACTTAAAAATATGTAATATATAGTAACAACAATACATATACAGTATATTAACAATATTAAATATTTGTCCCCAGTTTCCTATCAACAAAAAAACACTTGATGTTAATCATGTCATTCAAACCTGGGGGAGTATCCGCCCCCAATCTTAGTTGCCATATTGTCTCCTTCCTTTCAGCTTTATTTTTCATATTACCTCATCTTAAATCCTTTTTTACTTGTTCTAAAATAGAGAAAGTAATTTTTTTATACAAGTGACACTTCACTGAGTGTCTATAAAGAGCATTATTTTCATGTTTGATCTTTGTAGCATAACAATGTTCCTTTATGCGTTTACTGAGGCATCTTGTAGTCATTCCTACATAATAGGCAGGACAGCCTGAACATAATGCAATATAAGCAATATTACTGGTTAAACAATTATATCTACCAGTAATACTTATAGTTTTGTGGTAATGCTCTAAATTAATGAAAGGCCCCTCCAAAATATACCTACAGGCACTACAGCTATAACATTTAAACATACCTTTATTTTTATTTGTAGCAGGAGGTGAAATTGATGTTTCATCTACCTGTAGCATATTTTTAATGGTGTTACCTTTCTTACACGCAAACTTAGGCTTCTCTCCCAAAACAGCATTTAGATCACAGTTACCTGCTATTATTTTCCAATTGCTCTGTATGACAGATTTAATATTTTCACTGTCTACTGACATCTCTGTAACACACCTAGGCAATTTCTCACAGTACTTCTCAGTGGTGTTTCGTTTGTTAATAATTAGTCCTCTAACTAAAATGGGAGGGAAATCCTGTTCTCTTCTATTCCTAATGTTCAAAGCTATATCTTCTAATAACTTGGTTGGGTAACCTCTGTTGCTAAACAACTTGGTGATGAAATCAACCTCATCATTAAAATCAGTCTCATTACTGACCATTCTTGATGCTCTTATGTACTGAGCCTTTGGAATGTTCTTTTTTATAAAATTGGGATGGTTGCTTTGAAAATGTAAATAATTATTTACATATGTTTTCTTCCTATATATTTTACTAGAAAAAACTTCTTTTCCATTACATTCCAAGTTAATTCCACATCTAGAAAACAAATTTTATTTCCAATTTCACCAACGGTGAAACTTAAAAAACTACACCATGCACAAATGCTGTAGATATAGCCAACCTACTGGCTGACAGATTCAGTGAAAACTTCACCCCTCTGTCCCCCTCATTAGTAAATCAGGACATCCCCAGTACCTGCCCCCCTCCCATTATCTCTAGAGAACAGGTCATCACTGCCTTCTCAAAGGAAAAAAATACAGCCTCCATGGGACCTGATAACATCCCAGGCTGCATCCTACATGAACTCAGGCATGAACTTTGCAGCATCATTAGGCACCCTATTCAACCAAAGCCCGAGTACGGGCTTTGTCTCAGCTGAGTGGAGGACAGCCACTGTCATTTCTTTACACAAATCCAGGAAATTATACACCCATCAGTCTAATTAGCCTGGTCTGCAAGGCCATGGAATGGATCATTATGGACCTCATTAACAGGGATATTGGCAACCTCCAGACACTCGACCCCACACAGTTTGGCTTTGTCAAGAGGAGGTAGTGTCTGTTAAATCTGGTCGACTTCCTTGAGACAGTCACCAAAGCCATGGATGAGGGGAAGACAGTGCACACCGCCTACCTTGACCTGGCCATAGCCTTTGACACTATTCCCCACTCGGGCATAATAGTTAAACTCTCTCAACTATGCATCAATCCATATGTTACAAGATGGGTAGCAAACTGGCTCACTGATAGAACCCACCTAATCAAAATAGAGGAAGCCACCTCAAGCAGTAGACCCGTAACGAGCTGCATACCCCAGGGATCGGTCTTGGGGCCTGCCTCTGTTATTCAGGATGTACTTCTCCGAGGTGCAGGCCAAAATCAATGGGCTATGACTGACCAAGTTTGCAGATGACTGCAAGCTGGGTGTGGTCATCATTTCCCCAAGTGATGTGGATGTCCTCCAAGAGGGTCTCACCCAAACAAATGGTGCCAGAACCATGGCCTCAAGCTGAATGCCAAAAAATACATCTCCATCCCCTTTGGGGAGAATGACGTCCCCACATATTATCACATTAATAACAGTGTCCTAAGCACGCAGTCAGTCGTGAGGGATTTGGGCACCCAGGTTGATAGCAACCTGATTTTTGACCACCATGTTGCTTCCATTGTACGGAAAGCTTTCTACATGGCCCACCTCATAAGTAAGGGTATCTCATCCAGGGACAAGGAGGTCACAACATCCCTGTATTCTTTCCTTATAAGGCCAGTTATTGAGTACAATGCCCCCTTTGGCATGTACCTTGCAAAACACATGCAGCAGCTGGAGAGACCACAGAGGTTCCTCACCAGGAGATTCCAGGGCCTCAAACATCTACCCTACATAGGCTAAAAGCCCTGTCCCTCTAGTCAGTTTCATACAGACTTCTCAGAGGTGACCTCTGTCTGGCATGCAAAGCAATCTCAGACTCCACCTTGATGGGGCCACTGTATATCCGCAAGTCAAGCTCCGCTCAAGTAACCCGCTCGTGTGATCTCATCCTGGTCTGTGACATCATTAGGACTTGTTGGGACAGATTTGTGTCCCAGAGACTCCCCCATCTGTGGAATAAGACTCCCTTTCCATGTCAATCAGCGTACCTCATCATCCATTTTTAAGTGCAACCTGGATGACTGGATGGGAAACAGAAAATAAACCCTTGGATTCCACCTGTGTCCCTGGTGGACAGGAGCTTTGGGTGCTGACTAGTCTAAACATGGGCTAAACTCTTGGCTAGCCTTATAAGGGCCTCAGGCCAATAGCCTAGTAACTTCCTATGATCCAAAAAATCGGTCTAAAGTTGTTACCGCAAGGTGCTTTGGCAGAGTCTTCCCATCCTGAGGGTCAGCCACCAGCCTAGAAAAAGGCCAAAAAAACTCTGTTCTGATTTGGCTGCTGTCCAGCCTTCTTGGATATTTCTCCCTTGAGCTGGTGAAAGCCTGAAGGATTGCCCAGTTGCATTGGTTTCTTCTGCCATGACCATGTCTGTGGCCAGCATGGATCTGGATTCTTGCCCGTCCTTGGAGATTTTTCAAAATCTGATCCAGACATTAAGTGGGAACCTCAGCTGATCATTTCCAAGGGACTGAGAGTGATTCCAGAGATTTTAGTGTGGGAGAAGATCCCTACTATGCTTATAGAGTGTCAGCAAAGGTCTGAGCCGCCTAGGGTTTTTTTGTGCAGATGTCTTACGTTAAAAGAAACGGAAAACCAAGCATATTTCACCTACAGTTAGAGATACCCAAAGTTAATGACAGAATTTTATTCAGGGTTTGTTTAATGCTTTAATGGCTTTTAAACCTCCCCAAGGGGTCTCTGTGCCTGCCCCTCCCTGGGTTTTCTACTCTTCTTAAGAGATCTAGAGAGCAGAGTTCTTATGATGAGGATCAGGATTCTGGTGAAGAGTCCTTAGCAAACTCTTCACAGATTCCCTTCTTTTTTGGACTGTGGGTCTGAGGAAAAGGATTATATCAGCCCACATTCTCCTTTAGAAGAACTCTCTTTTGGGGAGACACACTTTTTAAAATGGGATTGTTAGGTTTCTGATATCCAGATGTAGTATTATAAGCTCCTTCAGGAGGATTCTACCAAACCGCCTGCTGTTCCTCCAGTTCTGGCTGCCCTCCTGGATACCTTTTCAGCTGCTTTTGTAACCCATGATTCTCAGCCCACAGCTCCCATGAAAACTGACAGATTTTACAAAGTACCTGATTGTAAATTTCTGTATAAATGTCCTGCTGATTCTTGTGATGTCTGTCTCCTCAGACAGATCCTCCAAACTGTTGCCCTCTACTAAGTTGCTTCCTTCAGATAAGGATAGTAGGGCCATGGAACAGCTGGGCAAAATGGTTTATACTGCTCCCCACCCTGGCTTTTAGGGCTGCTAATTGCCAGAGTCATATGACTAGCTGTATTTTAGCCCTTCTTTCTCAGGTTTCTCTAATTTCTGACCTTCTTGACTCTGAAGGTAAGGTTTCAGTCCTTTCCATGTTGGGTTCTACCTCTCAAGTGGCTCGCTACTCCATTAAGTGTAGTTACGATGCAGGTGATGGTAAAAATGGTTCTAGACACGTCCTTTCTAAGTCTACTATGACCCCTGTTTCTCAGAAACCTCCTTTTCAGGACACATCAGGTTCCATTTGACAGTTTACTTCCTTTTTCCCTTGGCCAAGTTCCCTTGTCCCTTCGTCTTTCCTGGTCTCTTCCAAATTTAAGTACCACAACAGACTCTTAGGTTTTGTCCATCATCTGCCAGAGGTATTTCATGGTTTGAAAATCTCTTCCTCACTTTTTGGCATCCCTCAACCTCCTCAAGAACAGTTTCCTCTCTTTCCAGAAGTGCTCCTTGCTGTTTTTGCTCAAGGCATTATTCAAGCTGTACCCACTGCCCAGGAAGGGAAGGGTTTTTATTCCAGAATGTTTCTGGTTCCCAGGAAGAAGGGCACCTGGAGGCCAGTTCTGGAACTTTCTCAGCTCAGGTCAGCACCTTTCTAAGGGTCCCCTACTTTCAGATGCTGTCCCTTCAATCTTTGTTCCCTTTTCTTCTTCCAGAGGCATTTTTGGACTCTCTGGATCTCAGGGGTGCCTATCTTCACATCCCCATCCATCTCCTATTCAGGAAGTTTTTGCTTTTCTCTGCTTCTTTGCATTTTCAGCTCTTTGTTTTGTCAGTTGGCTCCTCTACTGCCTCAAGAATATTCACTAAATGCCTCAGTCCTGTCATTACCTTTTGCAGGATGGGAGAGGTTCAGATCTTTCCTTATTTGGGTAATCTGCTCATTCAAGCCTCCTCAGCAGAGTTTCTGTGTCAGGGCCTCCAGTTTACTGTTTCCCTGCTGCAAAGTCTGGAGTTGGCAATACATTTTCAAAAAACAGTCTTGGCTCCTTCTCAGGATCATGTTTTTCTTGGTTGCAAGATCCAGACCATTCCCTTGCTGGCATCTCTGCCTGCCACACAAGGCCGTATCTCTGATTGCTTTTTTCCAGTCTTCTCTTCCTCTGCCTTCACTCACTCCCAGGGAGTTTCTCAGGGTCCTCTAGTTTATGGCTTCCACCATTCCTGCTCTGAGCTCCATATGAGAAAGCTTCAGTGGTATGTCAATTCATTGTGGCTTCAGCACTGCCTCCTCCTGGACTTCCTAGTTCCCTTCCTTCCCTGTCTCAGGCTTGAGCTACAGTGGCGGATTCATCAACTGTCTGTCAACACAGGCCTTCATTTCCTTCTTCTATTCCTGACTCAAGCTGTTTTCAGATATCTTAGAGAGGGGGTGGGTAGCTTCCTTTGGTTCTTTCAAGATCTAGGGTCTGTGGTCTCTTCATCAGCAGTCAGACGTCATCAACATCAAGGAGAGGAGGTCTGTCCTCCGAGCTCTTCAGGCCTTTCAAACCCTCTTTCATTGTGGGCCCATCAAAGTTTTCACAGACAATATCACAGAGATGTGGTATATCAGCAAGCAAGGGGGTACAAGATCCTACCTTCTTTGCAGGCTCACTCTTCAGGTCTGGGATTTAGCTGTGTAGTATCAAGTGACTCCTCAGGCTGCCTACATTCCCTCAGAGCAAAATACAGTGGCAGAGTCTTTGAGCAGGTCTGGCACACAGGCTCACAAAAGGATGTCTCACAGAGATGCATTTCTGGACATTGTCCATTGTTGGGGTATTCCTCAGGTAGATCTTTTTGCCTCCCCTCTCAACAGATAACTTCTTCTCTTCTAGACTAGAGTCCCAAGTCCTCTTTTTTGGAAGATAGATGCCCTGTCTTTTCCTTGGAAGGGGATGTTTCTGTATGCCTTTCCTCCCATTCCTCTGCTTCCGAGTGTCTTGCACAAGATCAGGCAAGACTCCCCCAAAATCATGCTAGTAACTCCCTTTTAGCTCAGACAGCATTGATTTCCCCCCTTTTTTCTCACGTGGTCTGAAGCAGTCACCACAGGTTACCTCACCGGGTGGGCCTTGTCACACAAGACAAGGGATTTCTTATTCTTCCTCACATGTACATTCTTCAGTTGATGCTATGGGTGATGAGGTTTTGATCCCTTTTCAGCACCTCTTTATCTTTGGATGTAGTTCAGGTCCTGCAGGAGGTCAGGAAACCCACTACCAGAAAATTGTATTTGTCCAAATGGAAGAGATTTTCTGGCTGGTGCTTCTCTGAAAACCAGGATCCATTTTCAGTGCAGGTTCCTATGGTTCGCTCATATTTGCATGGTCTGCTCCATGCTGAATTGGCATATTCTTCCGTTAAAGCTCACATGTCAGCAATGTCTGCTTGTCTGCCCTTAACTCCTCCTCTGGCCTGTACATTTGAAGTCAAACAATTTCTTAAAGGTGTCCTTCAGGTTAGGGCTCCTAGGAAGCCCATTCTGCCTTCTTGGGACCTCATTTTTATCCTTGAACACTTGACTTGGGCTCTTTTTTGAGCCTGCTGCTTCAGCTTCCTTACAACATTTTACATGGAAGACTGCTCTTTTTTTCAGTCCTTACTTCAGCTGAGAGTGTGTCTGAGTTTCAGGCTCTCATGGCTGTTCCTTCCTTTTTAATTTTTCAGAGGGACATGGTGTTTCTTTGTACTAATCCTCCTTTTATGCCCAAGGTGGTCAATGAGTTGTCTCTTAATCAGTCTATTAGTTTGCCTTCATTTTTTCTTTCTCTGCAGTCTGCCAGTGAAAAGGTTCATAGGTAGGTACTAGGCTATTAGCCCTAGGGCCAATATAAGCCTAGCTGAAAAGGTACCCTGCCTTTATCCACCCAAGAAAATTATTTTCCTGTGCCCCTGTCGAGCAGAGCCACAGAAGTGATCCCTGGGGTGAATTTCCTATTTCCCATCCAATCATCAATATTTTTCTTTGAGTGCTAATGAGGAGCTCTGTTTGACATAGCTGGGTAGAGTCTGTTCCAGAGTATGGGAAGTCTCTGGGACAGGACTCTATCCCTCCAGCATGTTCTGTTTATTGTGGTGACAAGGTTTAGGTCTCTATGGCGTGTAGCTCGGAGGGATTGGGATTTTTTTAAGTGGAGCATATCCAACAGCTCTGGGTTTGACATAGCTTTGTATGTTAGGCAGAGATCGCCTCTGAGTAGGCGATATGAGATGGAGTAAAGCTGGAGTTTTTTGAGACGGTCTGCGTCATCTTTTTGACCCCAGTAATCCTCTTTGTGAGGTATTTCTGTGGCCTTTCTAGTTGTTGTAGATGTCTTGTGAGGTACATACCAAAAGGGGCGTTGTACTCTATAATGGGTCTAATGAGTGATGAGTATAGAGGGGAACAATGCCCTCTCTTTTTTCTGGATGAGAAACCTTTTGTGATGAGGTGAGCCACGTAGAAGGATTTCCTGACCACTGTGGTGATGTAATTATCAAAGGAGAGACTACTGTCCACCTGTGCCCCAAGGTCTCTTATCACACTTTCGGCGTTAAGTAGACTACCACTTATGTGGTAGTTCATGGGTACAAAGGTTTTACCAAAGGGGATGACAGTACACTTTTTGGCATTGAGCTTCAGGCCATGGCTTTGACACCAGGCATCTGTCTCAGTGAGGCCCTTTTGTAGTATGTCCACATCGTTAGGAGTTTCGATTATGGCTCCTAGTTTGCAGTCATCTGCAAACTTTGTTAGCCAAAGACCTTCTGTGTTAGCCTGTACTTCAGAGAAGTAGATACCAAACAGGAGAGGACCCAGGACTGAACCCTGTGGTACTCCACTTGTCACTGGTCTTAAGTCAGATTTGGAGTCTGCTACTTTCACAATGTGGGTTCTATCCGTGAGCCAGTTGGCAACCCATCTTGTGACATAGGGATTTATACCTAGTTTAGTGAGCTTATCTATAATTCCAAAGTGGGGGATGGCGTCGAAAGCCTTGGCAAGATCTAGATAAGCTGTGTAAACCACCTTACCCTCATCTATGGCTTTGGCGATTGCTTCAAAGAAGTCAGTCAGGTTTAGGAGACATGATCTACCTTTTACAAATGCGAACTGGGTGTAGGGTCCAGAGTTTGGAGATTACCAATGTCTTTGTTTGGGTTCAATGCAGACCAGGCTCATCAGGCTAATGGGGCGGTAGTTCCATGGGTCCGTCGTGGCTCCCCCTTTGTGGAGTGGGATAACCGTCTCGGTGCGCCATTCAGTGGGCACAAAGCCTGAGGTGAAGCTATTATTGAACGTGGTACTTAGGTAGGGTGCCATTTCATTCTGTAGTTCATGTAGAATGCAGCCTGGGATATTGTCAGGTCCCATGGATGCTGTGTTCTTGACTTTGGAGAGTGTGTTTTTTTACCTGTGCAGCTGTGATTACAGGAACTTTGCATTCTTTCGGTATAGAGATGGGCCCTCTAGGGGGTAAAGTTAGCACTGAACCTATCTGCCTGTATGTTGGCAATATCAGTTGATTCTGTATATTTAGTGTCATTGTGCTGTAACTCAGAGCAGATCTGAGTGTTGCCATTGAGATTCTTGACATAGCTATAGAATGCTTTGTGGTGGTCTTTAGAGTCAGTGGCAATTTTGTTTTCGTAAGTAGCTTTGGAGGATATTATGAGGGATCACAGCTTCTTACTGAGGCTGACCAGGGAGTTCCTCCAGTCATGGGATTTCTTTTTTGGAACAGTTTCTTTCTTCTGTTGTAGAGTTTGTTTATGGCAGGGGACCATCAGATTGGCTTCCTTTTTTTGGAAGATAGCATCTTGGTTCTATTAGGGATAGTGTGATCCATGCACTCGTGTAAGTGCTTATAAAGTGCATTTGTGTAGGATTCAGCAGTCGAATCTCTATTGTCCGTCTGCATGGGTGTCATGAAGTTTACCACTTCTGCCTTAAAAAGTGTGAAGTTGGCTTTGGAGAAGTTTTTTATGGTAGTTTCCCTAATGGGGGATGGGGGCGGGATGTGGATGTCTAGGGTGATTAGCTCGTGGTCGGATCTGACCAACAAGGAATTGACCTCTGGTGTGGAACACTCGTTGCCCATGTTGGTAATGACCAGTTCTAGGATATTGCTGCCCTTGGTGGGGGTGTGAATAAGTTGATCCAAGGCGTTGGAATTTATGAATTCCAGAAAACGTTGAGCAAAAGAGTTGGTGCATGAGTAGTTTTCCCAGTTAATGGTGGGGTAGTTGAAATCGCCCATTATTAGGGTGTTGGGTTGTACCCTAATACTTTCCAGTGTATCAAGAAATGAGGAGCGGGAATCCTGGGGCATGGTGGGTGGTCTGTAGCAAGCTACAATTTGGATTGCGGTCTTGCCCAGAGTTAGTTGCACTTACATAATCACGGATGCATTATGCTGTGCAACTAGCCTGGAGGTGTGGATATCCTTAATGAATATGGACATGCCTCCACCTTTAGTGCTTCGTTCCGGGTTAGGTGACCGATAGGTGTGGTATGAATTATAGCCTGGTAATGCAGGGGTGCTCTCTGGAGCTTTAAACCAGGTCTCTGTTACTGTACAGATGTCGATGTTGTCCATTTTAAGGAGTGCCTCGAGTGAGTGCATTTTGAGATTTAGACTTCAGGCATGGAGTAGCATTACCCTCAGATTTTGCTTGCTTGTACCTGTTGCAGTGGTGAATTTGTCATTTGAACCTTGCCTAAAAAAGGCACTATAGGGGTGGCAAGAGCCTTAGCCAGTATCCGGAATCCCAAGGGCGACAGGTGCAGGCCATCTCTGGCAAAGCATCATGGTCTGCCGATCATGTCGTCTCAGGCAGACAAATACTGAATCCCCTTAGAATGACACCAGAAGCTTAGCTAATTGTTGAATTCAATCATTTTGTCCTTGTACTGTGGTGGTATTGTGGGTGATGGCAGGATGCTACTCAGGGCCAGGGTCATACCTGCCTGGGCTACAAGATTGGAGAGCTCCTCCATGTCTCTTTTCATGTAGTCCAGGGAGGTACGTCTCAGGTCATTCACACCAACATGGACAATGACAATGTCATATTTGTACTTGTTGTGGAGTGACCTGAGTGCGTGCATTATGTGGCGGATCCTGGCACCTGACAGGCAGCTGACAGTAACTTTCTTCTTGTTTAGCCTGGTGAGTGGAACATCAGTGTGCCTGACTATAGAGTCACCTATGACTTGAGTGTTGGGTACGTTGTTATGCCTTATGGGCTGTGGTTGAGTGGCACACTGAGTTTGTGGGCTATGTGTCATTTGGGTTGTGTTGGGGGGTGGAGTTTGCTTGCGTTTCTGCTTTGGAGGTCCCTAATGCTTGGGCAGGTTTTTATTGAGAGCCTCCACGAATGTAGGTGTGTGTTTTGTGTTTCTGTGTGTGTGTTTTGGTGGTGTAGGTTTTGAAGGACTATGTGATGAGTGTGGTGTGGTGCAAGTGTTTACCTTCTGCTCCAGTCTTGGGTGAAGAGAGCTTTGCTTCCAGTTTGGCTATATAAGTGCATCTCTCACAGGTTGTAGTGTTGGGTGGTAGGAGGAGAGGGTTGTGTGTGTACATGAGGCAATTGCAGCATTGCCCCAAGATGCCCAGATTCATCAGGTAGACAGGAGAAATCACTGGGAGCTGACCCTTAGACATGCCTGGATAGGTGCTTATTTATTAAGTACTAAAAACTACTTTCCTCTAGACAAGTGAGGAAAGTTGAGTGCTGTAGTAATTTGCAGCTTTAGTCCTTACAGCAAGTTCTGAACAAGTGCTGAGTTCAAAGAAACAGATTTGAGTGCTGAAACTAGAAAACTGGCTAGTTCTAAGAAACAAACTTAAGCTAGAAGGCTTCCCTCCAACACAGAAAGGCTTAGGGGCTCAGAAGCCTACAAGCAGTCTAGACCACTTACAGGAAAGGCAGGAAACAAGCTTAACATTTTTTTTTCTTTCCCAGATGCTCACTTTGTATACAGTAGGAGTGCCTGAAATTAGAGTATGATTTCACTGCACTCAGTTGAGCGAGCAAATGAGATGGGCCCAGAAGGAGTATCCAAACACAAATTTACAAGAGGGGAGGGCAGTTTCAAAGCCACCAAGATTAACACCAAAAAAAAAAAAAACAGGGAGGGTGGGTGGGGAACTAACTGAAAAAACAGAGTCAAAACTTCCAGTTCAGTTAATATTCAATGCAACACAAATAAATCAATTAAAATGCTGTATTATTTGAAAAAAGTGCAGATAAAAGGTACTTAAATTCTCTTATACGTCCAGTTGAATACAGCTAGATCTTAGCCGGCCAAGGCTCAGGTATTAAGCAAAAAATATTCCAAAATGTACCACTTAAATGGGCAGTAACAGAATATCAGTGAATGAGTCTACCCCCGACTGCAATTACTGTCTATGCAGGAATTCTAACAGGCAATAAAATCTAGCAAGCCCTAACTGAAAAAACAGAGTCAAAACTTCTAGTTCAGTTAATATTCAATATTCAATTTAATATTCAAAGGTTCTTCACACCTTGAATTTTGCATAGACATCTCCAATGTTATTTATATAAGCCTAAGAGTATTTGTAAATCTGGGTATCTTTTTGTTTCCTATCATCCCAGGACTTTGGATTTGGCCTGTCTCTAAGAAAACCATCTCATACTGGATTTCTAAGGTCATTTCTGTTTGTTATTCTTTACATGGTAAATATATTTCCATTTCTGTAAAGATTCATTTGACCAGAGCTGCTGTTTCTTCTGGTACTTTTTTCAAAGGACTAGATACTAGTTCCATCCTTGAGGCTGCTACTTGGTCTTTTCTCCATAACTTCAGTAAGCTCTACAAGTTGGATGTTCTTTCCAGAGCAAGGGCTGGTTTTGCCAGGGCTATCCTGCATGGGTTTATAGAGGGCTCTTCAATGTTTTCCTCCTCCCAGGTTTCCTTTTGAGCTTTTTTAATCTTCCTTATGTAAGGAATACTGCAACAGTGATATGGAAGGAAACAGTACAGTTGTGTAAGGTCTTACCGTAATGGTGGATTCCTTTTCTAAACTGTTGCTGTATTCTATCCCTCCCTCCTACTCTCTCAGCTTTGCCGTATCTTGCTGCGTTGGCCAGGGTTTCTTGTCCTTCCTCCTTATGGATGCAAATGTTCCTCCTAGTCCCTAGGGACTTTCTTTTCCGCTTGTGGCTTTTCAGTTCTAAAGTGTGTGTGTTCGTATGTCATCTTTATGCCGTACACCTTGTGCAGAGAGCATACCTGTGATTTGTGATGTACAATACCTGTAAACACTAAACGCTTTTGTATACAGACTCAACATTGGGCTATCCTTGTCAGGAGATCCTGCAACAGTGAAGAGGACGTCTATTGTGGTAAAATTTTACACAGCTGTACTTTTATTGTATAGCTGCAGTCACAAAATAAGGCAAACAAATGATGAATGTACGGCTTACCAAAACTAAACTGAAACTTGCACATTTCTGAAATTATGTGGAAGTAAACAATTTTAAAAGTGCCATGGTTCTACAGGGGGATTCATTGTAACACTCCTATTATACAGTTAGTTTAATACTAGAGAGACACATTGTTGGAGGAAATAAAATAATCAGAAGTGAAACTGACTGCTCACTCCTTCTGTAATGTTATGTAACTTTGAGGGCAACAGTTCTACTTTAGATTGTGTATTACAATGTTGGTGGCACTAGATAAAAAAATAGTAGTGAACGAAAAAGAAAAAAGCAAAACAAAATTGAGAGTGCTCTGCACACAGAAATTTTGCTTATCCCTTGCACTTCTGTATGAACATCCGCGGTGGTGCAGCAGTAACGTTGTTGCCTCATAGCAAGAGGTTCTCCCGTTCGATTCTCGGCTGGAGTGCGGGGAGTGCCTTCTGTGTGGAGTCTGCATGTCCTCCCCACGGTTGGGTGAGCATTCGAAAGACATGCGTGAATGGGCGTGCCTTCGTTGAGGGTTGAACGTCGAGCTGGCACCTCAGCGTTCATGAAAATCTACTGCCAATCATTAGCGGACCAGAGTTCTGCTGTGGCGACCCCTAACCGGGAAAAGCCGAAAGACAACAACTTGCACTTTTGTACTAGTGTAACGTTGCTAGGATTTCAAAATCTCAGGCATTCATTGACAACAGCTAGTTTAATGGATTAGATGAAAAATAATTTAATACCTATCTCTGTTCTGTGGTGGTATAACCAAATCCCTTTTTCTTATTTTAGTATGTATCACAGTCTGATGGTTTAAGTAGAGCAACAGTAGAGAACCTACCTAGTAAACACCCAAACCAGTGACAGATTTTAAATATTGATCTTATCAACTTAGAACGTTGCCAGAATAATAGATTTTGCATTAGCTTGCATTTTCTGAAGGATATGAACTTTGAAACTCAAATGTCTGTTATTATTTAATGACTTCAGTCCTCAATAATTTGCCAGAAAACCAGAACAAAAAAATGAGGCAAGAATAAAGAACGTTCTGGAAAATTCTGGACATTTGAGAGGTATGGCTCCATATATGAGTTACACTTGGGTGCACTCTCTTGCAAAAGTCTGTAAGGGCTGGGTAGTAGTGAATGTGTTTGATTCCTGACTTTGAACATCATGCTACCTGGAGCATGTAGGCTTATGCATTTCTTTTCATTAAATTCCATTTCAGTCATGTGATGAAGGTGAGGTCTTGTGTTGAGTACGAGTGGGCCCAGTTTTTGCAGTTACCTTCTTAGCCACTAGGCTACAGCTTGCAATAGCATTAACAAACACTCCTTCCCCTTCCTTAACTGCACTTGCTGAGTCATTCATACAGGGATGCATACTAGGGACATAGAGACGTGGTCTCTGTTTCATACAGCAGCCGTCTACTTAATCCTTGTGCCTATGGAAAATACAGAACAAACCCAACCTGCCAGTGAGTGCTTGCTGTCTGTTTCTGGTTGCCCTTGCAATAAGCAGAATCTTTTCTCTGTGTGATGGGCTGTCTCTTCAAATTAAATGAAAGATCAATAAAATGTATTGTTGTACTATATGCATGCATGTTTCTTAAAACAAGAAAATGGAATTTGGATTTTTCTCTGGGCAGTTGTCATGGAAGTGTATTTGTTATGTACAAGGGATGGGCCATTAGAAACTAGATGGGCTGCAAGCAGCAACTTTAGATTTCGCTTCAGGTGATGAATGAAAACAATCACTTGCCAACTAGATTTGTGCAGTAATACACATATGCATAGTTGATGGTTATTTTTAGTATAGTCATATGCACCTAACTACCTGTGTATGAAATGAGCATTCTGTGTGTGTGTGCTGAATTTAACATTTGCTGTCTATAGAATACACATTGAGAGAAATGTTGCTTTGTTTTGCCTCCAGGATGCACAGCAAGGAGCACTGAGCTGTCATTTCTGTTTACAGACCTTGTTTAACAGGTAACTAACAATAACAAGGTGATGTGAAAACACTGTTACTTGACTGGTATATCAGCAAAATCTTGCATAACTATGCAGTTGTTTAATAGGAGTCCATTTTTTGTCTTCATTTTATAAACATGAAAGTAATCAGTAAAAGGATCTCAAAGTCTTTGTGCTTAAACTTTCAGATCTCTTCAGTGAAAACCATGCAGTCGTCTATCACATATTGTTTGTTGCCATTATGGCTGATCCTGGAATCCTTGCTGATGCCTTCCTTTGCACTGTTACTTTTTGTTACCCAAATGATGCTGACTCGAACAAAACAGAAATCTTTCTTTTTCTAGCAAAGGTAACTGTTGGGGGTATGTTTCCTCCACTAAGCTCTTCATAAACATTTGATAGACCAGTTTCAATCACAAGCATTGCAAATGTTTGTTTTCATTTGCTAATCAGGGTAGAATACTGATCCAAGTGGACCATTTTCAGGTTTAGCCTTGGAGAGTACAATAAACTAAAATGATAACAAACATAACATGGCATGCATGACTTTTCAGTTGCATTCAGGGCTGCTGTAGCTAAACAGTCATAGTTAATTCTATTAACATGCATATTATCTCAATACAATGATGAATCAAGTTTGTATTTACAATATATTTCTGTGACAACAAAACAAGGTGTCTTACAGCAAGCCTAAGTCACTACCACCAATTTCATAAACTGTTTCCTCACTAAAATAATTCATGTCAGGCTGTTTGTCTTTTCCTTCCATGGCTGTTGTCTTATAGACTGATATCCTAGCACTGATGTTCTTCGTGTTTCACTGTTGCAGTCATTACGTTTGGGATTGTCATTGCTGCAATCTAGCAGGCTGAGTTTTACGGTATGTGTATTACAGATAGGAGATCTATTCGAGTACTTTAAATTTTCTTAACCTTCTAATCTAGTTTAAATTGGATGCGGGTAAGGGTGCCTTTACCCCAGATCACCTTTGCCTTAGCTTAGTGCAGTTTAAATTCTTTTAACCTTCTTAGAGTCTACTCCCTTTACCGATTTTGGGTTTGTACCGGAATTGACTTTTAGTGGCTTACTTTAAGCAATTGACAGCCGGACTTTCTATTACCGGATTTTCTATTTCAAACTTGCCATCTCCTGGCTATTAGGACTTTGACACTTTTATGTCACCATGTCTTACTGTCTAAAATCTGGCTTCAAACACTTTCTATAAGAAAACTTAATGATTACTCTTTTAGTGGTAATTGGGCACAGATACTTCGGTCACTTCTGTGCACAGTTCTTGTTGTCGGCTCTTTTCCAGGAGACACTTTGGATCTTTCCAGAGATTTGTCACACAGAAAGTGAAGGGGTTTCCATAGCTGTCTTGTGTCTTCCAGATGCCCGAGGGCTTCGGGTCCCTCTTTCTTTCTGGTAGGCTCTGACTTCGTGGAGCCAGGCAGAGGTCTTGTCAGGGCTTCGAGGTCGAAAGTGGTCACCGGTCTGGAGTTGGTTCCTCCAGTTAGACAACTGTTAGCCACCTGGCTCCTCGCCTTCATTCAACTGTCAGGCCCCAGGAGACACGAGCGCTGAGACCGGTGGTGCAGAAACTGACCGACTCGACGGCTTCGACTAAGGCTTTCTCGTTCTCTCCTCGCTCTGTCAGGGGTGAACTTGCTGATGGTGCATAACTCTTGAACTCGGCCGGCTGCCTGTCCGCCCTCCTATCTTCTTCTCTGTCTCCTTGACAGGATCCCTCGGTCCGTCGAGACTTGAAGGCCGGGTTCACCGGGGCCACCTCACTCCATCCGAGACAAGTCCTCGGTTCGGAGCCCTCGCAGCCTCTTTGTCGATTGTTCTCGGTGACCTGAGTTCACCGCTCTTCCCCTCCCCGTGCTCGGGCTCACCACGGAAGGAGTCGGGTTCCTGAGAGTCTTGGGCCGGGATCGGCATCTTGTTCCGTGGACCTTCCATCGGATTCTCGAACCGGTTCCCGCCTCGACCCGTTCTCCGGGGCCTTCGACGCCGAGTCCGGTGTTGCGGTTCGGTTCAACCTTCCTCGCAGGTACGCTTCGACCTCCACCGGACCGAGAAGTCACCTCCCTCGGGCGGTGTGCCACGCCCTCCTGTTCTCCCCCAACCCAGTGTCTCAGAAGCACCCTCCCCACCCTCCCTCCCCAAGGCTTCTTCGATCTCCCTCGGGCCCTCTGTCCCTAGGAGCACGCTGTGAGGGAGCTTCCATGCTCAGCCTCACAAAGTCCCTTCTTCTCCTCGGCCAAAAGGAGACGATCAGGAAGACTTAAGAGTCAAAAGAGAAAAGACTGTGTCTCTTCTCTGACATCTTCCTCCCCTAAAACAGTCCCTGATACTGACTTCTCCTCCCCTGAAGAGGATACAGCAAAACTGCTGAAGACATCTGGAGCTCCTCCCCTTCTGATCCCTGTGAAGAGAGGTACTCTCTTTGATGAGTTTTGTTCTGAGGCTGTCACCTCCTGGCTGACTCCTTCTGCGTGGAAAGGTCTCCCCTCAAGCCGCTGAAGATGATCCTCCTGCTCAGGAGCAAGCTTACCCCTAGCAAGGAGTTCCCACACCTCAGGAAGGTGGCAGGAAGCAAAAACAAGATTTCGGAGAGTTCCATCTGTCCATAGTTCTAACAAACGAAGTTCCAGTAGAGGACAGATCAGGTGGAAGATTGCCAGTCAATGGGTTGTCTCTAGGACTATCCACAGCTAGCGGGACTAGTTACAGTTACAGATGGACACGGAAGCAGATTTGGAGTTGACTCATCTCCTCCTGCGTTTACATGCCTATCTGACAGAATTTTACATGATGCTTGTCCAGGGTACTAGGCCCACTTGGCTCTCACCTCTGATATCCTACGCAGCAGCTTGTTCTCAGTCCCATGCGGCTTCAGCGCTACAGGCTGATACAGAGGGCGCACTCGGGATGCCGAGGCAGCGGCTTAAGGCTGCTCTTAGTCTCGGCTTTCAATCCTCTATTTGATGTGTGGCCATGGACATGCTTCAAGTCTCCTTTACTAGCGCTCCAAGTCCGGCTTGAAACTTTTTTTTGATGGATAAAGCCACACCCTGGATGGTGTGTGCATGAGGGAAAGACTCTGTCTGCTGTCGGAGGGGGAAAAAATGTGGTTTCAGACCCCACCTTTTCCACCCCTTCCAGACTGGTATCTCCCCTAAAGGCAGAGGGGAAAACCCCTAAACAGACGCCGGATCTTCCGGCAGAGAGGGGGGGCAGGAAACCAAGAGCCGAGCCTGGCGGGGGTGAGGGTGGAAGCAACCTCTGTGAGAGGGGTCCAGAAGTGAACCAAGGAGACAGGCAGAGGGGTCCCAGCAAACCTTCCTACCCTCAGTGAGAGGAGGGCAAGACCTTTTCTTCAAGGGAGGGGAGGCCTGGCAAGTTTTTTTTATAGACAGTTGGGTGGCAAGCTATCCAGACAGATCAAAATCCATTTCCTACCCACTCATTTAAAAAAAACTTTTAGAGCCAGCACCACCAGAAAAAAGAAAGCTGCATTATGTACTCACATCTCACCAAAAGCAGCTATCTAGCCATCCAAGCGGAACAAATCAAGAAAAAAGCAGTTCCAAAGAAAACCAGCCGGACCAAATAGGATTCGAACTTACCATCTCTAAATTTTTTAGCCCCAGAAAAACCCCCCAAGGGTTAATTCAAAAGATCCTTGTCTTCTTACAGAAGTCAACTGACCAAAGTGCCTAACTCATCTGTCAATCGAAGCTACCTCATCAAAATGGCCAGGGCCCAGATGAAGCAGCTTCTATGGAAGGACGGATCTACCACATCATCAGGCCTGGTTGCAGGATTATTTAGGGACCACAGCCCCAGCCATTCCATCAATGCATCAGCCCCAGGTCGCCTCATCTGAGTGCTCACAGGTGGAGTCAGTCATCTTCAGGGACAGTTGTAGCCACCAGCCCACCACTCTGCCAACTGATACGCTCTGTCTGCCACACACAGGGCAACTCATCTGCCACACCTAGCATTTCTGTGCAATTTCAAAAATCGCTACAGATCCAGGTAAATTTCTTATTCATAGGTTTAGAATTCTAGAAAATCTACCACACAGTTCTAAAGCTCACTATGGCAAGAATAGTAGCACTTCAATTCAACATCAACAGCCATAAACTTTCTATAGAAGCGATAGTCACAATTGTTCTGAAAGCTTTTCTGCTCTCTCAAAAAAAAAGAATAACCAAAATTCACCATAGCTTCTTCTGTTGCTGCAAAAGTCCAAATCAGCATTGTTTCTTTGAGAACTGCACCAACAACTTCTGCAATGGCTTTTGTTATCACACACGATGGCTTGCAAATCACACCTAAGTGTTACAATAACTTGCAATCACACCTAATCCAAATCACACCTAATGTGGCAAACCTAAACCATTGCAAACGATCAGCTGACTACCCATTCCCTGATACTCTACCCCAAACTTTCAGGCTAGACGCACCAAGGCTTAATGGGACTAAGCCAGGGACTGACTTGCCAATCAATGTGGGATTCTTGAGAGGTAACAATCTATCTCAACATGACGCTCAATCTTCTCCGTTAATCTGCACACACTGTGACCTGCAAATACATGTCCGTCTTTGGCAGAGGGACTGCAGTTCTTCAGTCTGACTCATCCGTCAACTAAGGGACACCAACAAGGAGAATTTGGGACATACACAGAGTCCTATGGGAGAGGCATGAGTCCGCGAGTAATGGGCGGGTCATCCAACATTGCTGCATCGCACGCCACAGCCTGGGTCTATTGCCTCCACACGACCCAGGCTCAGCAGGGCAATACTATTGCCTTTTGAGCAGGTCCTCAAAGGCCTTTTCCGGCGTCTGTTTATGCCTCCAAAAATGGCCACATGCAGGATTTTTGAACGTTTGGCGCCCCTACAGCTGCCTCCCCATGGACTCAATTACTCCCTTCTCCGGAATCTATGCTTTTCCATTTCCCCCTTACTCTCCAGGTTCTACAGCCTCGGTCTCCTATTTTGCCAGTTTATTATTCCCCATTGCCCCCCCTCTACCCTCATCAAATTTCTCATTGCCATGTTTCTATCACAGCTCAACCTTTGTTCAGAGGACTCATATTCTCATTGCGGGACTCTGCCATCTGAGCATGGACCCACCTTTGATGCTGGACACATCTAGCGGGACTGCTGACCTGGACCCAGAGGAGCTCTCACAGTCTCCCCGTCAGTCAGTTCATCATCTTCATATAGCTCTCAAAGTTCGCACTTGCTGATTCCTTACTTTTTTTGGCCAGGTCAGTTCCTTTCCATCGGCAGTTCAAGAGTTTCCACTACAGCAGCATTTTAACCCACAACATCTTTTACGTCTTGTTGAATTGCATTAAAGTTTTAGTGAGAATAACTCAGGTTTTAGTTTTAATGACTGGATGAATTTTTATTTTAAGCTTTCATGTGGTGTTTCTATTATGGAAGACAGACTTTGTAAAGCCTTTTAATGTATGGTTAGTTACTATCACTCCTATAGAAGTTAGATTCTTTGTGTACCGCCTTTTTCAGACTTGTTGCTCTATCACCGTCAGTTTTCATATCAATGTAAAGCTTGACCTCAAGTTGTTGTTTTTGATTTTTTTGATGGTGTCACATGCTTGAACCAGCTTCAAGTTGCACATTTTATGTCTTTCATTCAAAAATTACATCTAGTGTCTGAGCTATCTATATTTCATTCTTGACAGAGTATCCTCCCTTTCAGACAAAATTTCTATTTTTCCATGACATTGTATATTTCTATCCTTCTTATCATTAATCCATAATTTCCCCACTTTCTGTAAAAACTTTACTAATCAGTCCATAAATATTACCCACCTTCTTTCAAAAAACCATCTTTAAAAATTGGATATTATGCTGATAGAACAGATTTGAAGATCACAAAGAATTCATTTCAACTAGATATAGCTTTATAGCGGAAATTGAAGGGTCTAAGGGTCTTTTTTAACTAAAGCAGAAAAAGCTTCTAACTGACTTAATAACATACTTTCTAAATGCCTAACCAAGCTCTATCACACATATATTATGAGCTCCTCCAAGAGGATTCAAACCCATTCAGAGAGGCTTCTCTGTGATCCAGTACCCGATCTTTTTGGCTATTTGCTCGCCGCTTACCTGCAGACACTATTTCATACGTCACGGCTGCATCTTGGGCTAAACATTTACATTAGGGATAGGGGCAACAGGATAGGGGGTCCTGCTCAAAAAGGCAACTCCCTCCGTTCCTCATTCAGGATTGAGGCTAGTCATGCTACATGGAGGTGGGTTGCCAGATTGATGTAGAACATTGGCGAGAAGAGACAAAAGACAAAGTCATAACGCTCCAGTGTTCATCCCATGAGGTTGGTTTCGCTACATATTATTACACCCCACCACCCTTACCCACCCTTAGGAAGAGTCTGGAGTGCCCTCCTGGTGTATTCTCCTTCTATCTGCCTGTTTACTGTTACTATCATACTCTTTTGTATATATGTGGTATGTACTTTTATGTATGGCATGTGGCATGTGTTTTGTGTGTGTCTGGTTTGTGCACACTAGATCTGAGTAAAGTAAAAGAGGAGGGGATGGTAGGGTATTAGATGTCCGGCTTCTTCTCCGAGCTGCAGAGCTTGTAGTTTACGACACGGAGCCGAGATCGAACTCCAACCCATGTAACAGGCGAGATGAACACTCCACATGGAACGTTATGGTAAGGACATAACTTCTTTTTATCTGCCTGCAGGTAGCCCTCAGCCGGCACTGACCAATCACTGTTAGCTTTCCATGGGCCGATGACATCACTAGTGCTCAGAGCAACACATGCCTATATCTGAATATAATAGAGCAGTACAGATTTACAGGTAATAAAATGATGATGGAGAACTAGAATATATGATTGTCTGATGAAAAGTACTACATGGAAGTTAGTAGGGAATGTTTAATACCACTGGCACTGATAAACCATGTTCCTGCGCTGTCAAATTTAAAGATGAATTGTGTATTGGTCTGACTGTATATCCCGTGTACCTAATACAGAACATCTATAGGTAAATAAATTATTCCAGAGTCATCTTGGCAGGAAATAGTAGAAGTGAATTGGAAAACTCAACCTTTTACTTTGAATATACTGCTGTAAGTGAGGGTGCTGGTTTACATCCTTCCACTGACCTCTACATGAGTGGCAGTGAGCCTATGTAATGGTCATGTGGCCTCCCTGTATTTATTGAACTTTGGTGGAGGACGGTCATTCATTCACTCAGACAAGCTGCTGTTGTATGCTTGGACTATCATAAGGAAATAAAATTGGAAGGAAAACTAGAAGAAGTTATTTATTTGGCCTTGCTGAGGGATGCTGATTTAAGATATTGGTTAATAAAACTTTATGGGCTGTGGTAATTCAGTTTATCCTATAACTTTTTCATGGATACAACATTATGCCCGAGTACGTTCTAGGATTGATGGCTGGTGTGGTTTGGCAGTCTTTAGCCTTTGATGTACATAGCTATTTGTAGTTGACATGAAGCCTGTAACTGGAACCAGACTACAGGCTTGAATTTCATACTGGGATGTTGACAGACTGCTTACATCTTCCCACAGCTGCAGAGACTAATTGCAGTTAACTGTTATGAATGTAGGTTTGTCCTGTGCTATCAAAGTGACAGTTTACTTCACATCTTTTAAAACTGTTATTGCGGCTGTAGGATTAGGGAACATGACATTAGGGAAAAAAATATATGCTAATTTGAAGTAATATTTTCTCCAACTATGATGCTGCTTCAGTTTAAGTATGACTTTCTTTTACAGTGTATTTGTTTAGTATCTGCCTTTTATGTAGGCACACCTTTGATCTTTCCTATCTCACTAGCATTTTCTCCATTTATACTGCCAACGGCCAGTCAATATGACCTCTGGGATTCCAGTCCTCCAAGTTCCATTTTTGCCACAGGGCCTTGTATGTTAACCATTCCCCTGACAAATGGCCACAAAAAGGGTGTGATGACTGATGTGAACCTGAATGTGAAGCAATCTCTAGGACAGAAGATCTTGAAGTGCTGCTTAGGAACACGAGAGATCCCCCACACCCTAAGGACAGATGTGCAGTGATACTTTGTGTTGCCCTCTGCGCACACACACACACACACACACACACTCACTGAAATAGGGGCCCTCTTGCACTGGTGTCAGTCTAAGTTTTTCCCTCTTTGGAAATAAAGCTGATAATGGACGTTTCACCCCTCTGGCTGACCATCTACTCTGGTCTTGAACACGTCACTAACATTGCAGGTAGAAGCCCCATATCTGCACCAGTGAGACAGCACTTTGAAGATTGCTTCCTTTAGAGGATGAAAAAAAGAACAATTTTACTTCATTCCCATACCCAAGGTTGTTCTTGCTGGCAGTACATTTAGACCTCACTAGGCAATTCAGGCTTGTTTCTATATCCTGTCTTAATTTACTGCTTCAGAGTTGACTTGCCTCCAGTTTGGGGACCCCCCCCCTCATGTTTAGGGAATATTTCTGTACTAGCTGTCATACAATTGTCCTGTATGGCTCATGGAGCAGTAGACCAGGTTTGCAGCCTTGCTGTGTGAGAGGTTGGAGTAGTTCTCTTTTGCCAGATCAAAAAGCTGCTCCTGTTTACTGTCTACTGAAAGGTGTGCAGGATCATTGTCTGTAGGAGTTGCAGCAGCTGTTGGCCATGATATGTGTAAATGTACTTTTGCCAACTCTGCTTTGTGTGCTAATTCTGGTAAGTATTGCTATACCAACATATTTTGTTTGGGTATAATTCAGAACCAGTTTGTTTCACTAACAGTGGAATTTTGAGGGCAGGTTTGGCTGTGCAGCAGAAAAAATGGAGACTGCAATTAACATCTGAGAATTGTACTTGAGTTTGGCCAGTTCTTGATGGAATCAAGTTCTCTGCTTGCTGTAGGTGTAATTAAGTCCACCTTCTTTACATGCTGGGGCGTAGACTGTCTTCGCCCATCTATAAAGGCCAGTGTGGTATTGACTTAATTCCAAAGGCAGTACTTGTGCTTTAGTGGAGGTTAGATGCCGTTAAATTTAGTTGGATTAAATGGAATGAGAGCAGATGGAAATTGGGCAAAAATTTCTTTTGTTGGGGCGGGCCTGCGCTTTAGATGGACAATGCTGATGGTGTTTACTTTTTATTAAGGTACTGCTACTTTTTGGTTCTATGAGAAGGATGGTGATGGGGTTGTGGAACTTCTTAATGTAAGTATCAAATTTGAATAGGAATTGAATCTGTGATCCAGTTTTCAAGATGTTCTTCATGTTTCACTGTTGCAGTCATTACATTTGGGTAATCCTGCTGGCAGGTTGCCCTCAGTCGGCCTGAATTCCATAGTCTTGGGTCCTGCATCGGCTGCTGTCACCCCTTCCCTGACGTCAGGGGTATAAAAGAAGCAGCCAACGCCATTTTCTTTAGTCTTTCTTGCTGCGCGGTGCCTGAAGCAGAAGCAGTTCGCAAGTGCCGGTCGGCCGACTCCTGAGATTTTCGTGTTCGAGTTTCAGATCTAAACTCTTCATAAGGCTAAGTACCCCGTTGGGGAAACTTTTTCTTGCTCCAGACCAATGTCAGAAAAAGTAAATAATTACATTTCTTGTGGAAAGCAAATACCTCATAAGGATTTTCATTCTTACTGTATTCCTTGCCTAGGCCCTGATCACAATGTTTCTAGTTGTTGGTTTTGTGCTAGATTTAACCATCGCACTTTTAAGCGTCGGTATGATTTTGGCCGCCGGTTTAATTATCCAGAAATGTCGTCGGATAGCCATCCGACAACCGGAGTTCACAAAAAACGCAAGGAAACAGAGAGAGATAGACAACCGAGGCCCAAAACTGACGTCAAAGCTTCTCCTAAGCCAGTTCCCGGTTCACCGGTTCTCAGGGAGGCGCTTTCGCAGCCCCTGACACCCGCTACTTTAGAGTCACAGGCCGCTACCGACTCCCACATGGAGTTGGCCATGCCGCTGGAAACTCAAGGTATTGGAGCCTCGGATACTATTCCTTCAGATGGGTCCGGAGCCACTGAGCAGGCACTGGCTTCTTAGGGTGTATTCAGACCTAAACAACTTTATATTAAACCAACTTCAGCTTCAAAGGCAAAAACTAAAGCACCTTCTAAAGCAAAGAAACAAGCTCAAGAGCCACGTGGCCAGGCCTCTATGCCCAAAAAACAAATGCTCAAAATGGCCGAAGACTTGATTACCTTGATCATGGGTTCCATCCCCCCTCCTAATAAGAGGCCTAGGCAAGAGACTGACTATGAATCTTCAGATCAGATTTCCATTTCTTCTGATCAGTAATATTCTCTTCCCCCCTATGGGGATTCTGATGCTGAATAATCTATACCTTCAGCTTCTCCTGCATAGGACTTTTCTTTTGGGGAAACCTTGCATACCATGAGGGAGCATTTCCACTGGGAGAGCCAAGATTTTTCAGAATCTAAAAAGAGGCTCAGGGATTTCCTTTTACTACCTCAACACAGGCCACTAGCCATCCCACCTGTGTTAGACATTGTAGATGATGTGTTTTCGGAGTCTAGTCTTACCCCTGGCTCTTTACCTCCAGCTCCTGTTAAACCCAACAGATATTACAGGGTTCCTGACTCTCATAAATTCCTTTTTAAAAACCCTGCTGCAGACCCAGAAACTATTTCACAGGGTCCCAAAGGAGTCAAGGCTTCCACTGCAAAAAACCCTACCCTCTCTGACAGAGATTCTAGGGCTCTGGATAGATGGGGAAAAAGGTTTACACATCTGCTACCTTGGCTATAAGGGCTTTAAACTGTCAGTTTCATATGCTCAAATATCAGCAACATGTCATGGCATTGCTTAAACAGAAAATGTTGTTAAACTCGGAATGGGCAGAAAACAAAGAAATGCAGGATTTATTGCATGCAGCTAAACAAGTTGGAAAGCATACTTTGCAATGTGGTTTTGATTCTTTGGAGGCCTCCTGCAGGACCGCAGTTACGGGTTCTGTAATTAGGAGGTATGCTTAGTTAAAGGAGCAAAATCTGCCTGATCATGTCAAAGTTAAATTATTAGATGCACCTTTTCAGCATGATTCTTTTTTTGGTGTTAAGGCAGAAGAGGTGTTAAAGAAAATGGAGGACAAAGCTAAATCTATGCAAACTGTCAAAGATTTTTTACAAGTACAGCCACCCAGGTTTAGTAGACACTGGCCAACAAAGAATTGGTCCTTTCCTGTGTCAGACAGACCTCAAAGGGGCAGATCCCAGGCGCAGGGATCATTACAGGTCAAAGCAATGGGGTGCTTCTACCTCCAAAGTTGGAGAAGACAAATCACAACCATACAGGAAACAGTCCCAATGACTTCCCCCTGCCTGCACCAAGCACTTACCTCCTGGCAGCACCCTTAGGGGGAAAATTTGCACTTTTTTCTCAAAACTGGCACATTATAACCCAGGACAAGTGGGTTCTGAATATCTTGTCACAAGGCTACAAGTTCCATTTACGTACCCTGCCATAGGCAAACGGCTGGCCAGACCTGCCAAAAAATCAATGGGCAGAGGCACTAAAACAAGTCTCATCCCTCATGGACATGGGGGCCATTCAACAAGTACCAGAGCAAGAGCAGGGACAAGGATTTTACTCAAGACTGTTCTTGGTACCCAGAAAGGGCAAGGTCTGGAGGCCAATACTGGATCTATCTATTCTGAACACATTCCTGGATATACCAAAATTCAAGATGTTGACTTTGCAGCAGCTTCTGTGCATGCTGGGCAAGAACGCTTGGCCTTGTGACTTTAGACCTAAAAGAGGCATATCTGCATGTCCCAATCAGACAAATATGCAGAAGATACCTCAGATTCAAGGCGGGTTCAATGCATTACCAATTCTCTGCACTGCCCTTTGGCTTATCTACTGCGCCCAGGGTCTTTACAAAGTGCCTGGCACCAGTAATCGCATTCTGCAGACAAAGAGGAATACAAATATATCCTTACTTGGACGACTGTCTAATTCAAGCAGAGAACAAGGACATTCTTCTACAGCATCTGGCGTTTGTGAAAAGACTTCTAACATGCCTAGGGTACACAGTCAACGAAAAAAAATCAAAACTAGTACCCCCTCAAGAGATAATATTCCTGGGTGCAAGCTTAAATACAACTGCCCAGATGGCTTATCTCACACCAGACAAACAAAGGCAACTGACTACCTATTTCAAAATGTTGGCAGCAAAGGCCCAGTTATCTGCAAGAAACATTCTGCAGGCTTTGAGCTTCATGGCATCCTGCATCCTACTAATTCCATATGCAAGACTGCATATGAGGAAACTTCAATGGTACCTAAAAAGTGTTTGGACTCAACATTGCCACAGCCTGGAAACTATGATTACTCTCATTCCCTGCCTACAACAGGAGTTTTGATGGTGGGCAAAGGCTTGTCACCAAAACAAGGGACAGCCATTCACATTACCCCCAGCCAGGCAGACACTAACAACGGATGCATCAGATTATGCCTGGGGGGCCCACATGGCAGGAAGATGCATTCAGGGCACATGGACCTCAAACCAAATGCATCTACATATCATTCAAAAGGAGATGCTAGCTGTTCAAAATGCCCTGATAGCCTTCAAGGACCTACTTCATCCACGACAACTACTGGTAAAGATGGGCAACACCACGGTCATGTGGTATATAAGCAAGCAGGGGGGCACACATTCTTACCCCCTGTGCAGACTAGCCATGGCTTTGTGGGACACAGCATTGACTTACAAGTACATCTGCAGGCACAGTTCCTGCCAGGAAGGAAAAATGCTCTGGCAGACGAACTAAGCAGAAACCTCATGGATCCCCACGAGTGGCAGCTGGATCCACAAGTCTTCAGCATGATAACAAGGAAATGGGGATGCCCGGACATAGATCTATTTTCCTCCCCTCACAACTACCAACTAAAAAGATTCTGCACAAGGATTTATCACAGACAAGCATGGAAAGTGGACGCCCTATCTTTCAGCTGGAAAAACCTATCATTATATGCCTTTCCCCCACTGCCTCTCCTCCCCAAGGTACTCCTAAAGGTCAGACAGGAGAAGCCAAAGATGATACTGATTGCCCCAGACTGGCCCCACCAGTACTGGTATCCAATACTAAGGAACTTGTCTCAAGGCCCAGCTTGGACCTTACCTCAAATACCTCATCTACTGTCCCAACAAAACAATCAGATCCTGCACAGCCAACTCAGGACTTTAAACCTGGCAGCATGGCAGATAATGTAGTCATGCAAAACACACCTTTCAGTAAAGCTGTGATGGATGTCATTTTGGAAGCCAGAAGGCCTAGTACTAGAAAATCTTATGCTGGAAAATGGAAGAGATTCTGTGTTTGGAACCAGGCACAAGGAACTGATACAGCTGTGCCAAACATTCCTCAGATTTTGCAATACTTAACTGAGATGCTGGACAAAGGCCTATCTTTTTCATCAATTAAAATTCATGCCTCTGCCATTTTGGCTCATTACAATACAGAGCCACCAATCTTTTTGCATCCCTTATTAAAGCAGTACCTCAGAGGAGCCAAAAATTTAAGGCCCCCAAGAAGATTACCAATGCCTGCATGGGACCTCAACTATGTCTTGGAAAAACTCACCCTGCCTCCTTTTGAGCCAGCTGCTACTGCGGATATAAAGTTTTTATCTTGGAAAATAGCTCTGCTCCTAGCAATAACTTCTGCAAGACGAGTTTCAGAGCTACAGGCACTCAGGGCTGTGGAACCCATCATCATTTTTTATCCAGACAGGGTCTCTGAGGGCAAACCCCACATTTATGCCTAAGGTGGTGTCCAGTGTGGCTCTTAACCAAACTATTCACCTGCCAACCTTTTATTCAAATCCACAGAACAAGGGGGAGAGAATTCTGCATTCTTTGGACATACACAGACAACTTAGATTCTACTTGGACAGAACCAAAGCTTTCAGAAAGATAGAGCAATTACTAGTGGCATATGCTGCAGGATCACAAGGAAAGGCCATCTCAAAGCAGACTATTTCAAAGTGGATAGGCCACTCCATTCGTTTCTGCTATGCACACCATGGCAAGCCAGTGCCTAAGGGCATTAGGCCACATTCAACCAGAGCTGCAGCCACTTCAGCAGCCTTTCTCAGGGGAGTACCAACCAAGGACATTTTAGAGGCTGCTACTTGGAGTTCAGTGCACACCTTTGCAAAGCACTATCATCTGCCACTCTACTCTAAATCCAGGGCAGACTTTGCTACTGCAGTTCTGCAGGGCCTCACAGCCGCTCCTAATGCTGTTTAGCTCCAGCCTCCCAACCATAGCTTTGGGACTCTACCCAAATATAATGACTGCAACAGTGAAAACACTAAGAACATAGTACAGTTGTGTACACTTACCATAAATGTAGATGTTCGAGTGTATTCACTGTTACAGTCCAGGTTACCCACCCGCCATCCCCCTTTTCTTCTGATGGAACCTATCTTTCCTTCTCTGATTTATACAACCTATGTGGTGTATTTGCTTGTAGATGAAGGTAAATTTTATATCGGTGCATGTAATTATACATATATAAATTTTGGCAACCCTTTTAGGGGGCACCTGACATCTGGGGCAAAAAAAACTAAAGAACATGGCGTTGGCTGCTTCTTTTATACCCCTGACAACCTGATGTCAGGGAAGGGGTGACAGCAGCCAACGCAGGACCCAAGACTTTGGAATTCAGGCCGACTGAGGGCAACCTGCCAGCAGGATTACCCAAATGTAATGACTGCAACAGTGAATGCACTCGAACATCTACATTTATGGTAAGTGTACACAACTGTACTTTCTTTATGAAGGATTTGAATCTGTGATGATCTGGTTTTGAATTTTGTGTTCAGTGAACCTGTCAGTCTCTGCTAATGAAATACTATTGTGATGTATGAAAATGCAGACTGTGTTGTGTGCTACGAGTATGTTTGGGGTAGAGTTTCCATCTTGTAAAGAGTAGGGCTTTAGTAAGCTCCTTGCTAGTTTGTCATTTGCGGCATAGTAAACAGTACAGAAGAGAGAGAGATAATGTTACTGTGGTCTTGTTGCTGTGAGCATTCTTCAGTCATTAGTTGAGGTCATTGTATAACAGCAGTGAGCTTTTTTTCACTCTTAGATGCATGGAAACGGATGCTTTATATTCTCTGTTTCTATGACTTTGCAGTCTTAGTGTCATGCATTTTATCTGAAAGATTTCCTGTAGATTAGTTTACCCTAACTGTTGTATTACGTCTGACCTTTGAAATGGAAGTAGTTTGGAGAGAGGTCTGCATAAGGAACAGAAGTGGTCTATGGCAAATGGAATATGTCCATTAGGAATCACTTCCTGTCCCTGAGCTTAAAACTAGAGACTTGGTGGTATGATGACAAACGTAGCTGTAAGAGAGAGACAGGTCAAACAGGAATTGGAGGAAGCTGAGAAGCAGCACAAGGCAACAGACAGAATAGTGACTTCAGCTGTGGCTAGAATATGCTGAATGGTGGGACTGCAAAAGCTGATGGGGATAACAGCAACAAATGAAGAGGGGGTAGACACCCTTGATTTCAGGTAAATCTGACATCTCTGGTCAGTTAGATAGTTTGCTGGCGTGTCTGCTGTCATTGTCTATGTTTCTGTTTTAAACTGCTTTGTTAGGGGGTAGAAATGCCTTTTTTTCTTACAGCTGTGTTCAGTCTGAAATTAGAATATAAATATGAACAGCATGCAAGCATGTATACATACACCCACCTCATGCATACAGTATCCACAAGTGCGCACGCTCTCTCTCTCTCGTAAATGCCATAGTTTCCCTAGAATGCTTATACAGAGGTTGCAGTATTACTTGTGTGGTTTCATAAGGAACATTGCTGCAATAGTTTGTCCAGAGCAAACACTAGTTCTGCAATACTTAAGTGATTTTTTTCAAATTCCCTTAGCTTGACTGATTTTATTGTGGCTGTTGGCATATCTTTGTTTAGTTAAGCAGTTGTGCTATTATTTCGATGCTGAATATTTTGAAATAAGCTGATACTTAAGGAAGGGAAACTTTCTTGTTCTGCTTCTTCTACTTGTCATTGTTAGAACATTCCAGTAAGGTGTCTGCCAAAGGTATGGTATGTATGATTTTCAGCTCTTATCAGTTAAACTTGTAGAGTTGGTAAGAGGAAGTGGATTAAAAAAATAAATAAAGAGCAGGTCATCATTTAAAAAAAAGTGCATGAGGTGGCATGAGTAAGGAAAGACTGGATATATAAGGGACAAATGCAGCCCGCAAGGTAAAAGTAAATGAGAACATCTAGAAATGAAAGGATTGCGTTTACTTTATGGGCTTTAGCAAAGTGAAGCTGGAAAATGGTGGCTTTTAGGAGACAAAGGAGACGTGAGAGGAGGAAGATGAGACCCAGCAGGAAAATAGAGAAAACTGGTGTGTACATAGAAAAGCAAGGCCTGACTGGACTTGATGTGTTCTGATGGTTGCATCTCTTCCATTTGTGGGACTGGTGACCTAGTTTACTGCATACAGGTTGCCTTAGCTTTTACCAAGGTCAGAATGCTTTATTTAAGTGAAGGTTTGAGTGTCATTGCTTGTAGAGTAGGGGACCAGAGGCTTCATTCAGCAAGCATAGATGCATTGACATTGCTTGAGGTAAGGGGAGAAACCTCTAAACTTGTTCCTTTGAGGTAGAGAAAAGAAACTCTAAACTCATACTTTCTTGAACTTACAGCTGGTCTTCAGGTTGCCATCTACCAACTGTCTCAGGTCAGCCCTAAATCTGTGTGGATGGATAGCCAAAGTTCTGGTTAATTGTCCCAGATGGAAGAGATGAGTCCAAACTTAATACGTAAAAAAATGCAGAACAGAAGATAGTAAATATTTGGTGAAAGATGTCTACTGATCAAGGAAATCCAGAGTACTGCAAATACTATTATGTACATTTATGCTTGTTTATGGAACCATTTGTAACAAAAAAATGTGGTTGAGGGAATATGGTCTATAATTAAAGTGGTCAAGGCTGTAGGACTAAATAAACTGCAGTTTACCTTCTATACATGTTGCCTTGCCTTGTTAAATAATTGGATAGAATTAAGCATAGACTCAAAAACTGGCAAGGTAAGGACAAAAAATATCCAGAGAGCTCCAGGTCTGTTGGCTTGCAGCAGTGGCAGGGAAAGTTATGGTGAAAATCCTGAGGAGGGAGGCTGTTAGCATTTATGGAGGGCAGCAATCTTCAGGGCAGTAGGGTGCATGTATCATTCTTGAAGCTGCCACTGTTCCAGAAAGAAGGGGGTTCAGACTTTGACCTAGACAGATAATCATTTTCCATGTTTCACAAAACTCTAATAACTTAGCCCAATAATGTTGGAGGGTGATGTGGGCAAACAGAGTCATTATGTACTGATAACTCATACCAGCGTATGTATATATTGATAACTCATACCAGTGTATATACTTTATTGTATATTGAAGAATACCATTCAGTTAGACTGCTACTGATTTTTCAACTTTTTGGGTATAATTGACATAACTCCCAAAAGTACTATGTGAAGGGTTGCTTTTTGGGAAATATGGACCCCAGCAGTCAGCCCTCTGCAGAATAACAGGCCAGGGAATCACTGTTCCAAATAGCCTTTATGTTCACACAAGGTTTTGAGACAGCCTAGGGAAAAGGAAGGCTTTACTGAATCAGAAATTATCCTCACTGTTTCTGTATCCTTGTTCTCAGAAACCCATGTGGTCTTTCAGCAGTACTTTGAGGGGGAGGGGTTCCCTTCTGTACACCTACCCCTTGGTGTTATGTCTGGTAGCTAAGCTCACAACATTAAGACCTTGAGTTGTTAACAGTCATCTTCCTGTAGTCTTGGGTTTGATTCCCTTTGTTTTCACTTGCAGACTGTGTGACTCTGAACAAGTCACTTAACCAGATATTGCATCCTAGTTTCCATCGAAAACGGGCACTTCAATCTGTTGGTCTTACCAAGCTAACAAATTAAGTAAGTATTCTATTCCAGTGTATTTTTCCCCACTGAAAGCTTGGGAATCCTTTGTAGCTTTTCAACTGACAAGACTGTTAAATGGTTTTGAATACTGCAAGAAGTGTATAGGTGTTGTTAGAGATAGATAAGAGTCATGTTTTACTTATATGTTGTTGATATTTTTTTTCAGTCCATGAGCCAAACGTATGCCCTCCTTTCATATAAAAGGTTTACTGATTGTGTCTTGCTCTTTATAGGGCCAGTTTTGCATTTTCATCTTGTGGACTATTAAGTAATTGGTTAATTTGCTTTAGCATTTGCTAAATGGGTAAGTGAGTTGGTTCTCGGACCCTTTTCAGCCGCTACAGAGTCTAAGTGACAAAGACAAAAAGGAACAGCCATACTGCAATAAATCTAAGGTTACAAGTCAGTAACAGTTACAAAGTTAATGACCAATTGAAAAGTTACTGCAATTGTTGACACATTAATTTTAACAATCTTAATTTCAAACAATATTGATTTGGTCAGAGCAGAAAATAAGAGATGGATTCAAAATATGTAAAACTGAAAAAGTAATTGCTAATTTTTCTCTGCAGCGTATATATAAAGACTATCAAAAAATTCCTTCTCTACAGAAGTCAACTTTTCTAAGTAAAGATGCAAGTTATTATAGACTACAATCATCAATATTTAAACCAGTCTTCAAGTAAAAGCTTGAAGATTGGTTGAAAGAAACACCAAATACAATATTTGCAGCATTTCTGTTACTTACAGTAAATGCAGTTGTGAAGCCCATGCCCTGGCCCAGCAATCAAGGAGCCTCAATCCTCACCACTAACACCGGTGAGGGGCATCTCATATAGGAGGAAAGGATAACAAATACACACAGTAAAGTGCAATTTCCCTTAAGAGCACACAGAGATCACAGTCAGTCTGGGGCTGGTCGCTCCCTTGCTCTCCAGGTCCCCAATAAGACTCCTCAATGGCATAGCTATAGGGTCCAGATCTCAGCCTAGTGGGCAAGCTAAAACCTCCAGCACCCTCTCTGTCCAACAATGCTTCATGTCCCTGACCAAGTAGCTGACACACACACACTTTGAGAAGAGTTTATACACCCACACAGACACTCCTGGGGAAGGCTGGCACAGGTTCTCCAGCTGTGCCCCCTTTTCCCAGACTATACGGTAGTACCAGCTGCCACCACCCACTAATACTTATCAGCTACTCAAAGGCCCTTAAAAGGGTGTCCAATTATTACTGTGCAATATTATTATCCAATTGGTAGTATAGCCCAGGGCTAAAGCTATTAGAGTGGCTTTGTACAATTTTACCAAAGGCATGCAAGTACTCTAACGAGCTTAAATTATCTCTACAAAAACAGCCACAGTTGAAAGGGTTTAAAAATATTTAATAACAAATAGTCAAAACACAAGACAATACTTTTACTACACAGTGCTAGTCAAGAGTTCAGAGATCACAGAGAAATACTTAAAATAATTCAGTAGTACAGTTCTGACATCACAGAAAAACACTGTCTAATCTTTCTAGTTTCTAGCTATTTCTAAGAGAAAACACAAGTCTAAGATAAACTTAAATATAGAGCAAGATAGTGCTGGTGAGTTAGATGGTAAAGACAAAAGTGCGTAATGCTCTCTGATTCTCTCTGTTTTTAAAATCACATTTCTGGTTCACATTGCATCATTCTTCACACTTCCCTGGGTTCCCAGGCTACCAGGCTACATTCTTTAGCAAGCTCACACCAGGTCAGGAAGCAAAGCCATTAAGGACATTTATGCATGCAAATTCTGGCCATTAACCATGGCCTTAAAACAATAGCAAGAATTCCTTCATCTAGACCGGCCGGAGCAGTGTTTACATCAAAGGGTCACAACATGCTTTACTTGGTCAGCAGAGTGCACGGTTACATTTTTTTTTCCAGTTCCACATGTAACACTATTTTTACCATTTAAGACAACAAGCCTGTGGTTTACATTAATATTTACAGATGACAGAATTATTTCCAAAATTCTGTCTGGCTAGGCTGGCAGCCTTTACCTATCTTCACAGCAGTCTGTGGTAGGACAGCTGTAATCATTAACATTTTCAATTAAACAATTTGGCACTGAAAAGCATTTGTTGGATATACATGTATCGTTTTCTTAAATTGGTCACTAAAATAGGCGTTGTATCTTTTTAAATAACCGAATACTTATTGCAGGTTAGTTTCATACGATAGTTTGTTCTTGTTTTATTTTTTTTATTTTTTGCATTTTAATCAGATGACCCCTCTCTTCCTCATTTCCTTCTTCTTAAAAGTCGCTTGAGTTGATCCTTTCTCCAGTCACCTATATTTTAACCCTTCCAAGATCTAAGCATGAGATCATTGGGTCACGTATTTATTAAGGTACTTGCTAATCCATTTTGAGGATAGAGAGTCACATGTTTAATATTAGATACATTCCCTGCACTGGACAGTCCAAGCTTTATAGACATTAAGATGTGGCAAGTTAATATATGTCCATGAGTTTGGGCATTCCTAAAAATCAAAAGTGGGGAATGATGAGCCAGAAGTGCCTACTGTACTGCCTGTCTGAAATCACATCTGAAGAAAAAGTACTGCTTTCAGTTGGTTGGGTAGTTACCACTGCTTCACTCTCTTCCCCATTGTTTCTGTTCAGCCTTTAACCGTAATTTGTTTTCTTCAAAACAATGTTACAGGAGCATTTTGCCATTTCTGTTGCCTGTGAGGCATCCATCTTGCTTATTTGTGTAGAGCAGTGTCTTAGAGGCCTTATTAAAACTTACATCATCCACATTATTTTCAGTTGCCTGCTTTTTCCCAATTTCAGTTCTTGCTTTTCTGCTTTCCAGTGTTTGACTTTGGGCTTCTCAGCCAGACCACCATAGTTTGTTGCTTCCCTTCACTTCCCAGATTCCGCCTTCCCCTGTAACACTTAGTGTCTAACAAGAATACTATCAATAGATGCTTGTGTGGGACATCTTCCTGTCCTTGGTGGTGTCCAACAGAGCTTGACTTAGATCACATTCAAGGCTTTTCAGGTGACCGTGAATCAACATGCCTTCATCTAGCCACTCGGAGCACCTACTGAATTGTGTGCGCTCCTTCCTCTGGGGTGGAGTGGGGCATGTAGTGGCATTGTAACATCACATGTTTGGCACTCATAGTCCTTCTGTATTCTGCAGACACCATCTGTCAGTTGGTTTCAGGCATCTACTAGAAAGAAGTCTGTACTGGATGAACAGCAGGTAGTGTGGGTAAAGAGAACACACACACACACACTTACTTTAGACTGAGAGCTATTCCTGCCTTATAAACCTGTAAGGGCTTCCTGTTGCAAGGTGCAGTTTCCTTCCATACCATCATCACAGCAGTGGTTTGATATGTGGACAAGTCACTCTATCATCTCTGTCAAGAAGCAGTGACAGTTAAGGTTGTGCCCATGAAGAGCGATCTGACAGCCAGTCATAACCCACAAGAAGTAGTTTCCTTAGCCTTGTTGTGACCTGTTTGCATCTCTGACCAGTGCCAAGTGCAGCGACTTCTACTCACTCATCCTTTCTGGGCAAACATTCCAGGAAAAGTCTTGTCCTGAAATGGACCCCAGGGTTTCGTTATGCTTTTCCCCCATTTCTCTGTTGCTGAGGAACATTCAGAAAGCCATGGTGAAGAAGTCTTAAGTCATGTCAGCAGCCTCATTTTGGCTTTGAGATGTTTGATTTCCTTGGCTGTGGCCTTGTGTTCTGGAGAAGCTTGCATGTCTGAAATCATTCAGAATGCACCTGACCCCCTCACCCCCAATCTGGCATCCCTCATCTGGAGATTTGCTCCCTTTGTCTGCCTGCATAGTTACTCCAATTTAAATGATGCTCAGTGACCTTTCTTACCCTGACAGGTTTGATCAATATATTTTTCTGCCCAGAGACCTAATGCCTAAAAATGTACAAAAGTAAATGGATATAGTTTTGTGAGGGCTAATGCAAAAGGTATGGATCCCATTATTGTTCCAGAGCCGGCTATATTATCCTTCTATCCTAGATTTTTGGCAGTGGGTTAAGTTATTCTACCATTAAAGCGCACCTAGAAGAAGAAACCTATTTTTCATTAAAATGCAGACCTTTTTTGTCACTGGCCTCCATGAATTTTTGCAAAGCCCTTCTTAGAAATACCTGTCTCATCTGCCCTCTTTCAAGAGTCCTGTCCCACAGAAGGCAACCTAAAAACTGTATATTTAAGCAGGCAAAATGCAAATGCTTCCAAAATAATGCCATCATTTAATTGTGATAACTTTATACAGTTTCTCACATCTTCCTATACTCTTGCTATCTATTCTTTTTCATATCATTATGTCAGTTTGTACCCTGCACCCTCCATTTTTCTCTCCTCAGTCTTGGCCACCTACTACCTTATATTTGTACCTACACTCCTTCCTCTTTTCTGCCACTCTGGTTCCTAATGCTTTTCAACTCTTGAACATAATCGGTCTTGGATATGATACTGCATTGTCTTGTGTTTCTAGTATGCTGTCTCTAAATATCTACAATTGTTAATGTAAAATAGAAATATATCGCCTAAACTGCTGACTCACAGTAACATCCTTTTAATATAAACATCTTTCTTAAAGTTTTGCGCAAGTATTCTAGTTGTGCTTTTGTAGACCCCAGGCTGAGTTTGAAAATAGTCCAGTGAGATGCTTGCTCTTTTCTGGTTAACAAATAAGTAAATAAATAAATAAAAGTAAATAAAGTAAACTTTCTCTAAGCACATGGATTCTGAATACAGAAAACAAAGTTGATTTCATGCAGGATCACCTCAAAACATCATACACCCCTTTTTCCCATTTTTGTTTTACATGGGGTCAAGGAGGTGCATTAACTTTTGCCATTAATTTTGATTTAGTCATGTTCTTTTATCTTCTTTGACAGTCATGCCTGACTGTTGTAGGTCTTCTCACATGCAGTCCATCCATATTTTTGCTGGATGTCCACATTTCCTGTTGCTTTGTTTCTGCCTATCCCAAATTTTCTTAACCAAATTGTCTTCTGCATGCCTGCAGCACTTGAATCACCATAATCTGTTCTCTTTGACCTTCTATGCAGTTGGAGCTACTTTGGCTTCTGCTCCGGTGTCATCATTTCATCTGTCACACAGTGTGTGTGCATTCTACCTGTTAGAAAAATATATAATAGTAATACGCATGCTTAGTGCATTCGAGGTTTAAAAGGGTTAATACATTTATTGTGTTCACACTGCATGAATCTGAACAGCTATTAGAAACTTAACAAGAGGCATTTCATTTCTGCTAATGTCATGAAAATAACAAGAGACATTTCATTTCTGCTGATGTCATGAAACTTAACAAAGAGATATTCATTTCTGCTTATGCCATGAGAAAGTATGCAGCTGCTAGAAGCTTTGATAAAGAAAACAATAGATGCGTGAAAGTTTAAACCATAGTCAGCATTACTTGTACCAAAGCTAGAAATGTACCTTGAATCTAGGCAAAATGTAACACATGTATTAGAACTGCACAATTGAAGAATTGAAAAGTTAAGGTGGGCTAAAATAAGCCCAAGGCCAGGTTGTTTTTTTCCAAAATGTTTTGCAAGCTAGCAAATAATCTAACCTAGTCAGCAATAAGTCTAGTGACATTTTCTGTAGAACAATACAGAAAGCTGTGTCTAACTACGTCAGCAATAGAATAGTAACATTTTCTGTGTGACATGAAGAAAACTGTATAAAAGTAACATACTGATCACCAAAGAGCTAGACAAACCTTGTGCCTACATGCTTTGTCTCCTTGCTGCAAGTAATAAAGGGTGTCTTGCTTGAACCTAACGTGAATTGGTCTTTGAAGTTTTTTCCTTTGACAGATTGGTCCTTCGGACCGGAACCCTCTCTTCACCTCAGATCAGACGGCCAGGTGGTTGAAACCATATGGGGAAGAAACCAAATTGGTTCTTCTTATATGGAAAGTCCTCCGACTGAATTGTCGTTCAAAAGAGGCCAGCCACTTTCTGATCTGTGACCGAAGGACGGGTCTCCGCGAATCGGTGATCAATTACGTGGGCTCAGGCAAGGTGAATCTACTTTTTCTGTTTTCTGTTTTAGATCAGGGACTAGATGTGTATTGCTTTTGTCAGACTGTATTTTTCTTACAAGTCAGGGACAAGAAAGATTACTGTCTTGTCATAGATCAGGAGAAACAGAATAAGTAGGTAGTCATTCTGAAGAAACTATAACAAAATCCGTGGTACCACGTTAAAAATTGAGAAAAGTTATGTAACGATCAAAGGGTAGAACAAAATGGGTAATAATTGCACAAAAAGACCCCAAAATCCACCGTTAACGGAAGACGCAAAATATATGCAGTCGCAGCGCGCCGACAATATTAGATATTATTCAAAATGGGTTAATAAATACGAATTTGACGGAAATTTAGAAAAATCCTCACTTATTAAACAGCTCAAAACCGATTCCAAAGGTCAGGTAAAAAAGCAACGTCGATTAGGAATTCCTCAGGCACACAGGTGGCTTGAGGAAGTAAACCGTAGGGAACAAAAATTCAAAAGCAATGTTTTTAGATAAGGAGGACAATAACTTAGTAATAGCAACAGCACCTCTGCCTCCCTTACCAGAATATGAAGCAAGTGAACAGGTTAGTCCACCCCCACGATATCCTGTAGTCACTGAAGATAGAGATATTATGAAACTAAAACTGACTAAAATTAGAGATCCCATTGGGACCAGGTCCCGAACAAAGGCAGGTAATTCAGAAGGCGGCATCGAGTTATGGCAAATGGTTAAGAATTCACGATCTATAAGTGAAGAAGAAGAAATATGCCCACTTATAGAAGTACCCAATCCTCAGGCAGGTCAAGACAATCAGGACCCAACTATCTTAGTGTATAGACCTTGGACTCCGGAAGATATCCGGAAAGCCACTGAGGGAATTCCCCATCCAAAGGTTAATTTTAGAAAATTCTCAGAAGATTTACAAGAAATGAGGCTGAGTTATAACTTAAATGTAGAAGAGATAGAAAAGGTAGTTAGACAAATTGTAGGACCATATTGGTACATGATTAGTGGGAACTGGAATCCCCATGATGCTGCACAAAGACCCCTCCCACATAGCAGCACAGAATTAGACACCAGAGTAAAAGGTCTTACAGACCGCATCTCTGAAAAATGGAAACCTAGGGCAGACTGGACTTGCATTAATCAATGCATCCAACAAGAAGGTGAAACAATTGACCAGTACTATGCCAGATTGTTAGTGTTTTAATAACCACTGTGGAATGCAGGTTCCTGAAGATCAAACACAAGATTTCCCATATGAACAGCAGTTAAAGAATGCATTTCTAAAGGGCAGTAGTGCACCTATAAGCAGTTTTATTACAAAACACATGGTAGACCATCATACAAGCAGGTTACAATCATTACTTGAATATGCTAGGCATGCCTAAAGGCATTTTAATAGCAAAAAGAAAAAGAAAGCTCAAGTATTTTCTGTAGAAGATGGAGCAGAAGTTTATGTAGTACAGTCCGGGAAAAAGGGCAAGAAAAATGCACAGGGAAACAAACAATCTGATCAGCGATCAGAGGACTTTGAAGGGCGGGAAAAAAGGGGAGAGTGTTTTAAATACGGTAAAAAGGGACATTTGGCAAGAGATTGCAAGAAAAACAAGAAGACAACAACGGAAGACAAGGAGGGTGAGGACTGACTATATGGTAGTCAGAAATCACTAGAAGGGGCTAGTGAAGAAAGGACAAATGAGAATGTGATAGAGGGAGTAGAGAAAGTGCAGGATGTTAGTGACAATGAAGAAATAGAAATATTAGACCTAGCTCTATTAAGCTTGGAGCTTTATTTAGCAGACACAAAACCAGAAGTTACACTCTTGGTAGAAGGGAGGGAAGTCAAATTCTTGTGTGACTCAGGGGCATCGCGAACCCTGATACATCCCTCCAAACTGCCAGAAAACACAGAGTCACCAGATTACATACTGGTCAAAGCAGCTAATGGACAGCTGTATCGGGAGCCTCTCTCCTGTAGCATTGCAATAACTGATCCAGTTTCAGGATTGACACACAAAAAAGCAAAATTGTTGTTTCTGCAAAATGCCCAATAAACCTCTTGGGCAGAGACCTCATGCAGCTACTTGGTATAGCAGTAGTCCCAACCATGCAGGGTATGGAAGCACAGTAACAAATTGATACCTTTGCAGTGCAATCAGAGGGTGAAATGTTTTATTGGTACAGCCAGGACTTGGTTATGACTGGTCCAGGGACTGTGACCAAAGAGTTAATGAATGTAGCCATCAGCAAGTTATCCTCCCTTGACATTGATAAGCAATGCCTGTTGCACTGTACCCTGTATTATTGTAACACACCAGGACCTGATAAGGAATATGAGCAAGAATTATTTAAGAATCATGCAAACAGATTGATATTGCGTAACCTGTACTGGGACACAGAGGGAAACAGTGTAGCCAGCTGTTCATTGCCCCAGGAGTTCTTTGCACTTTATAAATCTAATCGATTACCACATGTTAGCTTAACCAAAAACAGAAATATAGAATGGGCAGACCTAGGAGAAAAAGTCACGAGATGGGAGAAACAGACAGAACTAGAACTGTCAGAACAGGAAATACAAATATAGAAGTTGAATTGGATAACTCAGACCAACCCAGCTGTGCACTTGCAGTCTAGCAAGGACAGCTGATTGGCACTCCTATTAAAGGTGGAAGAAAATGCCTTACGAAATATACCAGAAATCCTCTGGTCAACAGGAAAATCAGATGTAGGCCTCATTTGTACAGCGAGACCAGTTACTATCACGCCAAAGTCAGCATTCAGACCACAAAAAAGACAGTATCCCTTAAGAAAAGATGCAGAGGCAGGGATAAAGCCTATTATAGCAGCCTTACTTAAAGGAGGGATACTAGTGGAATCTCCTGATTCACCATGTAACACACCCTTATTTCCAGTTAAAAAGGCAAATGGAGAATGGCGTATGGTCCAAGATTTACAAGCCGTAAATGATGCGGTAATACCAAGGGCACCCACGGTGCCAGACCCACACACCCTGTTGAATGATTTGAAACCTCAACAGAAGTATTTTTCTGTGGTAGACATTAGCAATGCGTTCTTTTCGATACCGATACACCCTGATAGCCACTATTCAATGGCGGATTTAGGCCTTGGCGCAGGGGCGCGCGCCCTCCCCTTTGTTTTTTTTTAAGCACCCTTGCAGAGTGTTATAAAAAATTGCTTTTTAACTGTCTCAGTTGAAATCAGAAAATATACAACAAAAGTGGCACACAGTTAAGAACGTACCTCATTTGCTTGTACATTTTCAAATTTCAAACGACAGAAGCTTTATTTTCTTCGAGTAGTTATTTTTCCATCTTGCTTCACAAGTCATGATGGAACGCTCAATTAGAGTATCCAGTCAGGTGACTTGATGTAGAAATTAGGTTATACAACTGCAACATTTTTTCTTTTATAAGTCATCCAGTTTCGATTGGATGTAGCCGTGAGAAAAAAATATTTAATTTACTTTTCTCCTGAGTTGTTATTTGTATTATTATAGTTAAAAGAACAGCTTTGTTCTTATTTTGTATTTTATAAACTGCTCGGTGCATTAGGCATTAGTTTCTTTAAATGGAAGCACCGTATGCAGTTTTTTAAATTTATAACATTTTCATAAACACACTCATAAATAAATAGACGTATAAACATAGATACACAGGCATGCCAGGCCCCACCTTTGCACCCAGTAAAATAACACGACACTTCGCGTGGCCGTGGTTTATGACAGCAGGGAAAGGGGTTATGGAGCCAGAGTTATGTGGGAGTGTGTCTGGCAAGTAGGTGCTTCGATCATTATATGGATCGTTTGATGCTTGGTAATGTATGTGGATGATGTGTAAAACTTTCAGGGCAGTTTATACTTTGTGGATTTCTAATTCTAGCTTGAATTTACTGAGTAACTAGCCCGCATCAGTTCATCATTTAGCAGACATGTTTCGCATCTAAATTTTGCGCGCCTTTTTATAAATATAAGTCCTTCTCAGGGAGTGGTTTTGTGTTTTATTGTTAAACATGAAGGACGAGAAGGCAAAGCAGAAAACAGAATTTTTCCATTCTAGCGCATTGAAATATTACACAGCGACAATCATTCAGAGCCAAGGTTCACACTGCCAGTTGGCAAGCCCTCCTGCATTATCTGTATTGTTTATGTCTGTGTATGGTAGGTGTACTGTTTTGTAATACTATAACCTGAAGTAAACTTGCGTTCTGCACTGCAGAAAAATGTGCATTTAGTACCCAAATGGGCGGGGCTGCACACGTTTGGACGTTTCTTCTATGAGAGATGGCAGTCCGATACAGGGGGGTAGTAAAAGTTCATTATGGACAGCCCATATTTTCATGGATTAAGTCTAGACAAAACCAAAAATGTTGGGAGAAAGGTCCAAAGTGGGTGATGAATTTTACTTCCTGCGTGTATTAGTCTGTAGAATGACAGGTTTACTATTAGCTTGTATTTTTCAGGGATATGAAATCTACAACTGAAACGTTTATTATTGTTTAGGGATTCCAGTCCTTGGTGATTTGCCAGAAAATCGCAAAACTTACGAGGACATGCCAAATCTGGACAGTTTAAGGTTAGCATGATGTGGCTAGTGTGGGCTTATGCTTGTGAATGAGGTTCTATGTAGTAACTCCTAAAGTTATGGCTGCACTGCTGAGAAGTACCAATTTTTAAAACCTGTCAGTCTGAACATTTTATATTTGTTTATCGGGTGGTTTCCCCCTGAAGAGATGGTATTTTTAAAACTTTAATAAGAAAAGTGTAAAGTTTAATGTTTGATAGTAGTTTGTGGTCAGAGATCGGTTTTGTATTAGGTTTCAACAATTGGCTATGTTTCTGGTGTCATTCTAAGGGGATCCAGTATCTGTCTGCCTGGGATGACATGACTGACAGACCTCGATGCTTTGCCAGAGATGGCCTGCATCTGTCACTCCTGGGCTTCCGGATACTGGCCAAGGCTCTTGCCACCCTTATAGTGCATTTTTAGGCAGTGTTCCAAAGACCACCGTAACAGCTTCAAACAAATGCAATCTTAGGGTCATGCTGCTAAACGCTAGAAGTCTAAATCTCAAAATGCACTTGCTTGAAGCACTCCTTAAAATGGAGAACATTGACTTTTGTGCTGTAACAGAGACCTGGTTCAAGGCAGCAGAAAGCACCCCTGCACTACCAGGCTATAAATCATTCCACACCTTTCGGCCCCAGAACTTGGATTGAAGCTCTAAAGGCGGTGGTGTTTCCATATTCATAAAGGATGCACACACCTCCAGACTGTTAGCCCAACACAATACATCAGAGATACTTCAGTTGCAGCTAACATTGGGTAAGACAGCGATTCAGGTCGTAGCCTGCTGTAGGTCCCCAAAAATGTCCCAAGACTCGCACTCCACGTTGCTAAGCACCCTGGAGAATATTAGGGTCCAACCTAACACTCTCATTCTGGGTGACTTCAACTACCTCTCCATTAACTGGGAAAACTACTCATGTACACGTACACTTGCCCAATGTTTCCTGGATTTCATTAATTCCAATGCCCTGGACCAGCTCGTTCTTACCCCCCACTAGAGGTAGCAACATCCTTGACCTGGTGATTACTAACACGGGTGACTGTTACTCTACACCAATAGTCAACTCCTCCCTGGTTAGATCCAACCACAAACTAATCACCTTGGAAATTCACATCACCCCCCCCCCCCCACACACACACACACACACGCACGCACGCACACACACACACACACACACACACACACACACACACACACACACACACACCAAGGTAACCACCATGAAAAACCTCTCCAAAGCTAATTTTGGGCTGCTAAAAACAGAGGTGGCTAACTTCACGGCACCCATGCAGATGGTGAATAGCTGCATGACTGCCAAATCATACACCAATGCACTGTATGAACATGTACACACATGCATGGATCTCGCCATACCCAGAAGGACCAAGACACTCTCCTCCAAAAAAAGGAAGCCAGTGTGTTAGTCTCCCTGCCATAAACAAGCTCTACAACAGAAGGAGGAAATTGATGTGGAATAAGGTGAAGTCCCAAGACTGGAAAAACTCCCTCATCAGCCTTCAAAAGTTGAGATCACTCATCAAAGCATCTAAAGCTAGCTATGAAATCAGAATTGCAGCAGATAGTAAAGACAACCACAAGGCCTTCTATAGTTAATGTAAAGAATCTCCAATTCCCAGATTTGCTTTGAGCTACTGCACAATGTTACCTCCTATACCGAGCCAACAGATATTGCCAATATACTGGCCGACAGATTCAGTGCTAACTTTACCCCCCCCTCAAAGGACCAATCATAATACCAGTAGATTGCCTGGCACCCAGTATTACTGCTGCACAGGTTAAAACAGCACTGGCCATGGCCAAGAATACAGCTTATATGGGACCTGACAATATCCCTGGCTATGGTTTACATGAACTACAGAGTGAGCTGGCACCTCACCTGTGCACACTGTTCAATCACAGCCTCACCTCAGGCTTTGTCCCCACTGAATGGCGCACTGCTGCAGTCATCCCTCTCCACAAAGGAGGAGTGACTACAGTCCCTGGGCACTAACGCCCCATTAGCCTGATGAGTCTGATATGCAAAGCCATGGAACGCATAATCATGGACCTAATGAACAAAGATATAGGGAATCTCCAAACTCCTGATCCCACACATTTTGGTTTTGTGAAGGGTAGATCATGCTTGCTCAACCTGGTCGACTTCTTTGAGTCCAGAGCTGTGGATGAAGGCAGGGTGGTTCATACAGCCTACCTTGATCTGGCCAAGGCCTTTAATACCATTCCCCACTCAAAAATAATAGAAAGACCTCACTAAGCTAGGTGGGTTGCAAACTTGCTCACAGATGGAACCCACAGTGTGAAAGTAGTTAACTCCAAGTCAGACTGCCGACCAGTCACTAGTGGAGTCCCACACGGTTTGGTCCTGGGTCCTCTCCTATTTGGTATCTACTTCTCTGAAGTCCAGGCCAACACGAAGGGACTCTGGCTGATAAAGTTCACAGAAGATTGCAAGTTGGGAGCTATTATTAACTCCCCAAGTTGTGTTTACATCCTACAGAAAGGCCTTACTGAGACCAACGACTGGTGTCCGAACCATGGCCTTAAGCACAATGCCAAAAAAAGTGTCGTCATCCCTTTTGTGAAAAACCCGGTTCCCATGAATTAGCAATTTGGTGGTAGTCCACTGAACACAGAAGGTGTTATAAGAGATCTGGGAACTCAGGTTGACAGCAATCTTTCTTTTATCCACCACATTGCCACTGTGGTCAGAACGTCCTTCTTTGTGGCACATCTAATTACAAAGGGTTTTGCATCCAGGAAAAAAGAGGTCATTGTCTCCCTCTACTCTTCCCTCATTAGGCCAGTCATAGATTTCAGTGCCCCATTTGGAATATACCTCACTAGACGCCTGCCACAACTGGAGAGGCTGCAGAAGTACCTCACAAAGAGAATCCTAGGCCTTAGACACTCGTCCTATATGGACAGACTCAAAAAAAGCCAACTATTCTCTGTCTCATATCACCTGCTTAGAGGCGATCTTTGCTTGACTTACAAAGCCATGCTGGAGGGACAGGTTCATAACCCAAAGACTGCACCTGCTATGGAATAGACTTTCCATACATGTCAAACAGAGCACCTTACAGCCCCTCTTCAAGAGAAATCTTGATGAGTGGATGGGAAATAGAAAATTTACCCCAGGGATCACTCCAGTGGCTCTACTCGACAGAGGCACTGGGAACTAAGGTCGGGTGGCACAATGCCAGGGTAATCCTATGGGCTAGGCTTGTAAGGGCCCCAGGGCCATTAGCCTAGTACACACCTATGAACATTACCTCACTGTGATTTTCACGCAAGAATGGGCATGGCCTACATGACTGACAGGGCAAGCGTGTGTGACGTTGCATGGACAACACGGCTGAGTGACAAGCCATGGAGATTTTCCAGTGATATGCTGAATATTCAGTGTCTGAATGTTTTTAACACAGTGAAGAGCTGAGGGGGCTGTATGCCACACTGAGGAGCGGCACCAGGCACTACATGAGCCATACTGGTTTGTTGCATCCTTCTTTACTATAATTTTGTGCAGTATTTGCTTGCCCCCCCTGCAACCCCACCACATATTTCTGGAGATGAAGCAACAAGCAATATTCTGAGGTAGTGGGACAATAAATACATTCAATAAATGCAAAAAAAAAGACCTCCCAGAAAGGTAGTCACCCGCACCTTTACAGAACTTTAATTTTAAATGTGTGTAATGTGTTAATCTATGTTACGGCACCTTGAAATCCCACGTTCTGTAAGTTTTTCAGTTGCCATACTTAAAAATGCGGTAGCACTATTCTCGCGGTTATTTAGAAGTTTGGTCGCGCCTATTGCCATAGCTGTTTGTTATGGAAATACTCCCTTCCCTATGACATTTTATTTGTTCCACATTATGAAGGACAGTGTTCCTTATTTTATAGCTGGAAGGTCAAGAGTTATGATTGCTACTTGTATTTGTATGCCAATTCTTTCTCTTCCTAGTAAGATGAAAAGATGGCACTGTTTCTTAAGGAAAGTGTTAGCGTTTCCTTGACAATTTAAATGACTTTTCTACATGTTTCAGAGCCTTAATACTGGCAACACATATGAGATTGCTGGTATTCAGTGTGGCTCACAATTCCCACATTCATTAATTTAAACAGCTGCAGCTGTGCGGCTGTATCAGTGATTTTAACACTGGAGTGGAAGAACTAGGAATGGAAAAACAAGGACCATTGTGGCAAACTGAAAGATCTTTTTCTCTTCGAAGTGTAAGTAATGATATGTACAGCTTGTGTAAGTTTTAAATTGAGATATGGTGCAAGTGGAAAGTGAGCAAAAATGTAATTTAGTTGTAAGGGACAACAGAAAAAAAACAACTTTGGTGGGAATACAAAAAAGAACAGAATATTTAATTCAAAAGTGAGAAACTGAGTTGACTGAAGGATTCTAGCATGTTGTAGCTAAATCTGGGGTAGCTGAGAAAATGAAACATAGGAAGTTGTAAGGAAAGTTATTGAAGTTAGCACAGAAGGCAGTAAATGTAACTCATAGACTGGGAAAATAATTTTAACAGTAGAAGTAACATGTCATTAACCATTTCAGTGTTCTGTGAGTCATGTTTTAACTCTTTTAGCACAGTATTGGCTTTAATAAACTTGAGGTTGGGAGTTGGCATAATGGTTATTTACCTCAATAACACAAGGTTCAGGATTTCATAGGATCATAGGAGGTTACTAGGGCCTTTTACAAACAAGCCTAGCCATGGTTTACCCTTGTTCCTTCATAGGCCAAGAGAAATAACCTGTATTAGCATATGAATTTATGATCAACACCGACTTCCCCTATTCAAGAGGGACATATATGAAACTCCCGGGATGAATTTATGGTTTCTTATCCAACTGTCCAAGTTATAGTTAAATAGAGTCATTGAGGAGCTCTGTTTAACTTGCGCTAGGAGTTTGCTCCGGAGGAGTGATAGTCTGTGGGAGATGTATCTGTCTCTCCAGCAAGTCATGTTTATGTTGCAGGCTAGGTTAAGGTCTCTAGAGTTAGTAACTCTTGTCCCATAAGATTTGCGGATGTGTAGCATTTCCATTAAGGCAGGGTCCGAGACTGCACTGTAGGCCAGGCACAAGTCGCCTCTAAGCAGTCTATACAATACAGAGTATAGTGACAGAACCTTCAGTCTGTCCATATTGGTCATGTGATGAAGGCCTTGAATTTTCTTGGTGAGAAACCATTGAGGTCTCTTCAGCAGCAGCAGGTGTCTGATGAGGTACATGTAGAAGGGAGGAACGAGTAGAGAGGAGTTATAAACCCTTCTTTTTGGATGCTGTTCCCTTGCTTATGAGATGGGTAACATAGAAGGCCTTCCTCACCACTGTGGATACGTGATGACCGAAGTTAAGGCTGCTATCAACCTACGTTCCCAAATCTCTCACCACTGGGTTTGAACTTAGGGGGGTATTTTTAATGTTGTAATTTGCTGGGACTACACGTTTACTGAAGGGGATGATAATACATTTTTTTGTGTTAAGTTTAACTCCGTGGCTTTGGCACCAGTTATTTGTCTGCATAAGCCCTTTTTGTAGTATGGTGACCTTGTTTTGGGATTCAATGATTGCACCCAGTTTGCAGTCATCATCAAATCTGGTATGCCGCAGGCCATCTATTTTCACCTGAACTTCTGAGAAATAGATTCCAAACAGAAGTGGACCCAGCCCATGGATTAAATGACTGGCCCCTGCTGTTTGATGTTGTAATTCTAACTTTGAAGGACTGAGATGTATTTGAGTGAAACAACCTGGAAGACAAGTAGTGATTATTGTGTCTGTGAAACAAAATGCACATTAATACATTATTTTTTATACTAGAAGGGTCAAACCAGATACTTCAAGTAGGCAATGGGTATGGTGGCTATTTGTCAATAATAATGATTGGCCCTGAACTGTTAGATGACATGTTTGTGTTCTGCTGAGGAAAGCTTTTATCGAGTGACCTACATATGGCCGAAAATTGAAGTCTTGAGCCTCAGTTGCCCAAAGTTCAACACACTGACAGTCTGAGTACCTCCACTGGAAATCACTGTCGGTCAGTTCTACCAGCAATGACCTTTTTGAGGGAATTTTACCCTTGTCTGAGTTACAGTGATCATGGAGTTGGTATAGATACGTTTTGGGGTATAGAGTTCTTGCCCCTCACCTCTACATCATAGGGTGCAGGGGGGGCTTTAACCTTGGAAAAACATTTAAAAGTGTTTTCTTTGTTTTTTGGCAAATACAGTTTGGGGATTCCAGTCCTTGGAACATTCAGTTTTTTCCTGTCATAATGGAAGTGTTATTTTTTTTTGCACAAATTAAATGGAATTTTTATTGATTCAGCCCAAAGCATGTGCTTTTGGTTTATATTTGATACTGCATGACATTAAGGTTGATATTATGTTATATTTCTCTGTGATATTTTACAGTGATTTCATTTGTTTTCTTAACAGCATATAACTGAACTGAGGTATTCATAGACTGTTACTAGGCTAACGACTTGGGGGCTTTATAAGCCTAGCCAAGTTTTTCGAAGAATAATGATGTCCTGCATCCAAATAGGACATTGAGGATCAGGCATTTATAAGCTACCTCTGTCCATAAAGGACATGGATGACAGGCCCCGTGCAAATTTCCTGTTCCCCATCCACTTGTCTATGTTGTGCTTAAATTGGGTAATAGACCAACTCAGTTTCACATGGATGGGAATCCTGTTCCATAGGAGGATCAGTCTCTGGGAAACATATCTGTCTCTCCAACATGTACTGTTTAAATCACAAACAAAATTCAGGTTCCTAGACCTTGTATTTTCAGTACTCTTTGACTTACGTGTATGTAGGAGATTCATAAGTGTGGGGTTTGTGGATGCCTTGTAAGCCAGGCATAGATCATCTCTCAGCAATCTCTAGGAAACTGAGTAGAGGGAAAGGTCTTTAAAGTGCTCTGCCTGCTTTTTCAAATTTTTTTCACATAATATGTAGTTCCTTACATTTGTGTGTGTGTTTGCATAGTTATTCACTGGCTTTGCAGAAATTCTTTATTACTTACAAAGTTGTTTGCATTTGCTGTGCTACTTGCTGAGGTGGTATCGCCTTTACTGGGACTCTTTGCTAGGCCATCATAATACATATACAAACTGTGTCATTATGGGAGAGCTCTGTGACCTGCCATGAGTAACCAATAGTTGGTACTGTCTGTAAATTTGCTGTATGCTAGGCAGGAGTCACCTACCTCCACTACCACAGCCAGAACACAACGATGTGCAAAAGAATATATATATTGCTGACTTTTCATATGTGCTGTCAGAGCATCTTAAGGATCTTTCCACAGCCCTTCCACAGCCAGTGTTCCACAGCCAGTGTTCCACCCACCTCCACCTCACACTGGTGTACTTTCCAGACTGTATCCTCCCTTCTGGAAATTTCTGGATCCTCCAACCACTAGTCAACTGACCAGACTGCGCCCCCCCCCTTTGCAGATTCCTAGATCCGCCACTGCTATTGGTTTGCATTCACATTTCAGGGAAAAAGGTATACATATACGCGACTACCACAGGGATATTGTGAAAGTCCAACGATATTCTCACAAGAAATGGCAAGCAACTTGGCAGGATTCACCCCACCAAGAGGCAGTCAGATTTTACTTTATGTTGATGACATCTTGCTGGCAGCCCCCACCCAGCAGGATTGTAGAGAAGATACCATAGCAGTCCTACGATTTTTAGCCGTTGAAAGACGTAAGGTAAATAAAAGTAAACTGCAGCTTTGGAAAAAACAAGTCAAATACCTAGGATATGTAATATCCAAGGAAGGTAGAACATTAGATGAGGACAGAAAAATAGCAATTTTGCAAGCACCAAAACCCACTACCAAGAAGGAAATGATGTCCTTCCTGGGTACAACTAATTTTTGCTGAAGCTGGATTCCAAATTATGCCTTGGAATCTGCACCTCTGTCTGACCTTATATCTAAGAAGCCTATGGCAGCGCAGGATTTGTTACAATGGACACCAGAGGCAGAATCTGCTTTCTGCAAACTAAAGCAGTTCATAGCGTCCTCATTAGTTCTGGGATTGACAAACTACCATAAACGTTTTTTCCAAACTGTAGATTGTAAGCAGGGTTACATGCCATCAGTATTAACACAACAGCATGGGGATAAGGAACGCCCCATTGCTTACTATTCATCACAACTAGACCCAGTGGCACGATCCTTACCTCACTGTGTACAAGCAGTAGTTGCAGCTGCAATGGCAGTACATGCTTCAGCCTCAGTAGTTTTGTTCCACCCTCTCACTTTGAGAGTACCTCATGCAGTCGCGATTATTTTACTACAAGAAAAGGTGGCATATCTTTCCACTGCTAGGCATCTTTCCTGTATGACTATATTGTTGAGCCAACCTCGTATGACAATTGAGCGCTGCACGACTTTAAATCCTTCTACTCTGCTCCCGACCCCTGCAGACGGCACACCACACCGCTGCCTGCAGGTAATTGAGCAAAAGACACTACCTAGAAAAGATCTCACGGATGTCCCCTTGGATGATGCCGAGGTGACCTACTACGTGGACGGCTCGTGCAGAAGGGGTCCTGCAGGACAGAACCTAGTAGGATATGCAGTAGTTTCTGATACTGGAATTATAGAAGCAAAACCTTTACCACACAACTTATCTGCACAGGCAGCAGAATTGATTGCCCTGACACGGGCATGTACCTTAGCAAAGGGTAAATGTGTAAACATTTTTACTGATAGCCAGTACGCTTTTTCTACTGTACATGTTTTTGCACAACAGTGGAAAAACCGGGGAATGATAACATCTACTGACAAACCTATAAATCATGCACAGTTTAAATAGATCTTTTAGAATCTATTCAGTTACCTCAGAAAGTAGCCATTTGTAAATGCACAGCTCACACCAAGCAACAAGATAGGATTTCAAAAGGTAATGCAAGAGCTGATACAGCTGCAAAACAAGCAGTCACAGAAGTATTTCTTTTAAATGAGGAATTACAACCCTCTGAGATTTTAGATTTAGATGCGTTAAAAACAATGCAGACACTCACTACACAAGCTGAAAAACAACGATGGATAAAACGAGGAGCAATCCTCGAAAAGGGGCTGTACATCTCTAGAGAAGGAAAACCGATACTACCCTCTAATTTGTTTCGATATGCAGCTTTGTTGAGCCATGGGCAGTGCCATGTCTCAACAGGGGGGATGGTACAGCTGGTGAACCAGGTGTTCACAACGTATGGATTTACAAACTACTCTAAAAAATTTTGTTTGATGTGTCAGATTTGTAACAAACATCATGCACAGGGGGCGATAAAGCCCAAGCAAGGGAGTTTCCCTACACCACCATATCCGTTTCACACTATCTGTATGGCTTTCATAGAATTGAACAAATGTGAAAATAAGAAGTATTGTCTTGTCATTGTAGATATGTTTTCCAGATGGGTGGAAGCCTTTCCAACCAAAAATCCAGATGCAGCTACGGTGGCAAAAGTACTTGTCAAGGAAATCATTCCTAGGTTTGGTATTCCGGAAAGGCTCTACAGTGACAATGGTACACACTTTGTAAATCAAACCATACAGCAGTTGAGTAAGCATTTTGGTATTTCTTTAAAAAATCATTGTGCATACCATCCACAATCTGTAGGGCTAGTTGAAAGGCATAATGGTATACTAAAAAACAAATTGAGAAAATTAATAGCCGAGACAGGAAAAAAATGGTTATACTGTTTGCCCCTGGCACTGTTTTGCATGAGAACTGTCCCTACAGCAAAAGGATTGACTCCTTTTGAAAAATTATTTGGAAGGGCTTATTATACACCCCGGTGAAAATTTCTCATGTCATCAGACCAGAAGCTGATTTCACACTAGCTGAATATATGAAAAAGTTGTTGAGTTCTAAACATCTGTTGCAGTCAAATTCTGTTTCAGATAGAAAACAAACCAAGACATCAGAAGTGGCAGTGACGCCCGGAGATTGGGTGTGGATCAAAAACATCAAGAGGAAGAATTGGTCATCGCCAAGGTGGGACCAGGTGCTTCTTTCAACACCCACTGCAGTCAAGATAGCAGAACAAGCTTCGTGGATACACCTGATGCACTGCAAGCTGGTTAAGAACTTTGAGTTGGACAAAAATCTTACCCCTCCATCGGGGCCCTCAGCACAAAGTCTGGCTGCAAAGGGGGGTCAGATCAATAGGACTGATCCGTCTTAACCCCAGTGAAGAAACCATCGGTGCTGAAGGTCCTATTAGGGCAGAGAGTAAGAGCATGTGTCCAAAATAAAGATGACGGAATCCAGTAAGATCCAAATACACCTACTTGGAAGAGTCGGAGAAAACAGAAACTGTTTCCTCAATAGCATTGCATAATCATCCTGTTGACTGTACTAGTGACAATAATCTTTTTGTTGTGGCCATTCCTTTTCCCAGCCACACAAATTGAACTAAACAAGCATGCAGAGTGGCACCCAAACTTTAACACTTATCAGGCAATCAAATATGTGTATGCTGAGACCTTCAATGTTTCGAATTGCTGGATTTGCACAGCTTTGCCAACAGCATATGGGGGGTTACTGTTAACTTCAGTTCCCCTAGGAGCCAACAAGACCTGGGAAAACTTAATTTATGATACATCAGATGTCACATCACAAGATAAAGTAGCATTGCACTTGTCTGTTCGACAGAAGGGAACTGTGTGTTTTTACAAGAATGATACAGTTCAGGTGGGTTGGAGCAATTGCAATGTGACTGTTCCCTATAGATGCTACACTAAACTTGATAATATTGGATCCTATTGCAACACAAGCTATGATTCATTTGTTGAACTGATGCATAGGACAATTGGTGAAGTAAAACATAATGCTGACCTGTATAGACAACTGTCTATAATCGACAAAAAAATGTTTCATGCAGAGCCAGGTCATAGTAAAGTTACTACCAAAGTAGAAGATTGTTACTTTGTATGTGGTAGGAAAGCATATAAATGGTTACCTGAGAATTGGTCCGGCAGTTGTTTTTTGGGGTACCTGGTTCCGGCCATACGACACACAGCAATTTTACCTCAAGGAAAAATTTGGAATGTTCAAGAAATCAAGTAGCCTGTCAATCCAGTGGGGCAAGTCAGTGCGCGCTGGAAAAACCATCATGCTGTGGGCTTGGGGAAAAATGGACGGTCACATATGGACTTGAGTGATACTGTTATATTGTGGGCAGGTGTACTGCCAGCATATGGAGCAACGAAATCAATCTGGGAACTGAGAAAATTGTCTAAGCTTCTCGAAATAATGAGCAATGCAACCTTTTCTGCCCTATAACTGGTGACTGATGAACTGACTGCCATGAGAACAGTGGTGCTTCAAAATCGCATGGCTCTTGACTTCACCCTAGCGGCGAGAGGAGGTACGTGAGCTTTAATCCAGGAGGAGTGCTGTTCGTATATTCCTGACCACAAAAACGAGATAGACAACCATCTTGAGGTAATTCAGCAGGTGTCAGCCATGACCAAACCAGAACCAAATCCATTGACGGACTGTTTCCAGAAATTGTTTGGGGGGGTGGGGCAGTATCCTGATGAACATTCTGATTGCCATCTGTGTGGGAATAATCCTACTGGTGGTATGTGTGTGCTGCTGCATCCCCTGCATAAAAAGACTGATTAAAGACTTTATAGACATTTCAGTTTCAGAAACCTTATACCAAGGTGCTGAACTTGAAGAATTGCTGAAAAACTGAAAATGCTTTCATAAGTTTAAACTGAATGACTCTCTTAACTGCAAATCCTGAGTAGGAAGAGGTTAGGGGAAGAAAAAAACTGTTTATGCTTATCTTGAAAGTAGAATAAAAGTATTGGGGGGAAATGTTAGAAAAATATATAATAGTAATATGCATGCTTAATGCATTCGAGGTTTAAAAGGGTTAATACATTTATTCTGTTCACACTGCATGAATCTGAACAGCTATTAGAAACTTAACAAGAGACATTTCATTTCTGCTAATGTCATGAAAATAACAAAAGACATTTCATTTTTGCTAATGTCATGAAACTTAACAAAGAGATATTCATTTCTGCTTATGCCATGAGAAAGTATGCAGCTGCTAGAAGCTTTGATAAAGAAAACAATAGATGCTTGAAAGTTTAAACCATAGTCAGCATTACTTGTACCAAAGCTAGAAATGTACCTTGAATCTAGGCAAAATGTAACACGTATTAGAACTGCACAATTGAAGAATTGAAAAGTTAAGGTGGGCTAAAATAAGCCCAAGGCCAGGTTGTTTTTTTTCAAAATGTTTTGCAAGCTAGCAAATAATCTAATCTAGTCAGCAATAAGTCTAGTAACATTTTCTGTAGAACAATACAGAAAGCTGTGTCTAACTACGTCAGCAATAGAATAGTAACATTTTCTGTGTGACATGAAGAAAACTGTATAAAAATAACATACTGATCACCAAAGAGCTAGACAAACTTTGTGCCTACATGCTTTGTCTCCTTGCTGCAAGTAATAAAGGGTGCCTTGCTTGAACCTAACGTGAATTGGTCTTTGAAGTTTTTTCCTTTGACACTACCCTATCTCAGGTCCTTCATCTCCATCCCCTCTAACTGTCCCAACCTTTCTGCTTTGCTGCCCAGGTTTCTGTACCATACAGTAGCACTGGTCACACCACTGTTTTGTTCACCTTACTTTTCAGCTTCTTTGGCATTCTTCTGTCACACTACCCCTGACACTGTGTGCCAGGCCATTCAGATGCAGGACCTTTGAGTCTAGCTTTGACCACCTCACTCATACTTTCCTTGTACTCAGCCACCCCTCCCAGATGGTAACTGTTTGAAACCACCTTTCCCACATGATAACTGAAATGTTGGGACCCGCTTTAGCAAGTCCTGTAATGCTAAGACTAAATGTTCAGGAAGAAAAATGACTTGAGTATAGTAAATCCAAGATGGCAATTTCTCGGAATATTCCCTTATCTCAAAGTATGGCAGGCTTGGAATTAATAAATATAATTTCTGGTGGTGCAGTGGGGCTTGCCTCACCACAAAAAAATAATTTTAAAGAAGACCGATGTTCGATATTTTCTACTCTATGCATTTTTGGTGCCTTTTGGCACTCATTGTTATGGATGCCAACATTTCAATAGTGAGCTCTCACAGGTACTTAATGCTGTTAACCTATTCTACTATTTTCCATTTTGTTTCAGTTTTCAGCTTCCTCTGATTTCCCCATTTGCTGCTGTGACAACTATATTGTCTGTACTCAGTTTCATCCCTTACTTTCAGTTTTTATTCCAGTCCCTTATTGTTTACTGAAGTTCCTGTATAGTGTCTGCTTGTAGTGCCACATCATCTGCATGCAGTATCTTTGAAGATCTGTTCCCCACCCCCACAACCTGTTTGCTAATGCAGTCATTCACCAGTATGAATATCAGTGGGCTAAGAGCTGATGCACATGTACTCTAACTGGGAACCCTCTGGGAGTCCTAACACTGTACTTATGTTATTATTGGGACCTTGTACATATCCTACACTAATTCTAACAATATTTCCAGGACTTTGAACCATCACAGAACTGCCGGAATCAGCTTTCTTGGGACCCTATTTTATCCTAGTTGGACTCTCTCTTCATCTTCAGATTCTTCTCTGTTATCTGTTGTACTACAAATGTCAGGTCTGTTGTGCTACATCATTGTCTGAATCTGAGCTGCTCATCCCTATTACTCTGCGGGTCCACTTCTAAATCTCGAATCTCAAAATCTCTAAATTCAAAATACTGAAGCCAAAATCTCTAAAGCTCAAAATACTGAAACTCAAAATATCGAAAAAAAAAAACACAGTACAGCAACACTAACTATAATGCAGCAGAACTACATACAGAAACATATTATTCTTCTCCAAGTATAGGCAGAGGGGCAAGGCCCCCTGCACCCCCCTCCCCCCGCTACTTAAATACATCAATTCTGAGATTGTACTTTAGTGTAGTGAAGTGCAATCTCGGAGTTGATATATTTAAGTAGCAGAGGGTGTGGGGGGTGCAGGAGGGCTTGCCCCCTGCTTATACTTGGAGAAGAATAATGTGGTTTGTGTTTTATTTGTTTCAGTATGTACTTGTGCTGGAATATAGCAAGTGTTTGTATCCTGTGTGTTTTCAGTATTTTGAGCTTTAGAAATTTTGGTTTCAGTATTTTAAATTTAGAGATTTTGAGATTCAAGATTTAGAAGTGGACCCTACGCTGCATATTTATTGGTCATCCTCTTCAGAACGTTCGTGCAGTGACACAAGTTTTAATACCTGTGCTGTGCCCACAATTGTGAATGTCCCCTTTGTTCTTGTACACTGGCATTAGAATGCTTATTCTCCAGTGATTTGGGGGTACACTTTTTTCTCCATACAGTTATGAGTACCCTTAAGAGCCATTTCTGCCCTAACTCGCCCAACATTTTGATTATATCTGCCATGACTTCATGTGTGTTAGCTGCTTTCCCCCACTTCATTTTCCTTAGTGCTCTTCTTACCTCTAGGCTGGGTTCTACTTTTCTTCACTCTAGGCTGTGCCTGGGCCAGTACAGTCTGCGTTAGGTTTTCTTCATTCATAAGCTGCTGGCAGTACTCATTCCAGCTGTCCTGTGAACTAGTGAACCCTGTGCAGAATCATCTGAAATCTTACCATAAAATCCATTTATTGCAATGTAAAACTGCTTAGTTCTGTGTGGATAAACTGATTAGTACTGATTAGTCTTTACTGCATAATCTTCATGAACATTGTACTCTCTCCCTCCCCACACATACACAAAAACAGTCTCTAGATAAATGGAGTCACTCTCTGAAGCGGTTATCTACTCCATGACCACTTAATGGCTGAAATGAAATAAGTGAGCTTGTGTCAGTTTATGACCTGTATTCTGTTTAATTTTTACCTTTTGGTTCATAGGTTGGTACTAGGCTATAGGCCCTAGCGCCTATACAAGCTTAGCCATAACAATTCCCTGGCTATTTCTTCCCACAATATTTACTTCCCTGGACCCCTGTCTAGCAGGACGACTGACGTGATCCCCGGGGTGAATTTCCTATCTCCCATCCAATCGTCAAGGTTCCTTTTGAAGAGGGCCAAAGAGGTGCTCTACTTGACATGTATGGGCAGTCTATTCCAGAGTCTGGGGAATCTCTGTGTCAGGAACCTATCCCTCCAGCATGTTTTGTTCATTGTGATGACAAGGTTTAGCTCCCTGGAGCGTTTGGCTCTGAGGGATTGGGATTTCTTTGTGTCGCATGTCCAACAGCTCTGGGTTTGACATGGCCTTGTATGTTAAGCAGAGATCGCCTCTGAGTAGACGATATGCGACAGAGTATAGCTGGAATTTTCTTAATTGTGTGCACCCCTTCATATTTCAGAATGATTCAGTCTCCTTGCATGCATAAACTGCATTTTCCATTTTGCAGGCATTCAGTCAAGTGACCTTTGCTCTGTCAGGATTTTGAGCAGATTTGTCTCATTTAGTACTGTAACCTATTGCCTTTCTGAAACTTTTGTCAGAGCAGATATTCAACATCTGTTTGTGGCAGATGTTGTTGTTGTGCCAGTTTGTTTTGTCTGTGCTTTACTCTTTCATTACCTAACTTAAATGATTAAGTTAAAACTTCTGACCTTGTATCATATGTTAATTAGCTCATCTGTTATAATCAAATGCATAGCTCTTAACCTTCCATCTTCAAAATAAGTAACTATCTCTGATATTGTAGAACAAATGGGCAAGTTATGGAAAATTTACAGCAGCTTCAACTAGGAAGCTTACAACATGGTTAAAACGTCTGTCTTTATACTTACAAAAGAGTTATTTTGATGAATTGCAGTGATTCAGTATTTACCATGGAAATTTGTGAAAAAAAAATTAACCATGAAGATGTGATGGACCCTTTTATTGTGGGACATCAAAGAACATGAAGTGTTAGATTCAAAACAGTGAAATGATTGAGACATATGACCAAATAGTTCCTTAAGTTGGAGCAGTTAATGTTTTCAAAGCTGTGTACTGCTAGACTTCTAAAACTTAAAATCAGCAAAAAAAATGTTTTTTTGGTATTCAATAACTACGTATCAGATCTTATTTCAGGAGCCTGGAAGGCAGTATTTTGTATATGTGTCCTGCTTATTTCCAGGACAGGTTTGGTTCCCTTTTGCATACATTTACTAAGCTTCTGAATATGAAGTTCGTGGTTGCTTCAGTAAAAAAATCTTATTAACCAGAACAGGTTGTTTGGCTGTAGATGTACGCTGCTATTTACCATGCTGTGCAATTTCGTTGGTAATGGTGGTACTCAGTTGTCTAACTTGATTGTCAGCTAATATTTCCATGTTTCTGTAGGTGCTTGTTACCCTGTCTCTTTCTACTGCATTTAGTCCAGGCCAGTCAGACTCAACCCCTGTGAATGCTGTTTTATTCATTATTTAATTGCAGGACAAACATTCATCTTCATAAAAATAATGCAAGCTGACTACTGTTGAAAGAATACATTTTCACAAGGTATTTGTATGTTCAGATACTTTTACAATGGTATGTCTGAGTGCTATAGTTACGGCAGTACAATCTTCTTGGTGGCTGCACTTAAAACATTGGAATCATTTTATGTCCTCTCCTGCTCATTTGGTTCCTTCCTGGATATAGTTGAGAGCTTTGCAGCACTTAGAACTGTTACTGTTGTGCTTATGTCTATTTGTATGCCTGAGTTTTTTTTTCTGTAAAGTGATGTTTTGTTGGGGCTAAAAATGGAATTGGGATAAGTGGCAGCCCTCACCAGACATACTTAGTGTGTGTGTGTATTTTTTTTTAATATGAAATCACCAGCAACTACCAAGGAAACAAAACCAATAAATTGAACATGTTGAGACAGCCACTCAAAACTGTGAAAGTAAAGATGCCACCACAAAATTTAGTGCTTTCATTCCCTTTTAATATCTCCACAGAACTTCATCAGAAATAACTGCCTTCAAAATCACATTTATTTAAATACTGTTGCACCAAATATAATATGCAATCAGAATGAACTGTTAGAAACGCGTGAATTAAAGTGGCAAATAATGCTGAGAGCAGATAAATTACCTGGGTTAAATGAATTGATCAGCATTAAAAGTTTGCTGAAATATAAAATTCTTTAACATTAAATTATTTTTAATAAAGCTTTGCTGTACTGTTATTTTAATTATGGAAGTTAATCAGTGATGTCATTTATCCGCATTTAAATAAGTGTGATTTTGAAGGTGTTTATTTCTGATGAAGTTCCGTGGGGAGATTAAAAGGGAACGAAAGCGGTCGATTTTATATTGGTGTTTTTACATTCACAGTTTTGAGTGGTTGCCTCAAGGTGTTCACACACACTTTTATTTTTATTTATTTATTTTTTTAACCAAATGATAGTTTTAGAATCAGTTCCTAAAGGTCAGTTCTGGTTTGCCAATGTTCCCACCCTGTTTGGAAGAGGATGCTGGCTTCTAATAAGGTATTACCAGGTTCACAGGGGGTTAAACACCACTTAGATCAATGGAGCTTTATTTTGTTGTTATTATTATCAGCATAAAGATAAAAAAAAATAGTAGTCCAACTATGGACCCTAGGAATTACAGGGCCATCAGCCTGACAAGCTTCATCTGTAAAACCATGGAATGGGTCATAACAGACCTGGTAAGCTAAGAGAGAAAATAGTCTTATAAGCCTTGACCCCCAACAGTTTGACTTTGTTAAAGGTAGAGCCTATCAAATTAATCTGGTAATTTTTTGAGAAGGTAATGCAAGTTGTGGGCAGTGATCATGCTGTTCTTACAGCATACTTAGTTCTCGTCAAAATGTTTAATGCCATACTACATGCTGTGATTATCAAGAAACTAAATGCACTCCAAACTGATCCCTGTGTAGTTAGATGGGTAACTAATTGGCTGAGGAACATAATCCAGTCTGTGAGGATTGCAGGTGTTTCTTCGGAGAACATGAAAGTGGCCAGAGGGCTACCACAGGGATCCATGCTGGGACCTCTTCTGTCTAACATATATTTCACTGATCTCCAAATCAAAAACAGTTTGCAAATAATTATAAACTGGGTGTTATACTTTATAGTAGTATAGTAGAATACTAGGCTGACATCCCAAGGGACCATTTTAGGCCTACTCAAGTTACCCAAAATAAAATTTGATAAGCAGTGGTTCACAGATGTTTTGTGGATGGTATAGATTCTTGGGTAGGCAGCAGTTGCAATCTTCCTCTCTAATAGAGACGTGTGGCAGATCAGGGATATATGTTTATTAAATCCCCTTCTGATATGCAGAAGTTGCAAATGAACTTGCACATGTAAATAAGACCTAACCAGAGAATAAGGCCTAGCATGGTTTTCCAGGTGGTCATAATATAAGCCCTACCCCAAAAATAAGCCCCAGTTAAGATCGTCAACAACACACGACGGATGTGTTGAATTTATAAAATAATATTATTGACACCCGTTGACTGAGGTTATCGTACTCTGATTGCCATTTTAGGACCATTCAGACAGCCGGCTTCTTCTCTCTGCAGAAAGTCGTAAGATCCTTTCCCTGGGAGTCCTCCACGATTCTTACTGTAACCCTAATCATCACTCACACTTGACAGTTGAGATCCTTGGGTCATAAACACTGGCAGGTGTACTTTGATTGGTCAAAGTACAGACAACACGCGTAAAGCGCGTACACTTGATAAGGAATGGCTGTGGTTGTGTCTTCTTAACCATCGCCATTTTGTGTTGCCACTCCGGTCTTTTAAGTCTTCAATTAACCCCCCCCCAGACAAGATGAGTGCAAAAAGAAAGAGCTATTTCACTGAGTGCAAGAAGGGAATCTTGGAGGACTCTTGGGGAAAGAATCTGACAGCTTTCTGCAAAGAGAAAAAGTTAGATCTCCGAATGGTCCGAAAATGGCATGCAGCATACAATAACTTCAGTCAACATACCAATGAGGGAAATGCTAGGAAGTGCATGTGTGGATCAGGTCGGCAACTGTTATTTCCTGAGCTGGAAGACATCTGTGAATGGATTGCTAACAGGAGAGCAAATGTTTTGGTTGTACGCAGGGCTGATATTTAAGCATTTGCCCTTGCAATGGCATCACAGTTAGAAATATCCCCAGAAGAATTCAAAGCATCACAACATTGGCTGGATGGCTTCCTTCAGCAATATGAACCGTCTCTAAGAAGATCAACAACACTGTTCAAGCTGGAAGATACTGAAGTTATTAAACGCGCACTTGCATTCAAGTCCTTTGTTGATGGCATTGACATCTAAATACCAACTCTCCAACATGATAGCTATGGATGAAACTGCAGTGTTTATGGGCCAAGGATCACAAGCAACAATTGATCAGAGTGGTGCCTGATCAATCTACATTCCCTCCACTGGTTATGAGAGTGCACGTGTTACGTGTATTTTGGCAATTCGTCTAGATGGAAAGAAAACCCCACCTCTAATCATTAGTATGGGCAAGAAAGATGAGATTGAATGTGTTTCAGGCATTTACATTCTTGAAACTGAAAAAACCTAGTGCACACAAGCAGTTATAAGGAAGTGGGTCGATGTAATGCTGCCACTTGTTTTGTGAGGTGGCGCTAGTTTGGGATTCGGCCAGCACTCACCATGCTAAAGACATGAAGAAATTCCTTGCACAGCGAAGAATAGATCAAATAATGATTCCTGCAGGAATGACTGCCTAGCTCCAGACTCTTGATATTGCAATAAACAAGCCATTCAAGGACCATTTGCGCATGGAATGCAATTACTACATTGAAAATAGAATGGAGAGAAATCAGCATGGAAACTTTGTGAAGCCTAGCCTGCAAGAGGTTGTGATTTGGGTGAAACTTCATGGGATAAAATCACTGATAGCTGTGTTGCCAATGCACTACAAGCAGGCTACTTGGACAAGCAATGCTCATTTAAGGAGAGCTCTATTGCTACGTATGACAGATTGGGGCCAGTGGTTCTACAAGAAATGAAGTTGCAAGAAATTCAGGCTGGAATTTGGTGGTTGGAGACTTATGACAATGTTCCAGAAGAAGATGACATGACTGTATTTGAATAACTTTTCTGTTATCGGGGCAACAGAATGGATTGCTTCTGCTTTCAGTTTTATTCCCCTCCTCCAATACACATGTATTGAGATTTTTTTGCACTTCCTGTTAGGCATGAAATATTGCACTGTGAAAGCCAAGGTGTAGATATTCTGAAGTTGAAATATTTGTTGCACTGTTTATGTAGAATTCTCACACAAGTGTTAACGCGTTACTTAGAACTGTTGCCCAATAACAGAAAAGTACCAAATAAATGTTGATTTGTGTACATGACTAAATGAATAAATGTAGATTGTTGTATGGGGGGGGGTAAATAAGGCATCCCCTGATAATAAGCCCTAATGCGTATTTCGGCAGGTTAAAGAGTATAAGACCCTGGTTTATTTTCGGGGAAATATGGTAGCTGGTGCTCTGAAAATGAGATAAAAGTAAATGCCAAACAAACCTGACACACCTCACCCACATTACTTTTAGCAACTTCCTCACTAGCATGCCCCTCCTAATGTGCATACCCTCCACTAATTAAGATGCACATGTTATCAGAGAGTGCAGTTGGGTTGGGTTGCACAGCTAGGCTTGTAAAGGCTCTGGTGGCCGTTAGCCCAATATAAACTTATAAAACCCTTCATCCAGCTTATAGTATAGAAAACATCCCACTGCAAAACAAAGATGATGTGAGAGACCTTTGAACATGGATAGATACTTCCTGTCCTTTCATCATTATGTTGCAACAGTGGTCAGGAAATCCTTCTGTATGGCACAGTTAATCACAAGGGATATTTCCTCTAGATCCAAAGATGTCCTTATTATGTAAGGCTATGAAATGTATGGACATTGAAATTCTCATAAGCCCTGGCCCTCATCAGTTTGCCTCTTTCCTTGATTTCTTTGAAAAAGTAGCTGAAGCAGTGTATAGTGGTTATGCAGTGCTTGCAGCATATTTATATCTGGCTAAGGCATCTGACACTATTCCTCATGCAGGCATTATTGATAGCTTGCAAAAATGAATGTAAATCCTTATATTGTATGGTGGATAGTTAACTGGTTGTGTGATGCAACCCACGTAGTTAGTCACAGGAGCCACTTTTGAAAGCAGAAAAGTTACCAGTGCTGTACTACAGGGCTCAGTTATAGCCCCCCTCTTATTTGACATTTATTTCTCAGACCTTCAGACCAGCACTCCTGGCCTATGGTTAACTAAGTTTGCAGACGACTGTAAATTAGATGTTCAATCTTCAACTGATGCACAATTGCTCCAACATGGGTTAGGCAATAGTTTCAAATTAAATGTAAAACAAATATACCATAGTTCACTTTGCCATATAGGTGCTGCAAACCAGACATGGCTGTAAGGGATTTAGGAATGCTTGTTGATAATTCAGTATCATATGACCATCATGTCTCCACAGTAGTTCAGAAAGCCTTCTCTCTGGCTCATCTAATTACCAAAGGCATCTCCACTAGATCCAAAGAAATTTCAATTCCCCTTTGCTCGCATGTATTTGTCTAAACATGTATCACAACGTGAGAGACCTCAGCGACTGATGACCAATATTTTTGAAGCCATTTTTTAGTTATCAGGAGTGACTGTCAGCCCTTTTTCTGAACTCAGTCTCTTACGGACTCTTCTGTGGATATCTGTGCCCAGCCTTTCGAGCTACGAAAGATCAGTCATATTTTTTCCTGTTTCTTTGCAGAACTAATGACACCTCAAGTACTCGGTTACTGGAACTAAATCAGCAGCAGATAAATAAGACACATTGGCTTGACAGATTCCTGTACCAACGTATACCTCAGCTCTGGTACAAACTTCCACTACATGTTAAGCAGAGTAGCACCCTGGCCACTTTCAGGATAAGCCTAGATAACTGGATGGGCAGCTTCAAATTCTCCCTTGGTCTATCTTGTCTTGTCTTCCTTAAGGCTAGAGGTAACTTTTGAGGGTTCCTATTAAATGATTGAAGATGCATTCTTTCGAATGTGTCTTGATCAAACTTGAAAGTGCGAAACGGCATATAAGCAAATTCTTTCCCTGAGAAAGAAATTGCTTGGCAGCTTCCGTTACTTTGCCTTTTCGTGACTGTAGTGTGATCTCAGAGTTGGCATATTTAGGTATGGGGGGGGGGGGGTGAAGCGCCCCCCCCATTTTATGTAATGTTTGAAGTTTTTTTTTTTTGTGGAACAGCGATTTTTTTCCAAGGGAACAAAATCGCTGTTCTAAGCGTTCGAGATTGTAAGCTTTCACTTACATGGGTTCAATAAATCATCGTTCGCATTTTTAAGCGTTTGATGATTTAACATAGACCCAACTTTTGAATATTTTTTGGCTAGCTGGTAATGGTCTGCAGACTGATTGCCTAGTACTTACCTATGAATCTATGAACTTCTGTATTATGTACTGATCATCAATCAAAGAATACAGTGCCCCATTTGAGATGCGTCTTACTAAGCATCAAGCAGAGTCTGGAGGCCTTGTCCCTGAATTTAGTGTCCAACAGACTCCTTAGGATGGTTGTATGTCTTGCTTTCAGGACCATTGGGGATCCAACAGTCTAAAACCTTTTATTTCTTTCCAGCAAATAAATAAATCACAGTGGAGAGAGACATTCCTCATGCAATGACTACCCTTTTTCCTGGAGCAAACTTGCTCTTCAGATGAAGTAATGTGGCAGACTATCTTCTTTTAAGAAGGAATTAGAAAGTTGGATGGGTATTTATAAATTAATGCTCAGTATGACTGGCCTATTGCTTCTTGAAAAAGGAGGTAAGGTCTAAGGGTGGGTAGTGGCAAGGTGCAAATAGTCACATGGCCCAATTGCCTTGTACATTTTATGACTCTGAGTATGTGTTCTAAATCAGGCTGTTAAATTATTTTATTATGCAGCTGTACTGACAAGCTTTGGTGAAGCAGCATTGTTTTGAATGGAGTGCAGGCTCACATGAAGATGGTGATTCCTTACTAGATGTCAGTGCTCTCATCCATTGGGGGTTTTGGCAAACCTGTGGCAAGTTTAAGGAGTTGAATTAAAAGTTACAAAGATATTTGTGAAATTGACATTCAGTTTTAAAATGAAGAACAGGTATTCATGTGTGTGTGTCTGATGAGGGCAGTTACTGCCCCATATGAGTGACAGCCACCTTCACAAACCATTAGAAATTCTCTTTAAGACTGGACTTAATTAATGTAAACTTTATTAATTGCATATGTAACAATCCAGTAGCATTGAACTGTATTTCCTTACAGTGTCTACTTCATAGCTCAGATGGTGTAGAGGTACGTTGCTGTGATTGTAGTGCACAGGGTCCTGGGTTCAAGACTTGGAAGTGATAGAACTAACCTTTAAAGTCCATAAAAGTAGGACTGAAATGTAAAAATGAGTAAGCTTCAACATGAAATACAACACAGTTTGTTATGTGTTGGTTTACACCCATGTCATTTCTACTGCTTTGTCTAAAGATAAGGAAAAATAAAGGTCAGTGAAGCTGCCACTTGGACTGGAATCCTCGAGTAAGACGAGGATATAGCAAATGAAAACCTTATTGAGACTCTAAGAGACAAAACGTTTAAAGTAACCCAAACTGTTCTGAAAGTGGAGAAACACTACTAAATGAAGCCCTTCTTGAAAGGCACAGTATACCTAAGACGTCCTAGAAGGCCAGTTTCCCCTCCTTGGGATCTGAATTTTTTTTTTTACATAGTAGCTTGCAGTCCCACTATTGGAACCAGCAGGCTCAGCTACCCTCAAATAACTATGCCAGAAGTCTCTTTTCTTATTAGGCATTACCATGGACAGAAAAATGCGAGAGTTGCAGACCTTGTTGTGCGTGGACCCTTACAGAATTTTCTACAGAGATGTGTCTGTGTCTCTCAGAAGCAAACCTTCTTACATTTCCAAGGGGGTCAGGAAGTGACATGAGGCAGTCTTACCAGATGCTTGTCTGCTTCATGCCAGGGAAACAGGACAGATCAGTAACCACCCTCTGTCTCATAGAGCTAGTAAATTGTTTTCTCTGCTTTTATGTCATTCATAGGAAGACTGTTGCTGGACAGCAGAATGCACCCCATGAGAACAGCTGCCACCATTGGAACCTTATTCAGAAGTGTGTTATCTCAAAGTGTCTGTGAAGATGCCATTTAGACCAGAATTCACACCTTTTCAAAGCATTACAGGCTGAGCATTCATTTGAGAATTAGAGCTGTTTAGCCTCTGATGTAGCTAAGAATGTGTTTTAGGCCTGCACCCAAATTGTGGATCACAGTTTGTCAGTATTTGGTGCTCTTACATTTGTTTGCCCTAAAGAAGTTAAACCACAGACCCTGGTGAGATTTGAGCCCACGGCCCCTGGTTTACAAGACCAGTGCTGTAACCCATGAGCTACAGAGCCGTAGTGCCATTTTGTGAGGATACACAATACAGCTGCAGCTGTTCAGGTGGTATGCTCACTGCTGCAGTGCAAGTTCACACCCCACTTCCTTTCCTGTGTGGGCTAATTTTAATTAGACAGTCTTCATCCTTTGTTTGTAAATTCACCCCCCTTTTTGGTATATATTGTTACAGCTCTAGTGTTGCTGTGGGTTTCCCCTTGTGGGGTATACTTTACTATGTTTGGGCAGGTAACCATTTGAAATACCAAGACTTGTTATTGGGAATCCTGGAATGATGAGACTGAATGACTGAAAATGCAGACTTACATATACTAAGTCAGGTTGCTATTGCTTGAAGTATCCTCTCTTCTCAGAGATACAGCGATCTTGCAGTTGTATGTATAAGTTTGAGGGCGGGGGCAGTTTGACTCACTACAAAAAGAAGGCTTTCAGGAAAAAGCAATGTTCAACATGTGCTCACTTCCTGGGTTTTCCATCTTTTTTTTTTTTTGGCATTTCAAGGCAGGTTATTGTTGAGTCTTAGCATTTCAGTAGTTAGCCATTTTGACATCTGTGTTATATGTAAGAAGATGTTTTTATGCTTTTCATGACATATCTCCCGATTTTAGCACTAGGTGACACTCAGCTTCAAGAAAGAACCAAAGCTAAGTGCTAGTTACACCTCTTTTACTGCCTAGTTTCCTGCTGATGTCATTAATGTAGGAGAGAGAACCACACACTGTAACTAGGGAAACATGCTGATCAGAGGACTGTTGTTTGCCTGCAGCTAAATCTCATTTGTTTATAACTGCATTACAGCAATATTCTTACTATTTAGATATCTAGGATTATGGTGAGTACCTCACAACTGTTCTTTCCCAGTCTTGCCTTTAGCTTCTATTGCCAGTTGTCAATCTTGTAAGTGATCTCTTGGGATGTAATTCCTGATTTTCCCTTGTGTTCCCTAGTCTCCCATCATTCCATTGTTGTGTATTTGCCACGAAAGTCTTCATACATGTTGAAACTAAATTATCCCCAAGTGCAAAATTGCATCTTGACATATATTTTCACTAATCTATAAACTGCATTAAGGAAACCCCAATGCTTTTTAAACAGACTTTTTGAACAGAAGATAAATTTCTTTGTGTTGTGAGCTGTGTTTTCTTCTCACACAAATGCCATGTCATGCCATATGTTTCTAATTTTAATACTTTATTTTTCTGATGGAGCCTGATGCCATGTCATGCCATATGTTTTTAATATTAATACTTTATTTTTTGATGGAGTCTGATATCTTGCCAAAGTCTCCTTAGCCCAAAAAATCCTGTATAAACCCACTAACACCCCTATACTCCCTTCCCTTAATAACTCCTTACTCCAACCTCAAAAACCTACGTTCCTCTAACAAACTTCTCATAGCAACTTGTAAATCCAACAACTTGGCAGGTAACTCCTTGTTCTCTAACACTATTGGAAAATCCTGGAACTCTCTTCCTGACAATCTCTCTTCCATCTCCTCTACTCACTGCTTTAAAACCCAGCTCACAACTTTCCTTAGAACCCGCTGGCTCTGCCCCTGCACAAACCCTGACTAACATTTCCTTTTACTTCTAGTACTTCAACCTTTTCTACTTACTAATTTTAGTCCACAACTTAATTGTCTGTTAGTATAGTTGCGGTGGTGCAGCGGTAGCGTTGGTGCCTCACAGCAAGAGGTTCTCCTGTTCGATTCTCGGCTGGAGTGCCTTCTGTGTGGGGTCTGCATGTCCTCCCCACGGTCGAGTGGCGTTCGAAAGACATGCGTGAATGGGCTTGCCTTCGCTGAAGGTTGGGCATCGGGCTGGCAACTCGGCAGCATAAAAAAAAACATCTACTGCCAATCATTAGCGGACCGATGTTCCGCTGTGGCGACCCCTAACCGGGAAAAGACAAACAACAACTTAATTGTCTGGTAGTATGTATTTTAAGTCCTAACTGTTGCACCTGAAAGAACTTGCTACTATAAATGCTCACTAACTAATGTGTAATTTCTGTTTATCAATGTATATATTTTGGAGTTTTTTTCCCTGGGCCTCCGCTGAAAATGGACTCAAATCCAGTTGTACCAGCCCGGTCAACAAATGTAAATTAAAAAATGAAATAAAAATAAAGTAGCAATAGTGACAAAGTTCTGAATGTGGTAACAGTTTCAACTGTTAAGGAAAACTGTGTGTTCATCATGACCCAAAACTATACCTCTGACTTGTGGTTTTTATTTACTGTGGAAGTTCTAGATTACCCAAATGTTTATTTTTTAATTGTTGCAGCAGGTGACTTAGGGTAAGGATCCCCTGAGATTTAGAATGTATCAGAGATTTTTGCTTTTTTTTTTTTTTTGTATTTTCACAGTGCTTGCATGCTTTTGAGAATTGTTGCAGTGGTGTTAAAGTAGTTTTTAATACCAAAAATATTTTGGAGCAATACATACGAGTGAGCATTCTACTGTTTGTTTGAATTGTCTGAACTGTTTTTTGCCACATTTTGCTGTATACTGTACTAGTTCACCTGTAGCATAGCCCGGTTCCAGGTTTGCTTTTTCTGGGTCTGCTTTGTAACCTCTGAGCATCAAATTCAATCAATCTTTATTGGTGAAGTCCCTTCTTCACCCTTGTGGGTAGAGAGTGCTGTCTGGGTCCCATCTAATTGAGGGTGATTGGACTGCAGTTCAGAGAGAGCATCCTTACTCGCTAGTTTGAGTTAAAAGGGTTATTTATTGTTTTATTTAAGCCCGTGTTTCTGCATGTTTGCATGTAGATCACCATCCTGCAATGCCACGTAGTGGTGGTTATAGGTGCAAATGTTTTCCTTGTTAAATTTTCCCTTAGCATTTTGTTGTGGTCCTCCAAAGATTTTTCGTGGCCCTGCTGTCAGGTGGAACACTAAGCCTAGCCTCAGAGGTACAAACACACCTCTCAACCACTAGCCATTCTTAAGTACGACCTCTTTGCCTGACTATATAAATTAACCTAATACTATGGACGGACAATTTTCCACAGTTTCTCCAGCCAGCTTGGCCAACATGGGCATCCTGAGGCATTGTAGCAACTGCCTCGTGTTCACTGACAACCCTCTACTCCTAGTCAACACAAACTCAGCATGTGAGAGATCCAACTATATTAAAAACCTTGAATCCATGCTCTCTCACACACCAGTCAGTACATATGACAGTGACTGGGTTGTCAGCATGTACACATCACCTTCTACTCCACCAAACCCACATCACACATACCTACATATGCAGAGGTCCTCACCAGAAACATACCTAGACACCCGATACCTGCCAAATACAAGCACGGTACACATAATACTTCCTGTGCAGAACACAATACACATAATAACCCATGCACCAGTGTTTCACCTGTCAAGCCCTTAAGGCAGAACACAAAACCAAACATTTTAGTTATAGGTGATTCCATCATGAGACACACAGATGTCCCTCTCACCCGGGCTGGTGAGATCATGGTCAGCTGTCTGTCAGGTGCCAGGTCCGGTATATCACACATACACGCAAGTCTCTCAACAACAGGTACTGTTATGACTCTTTCATAGTCCATGTTGGTATGAATGACTTGAGATAGGCCTCTCTGGAGTATATGAAGAGAGACATGACTGAGCTCTCGAACTGCGTGTCTCAGGCACGTTATGTCCCTAGCCTTAAGCAGCATTTTACCTTCACCTAGGATGATGCTTCAATATAAACAGAAGGTAATTGGCTTAGTTTCTGCTGTCTTTCTAAGGGGATCCAGTATCTGTCAGCCTGTGTTGATATGATCGACAGACCTCAATGCTTTGCCAGAGATGGTTTTCATCTGTCACTCGATTTTGGCTACTGACTAAGGCTCTTGCTACCCCCATAGTGCCTATTTTAGGCAGTGTCTCAAGGACAAAATTCCCTATGTAAAAACTCCATCTAAAAACAACCTCAAGGTTATGCTGCTAAATGCTAAGAGTGTTAACATGAAACTGCACTCATTGGAAGCAGTCCTCACCTTGGAAGACGCAGACATTTGTGCAGTCACGGAGATCTGGTACAAGGCCGTGGAGAGCACCCCAGCCATACCAGGTTACATCTCCTTCCACACATTCAGACCACAAACTGAAGACATGAAAACTAAAGGAGGCAGTGTATCAGTATTCATTAAAAATAAATATACCTCCAGATTGGTTAAACAGTATGATGTTAAGTTGTCAATCTCGCCTTCATTCTTGCTGGATGGGTTCGGAGCTGATCCTCGGCTCCGACTCGGCACTTGCTAAGTTCGAGAGCTAATTTTACCAGCTCGAGGCAACCCTATATCCCATGATGCAAGGCGGAGACCACCCAGATCTCGTTTGCCGCTTCGCTAACGAGGTGCCTTTTTTTTTTTACCAGCTCCAGGTAAGTTACTAAATATAAGACTTTAGTCTACCCCCTTTAAATTTTCATATCTATAGTTGTTTTTTGTTAACCTTAACGCTTACTTTAACCCTATTCCCGTTAGTGTTCCCTTTTTTTCGAGTTATTTATCCCCTTTCCCTAGCTTAGGCCTTAGGCCTTCCCCTTCCTAAATTTTTTCCTGTCAGGGATTGTTTGTGTTTGACTGTGTGTTATCCCTGTCTAGTTTAAATTGTTGGATTGGGTGTTTTTTGTGTGTGTGTGTTAGTGTTTTGTGTTTCACAACTTGTGTTTCCTCGACACAGTTATGTCGAAGGACACGAAGGTCTCAGGCTTCAAGAAGTGTGACTTGTGCTGTCAGAAGATGTCTCTGACAGACGGTCACACTTCTTGTGTTTACTGCCTGGGACCTCTGCACCTGCAGGACTCTTGTGCTATCTGTCATGCCTTCAGCCCAAGAGTCCTGCAGGAGCGCAGAAATAAGCTGATATTAAGGGGCTTATTAAAGCCTGAGAGCTCCCCGACTAAGTTGGCACCGGGGAAGCCCTCGAAACCTATTAAGCCTTCGGCTGAAAGTTCCAAGCCGTCGGCTTCTGGTTTATCTTCACCAGGGTCAAGATCGGCTCCGGCCGGAGCCGATCCTTCCACCATAGCAGTCACAGTATCGGCTCCATTTGGTGCCGATACTGCCCAATCTAGACATTGTGTCGGCTCGAGCCGACGTATCCTCGGCTCCGTTGGCTCCATCGATCTCTAATAAGAGATCTCGATCCCCCTCATTAGAGTCTATACGTTCGGCTCCGAGATCACCCTTGCTCTCGGATCGGAGCCGTTCTTCTCGGTCGTCCAGGCTGTCTGATCACGACCTCGAGAGAGTGGTGAGTAGACTATTAAAGTCTCAGGCATTGGCCCAAATACTCCATAGCCCGTCTCAACTGATGGTAGCTATTTCACGTCCACCAAACATTCCTCCTTCGACTCTCTTACAGAGCTCGGAGCCAGAGCTCCTCAGAACCGTCACCGTTGTAGCTTCGGAGCCGATACCACCCCTTTCGGCTCCGTCGTCCTCTGCTCCGATTTCCTCCTTGAGGCCTTCATTGGAGGGATCCGGGCGTCTGGTCTCTCTCGTCGGCTCCGAGGGGGTGAGTGGCATCGGACCCTTGTCCAACCCCGTTCTCCCTCTCGGGGCTTCGGCGTTGGTGAGCTCAGCCCCGACATCTGCCTCGGAGCCTTCCCTCTCGGTGAGGCCTGGGGTTCCTATCTCTTTGGAGCGGGAACTTTCTGGTCTCTCTGACGGGGGAGCCTTCGAGGTGATGAGGAGTGTTCTAGCCCCTGGGCTTAGTCAACGGACAGTTCCATCAGCTCCTCCCACTACAGTGCCTGCTGACGTCTCTTCCCACTCTCTTGCTCCCGGACCCAGAGATCCAACGCCTCAGGTTTCTCCATTGGGAATATCTTCCTCTTCCGAGGCTTCTCCTGATCCGTCAGGTGAACCTCCGCGTAAGAGGACATGTAAGAGGAAACATCTAGACTCCCCCGAGTCTATTACATCTGATACTGACCTGGATGAGTCGGAGGGATCCCCAAGGTCCTCCTCTGAGGATGTCTCTTTCTCAGACATCCTTGAACTCCTTAAGCAGAGGGGGAACTGGCCCTCCCTTAATCCTTCCGAGGACGAGTCAGTATACCTGGAGGTGTTCGGATCTCGACCCTCCACCTCCTGGGTGTCTCCGCCTTTCGACCCTCTTATGGAGGTAGTGGCTCGGAAGGCGTGGATGGCTCCGGATTCGGTGGAACCTATCCCTAGGAGGCCTTCAAAATTCACTACGGCCCCACCAGATAGACAATATTTGACAAAGGGAGTCCCAGTTGATGCCATGGTGGAGGCTGCTGCCACCAAGAAGGAACTAGCTGAACCTTCAGTACCTGTCCATCCTCCTAACAAGGATTCTAGGACTATGGACAGGTACGGCAAGCGGATTTTTTCTTCAGCGACTTTTGCCATGAGATCGCTGAACTACTTGTGCCACTTCACCCGCCTTCAAAGAGATGTTCTTAAAGAGTTGGGAGTAGTTTTACAGGATCCGTCAGCTGCTGGGTCTCGGGATAAGATTAGCTCACAGCTAGGAATCCTTAACTCCATTGTTAACTCCTCTATGCGGCTCATTTCTTATGCAGCAGATGGAGCGAGTAGGGCCGCAGGCACAGGAGTGGCTTTAAGGTGTCAGTCCTGGATGCGGCTTTGTAATTTTGCAGACCCCTTCAAGGTGTCCATCACAAACTCCCCTTTTGATGGTTCGACTTTGTTTGGACCTCAAGTGAAAGACACTTTGACTAGATGCGAACAAGATGGCAAGACTCTTTCTGCCGTAGGAGTCGGTTTCTCCACCCCTTCAAGACCTTACCTCAAAGGACAGAAGGGAGGGAAAATGTGGTTCCGCAAATCTCAAGGAGTCACGCCTGACGCACAAAGTCAGTTTACCCCCAGAGGCAGAGGGGGTAACAATAATAGACGCCGCCCTAGGGGCAGAGGGGGTCCGCAGAATCAGGGTAGCAGAGAGCCTCTTTCTGACAAAACCTTCCAGCATCCCTGAGATGTTTAAAAAACACAGGCACTGCGAACTAAGAAATACCAAACAAACGGACAAAACGGTAGAGCAGACTGTACGAAGATTTGATAACAGTTCCCAAAAACACAATGAACTTCCTTTAAGCGCTTTTCATTTGTTCTAAATTAACAAACTTCTTCAGAAGTAATTAATTAACACAGCTACTAACAATTTATACCCATAAAAAGTGCGGGAAAACCTAAACAAATTAATGTTTGTAACAATTAAAAACAATTAAAGATTAAAAGGTACCACATACTTAAATTTGTTTCCAAGAGGTTGTAGAAAAAAATATATATTTGACTTTAACAAAGTAACCACCAGGGGCATACATTTCCATCAGGAATCTATACTTAATTTATACATAGTAGTTTCTATTGTATTAAATAAAAAATAATGGTAAATAAAATCTAACGTTATCTTTGCAAGTTTTTAAGTTTTAAGATACTGGAAATTGAACAGGCCTCATTTAAGCCAGGGTAATTGAAAGCGTTCAACTTAATCTGCCACAGTAATTCAAGTTCTTCCAATTTGAATGAAGCAGGACCACCTCTTATGTCGAGAACCATGTTGTTGATAACTAAGAATTTGAATTTATGTGTGGGGTTATGATGGACATGCTTTGCCAGAGCATTGTCCATCTTATTATGGGAAATGGCATATTGATGTTCATATACCCTATCTCTGAGTCTGCGTTCAGTTTTGCCCACGTAGAATGCAAAACAATCAGAACATTGGGCCAAATAAACCAAAAATCTAGTGTTACAATTAAATCTAGATTTCAACTTATAGGTACTTCCATTGATTGTGAAAGAATTAGTACAATCAATGAACCTACAGTAGTTACAACTCTCACATTTAGACATACCTGTCACTCTAGAGAGTGGATTATTCCGTCTCTCAAGGAGATTTTTCAAGTTTCTACCCTTTTTAAAAACTACGTGTGGTTTATGACCTAAAAACTCAGACGGTGTGGTTGGATTTAAATAATTCCCAATTTTTGATAATCACATTAACGATAAGTTTACTTTGAGTATTGAATGAAGTCACAAAACTACGTTGAAGGTCCTGTCAATGGAAGTTAGAGGTGACTGTCTCAGGACCATTGACGTCAAGCTCAATGGTAGAAACATTGTCCAAAATTCTATGGTTCCTACTTAGGATTGGTTTGAACCAATTTCCATTTCTTTTGTGTGTGACCTCTTCAATTAATGTGTCCAGTAATGATTCCGGGTAACCCCGATGTAAAAACATCTGCTTCAAGAAGAGACATTCACTAGTGAAGTCTTCATCTAGGCTAGAAATCCGTGATGCCCTCACTAGTTGCCCCTTAACAGCTGACTTTTTTTGGTGGAATGGGTGGCAACTAGAGAAGTGAAGAAAGGAGTTAGAATAAGTAGCTTTCCTATATATTTGGGCAGTGAAAATGCCACCTATTTCATTTTTAACCAACCGGATATCCAAGTATGGTATAGTATCAGTGCTAAACGTGTGAGTAAATTGTAAAAAACTAGTAGAAGAGTTGAACTTATTGACGATGTTAGTGGCCAGTAGGTCATCTCCATTTATAAGTATAAAAATATCATCGAGGAACCGAGTGTAATAAACTATACAATCCGTCATAGCCTCATCTATAAAGACATGATTCGCCTCCCATTGTGCCATCACTAAGTTTGCGACACTTGCTCCACAAGGGGCCATCATAAACCTACTTTTTGAAGAAAAAACTTGTCAAAAATAAAATAGTTATTGGTCAAGATCAAGTCTAATAATTCCATGACTAAAGCAATGTCACTAGTTGGTGCCCCATGTTTTTTCATCAGTTCAGCCACCCATTCGACACTTATGTCGTGAGGGATACAAGTGTACAAATCCTTTACGTCTATTGTTAAAAAATTATAATCATTGTTGAACTCCAAGTCATTTATTTTGGACAAAAAAGACCAAGAGTCCTTACAAATATGTGACTCCAAGATGACATACTTTTGTAACATGGAGTCAACTACCTTTGCGCTAGCATAGGTAGGAGACCCACGACCATCAATGAGGGGTCTCATAGGAGAATTTGTTACATCTTTGTGAATTTTAGGAATCCCAAATAAAGATGGATACCTGGGAAACAAAGGACACATATAGTTAAATAATACTTGATCTACTCGTCCTTCAATAAATAAATCGTTCAAGCAAGATTTGATGAGGCTGTATGCCTTGTTCACTTCTGATCTTGAACTAACTATATAAGTATCACTGTTTAACAGCGTTGCCATACGCACTACGTAATCTGAATTGTCGAAAATTACCAACCCTCCCCTTTTGTCGGGTTTGCATATCCGAATATCTTGAGATTGGATATACCTTAAAAATTCCTTTTCAGCTTCATGTTCGTTATTTCTATTACATGACCTACTACTAGCCATGTTCCTAAAGTCCAACTCACTCACTTGTTCAAAAATTTGAAGTAGGGGGTGAAGAGGGGGATTAAATGTACTAGAAATACGGAAAGGATTGTTTTCTGTTGTATCAGGAGCATTCATGAAAAACAAGCCTAAATTAAGTTTCCTCGTGAAAGATTTGAGCTCTACTATAGACTTGGCTATGTCCATATCATGCCAAGGAACATAAGTGTTATTTTGCTAAAAAATCCACTAAGCCTAATGATATAACACTGTCAGAAAAGTTGTAAACTTTAAAGTCATTGTCCTTATTAAATATAATACTAGGACTTGTGACATAACATTGGCAGTCAATAAGTTGGATAGAGGCACCAGTTGATTCATTCACTTCATTCATATTACAGGTTGAAAATGAGGAACGACTAACAGGTGAAGTCGGGACGTGGACACACAGCTGGTCATCCAAAAGTACAGATTCATAACAATGTTGTAGGTCTTGATTCACCTGGGCGGTTTTGTTGTCCTTTGTTGTTTGGGTCGGGCTCCTAAAGAATTGTTCCTGCGAAAATCCTGTTGACCATCATTTTGATTAATTATATTATTACGTTGATGTTGACTAGCCTGATTAAAGTGTCTATTATTATAATTATAATTATAATTGACACATGAAGTGTTTATGAGCCTTTCACTTCTACGAACTGCCTCTTGACCGGCTTCAGACGTATTAGATGGACCGGAATTGTGATATTCTTCTGGGCGGTCAATGGGCTGCGCAGGAGGACTATACGTTTGGTCAACCAAATGGGAAGAAGTTGAAACATCTAAATTACTGGTGGATAATAAATCTTTACTAGTTAAATTAATAAGTGAATGACCAAGTTGCCAAATCTGTGCTGCTGGTGGGGGTGGGTACGCCAAACCCTGTCTATAAGAGTTACAATCACGGTCCAGTTTCTTAGTTTTATTTGTACTCAACTTAGACATATGCTGGTTAATGCTTGAGAAAGTCCTACCATAGTCGAACTTGTACCTGTCAAATTGTTTGTCAAGTAAAACTTTGTTGTCAACCTCTTTAACCAAAATCGACACATTATCAACCATCAAAGAATAATGTTTGATCATGACTTCAAGCAGTTCAAAGCCCTGCCTGTCAAATAACTCAATCAGTTCTAAATGGAACGGTGAGTCCTTAATTAGACTGGTCGGGTATTGAACCCTTCAAAGGCCCTTAGGTATAACTTTCTTTCTCAAGCATTCCTTGAAATAAGAAATTTCAAGTTGAGTTTTTTATATTTTAACAGTAAATTGTCAAGCAGTTTTAAATTAGCCACAATGTCAGAATGCAAGCTGTTGTTGCCTTCAATTTGATATGCAGTAGCTGTATTCAGAGTTCGTTCAGATGCAAAATTAAAATTATTGTCCATCCATGCTGATAACGAGCATGGGTTACCATCTAAGTCTTTTAAGATATTTGTTGAGCCTTGTTGTTGATCATTAAAGTTCTCCTCAGGTTCACCATTCCGAGTTACAGCTGATAGAAGCAGTAGTTGGTGTGACGAGCGAGTGGATGGTGCCATTGAATCGGCACAATTTAAAAAAGGAACTGTGTCCGCTGTTCTCTGAGCCGGTGGTGGTGTACTCTCATCTAATACTCATTCGTCGGCAACAACTTCCTGCTGATTTAACACTAGAACACTTGCCGGTAGATTTGAAACGTTTTGATGAACAGATGTAGCTTTAATCCTCCATACTCCTGGGTCAGTGTTAGTAGCAATGTGCGAAGATAGGCAATTGGAGAGAATTGTTTGGTTTTTATCCAGTTGGTCTAGTCTGTTACAAATCGACTCAATTTTACTGAGCAGTACAGGTAGCATACTATTTGTAAGTTCTCCTTCGATACTTGCTACCATAGCGGGACGAGAGTCCTCCTTGTTGGTAGCCCCGTTTGAGGCAATTCCATTTTGTGAGTACAGTACTTGGGATGCCGTTAATTCAGACGCCATAAAGAACTATTAAAAAACACAGGAACTGCGAACTAATTAATACCAAACAAACGGACAAAACGGCAGAGCAGACTGTACGAAGATTTAATAACAGTTCCCAAAAACACAATGAAGTTCATTGTGTTTTTGGGAACTGTTATTAAATCTTCGTACAGTCTGCTCTGCCGTTTTGTCCGTTTGTTTGGTATTTCTTAGTTCACAGTGCCTGTGTTTTTTAATAGTTCTTTATGGCGTCTGACTTAACGGCATCCCAAGTACTGTACTCACAAAATGGAATTGCCTCAAACGGGGCTACCAACAAGGAGGACTCTGGTCCCGCTATGGTAGCAAGTATCGAAGGAGAACTTACAAATAGTATGCTACCTGTACTGCTCAGTAAAATTGAGTCGATTTGTAACCGACTAGACCAACTGGATAAAAACCAAACAATTCTCTCCAATTGCCTATCTTCGCACATTGCTACTAACACTGACCCAGGAGTACGGAGGATTAAAGCTACATCTGTTCATCAAAACGTTTCAAATCTACCGGCAAGTGTTCTAGTGTTAAATCAGCAGGAAGTTGTTGCCGACAAACGAGTATTAGATGAGAGTACACCACCACCGGCTCAGAGAACAGCGGACACAGTTCCTTTTTTAAATTGTGCCGATTCAACGGCACCATCCACTCGCTCGTCAAACCAACTACAGCTTCTATCAGCTGTAACTCGGAATGGTGAACCTGAGGAGAACTTTAATGATCAACAACAAGGCTCAACAAATATCTTAAAAGACTTAGATGGTAACCCATGCTCGTTATCAGCATGGATGGACAATAATTTTAATTTTGCGTCTGAACGAACTCTGAATACAGCTACTGCATATCAAATTGAAGGTAACAACAGCTTGCATTCTGACATTGTGGCTAATTTAAAACTGCTTGACAATTTACTGTTAAAATACAAAAAAACTCAACTTGAAATTTCTTATTTCAAGGAATGCTTGAGAAAGAAAGTTATACCTAAGGGCCTTCGAAGGGTTCAATACCCGACCGGTCTAATTAAGGACTCACCGTTCCATTTAGAACTGATTGAGTTATTTGACAGGCAGGGCTTTGAACTGCTTGAAGTCATGATCAAACATTATTCTTTGATGGCTGATAATGTGTCGATTTTGGTTAAAGAGGTTGACAACAAAGTTTTACTTGACAAACAATTTGACAGGTACAAGTTCGACTATGGTAGGACTTTCTCAAGCATTAACCAGCATATGTCTAAGTTGAGTACAAATAAAACTAAGAAACTGGACCATGATTGTAACTCTTATAGACAGGGTTTGGCGTACCCACCCCCACCAGCAGCACAGATTTGGCAACTTGGTCATTCACTTATTAATTTAACTAGTAAAGATTTATTATCCACCAGTAATTTAGATGTTTCAACTTCTTACCATTTGGTTGACCAAACGTATAGTCCTCCTGCGCAGCCCATTGACCGCCCAGAAGAATATCACAATTCCGGTCCATCTAATACGTCTGAAGCCGGTCAAGAGGCAGTTCGTAGAAGTGAAAGGCTCATGAACACTTCACGTGTCAATTATAATTATAATAATAGACACTTTAATCAGGCTAGTCAACATCAATGTAATAATATAATTAATCAAAATGATGGTCAACAGGATTTTCACAGGAACAATTCTTTAGGAGCCCGACCCAAACAACAAAGGACAACAAAACCGCCCAGGTGAATCAAGACCTACAACATTGTTATGAATCTGTACTTTTGGATGACCAGCTGTGTGTCCACGTCCCGACTTCACCTGTTAGTCGTTCCTCATTTTCAACCTGTAATATGAATGAAGTAAATGAATCAACTGGTGCCTCTATCCAACTTATTGACTGCCAATGTTATGTCACAAGTCCTAGTATTATATTTAATAAGGACAATGACTTTAAAGTTTACAACTTTTCTGACAGTGTTATATCATTAGGCTTAGTGGATTTTTTAGCAAAAGGTAACAGTTATGTTCCTTGGCATGATATGGACATAGCCAAGTCTATAGTAGAGCTCAAATCTTTCACGAGGAAACTTAATTTAGGCTTGTTTTTCATGAACGCTCCTGATACAACAGAAATCAACCCTTTCTGTATTTCTAGTACATTTAATCCCCCTCTTCACCCCCTACTTCAAATTTTTGAACAAGTGAGTGAGTTGGACTTTAGGAACATGGCTAGTAGTAGGTCATTTAATAGAAATAACGAACATGAAGCTGAAAAGGAATTTTTAAGGTATATCCAATCTCAAGATATTCGGATATGCAAACCCGACAAAAGGGGTAGGGTTGGTGATTTTCGACAATTCAGATTACGTAGTGCGTATGGCAACGCTGTTAAACAGCGATACTTATATAGTTAGTTCAAGATCAGAAGTGAACAAGGCATACAGCCTCATCAAATCTTGCTTGAACGATTTATTTATTGAAGGACGAGTAGATCATGTATTATTTAACTATATGTGTCCTTTGTTTTCCAGGTATCCATCTTTATTTGGGATTCCTAAAATTCACAAAGATGTAACAAATTCTCCTATGAGACCCCTCATTGATGGTCGTGGGTCTCCTACCTATGCTTGCGCAAAGGTAGTTGACTCCATGTTACAAATGTATGTCATCTTGGAGTCACATATTTGTAAGGACTCTTGGTCTTTTTTGTCCAAAATAAATGACTTGGAGTTCAACAATGATTATAATTTTTTAACAATAGACGTAAAGGATTTGTACACTTGTATCCCTCACGACATAAGTGTCGAATGGGTGGCTGAACTGATGAAAAAACATGGGGCACCAACTAGTGACATTGCTTTAGTCATGGAATTATTAGACTTGATCTTGACCAATAACTATTTTATTTTTGACAACAAGTTTTTTTCTTCAAAAAGTAGGTTTAGCGATGGGCTCCCCTTGTGGAGCAAGTGTCGCAAACTTAGTGATGGCACAATGGGAGGCGAATCATGTCTTTATAGATGAGGCTATGATGGATTGTATAGTTTATTACACTCGGTTCCTCGACGATATTTTTATACTTATAAATGGAGATGACCTACTGGCCACTAACATCGTCAATAAGTTCAACTCTTCTACTAGTTTTTTACAATTTACTCACACGTTTAGCACTGATACTATACCATACTTGGATATCCGGTTGGTTAAAAATGAAATAGGTGGCATTTTCACTGCCCAAATATATAGGAAAGCTACTTATTCTAACTCCTTTCTTCACTTCTCTAGTTGCCACCCATTCCACCAAAAAAAGTCAGTTGTTAAGGGGCAACTAGTGAGGGCATCACGGATTTCTAGCCTAGATGAAGACTTCTCTAGTGAATGTCTCTTCTTGAAGCAGATGTTTTTACATCGGGGTTACCCGGAATCATTACTGGACACATTAATTGAAGAGGTCACACACAAAAGAAATGGAAATTGGTTCAAACCAATCCTAAGTAGGAACCATAGAATTTTGGACAATGTTTCTACCATTGAGCTTGACGTCAATGGTCCTGAGACAGTCACCTCTAACTTCCATCGACAGGACCTTCAACGTAGTTTTGTGACTTCATTCAATACTCAAAGTAAACTTATTGTTAATGTGATTATCAAAAATTGGGAATTATTTAAATCCAACCACACTGTCTTTGAGTTTTTAGGTCATAAACCACACGTAGTTTTTAAAAAGGGTAGAAACTTGAAAAATCTCCTTGAGAGACGGAATAATCCACTCTCTAGAGTGACAGGTATGTCTAAATGTGAGAGTTGTAACTACTGTAGGTTCATTGATTGTACTAATTCCTTCACAATCAACGGAAGTACCTATAAGTTGAAATCTAGATTTAATTGTAACACTAGATTTTTGGTTTATTTGGCCCAATGTTCTGATTGTTTTGCATTCTACGTGGGCAAAACTGAACGCAGACTCAGAGATAGGGTATATGAACATCAATATGCCATTTCCCATAATAAGATGGACAATGCTCTGGCAAAGCATGTCCATCATAACCCCACACATAAATTCAAATTCTTAGTTATCAACAACATGGTTCTCGACATAAGAGGTGGTCCTGCTTCATTCAAATTGGAAGAACTTGAATTACTGTGGCAGATTAAGTTGAACGCTTTCAATTACCCTGGCTTAAATGAGACCTGTTCAATTTCCAGCATCTTAAAACTTAAAAACTTGCAAAGATAACGTTAGATTTTATTTTCCATTATTTTTTATTTAATACAATAGAAACTGCTATGTATAAATTAAGTATAGATTCCTGATGGAAATGTATGCCCCTGGTGGTTACTTTGTTAAAGTCAAATATATATTTTTTTCTACAACCTCTTGGAAACAAATTTAAGTATGTGGTACCTTTTAATCTTTAATTGTTTTTAATTGTTACAAACATTAATTTGTTTAGGTTTTCCCGCACTTTTTATGGGTATAAATTGTTAGTAGCTGTGTTAATTAATTACTTCTGAAGAAGTTTGTTAATTTAGAACGAACGAAAAGCGCTTAAACAAAGTTCATTGTGTTTTTGGGAACTGTTATTAAATCTTCGTACAGTCTGCTCTGCCGTTTTATCCCTGAGATGTTGCCCGATTGTCCGCCTTCGGAGGCAGTCGGGGGGAAATTATCGCTGTACCCAATAGCCTGGCTTTCCCTTTCTCAAGACAAATGGGTACAGTCGATTATATCCGAGGGTTACAAAATTCCCTTTATTCAAACCCCAATTCAGCAAAAGGGAACCCCTCCAGACGTTCCACCCGGTCTAAGGGAACTAACAGTACTAGAAATATCAAAACTGCTAGTAAAAAAAGCCATCCAGCCAGTCCCAGCGGACCAAATAGGATCCGGAATCTACTCAAGGTTCTTTTTAGTTCCAAAAAAGACAGGGGACTGGAGACCAATATTAGATCTGAGCAAACTAAACAAGTTTGTAAAGAAATCAAGATTCCGGATGGTTACGCTTCAGTCCATTCTACCCTTTCTGGGCAAGGACAATTGGATGTGCTCGATAGATCTTCAGGATGCGTACTATCACATAAAAATTCACAGACGCTCCAGAAGATTTCTCCGCTTTCGGCTGGGGACCAGTCACTTCCAATTCAGAGCCCTGCCCTTTGGACTCACTACAGCCCCCAGAGTGTTCACCAAATGTATGGCAGTGGTTACGGCTCACGTGAGACGTCAAGGATTCCAGGTGTTTCCATATCTAGACGACTGGCTCCTCACTGCCACCACCAGGCATCAACTTCTCCAAGCCAGAGATTACACCATTCATATTTGCAGAGGGCTAGGGATTTCTATAAATTTCGAAAAATCTGCCTTGTCACCTTGTCAATCTATTACTTTTATAGGCGCAAAATTGGACACCGTATAACTTTCAGCAAAGTTAACAGACCAAAGGATCTTGGACATTCAAAGACACGTCCAGGTGATTCTTCTCAGCAAAAGAATTCAGGCCAGATTTGCTCTGAAAGTATTGGGTCTTATGGCGGCCGCCATAACACTTCTTCCCTTCGCCCGCTTTTACATGCGTCTTCTACAATGGATGCTATTCGCCCAATGGTCTTTTCAACAACTTCCCATGCGTCACAAGATCATAGTAACTCCAACTTGCAAAAGGCATCTGACCTGGTGGATATCGTCCCCTCAAGTCCATCAGGGCAGACCTTTTGTTCCTCCTGCCCCAGTTGCCACGGTTACATCGGACGCCTCCCTGATCGGGTGGGGGGGGCATTATCAGGGCAGAATGGTCCATGGCACTTGGCAACCTTTCGAATACCATCTGCACATAAATGTCCTGGAGATGAGAGCGGTGCTTTTAACGTTGCAAGCCCTCAACGACTCTCTTCCCCTGGGAACTATTGTAATCCAAACGGACAATATGTCCGTAGTGTGGTATATCAACAAACAGGGTGGAACCAAGTCCTATCCACTGTGTCGAGAGGCTCTCAGACTTTGGCAATGGGCAATCTCTTCTCAGCGGTTTCTGATAGCAACGCATATCCCCGGGAAATCCAACATCATAGCGGACAGATTGAGCAGAGCTATTCTCATGCCCCACGAGTGGTCTCTCAAACGATCAGTGACGGAAGAGATTTTTCAGAAGTGGGGCCTTCCTTGCTGCGACCTTTTCGCTACACCTCAAAACAGCAAATGCCCAGACTTCTTCTCTCTCTTCCCCCTTCCAGGTCATCCCCCCAGAGACGCTCTAACCCAAGATTGGCCCCGGGGACTTCTTTATGCCTTTCCCCCCTTTCCGCTGATACCTCAGCTAATTCAGAAAGCAACCGCCTTGAGAGCCAAGTTGATTCTCATTGCCCCTTTTTGGCCTCGACAGATATGGTTTCCGTTCCTACATCGTTATCTCTTGGTACAGCCATGGCATCTGGACCCGGTTCCAGATCTTCTGACCGACCAGTCGGGGCAACTGCACCAATCCATACCTTCTCTCAACCTCACTGCTTGGTTGCTCCACTTCCATCCTTAGCCAGGCTTCCTATGATTTCTAATCCCGTCCGGGATATCATAGTAACTTCCCTAAAATCTTCTACCAGAAAGATTTACATTAGTAAATGGCGGCGTTTCTCTTTCTGGGCAAAAGCTAGGAACATAGACCCCTATACTGCTCCGATTCATTCGGTCTTGGACTTCCTAGCTGAGATTTTTCATTCAGGATCCTCTTCTTCCACAGTGAAAGTTCAACTGGCAGCCATTTCGAATTTTCATATAGGCCTTTTGGACCACAACATTATGTCACATAAACTTTGCAAGGCATTCCTTCGAGGTATCTTTTTACTTAAACCTCCGATTAGACACCCCCCACCACAGTGGGATCTAAATTTAATTTTAACATCCTTGATTCTTCCCCCTTTCGAACCTGCAGCTGCCTGTTCTTTGAAATTTCTTTCTTGGAAGACACTTTTTCTAGTCGCCATTACTTCTGCCAGGAGAGTATCTGAGCTTCATGCTCTCTGCATTCGTCCTCCCTATTTAATATTCCACAAAGATAGGGTATCTCTAAGGACTAATCCGTCTTTCTTACCAAAAGTGGCATCGCAGACAAACCTAAATCAATCCCTTGATCTTCCAGTGTTTTTCCCAAATTATTCTGATAGAGCGGAACAAAAGTTACATTGTCTTGATGTTCACCGCTAGCTCAGATATTATCTGGACAAAACTAAACTTTTTAGGAAATCTGATCAACTGTTTCTATCCTATGCAGAGAACAGGAAAGGCCTTCCAGTTTCCAAGGTGACTTTATCTAGATGGCTGTCTTCTGTGATCACTTACATTTATCAGCTCAGAGGCAAAGAGTTGATTTCTAAGCCAAAAGCCCATTCTACCAGAGCTCTAGCTACATCAACAGCTTTTCAAGCTAGACTTCCAATAGACACTATTTGTGCAGCAGCCACATGGGCCTCTCCTCATACCTTTGTTTCACATTACAAATTAGACTTGGCCTCCAGAGACCGAGCGAATTTTGGTTCCACCGTTCTCAAGAGTCTGTTCCATTGAGCCACCCAGGATAGAAGTGCTAGGGACGCGGTCCCATCCAGCAAGAATGAAGGCGAGATTGACAACTTAACATTTAGAAGTTATGTACCTACCATAACGTTCCATGTTAGTTGTCTTCTCTCGCCTTCTTTCTTGCGTCCCGCCCTCCATCCCCCTAGCCTGGTCAGACCGAGAAGATTATGCATCTTCTATTAAGAGGTTTTATTCCTTTTTCTAGCTATTCAGCTTCTAGTGTCACTAGATTAGGTTGGCCCTTTCTAGAGGATTATGATGTTATTTAGTATTGTTACTTTTCTTCCTCCTCTACAGTTGGAAGAAAATATTACTATTTCTTTAGATACCAAACGAGATCTGGGTAGTCTCCGCCTTGCATCATGGGATATAGGGTTGCCTCGAGCTGGTAAAATTAGCTCTCGAGCTTAGCAAGTGCCGAGTTGGAGCTGAGGATCGGCTCCGAACCCATCCAGCAAGAAAGAAGGCGAGAGAAGACAACTAACATGGAACGTTATGGTAGGTACATAACTTCTAAATTCCTTGAAGATACTTCAGGTGAAAATAACTGTTTTAGGGCACCTCTTCAAGCCATTGCCAGTTGCTGGACCCCATCCATGAATCGGGACACCCACTCTGCCTATTTGGATCTACTTGAATTTGTCAAGATACATCCAAACACCATGGTTTTTGGCGACTTTAACTACCCATCCATTGACTGGGTAAATTACTCATGCTCAGACTCACTTGCCTAAAGGTTTCTTGACTTCATTAACTCTGATGCCCTAGACCAGCTGGTTGATACCCTCACAAGGGATGCCAACATCTTGGATCTGGTGCTTGCCAATATGGGGGACCTCTATAGCACCCCCACTGTGAGGACTTCCCTGGTGAGATCTGACCACAAATCAGTCTCATTTGAAGTAACTGTCACATCTGACAGCCACTAGCAGCAACTAAACTAAAAAACTTCTCTAAAGCAGATCAGTCCTGGCACCTCTACTGTTTGGAATCTATTTCTACAAAGTGCAAGCAAAAACTAAAGGTCTGTGGCTTACAAAGTTTGCTGATGACTGCAAACTGGGAGTGGTCATGGAATCTCCAAATTATGTCAACATCCTACAAGAGGGTCTCACACAAACAAGTGATTGGTGCTAAAGTCATGGCCTTAAATTTAAACTTAATGCAAAAAAATGTATTGTCAGCCCTTTCAGTAAGAGCGACATTCCTACTAACAACCACATTAACAGCAGCACCCTAAGTACGTACTTACTGGTGAGAGACCTGAGCACACAGGTTGACAGCAATCTTACCTTTGATGATCATGTTTTCACAGTGGTAAGAAGGGCATTCTGTATTGCTCATCTCATAAGTAAGGGCATTGCCTCCAGAAAAAAAAAAAGAAGTGTACTCTTCCCTCATCAGGCCAATAACTGAGTGCAGCGCCCCTTTTGGTATGTACCCTTCCAAGTAGCTACAGCAACTGGAGAAACTGCAAGGGTTCCTCACAAGAAAAATTCAGTGTCTTCAGCATCTGTCCTATGTGGATCATCGGAAATTACTGTCGCTTTATTCTGTTTCATATAGATTGAGGCGATCTCTGCCTTCCATATAAGGCAATCTCTGACCCTGCTTTATTGGAAATGCTGCATATCCGCAAGTCAAATGTGCACAGGTTTTTTCTCTCTAAAGACCTTAACCTGGTGTGTGACTTTATACAATCTGCTGGAGGGACAGATTTGTCTCCTAGAGGTTACCACACCTTTGGAATAGACTCCCACTTCCCATCAAACAGAGCACCTCATTGGCCCTCTTCAAGCACAGTCTGGATGATTGGATGGGTAACTGTAAATTCACCCTAGGGGTTCCACCTGTGTCCCTCTTGGACAGGGGCAGTAGGTATTGATCGTGGTAATAAGGGTAGAACATGGCTAGGCTTGTAAGGACCCTAGGGCCCATTGGCCTAGAAAGTTCCTATGATCCTATGAACAGTGGCAATGGCTGTCACTGTGGTATGGAGGGTTTATGGGTAAGAGTGGCTAGCCACAGTTGTGTAGTATACGCACTGATGTAGCAGAAATGTGGCTAATGTATGGGAATCACTGACAGATGTTACAGTATCACTAAGGTATACATTTAATTGATAGCACTTGTGGGTGAGGGGGCAATAGAAAAAAAAACACCTTTTCTATTTCTTGGCCGTGTGTTACAGTACACAATGTTGTCACAGTTTTAGTTAGTGGTTTACTTCATGTTGCATCATTGATGTTGGTAGGTATGCCAATTAAAACCCACAGAAAAAGCAGCAAAATCTAGTTGCTTCCTGCATTAGTGTTAGGCCACCTTGTGAGTCCTCAGCACAGTAGATAAAGGTACAGAGAAATAAGAGAAGATAGTCTAGCCACAGATGTCAGTTATTGTACAAAAGCTTCCCTAGCTTGTTTTTGACCCTGATTCCTTTAGCCCTCCAAAGTGTATGTGGAGAAAGTGTTAAATTAAGCTTTGACCTTTTAGGTCATTCATTCCCATGAGAACTTCTGTTGACTCCTGCAGTTTTTTTATGAGCTACCTAACTCCTTTCTTTATACATGCCTTTAAAACTCCCTTGCTTGCAGTGTTCAAAACTGCTGGTGAAAAGATAAGGTCAGAATATGTCAATTGCACTTGGCCTTTGCAAAAGGTTTCCTTTTGTTTAGCTTCAGTCTTGGGTCTCACTGATTGAAGAAGAAATTGCCTTTTGTTACCATCCCTCCTCTGGTTTCTTTCCTTTCATAGCAGACATGACATAATGTGCTCTGAAATAGACAGCCATGTGTATCCTGCCTTATTCACTACTGCTGTTTGCTTGTAAAGCCTTTTTTTTTCCTTGAAAGGAGAATTTTTGAAATGTGTACAAATTGTATCTGTTCCCTCATGATTTGTTTTAAAGCAGGAAGTCAGAAGCACCTGATAATTCTTTCTTCACTCTTTACTTCTCCTGTCTTGATACCCTGATCAGTTGCTCTTCTGTGCAAAATCTTTTCTTCAGTTTTTTATTCATTTATTATAAAACTGTTCATCTGAGAGGTTTTTTTCCCCAAAATCTCTTTATTTCAATTTTCTTTTTTCAAATAACAACAACATATTTTTTTCTGTTTTTAGCCCCTGCCTGATTGTGAGCCCTTCTCCCCCATGTGGACAGTGGTTATCTATTTATTTTATTAAGACAGGATGAGAGGATGTTTATGGGGCAAGGTTCTGGAGATGTTAAACTGTAGGATAATATATTTTTTTAACTGCTGTGCCCATAGCCCCATCATGTGCACTGTCATTTTAGTTCCACCATTTTTTGCCATCCAGATAAAGATTTCTTGGCAGAAGTCGTCCCCCCCCCAAGATTCTAGGGCACAACAGTTAAGCAGGTGGGACAAAAGTCATCACTTTCAAATCAGAGGTCATGGTTCTCTTCCAGAAAGGGGGGGGGCAACTGCCTTAAATTGTGGAGTTTGTTTCTTGCAGTTGTGTTCACAGGTGAATGTAGCCCTAATCAGAAGGCTGACTAGTTGATTCTCCAGCCGCATCAGTATTACAGGCATTGTACCAGAATGTAGTGATAAAGCAAGCACCGAGTCACAGCATGAAGCTCTCTGTCTATGTTCAGAACTCATCCATGGTCATGATGAGATGGCAGATAAGAGGCAGAAATAAGATAGGCTCAATGTTCCTAATGGAGTGAACAGAGCAGCAGTCTGTGAGGAATTTGCAAAACAGAGACTGCTCCTTTGTGTTGAAGCTGTGGAAACATCTGGTGTGGTACTGCCATGTCATCAAGAAATAGACGACCTTCATCTGGTTCTTTGAACATCATTCTTGAAAATTGGTTTGGAACTTACTTTCTGAATGCCTAGAATAAAGTGAATTCTAATATACTTTGAACATGGATTTAAGAAAGACTAACCACAATGCAAATTAAAAAAAAAAATCATATTATAGCATCTTTAGGTTTTATGAGGCTAGCTGACTTAACATAGTGGTCTCTGTGCATTTTCCTGATTATACTATTTGGTTAAATCCTTCCAGATCTTTGCCAGTAAAAATACTGAAGAACTAAATTAATTCTCTCACTAAGGCCTGTTTCTGGGTTGCTTTGATTGTGGTAATTTACTTGTCTGTACTGTAGCATCTGTTGTCTTTAAATTTTACACTATCTGTGATCTCTGTGTATATTTCCAATCCTGCAAGTAGACAGTATGCATGCCATAGCTGATTGTTGATTTCCAATACCTGCTCTCTTTATGCCTATGAAGAAATACACATCTTCTCTGATCAGCCTGGCTCCATGGTGCAGAAAGATGGAGGCCTAATTTTGGCCCACTTGGCTGGTGTTACATTAGTGGTCCTGGCATTGGAGTAGCCAGGCAGAGAGGGGGAGGAATGAAGGGACATGGGTCCACTGGTCTCTCCTGGAGGGCAATGGAGCTTACATGCACTCTGAGGTACACAGGATGGTATGATCTCCCTGGTGGAAGCTGAAGAGACCAACACTCATGCTGCTTGGGGGCAGCTGCCCAGAGAAGAAGTGAGGGACAACCCATTGAACATTAGAGTGGTTAATAAAAATATACCTGCTAGCTTGTCTTTGTTCATGGCTAAATGGAGCTCATCTGTGAGAGTTCAAAGTGATGTTGTTATGTTGTATCCTGACCAAAAGCCAGTTTGTATGAAAGAAGATTGAACTTGCTTATGTGTTCTGTTAGTTATGCGTAGTTGAGTTTCTCTAAGATTTTTTGTAGGGTTTGGAGAATGGAAATTAGATGGTAATCTAATGTTTTGGATGGGTTAATGAGGAGTTTGGAAGTGTGTTAACTATGGCAGTTTTGTAGACTGAGGGTGTAGTGTTTTGGGTCATGCATTGGTTGTGTATATATTTGAGAGGTGCACATATAACATCCCTGTAGTAGTGTATGACCCAGGGATGTACGCTATCTAATGCTGTCTGTATATTTTCAAGTAGGGGTTCTATGTCCTTGCTTTTGTGATTAAACAGTGGAATGTAGGGAGGAGGTTAGGGAGAATAGATTTGGGTTATGGTACTGTTAGATGCTGATGGGGAAATGCAAAATTAAGTGAGAAAGTCAGATGGTGTAAACTTATGTATGATATTTTTGGTAGTTGAGAGGTTGATTTACCTGACTGATTTCTTTCCAAAATTGTTTAGAGAGTTTTGATTTTATGAGCAGACATTTATGTTTTACGGCTTGTTTTGCTATGTTTCTGACTTGGGTAAACATTAGCCTGGTGTCCTGGGTAGGCTTCCCAAATTCCTCTCTTTAACAGATAGGTGGGAAAGCGCCAGTGCTACATTTTTATTTCATTACCCTGTGCTTTTATTTTACTTATTATTGGCACATGATCTGCAATAGATATTGGGTATGTCAGGACTTTCAATTTAGTGCACATGTTCCTGTGAAATGTAAATTCTGTCTAGCCTCGCCCAGTGTTTTGTATTTTGGGGAATAATATCGGAATTCACCCCGAACACCTGGTACTGAATTCACATCTTCTATGCCATATATTTTTATAAATTTCTTCAAACATCTACCCTCCTTTGTTGTACTTTCCCTTCTGGGCCCCCAGGCACATCTTCACTGCTGCAAATCAAATTCCAGTCCCCACTTATAAGTAATATTCCTTGCTGAAAGCTGATTATATCTCTTAGAGTATTCTTTAACTCCATTATAGCAGTTTTAGGTGGAATATAAATATGTGCCAGTGTAATCATCCTCTCTTGCCAGTAGTCCCTTAGTACTACAATTCTGCCATTGTTATTTTTTTATCCTCTGGCACTAACACCATTGGAGCTTTTTTCTTTTGTCCCAGGTATTCCATTGAATAACCATCCTGAAAACCTTTCTTTATCAAATTCACATGTTTAGTTCTTTCCAGGTGTGTTTCCTGTTACATGGCTGTTTGCACTCTACATTTTTAGTGTAGTTCACTACTCCTTTTTTGTATTTATCTGTGAGACCATTGACATTTAAAGACATTACAGAAAGCGTCATTGTATTAAAAAGTCATTATTCCCACTTTTTATGCGTAACAGCTTTAATTGTCTATTTTCAGCTTTTGTGTTACATGCATACACTGTTTGACAGGTTGATCTTTTATACAATTGCTTCTTATCATATCCATTTGAGCCTATGTCACATCTTACAAAACTTTTTGTTTTATTGAAAACTTTCAAAAAAAAAAAAAACCACAGCCAACAGCACCCTAAAACCTATTAACTTAATACTAACACACAAGACTATATACATCTTCAAATATTAAAGTTTTACCCTCCTAATAGGAACAAGTGTCACAAACTGACAGTTACAGACTTGGATTAACCTAAAAGAAAGATTATCCATGCTAAGATGCATGTTACAGCCTGTGCTTCTATTAAGGGCTGCCTGGTTTTGTCTTATTGTTATAGCTACCCCAGATGGGTAAACACCTGAATGCTTTCAGAAAACATTTTCAGCTAGTCATTTCTCTTTATCCGATTGTCTCCGTGGATATATGAGGACCACATACAAAGTTGTTACCACAGGCATATATTTGCTAGAAAAAAAGCTTTATAATAATCAGTGTTCTTTTTCATTTACTTTCTGTTAAAACTTATTACTAGATCAAGCTAAAGGCCTTAATCCAGTCATTTCCCTATGCAAGAATGGGAAAAAATACATCAAATTTTCTTTTTTTTTTTTTTGTCATACTCTTTTGACCATAGTTTACTTCTTTTTTACATTGCAGTGCCTACATTTTTTAAAACTGAATAAGGAGAAAGTGAGAAGGGGGAGGGGAGGAGGCAGGGGCACTTGTCTACATTCGTATCCCCATTACACTTAAAAATAACTGAAAAAGCTTTACTTTATAGCATGGAAAGAAAATCATTCACTATAAACTTATTACTATTAAGCAAATTTTTTATTACTTATTTTCTCCCTCCTCTTCCCCTCTCCTAAGTGTTTTTCTGTACATTAATGGTGCAAAGTAGGTCATATACTTAAGTCCCGTACGAGTTTAACAAAAAAGTCCAGCATTTCCAGATTTCCTTATTCTGTCATGTTTCACAAATATAATTAGTGTTTTAATCCCACATTTGTCAATTTCCAAATTACTTTTATTCCTGTTCTCCCAAATCATGTCTCTGCTTCATTTCCAATGTACTCTTGATTATTCTAGTCAACTTGTGTGCTTTTTTTTCCTTCTCTCAAGCATTTTCATTGAAACATTGGAAAAGGTTCCACTGGGACAGTCTGTGTGGTCTTTATTACCAGAAGAAAAAGAAGCAGAATCTCCTTCTGTTTCACAGCTCTCTCTTTTTTTTTGGACAAACTTTTGTATTTCCTCCTTGGCATAAATTGCATCAAAAATTATTTTGTCCCTCCAGGAAAGAATATTTTGAGGACAGCTGGGTACAGCAGTTTGAATCTCATGCCTGCTTCTTGACATTTCCTGAATAGTGGAATACATTTACTCCTGTTTTGCCTGGTTGTACAGTGAGTAATCATTCTCCATACACTGCTGTCTCCCACTTTATTACTTTGTCCTTATGCAGGTAGGATTGCATCTTGACTATTAAAAGTCAAGGTTGCTTTCTCATAGCCAGCTTTGGAGCATGCATACAACATGTTCTTTTAATTAACAACTCCTGTGGAATACCAGTCCAGCTGCTTATTTGTGCTTTCATAAAATTGATGCAGTCTGTTCCATCCAGCTTCTCTGGTACAACAGAAAATATAAGGTTTTTTGTACATACTGTATGAAGCCATCTCTTCTTGAGCAGTCTCTTATTTAGCCAGCCTTTTTCTTCATTTTGACCTCTGACTTATGCAGTTTTACCACCTCATCTGAATATCTGTTTAAAGCTTCTTCCATTTTTCCACTTTATTTGATGTGATATTCTCCATCAATGTTTCATTTATTTTAATCAGGTCTGTGTGCAGTTGTTTTATACTTTCCTCTAAGTTACTGGAAGTCATGTCTGGAGCTTGCACTGCTTTTTGATGAACAGCTGCAGTACTCTTCCCTGTCCATGTTTTTTCTTCACCTTTTGCAGCTATTTTCTTTCAGGTCCTCTGTATTTCTTTTTTTCCTGGCATCCAGGCATTGCGCTTACTAGCCAGTTACTGAAATTTACTCAGAAATATAAGCCCACCTGCTTTCTGTTCTGAGTTTCTGTTTTCACACTGGGAGAGCTAGAATTAAGCTGTTACTCAATGTGCAGCCATCTTGGAAGTCCTAGACAGGTAGGTTGTTATACAAATTGTTTAAGGTTGAAATCAGTTAAGAGGTCAGTGATATCCTCAAGTAGAATGATGATGATTATTTATATTTTGGTTACCAAGGCAGAGCATGGCCCATTGCAGACTCACCCCGGTAACTCTGTACAAAACGTACACCAACAGAGAGTAGACTGGCCAGATGTGTACTTCCTATCTGAAGCACCTAAATAAAATGAACAGTAATTGTAAAATGCACCATAATTGTACTAACCTACTGTAAAACCACCTCCTTTATAAAGTCTGAGCAGTACACCCAAAGTTTCTTTTTGAATAAAAGTTTAAAAAGTATTGCCTGAGATTGCAAGGTAGTAGTATCTTCTTTACCAGGGAGTACATTGGTTAGATTTGTATTTACCAGTTAGAGCACATAAGTTACATAAATTAAATTCTCTTTACTAGTAAACATGCAACTGAAGTCTACAAATGCAAGTGAGGAAGTAGCAGGTAGTCTGTTAAAGCGATTTCCCATTCAAAAGTTGTTTAAGGGAAAAAACAAACCGTGTCCGCAAGTGTTTGCGCACACACATACAACACACACACACACACTTTAAGACGTGGCTGTGGTTAAACAAAAGCAACCATTGCTATTTACAATGCAACATTTCTGTCTCATCAATTGCATTGTCAAACAGAGCAGTGTGATGATGAATGATTGACAGAAGTATTGTACATTGTTTGCAGTGGTCATGGGGAAATAGTTAATTTTTCAAAATTAAATTAAAATATTACTTTTGTAGGACTCACCTTAGTTTTCTAGACTGGTGAAAAAGATGTCTAGGTAGACTTGCCAAAGCCTCATCTTTGTAAGTGGACAATGTACAGTCCTAGGCTGGGTGTGGATGTTTAGAAACCCATACACAGGGAATCACTCCGTATTCTCTTTATGCTCTAGGGACCAGGTTACATTTTGTGAATTGGTAATTGAGTCACATTTGTGTGCACTTTTTTTTTTGTACTTTAACATTTGTAGTTATTATTCCAAGTTCCTAACACAATACTTTTTCTTTCTTCAGGCGAGGAAAATCATGGTCATTGTTCTACTGACAGCTATGTATGTGCAGCTGTAGCTGTTAAAGGAGTGACACTGCCTGCATTCAGGTACTGTCTGTTGTGACTTGTGGACCAGTGGCCTCTGAACCTTCCTCTTTGCTGTTATCCCTGCAGATGGGTAAAATATGGTCTGTTAGTTCTGAAGGTAATCCAGCCTGACTTGCCACTCATATGTCCCAGTGAATCAGAGCTGCTTAAATATGAATCAGTGTCACCTAGTAACTTCCTGAAAGTACCAGGCAGCGTGAATCCACATTTATCAGTTGCATGCTCCGCTAGGCTGCCTTGCCATTGCCTAAAGAAGCTGAGGTGTTAGAAGAAAGATTTGTAAGGGTTAGTTACATTTTGTATATTATTGCTTATGTTTTCTTCGAAACTCGAAGTTATAAAGAAAAGCACACACATGCAGCAAAATAAATATTAAATTTGAATGATACCTATTGCTTGCACTGTTTTATTTGACTTGAGAAGAAGCTACTACAGTTTTAAACTGGGTTGCATTTCATATTCATATGAAGATGAGCTTTATTGAAGAACAGGAGACATGTAATAATTTGCTCTGGACTGCTGCTGTGATTATGTTGCGGTTATTTTAACTGTTGAGTGGTTGGTTGAGTTTGCGGTGGCTGTTTTCTGCATTATTTTCTTGCTTGTCTGAAATAGGTTTTGCAAGTTCTCTCTCTGCTTATGTTTACATGGTGGACCTGCTGTTTGTTAAATATGATGAAACACTTTAGAAAGACACTGGCATATTTTTTGTTCAACATGATTGGCGGTCTCATATAAGTTAATAGTATAGGTGCTCCCCCCAGAAGGTTATGGCCATTGTTCTGAAAACTTGAGTCACAGTAGTAAGTGCTGTGTGCATTAATGTAGGTTTTCAGATAATGCAGCTTTGAAAAGACTTGCTAACACATTTGCTGAGATGTTTATTTTTCACCATGGGTCCCTCCAACTGGTCCAGTCATTTCATCCATGCCAAGGTTTGCCTTCCATTCTTTAGGATTTCTTGCAGATCCCCTAGTAGCTTTGATTCAAGCTGAGTACATAGTAGCTAGAACAGTTTAGTCTCAGAGTGCAGCACGCTTAGCAAGTGGGATCAGCATTTTGTGTGGTTTTCGGCATAATTCTGAATGTGCTATAGAAGTAAAGTAACTATGTAGCTGATAGTGTTAAGTCTTAAACTGGGGTGCTGTTTGGCTTGGGTGAAGGCTGAGGGATATTTATCTTATGAGGTCTGCAGACATAACATGAAGCACAAGAGCTGCTGTCTTAGAAAGTGCCGTTTTTACAATGTAGTTCTTAATACTAAGCACTAGTAGTGGTCTTTCTGGAGCATGTCATCTTTCAGTGTACTTGAGGCATCTTCTGATGCTGTGGTAGCACTCTAAAATGTAGTAGCAGCATCACCATTACCGATGGCACTTCTCCTGGCCATAAGTCCATTGAGGTACTTGATGTTTTAGGATGCGCCAGGATAGTCAGAACAGTTCAAAATGGCATGCCTCACATTAAAAGCGGAATAGCTTGTTTTAGCAAAGTTGGTGGCATGAGCAATACATCTTCTCAGAAGCCCATTCATTACCATATGTTGTTGATCATGTGCAGTGAATTGCTTCCAAACTGTTCTGATTTTGGTGCTTCCCAATATCGTTTAACAGCATGCTAAGCTCACTGCTTTCTCCTGTCTAATTGTACAGGAAGCTGTGTAACACAGTGAGTAATTGCGTGTTCTGTACTGCAGTGGGAATTCTTGCTCTGATTATTTCTCCTCTGCAGGGAGACAGATGTCTGGCTCAAGGAAAAATCCCATTCACTTCCTGCTGAGATTTAAATAAATGCTGCAAGCCTTTTTCAGCAGACTAACGGAGTTTGACTTCATTTGTCAAAGTCAAGAGTTCAGATTAGCTTGCAGGATGTAATTGAGATGTGCTGTGTCCTTCTCCCAGATTCCTTCTCCATCAGACACTGGTGAAGTTTGAGAAGCGAGTGATGTAAAGTGAAGTTAAAAGGTAGACTGCTCAAGGGAGACTTGAGGAAGTATTTCACAGAAAGGGTGGTTGATGAATGAAACAGACTTCCTGATAAGGTAGTAGGATCAGACAATAATACATTTCAGGAATGTATGGAACAGTTGTAATGCAATTTTAAAGGGAATAAGAAAAGCTGAAAAAGAAAGGAATTGTAAAGTAAGATCTGCACATATTCTACCAGATGGAGAAACAGGAGACTAAGTCCTTATCTGCAAACATGTGTATTTCTTTTTAATGAGTGACATTCTGGTGTCCTATTTTCAGAAACATTTTTAATTCCAGCCATCTTGTTATGAATTTTGTGTTTGCACTGCATTTGTTTTTGAAAAGTAGGGGTTCTTTAAGTGAGGTAAGAGGTTTTTTTTTTTTTTAAATTTAAACAATTGAGTCACTTTTCTGAAGCATTGCTAGGCAACATCCGTATATGCATTTAGCATCCATTTCACAAAATCTGTTGTTTAGAATGTCGAGGGTCAGATGCCATCTCCCCATCTCTGAAAATACTGCCACTGAGATTGTACAAACCCAGAGAAAAGTGTATTTTTTTTAACACGGCCTGTGTATTCAAGTGTCTTGTGCTCAAAAACATAGATGAGCATTCAGCTGTGAGCAGCTGAATGCTGACCAAGTAAAAGTTGATTATTTCCTCAGTGATGCAACATATCTTGGTGTGATTTTACCAAAGGGGAAATTATCACATTGAAAAAAACATTTGCTGTGCTTTCACACTGTACATGTAAATTAGTGTACGGACTATTATGTGCCAGTACTGTTTGCCACAATGGGGGATCCTGCACATTGTGAAATATAAATTACTGCTAGGATACCTTATTTTGGAAACAAGCATATGACATGCATTAATGTTGACACTGTAACATAACTGACTGCACTTAAGAAATATTTCAGTTTGTTTTACTGTGAATGCTTTGCAAACCAATAACAAGTACTTCAAAATTTCATTCTTGGGGGAGGGGTTCATTTCAAAAAATGAACGAAGAGAAATGCTATACAAACTAAATCTGATCATCTACAGTCAATCAAATACCATTTGTCAAAATGTCAACAAACTGAAAATTGTCAAAAATTGTAAAAAGGCTTGTACAGAGAGGCTGCAAAAACACACTCCAAGATCATAGTACCTCAGGGTATGTTACATAAAGTTGAGGGGCAAAAATGTCATTATTAACCTGTCTCCATTCCGTCTTCCTTACAACCCAAAGTCATCAAGCCATACTTCAGTTTGCCAGATTTGCTGAAATTTAATTAACCTTTTCTTCTTTGACGAGCCAGCCAATGCAAGCTCAAGGAAAATATATTTAAAATTTCTATTTTTGTTTCTAAAATAAGCTGCTCTTACATTAAGTATGTTTTTTGCTGTCAATGAAACATAGTGCAAAATACTGTATATTAAAAGATTAGTATATCACTTCAGTGTAAACTCTGCAGTGCCTGATGTTTCACTTTGAATTTCTGTGACATGGTGGAAGCACCAAGTGGAGTGTAGTGACTGCAAAGTGTTTACTTTGTTGATCTTAGAGAGTTGAAGAATGAAATGGTACAGCTGCTAGCTGTGATGCTGGAAAAAGTATGAGCTAAATTACTGAAAGCCATGGGAAAGGCAAGAGAAACTGCATTCACCAAAGAAGCATAGCCACCTGAGGTGTAGTACTACTTTTAGCCACATAAAGCAGATGTTTGGCAGGTATTTGTGTGTGATATACAAGCTGGATTTCCTTAGTTAATGAGACTTTCTTCATGTAGAGTCACAAAAGAACAGGTCTTCTAAACATTTAAAAAAGCATGACACTGCTTTTCTTCTTTCACCTCCTAGTTCCTGCAGAAGAAGAAAATATGGACTGAGGGCCATTGCAGGAACCTTGTCCTTGGTCCCCCTTCTTCTCATGATTGTGGGGGGAGGCTTATTTATGCCCCTTCTTCCCTGTGCTATCCAGGTTGGAGGGTCTCACAAAATGTCCAGAGCTCATAGTGGGTACAGCATGCAGGGCACTGTTCCACCTTTCCCCACTGTGGACATATTGCAAAATGTAATTAAGACAATGTAATCCCACCAAGATGCATGGTGTTCATGAGTAAGAAAGCCATTGAGATATTTTGGACATTCAGGGTATATCCTGTGTTAGCTAAAAAAAAAAATCCAATCCTGGTGTGACAGTGGCTTTGACAGAGAAGAAATCATGGAAACCTCAATTTGTGGTGATCACCATGTTAAGAAGAAGTATGTTTATGTACTCTGATGTTTTGAAGGAACTGAACTTATTCTCCTCACACACTTGCTGTCAGTATTCCATTTTGAATAATACTTAAAGACTAGGTAAACATTACAGGAAGTCTCGGACTGAGCATGTTCTGTTAGTACCACATGCTTTCATTTTGTGCACATGCCTCGGTTGGAATAATGAGCAAGGCAGCAGGACCCAACACTGGGGTCTCTATACACTCCTGGTGATAATTTATCAGCATCTTGGGAACGGAAAGGAACATTTTTGTGATTCCTGTGTAGGAGACCACGTCTGTTTGAATCTCAAATAAAGGATTGGATTTAAGTGCGGCAGTGGGCTTGAGACTATTGGCCATAGATGAAATCTACCACTTTAGTCCAAAGATGTTTTCTAAGGAACAGAGAAGCCAATGTTTTTCTCTCAAATCCCACAGCTCATTCACCATCAGTTGTAGTTTTGTGAAATAAAACCACTTATAGCTTCAGTGGCAGTGGTCCCAAATGTAAAGACTCATTGGCAGTGATCCCATATTTAAATCTTAGTGATAGTGATACCAGATGTAAATCAGAGATGGTTCTGGATGTTATTAGACAGTCTTGAAAGTTGTCAGCAGTATTATTGATTTGCTGCTGAACCACTTTTCATACTTCCATCTTTTTTGGTTTAGAGGAGAAAAATGAAGTCACATGGATGTTTGGATTAGAATCACTTTCAGCTATTTGTTACTAAATCTTATCAGGCTGAATCATTCACTGGTGATGGTTGTGGACCTATGGTTTCCTACTGCTGTACTATTGCATACTAACCTGACAAAGACAAGCTGTGACAGTGTGTGCACCACCATCTGATAAGTAATGGAGAGGTCATTCATCCTGTAACACAAAAAGCAGAAAGAGGGTTATTTCTGTATCGTACTCAACAGGTCAAAGGATATGAAATGCACTGAGATTTGAAACAACTCATTCCTCAAAAGATTTTCAACATAATTTTCCCCATGTACGTTTCTTGTGATAAGGAGACTCGACATGCTGCCTGGATTTCTGTAGCACTTTTCTTAAATTTCATGATTAGGAAATGATGCCAGAGAATTTTATGTATCTGAGTCACCAGCAGGTGATGCGAGTTGCATTCATTTATTTCTATTTAGTCTGTCTTGTCCCTTTCAGTTTTCTATGAACTTGATTTGTGAGTTATGGCTTGTCTTAGAATATTGGATATTAATATGTTTCCCTTCTTTAAAAAATGAATGGGCCCTCTGCAAATCTGTTATCTAAGTCTTTGTCTTTTTATTTTTCTCTTTCCTTTCCCCGTAACACCTTACCTGATAGCTCCACACCTGCAACAGTCCCTTCAGTTGTTCCATGGAAACTGGAGCAAAGCAGTCGTGGGCTAGGCAAGGAGCATTCAACCCCTTTCATTCCTGACTAGGAACCCCCCAATTGACCCTCTGTTCAGGGTCTTTTAAAATCTTGATCTTTTTTTTTTTCCAAGATTTCCGAGTTCTGATTTATTTCCAAAAATTTCAGCTTCTGCATTTCACAGAGTTCTGTGGATTAAAGACTTCAAATGGAATCCAGACAAATTAAGAGCATTCTGCAATTTAAAAAAGAAACAGCATTGTTGGCTTGGTTTGACTTGTTGAGGTCTATGGACACAGCCCAAAAGATTTGCATTCAAGAGTTATTGTCATTTCTGTGGCTCTAGTAGCTGTGTGTGTGTGTATGTGTGTGTGTGTGTGTGTGTGTGTGTGTATAACAGAGCATCTGTAGATCTTTGAGGTTCAGTGGATCGGAAACATGGGTCATCTCATTAAGAATCTTTGAAGCATACCACTGAACCTTACTGTGGTAGCAGATCCAGGGGGATCTATGTCACAGGGACCATTTCCAGTTCAGTAAACTGCTGTAACTAATCATGTACACACTTTGGGAAGATGTTTGAGCTTCCAGTTCCTTTTCAGGAAGGGGCTAAAGTCCTAAAAGAAGACAAATCTTTACGTTAATGTGCTCAAACATTTTTGAAAGTACAAATGTATTTTAAATTTCTGTCACACATGGTCCCTAACAGGGTGTCTTGGGCAGTTCTGCGGTAATATAATACATAAACAAAAAGGCATGCATTTACCTATGTGCAAGGAAAGCTACAAATGAGGTTCTTGCCATTGGGGTTCACACTGCTCTGACTAGGACTTCCAAGATGGCTACACAGTGAGCAGCAGGTTGATCAATGCTCTCTGTGTGAAAACTGAGAATTTGTTTAACAAAAAAAAAAAAAGAAGAAGAAGATAAGCAAAAGTTGTCAATTTTGGTAAAATTTAATTATTAGCAAGTAACTTCTCTGTCTGGCTGCCAGCAAAAGAAGAAATTTGAAAAAACTAAGAGAAAATCAACCAGAAAAGGAGAAGAAAAAGCTCTGGTTGGAAAGAACCTTCTAGTGGTTTAACAAAAAGCAGTTCATGTGTAATCATTAGTACAGGAGAGAACCTTCATTACTTTAGAAGTAAAAATAAATCACATTGCTCTTACTAACACCCTGACTAGACTTTTCAGCACATTGTCAGCAGAGGTGATTAATTACAAGTGATGCTGGATGAAGTGCTCTGAGGGAGCTCCTTAGACAGACTCATCTTTGTGCTTCATTGATTAAAAATGCAAAATGTTTTACTTCCTCCCGCATGACCACCACGGGAAACTTTTTTTTTTTTTAAATACGTTTTATTGAATTAACAAGTTTACATTTACAAACATTATAATTCACATCTGTTATGTACCGTGTAAGTTACGCAACATTACATACATTCTTCAATTCCTGCATTGTGTTAAATCTTAATCCTCTTCTAAAACATTTTTCTGCGTGCATTACCACAATTTCCATTTTTTATATAATTTACTCCTACCCTTTTCTCATGATCCCACTTCCTGTTCTTTTATCTCTGTTGCAATATTCACTACTTCAGTTAAAGATGGTTTAGATTTTTGTTTCCATTTTGTAGTAATTGCTTTTTTGGCAGCTACTAGAATTAAACTTATCAAAGCCTTACTTTTCAGATCCTGTATCCCAACTCCAAAAAAATGATTTCCTTAATTACACTCATTTGCTCACCCAAACAGTATTCCTGACCGAGTACTATGTAGAGAATATTTAAAGTCTGTTAACTCATTACAGTGAGAAAGCATATGGTTGCCAGTTACCCTTTTCTTCCCCAACACACATCCAACATTTGCCATTTACCTGAGGAAAATTCTTTGGAGTCTTTTTGGGTATAATAGTATCTATGCACACACTTCCAGACAAAAATCCTAAATCTTCTAGATTTTGTTCCATTTTTGAGAGCCATACATATCCCCATCTATTTGTTTCTTTGTGAATTGCATATCTATTCTCTCTTTCCAATCTTTTCTGACCTCTTCTGATTGATTTCTGTAGTAATTGTGCAATACTTTATATGTCTTATTAATTATCCCTTTTTAACAGCAGCTTCTGTTCTAGATTTAATTAAAAACGCAACCAGTGCAGGTCCTTCATTTAGGATCCACTATCCCTTTCTCGTTGTCTATACTCTGTCAGTCCCTGATATGGAAGGCAGTCACTAACTTGCAATTCAAATTTCTTCTTGGCCTTTCCCCATTCTATTACCTTTGCTTCTCTAATTATTTGTTTGCAATACCTTGGTTCCTTTGTCATCTTTCTCCCATAGATTCTGACCCCCTTTTGATTATTTTCTGTATCCCTAATTCTAATCATCCATATCAACAGAATCTCTCTCAACATTCCTATGCCCGCTTAGTTCTTGGTATACTTTGAGTATAATATTCTGAGAGACTATTGTTCTCCTTAAGGATCTGCATTCAGAATTCCAGTCTTTCCTTATTTCTTGAATTAACCCCTGCTTCATCATCATCCCTTTCCACTTTGAAGCTTTCGGCTTGTGTTATGTATAAGAGACTTTAACTGTGTAGCTCTAAAATATCTCTTCAAATCATGTAATCCTAAACCTTCTCCTTCTATGGAAGGATCAACTTATCCCACTTGACTCTAGCCCTCTTCCCCTCCCCAAATAAAATCCTTCAACTCTTTATTAATTACTGTCCACAACTTTTCTTCTGATTGATAAAAATATGCCTGACTTGTGTATAAAACTAAGGGAATAAAACATTTTTACTGCTTGTATCTTGCTACCCATATCCATAGGCAAGAGCTTAGAGTTTCTCAGTTTTTGTATTATCTTTTCCCATAACCAAATCCTTTTTAATCCATACTCACAAGTACTTCATTTTGTCATGTTTCCATAAGTATGGGTTTTGCTGAACCAATTCATATGTGAGTACATAGTTTGTAGCTATAGCCTTTGTTTTGTCTTCATTAATTTTATGTCCTGAAAAAGCTGGAACTGTCTCAGAATATTCCACAACACTGAGATGTCCTTTTCTGGTTCCATTGGGTACAAAATCATATCCCCAACCGACTTTTCTTGAACACCATACCAGTTGTATCCTTGAAATTGAGTCCCTTATTTTTATGTGCCAATAGTTCTAAATGTAACGCAGATAAAGGGGAAAGAAGACACCCCTGCCTGGTTATTAGAACCAGAGGCTACTTTTGATATATTTTAGTATTGTGGGGAATTAAGTTCACTTACATGTTTCTTACATTTTGTTTTGACTAAAGAATAATGACGAAAACCCAGGAATATGAAGTGAGCATGATCTGGTTGCTTTAATGTGACTTGGACAAACCAACCTCCTTTCGCTATTTTTTGCATCCATGTTGCCTTTGCCAACACAAGAAGGCTTCTCACATCTCAGGATAAAATACTGGCTTTCCATGCTTGCTACTAGGGTAGTTGCACTTCCGTGCTTGACTTTTTATATTTTTATTGATCTTCCAATTTTCCCAGGCTGTCACTGAGGTGTTTGAGGCAGCCAGATAGCCATTTCTGTCTTTCTGTCTCTCACACATGGACACACATTATTAGAAGCTCGACCACTTAGGTTGTCGAACGCCAAAACATCGACACCTAAACAGTGAAAGCCTAAACGCGAACGGCCACTTACACATATTCTTTCCTCGGGAAAGAATTTGTTTGGCCGTTATTGAGATTGCCTTTTCCCCAATGTAGAGCGATCTCGAAGTTGGTATATTTAGTTGGGGGTGTGGGGGGGCACAACCCCCCACTATGTTAGGGTTTGGAAGTTTATTTTAGTTTGCGGTGGCCTAGCAGATTCTTTCCCAAGGAAAGAATTTGCATATGTGACCGTTCGCTATTTTAAGCTTTCGCTGTTTAGGTGTCTATGTTTAGGCGTTCTACAACCTATGTGGTTGAGCTTGTAATATAGACCCCACCCACACACACACACACACACACACACACACACACACACACTGCTGCCTAGAATGGAAAGCCTCTCCAATGGGCATAGGTTCTGCTGAAATGAGAGTACTTTAGTCCCAGTAGGCACATGGCCTAGTTTTAAGGGAGACCTGAGCTGGGAATTGTATAAATGGTGAAATTTGGCCCAAACATTTGTGAAGTTCCCCCACTCATTTCAGTAAGTGTCATGGGAGCTTTGATAACCACTTAAGCTTTTCAGTGCTTTCATAGCTTTAGAAACAAATTTGACTTCACAACAGTAGAGCTTTCTTCAGAACAATCTCCACACTTATTTCTGATAGGTTTTCCACTTTTTACTAACACCTTTATTGAATTCTCACTTAAAAGATATGTAAACATATATTTATATAAAAGAAACAAACCATGCTAACATATTCACAGTTGCAAACATGATACATCACATTCATGCTTTTATGCAATTGTCATCAGTCCAACATTACATAAAGTGCTCAGTTCCTGCCTTCCCTTAAATCTCAGCCCTCCCCCAAAACATTATACTATGTGTGTTCCCACAATTTCCATTTTTTCTGTGTAGTTTGTCTTAACCTTTTGTAACGATCCCACTTCCAGTTTTTTTTATTTTGTTTCAATATTCACTACAAGTACACTTGGTTTAGACTTTGATTTCCATTTTCTAGTAATTGCTTTATTGGCAGCTACCATAATTAAACATAGCAAGGCCTTAGTGTATCTAGGCAATTCAGAACCTGTATCGCAGCTCAAAAATAGTTTCCTTAGTTACACTCATTTGCTCACCCAATATTTCTGACCGAGTACTCTGTGGGGAATTTTCAAAGTCTGACAACTTTTTACACTCATAAAACATATGATGTTAAGTTGTCCATCTCGCCTTCATTCTTGCTGGATGGGTTCGGAGCCGACCTCGGCTCCGACTCGACCACTCTAAAAGCTCGAGAGTTGGTTCCACCAGCTCGAGGCTCCCCTTATATCCCACAATGCTAGGCGGTATTACCTCAGATCTCGTTTGCCGCTACAGCTATCGAGACGTGTTGCTTCAACCGGCTTCAGGTGAGTGTAGAAAATAGTTTAAAAAAAAGTTACTAAACCCCTTTAAATTAGTTTCCTTACAGTATCCCCTTATTTTAAAGGATTTTTATCCCTTCTTCCTTGTTCTTACCTTTTTTTACCACAAGAACTTATAGTTCTTCCTTAGGCCTCGGCCCTCCATTCCCTTTGGAGTGTGTGTGTTTTTTGTAGGGACTTTTATAACTATCTAATTTTATTTAGTCTAAGTTAGAGTATAGTGTAATCGGTGTGTTTGTGCTTGGGTGTGATTACTCTTGTTACTTAAATGTCTAAGGATTCGAAGGTCTCGGGCTTCAAGAAGTGTGACTCGTGCTGTCAGAAAATGTCTCTGACAGACGGTCACACTTCTTGTGTGTACTGCCTGGGATCTTTACACATGCAGGACTCTTGTGCTGTGTGCCATGGCTTCAGCCCTAGAGTCCTGCAGGAAAGAAAGAACAAGCTCATTTTACGGGGCTTGCTAAAGCCTGAGGGTCCCCCGACTGTATCTTCGGGCAAACCTTCTAAGGCTTCTAGGTCTTCGACTCCAGCTACTGAGTCGGCACCTAAGACATCGAAGTCTGCTACTACATCGGCTCCGGCTGGAGCTGATGAGACTCGAACTTCCACTCCTGTGGTTCCCTCGGCTCCGGCTGGAGCGAGGTATTGGAAATGGCTGAGTCGACTCCGATCAGACTATCGGAACCGACCTCTAGGAAGAGGTCAAGGTCACCGTCCCTCCGCTCCATTCATTCAGCTCCAGCATCTCCCTTGCTGTCTGAACGGAGCCATAGGTCGCACTCCTCTAGGTCTTCGAGGCTTTCTGAACATGACCTTCAGAGGGTAGTGAGTCGACTTCTTAAGTCCGAGGCACTGACCCAAATGCTTCAGAGCCTGACTCATCAGTCGATGCTTAACCCTATATCTCAAAATATTCCTCCTCCGACTCCTTTGAGCTCGGGCCGGCGTTGGACCTGAGACTGTGGTAGCGTCGGGCCGATACAATTGTCTTGGCACCGTCGGCTCCGATTTCTTCCTTGGAAGAATCTCGGCGCCGGACTTCCCTCGTCGGCTCGAGGGGTGAGTGGCATCGGACCCTTGTCCGACCCGCTCTCCCTCGGTGCTCGCTGGTGAGTTCGGCTCCGACGCCGACCTCGGAGCCATCGCTGTCGGTGCCGAGGGAGGTTTCAGCTTTGGGCGGGGACCTCTGGCTCTGCCTGACAGGGGTGCATTCGAGGTCATGCGGTGTGTTGGAACCGGTTCCAGCCACAGTCGGCTCCGTCCGTCCCTCCCTCTTGATTGCCTCAGGTTATGTCTGCTCTCATCCCAGACCGCAGAGAGCCAGCTCCTCAAGAATCCCCTGTGGGGATCTCATCCTCTTCGAGGCCTCTCCTGAATTGGCAGGGGAGCCCCTAGGAAGAGAAAGTGCAAGAGGAAGCACATAGACTCACCTGAGTCTGTCACCTCTGACACGGAGTTAGAGGATTCGAGGGTTCCCCCGTTCCCCTTCTGATGATGTCTCCTTTGCACACATTCTAGAGATCCTGGAGCTGAGGGCAAATTGGCCAGCCCCTAACCCTTCGGAGGATAAATCTGTGTATCTTGAGGCGTTTGGCTCTCGCCCTTCCACCTCCTGGGTGTCCCCCTTGACCCCTCATGCAGGTGGTAGCTAAAAAGGCTTGGGCGGCTCCTGACTCTGTGGACCCCACCCCAGGAGACCTTCAAAGTTTATCACAGCACCAGCAGATAAGCAATTTCTCAATAAGGAGTTTCTGTGGATGCTATGGTGGTAGCTGCGCCACTAAGAAGGAGCTAGCTGATCCTTCGGTGCCTGTCCATCCTCCTAACAAGGAATCTAGGTCTATGGACAGGTACAGGAAGCGGATGTTTTCGTCAGCGACCTTTGCTATGCGATTGCTGAACTACCTCTGCCATACTCTGTTTGGGAATTTTCAAAGTGTTTGGGTTTAAAATTAGAATGCTTCCAGCATTTGTTTCTAACTTTGCTGACATTTGGGGATCTTGCCTAGGTTTCCTGTGAATTGTTTACAACTTTCCAATTCAACTGTGACCATGTTTGCACATTTTATTTGGTCATTATCCTTTTTAACAGAGTTTTTCTGATCAACTAACCCGCAAAGAAGTGCCCTTTTTTTGCAACTCATTCCTAAAAGATTTTCAACCTATTCCCCATGCTCTTGTGTTATTCGACTTCCTTTCTGTCATTTTTCATAATTTGTTCTTGCAGATTTTCCAGAAATTTTAGCCCCTTGTTATTTCGTACATTGCATTCATTTATTTGTACTTCTTCCCGTTTGTTCTTGAATTTTGTATTTGGTTGTTTAGTATTGTTTAAGGGTTTCTCCAAAATCTCTCCTTTATCTTTATTTCTCCTTTGTTTTTATTTTCTCTTCCTTTCTTAAACTGAATATACTTCATTCCTGCAACGTGGTATTGTCCATGGACCGAGCGGCAGTTCTGCTAAGAGGAGCTCCCCCCTCTTTACGAACCCCCATGCCCCTTTCCCGTCTTTTAATCTGGACTTTTAAGATTTCCAGTCTTTTTTAAATTTCAGTTTATTTCAAATGTGATAAAATTATTAGTCGTAATATTATTCTCAATTTAAAAGCTGTTTATTTTTGGTATTGGCTATGTTGTCCATTTATTTGAGTTTTTATTGTGGCTAAGGGCCAGTGTTTTATGTGGTGTGGCGTTCCGGGTGTGTTTGTGTCTGGGGGGCCACTTGTACAGCTGAGATTGGCAGGGTTCAACCCGGGCCATCAGGATTTGAAGAACCATGACTTGTGGGTTGATCCAGGGGATTCTTCTCCACCATTCCAGTCAAACTCCCGTCCTAAATCCCCACTTTGCGGGATACTTCCCTTCCTTTTCAGGAGGGGCTGTCCAAGAAGGCAAAAGAAGGAAAATTTGAAGCACAAAGGGTTAACTTCCCTGCCCCACAGGGTTCTGCTCTTGAGGGTTGATCCTACAGGCTCATTACCTTGTTCAGGAGCGAGAGGAGGATTGCATGGGGTTCACAGGCCTACCCTGGCGCCAGTGGTACACTGTAGCAAAGCTGACCAATTTCTGTGTACATGGACATTGTTCATATATGAGACAGATGAGCAGAGGGTGTCTTGTACCTTATTTGAACCTCTTCCCGATGCTCTTCCACGATTTTGTTAATAAATCGCCGAATGGAACCGGAGTCTGCTGGAAAGAACCTTTCTGGTTACGAGAACGCTATGTCGTCTAGTCGGAGCGAACTTCCTCTTTAGAGAGTACTCACATGCCTTACTAACACGTTCAGACATTCCAGGATCGCGACGGATTATTACCGTCTCTTGGAGAAGTGCGAGATTGGAACGCTCATTTTCTTATGAAGTGGCAAGGTTTCTGCCTTTCAGACCACCGAGGAGGTCCTCAAAATGGAAGTGTAAAGGAGGCACCTGGACTCCCGAGTCCCTCACGGAAGACACAGATTTGGATGAAGGGAAGGTTCCCCAAGGTCCCCATGAGGATGTCTCCTTGGTCTGAAAGTGCATAGGTCTCCAACCTCTTGGACGAGCGTTTTCTGAGCCTTGAGGAGGCCTTACTCCTGGGCCCTGGCAACTTGGAGCTATATGCCGGGCTTAACCCGACACTGGCCAATTCCAACGATAAAATTTTAGCCGCCCCGTGGAGGCTGGTCAGGGTACCGATCCATGTTGGTGGCTCCGATTCCCTGAAGAACTCCCGGGATTCCTCGTCCATCCCGGTGAGGGTCGGCCATTGGACCGATGGGATGTTCCTTCGCCCTTCCTGTAGTCGGTGAATCTGGCCAATCATCGTCCAGGGAGCCTAAAAAGATCGGCGGCCCGGCTCCTGACGGTGGCATAGAGGCATTCGTTGTTGGACCTTAAATCAATCCCCTGCCTCTCTCATGCTCAGGTGAGCGCTAATCCGACGGGATCCATCTCAGACCCCTTGGGATTTTCAGAGCCTTTAATCAGACCCTAGAGATTTGAGATTCCTGAGTTGTTTGACATTTAGAGTAGTCCCCGTTCCCTTCGAGATTCTCTTTGGCTCTAGAGATCTGAAGGGGAATTGGCCAGCCTCCTTGGAGGATGAATCTGTGTATCTGAGGCTTTGGCTCTGCTCACCCCTGGGTGTCCCCTTGACCCCTCATGCAGGTGGTAGCTAAAGGCTTGGGGTCCTGATCAGTGGACCCACCCAGAGACCTTCAATTTTCAGCACCAGCAGTAAAAATTTCATAAGAGTTTCTGTGGATGTATGGGGTAGCTGCTGCCACTAAGAAGGAACTAGCTGATCCTTCAGTGCCCCATCTCTAAAAGGATCTAGGTCTATGGACAGTACAAAGGGATGTTTTCGTCACACCTTTCTACGGTGCTGAACACCTCTGCCATTTCATCTAACAAAGAGACTTATCAAGGAAGCGAGTAGATGTGAAGGCCCTTCACTGGGGTTTTCAGGACAGATGAACCTCAGCTGGCTACCCTAAACAAGCTAATTCATGCCTCCTTTCATATGCGGCTGATGGACGAGCAGAACAAGAAGAAGGTGTTACGCGATGCCGATGCGGTATGCAATTTTAGGACCCTTTAGGCGCCACTAATTCCTTTGATGGATCATCCTTACCTCAAGTGAAAGAAACCTGACTGGTGCGAGACTGATGGCTAAACTTTCTGCCGTCAGTGTTTCTACTCCTTCTAGCCTTACCCCAAGCAGAAAAGTGAAAGATTGGTTCTAACAATCTAAAGGGACTTTGCCTGAGCAGAGTGGTTCCTACAAGGGGAACATAATGGAGCGTGCCCTAAGGCAGGTCGCAGAACCAGGGAATAGAAACCTTTTCCGATAAGCCCTTTCAGCATCCCTAGGTGTTGCCCGACTGTCACTTCGGAGCAGTCGGGAAGATATTCACTGTCCCAAACCTGGTATCCCACTCAAGACGTGGTAAGTCCATCATTCAACTATTCATTCCTTCTTGCATTAAATCAATCAAAACCCTTCCAGATGTTCCACCCGCTCAAAGGGATCAAGCAGCTTTAAATTTCAAAGTTGCTTGCAAAAGAGCCATTCACCAGTCCAGCAAGACCAGCATGGATCCGGAATCTACTCCAAGGTTCTTTTTGGTTCCAAAAAAACAGGGGACTTGAGACCCATTTTGATCTCAGTATCTTGAACCATTTCTGTCTTAAAACAAGTTTTGGATGGTCACGCTCAATCCATCCTTCCCTTTTGGGAAAGAAATCTGGATGTGCTCTATAGACCTCAGGATGACTATCATATAAAATGAACAGGCGTCCAGAAGATTCCTCCGCTTCAGGCTGGGAACCAGTCATTTCAATTCAGGGCCCTCCTTTGGCTCACCACTGCCCCGGTGTTTACCAAATCATGGCAGTGGTAGCTTCTCACCTGAGACTAGGATTCCAGGTGTTTCCATACTTAGACGACTGGCTCCTACGCTCCACCAGCATCTTCTTTTGGCCATAGATACCTTCACATTTTCAAAAGTTAGGTTCTATAAATTTCAAAAGTCTTTCTTCCCTTGTTGTGTATTTGACCTTCATAGGCAAATCTAGACACTCAACATTCTGACTCACTAGACTTCAGAAGAATTGCAGACATACTTCAAACTGTCTTTATATCTTTCACAGCAACAGTCATTAAAGCCATTAGTTCTAAGTCCTTGGGATTTATGGCGCTATCCCTCTCTTGCATTAGCCAGATTTCCTACATGAGATCCTCAATGGATCTCTTCAATCAATGGTCATCCATCAACTTCCATTTGTCCCCACCATTTTGATTACCTTGGTTCTTGAATCATCTTCTTTGGTGGATTCTTCCCCCTAGCTTTTCCTGTGAAGACCCTTTGTACCTTCCCCTCCGGTTCACTCTGACAGAGCTCCCTGATCGGGTGGGGGCATTATCAGGGCAGAACAGTCCAGGGCATATGGCAACCAGCGAGCCACTTGCACATAAATGTTCTAGAGATGAGAGCAGTGCTTTTAGCGTTGCAAGCCCTTCAAGACTCTCTTCCCTTGGGGATAGCAATCAGACGGACAACATGTCTGTAGTGTGGTATATCAACAAACAAGGCGGAACCAGGTCCTACCCCTTGTCGAGAAGCACTCAGACTGTGGCAATGGGCGATTTCTTCTCAGCGGTTTCTGATAGCAACGCACATCCCGGAAGTCCAATCATCGCGGACAAGTTGAGCAGAGCTATCCTCATGCCTCACGAGTGGTCTCTGAAAGACTCTCTGTGAGAAAATTTTTCTCAAGTGGGGTCAGCCTTGCTGCGATCTTTTGCTACTCCCCAAAACAGCAAGTGCAGAGATTATTTCACCCTCTTCCCTTACCAGGCCAGCCCAGCAGAGACGCTCTAGTCCAAGTTTGGCCCGGGACTTCTGTATGCATTTCCTCCCTCCCACTAATCTCTCAAGTGATACAGAAAGCTATCGCTCAGAAGGCCTCATTGATCCTCATTGCTCCTTACTGGCCTCGACAGGTTTGGTTCCCCTTTCTACATCAATTTCTGTTGGAGCAACCTGGCATCTGGACCTAGTTCCAGATCTTTTGATCCATCAGTCGGGTCAGTTACATCGCTCCCTCCCCTCTCTGAACCTCACTGCTTGGTTCCTCCAGTTCCAACCTTAGCCAGGCTTCCTCAAATATCTCACTCTGTTCGAGATATTTTGATAGCTTCCATAAATCTTCCACTCGAAGATTTATCTTAGTAAGTGGAAAGTTTAGCCTATTGGACTCAAGGAAGGGACATAGATCCTTTCACTGCTTCCATCCAAATAGTCCTTGATTTTCTAGCTGAACTTTTCCATGCAGGTTCATCTCCTTCTACTCTTAAAGTTCAATTGGCAGCTATTTCTAACTTTCATGTGGGCATCTCAGATTCTGCCATCATGTCTGACAAGCTTTGCAAAGCTTTTTAAAGGGGATTTTTTCTTCTAGACCTCCTATAAGAAATCCTCCTCCTCTTGGGACCTAAATTTAGTTCTCACATCTTTGATTCTTCCCCTTTTGAACCTGCAGCTTCCTGTTCAATGAAATTGCTATCATGGAAGACTCTCTTTCTGGTAGCATTACTTCAGCTTTCAGAACTTCATGCACTCAGCATCGACCACCTATCTATTGTTTCAAAAGGGAAAGGGTATCCACAAACCAATCCACCCTTTTTATTTTTTTTTTTTTTTTTTTTTTTTTTGGGGGGGGGCAATGTTCTCCTTAAGGATCTGCATTCAGAATTCCAGTCTTTCCTTATTTCTTGAATTAACCCCTGCTTCATCATCATCCCTTTCCACTTTGAAGCTTTCGGCTTGTGTTATGTATAAGAGACTTTAACTGTGTAGCTCTAAAATATCTCTTCAAATCATGTAATCCTAAACCTTCTCCTTCTATGGAAGGATCAACTTATCCAACTTGACTCTAGCCCTCTTCCCCTCCCCAAATAAAATCCTTCAACTCTTTATTAATTACTGTCCACAACTTTTCTTCTGATATAAAAATATGCCTGACTTGTGTATAAAACTAAGGGAATAAAACATTTTTACTGCTTGTATCTTGCTACCCATATCCATAGGCAAGAGCTTAGAGTTTCTCAGTTTTTGTATTATCTTTTCCCATAACCAAATCCTTTTTAATCCATACTCACAAGTACTTCATTTTGTCATGTTTCCATAAGTATGGGTTTTGCTGAACCAATTCATATGTGAGTACATAGTTTGTAGCTATAGCCTTTGTTTTGTCTTCATTAATTTTATGTCCTGAAAAAGCTGGAACTGTCTCAGAATATTCCACAACACTGAGATGTCCTTTTCTGGTTCCATTGGGTACAAAATCATATCCCCAACCAACTTTTCTTGAACACCATACCAGTTGTATCCTTGAAATTGAGTCCTTTATTTTTATGTGCCAATAGTTCTAAATGTAACGCAGATAAAGGGGAAAGAAGACACCCCTGCCTGGTTATTAGAACCAGAGGCTACTTTTGATATATTTTAGTATTGTGGGGAATTAAGTTCACTTACATGTTTCTTACATTTTGTTTTGACTAAAGAATAATGACGAAAACCCAGGAATATGAAGTGAGCATGATCTGGTTGCTTTAATATGACTTGGACAAACCAACCTCCTTTCGCTATTTTTTGCATCCATGTTGCCTTTGCCAACACAAGAAGGCTGCTCACATCTCAGGATAAAACACTGGCTTTCCATGCTTGCTACTAGGGTAGTTGCACTTCCGTGCTTGACTTTTTATATTTTTATTGATCTTCCAATTTTCCCAGGCTGTCACTGAGGTGTTTGAGGCAGCCAGATAGCCATTTCTGTCTTTCTGTCTCTCACACATGGACACACATTATTAGAAGCTCGACCACTTAGGTTGTCGAACGCCGAAACATCGACACCTAAACAGTGAAAGCCTAAACGCGAACGGCCACTTACACATATTCTTTCCTCGGGAAAGAATTTGTTTGGCCGTTATTGGGGATTTGCCTTTTCCCCAATGTAGAGCGATCTCGGAGTTGGTATATTTAGTTGGGGGTGTGGGGGGGCACAACCCCCCACCATGTTAGGGTTTTGAAGTTTATTTTAGTTTGCGGTGGCCTAGCAGATTCTTTCCCAAGGAAAGAATTTGCATATGTGACCGTTCGCTATTTTAAGCTTTCGCTGTTTAGGTGTCTATGTTTAGGCGTTCTACAACCTACGCAGTTGAGCTTGTAATATAGACCCCACCCACACACACACACACACACACACTGCTGCCTAGAATGGAAAGCCTCTCCAATGGGCATAGGTTCTGCTGAAATGAGAGTACTTTAGTCCCAGTAGGCACATGGCCTAGTTTTAAGGGAGACCTGAGCTGGGAATTATATAAATGGTGAAATTTGGCCCAAACATTTGTGAAGTTCCCCCATTCATTTCAGTAAGTGTCATGGGAGCTTTGATAACCACTTAAGCTTTTCAGTGCTTTCATAGCTTTAGAAACAAATTTGACTTCACAACAGTAGAGCTTTCTTCAGAACAATCTCCACACTTATTTCTGATAGGTTTTCCACTTTTTACTAACACCTTTATTGAATTCTCACTTAAAAGATATGTAAACATATATTTATATAAAAGAAACAAACCATGTTAACATATTCACAGTTGCAAACATGATGCATCACATTCATGCTTTTATACAATTGTCATCAGTCCAACATTACATAAAGTGCTCAGTTCCTGCCTTCCCTTAAATCTCAGCCCTCCCCCAAAACATTATACTATGTGTGTTCCCACAATTTCCATTTTTTCTGTGTAGTTTGTCTTAACCTTTTGTAACGATCCCACTTCCAGTTTTTTTATTTTGTTTCAATATTCACTACAAGTACACTTGGTTTAGACTTTGATTTCCATTTTCTAGTAATTGCTTTATTGGCAGCCACCATAATTAAACATAACAAGGCCTTAGTGTATCTAGGCAATTCAGAACCTGTATCGCAGCTCAAAAATAGTTTCCTTAGTTACACTCATTTGCTCACCCAATATTTCTGACCGAGTACTCTGTGGGGAATTTTCAAAGTCTGACAACTTTTTACACTCATAAAACATATGTTCTCTGTTACCTGTTTCTTCCCCATCACACCTCCAACATTTGCCATCTACCCAAAGTAAATTTCTTTGGAGTTTGCTTTGGGTTTAAAAATACTTAAGCAAATGCTTCCAAGCAAAAATTCTAAGTTTTCTAGACTTTGCTGCACATTTGGGAGCCATACATATGTCCTCAGATTGTTTCCCTGTGAATTGTTTATCCGATCTCTTTTCCCAATTTTTTCTAACCTCTGATTGATTCCTATAGTTATCGTGCAATATTTTATTTGCCCTACTAATTATCCCTATTTTAACAGTAGCTTCTGTTCTAGATTCAACTAAAAACCCTAGCAAAGCAAGTCTGTCCCTTTTTGTTTGCCTATACTCTGACATTAGTCCCTGATAGAGAAGGCAGTCTCAAGCCTGCAGTCCATATGCTCTTGGTGTCTTCTCATTCTGTTACCTTTCCCTCTCTAGTCATTTGTTGCAATAATTTGGTTCCTTTGCCAGATTTCTCCAGTAAATTCCAGCCCCCTCTTGCTTATTTTCTGTACCCCTAATTGCAGTCATCCATATTGGTAGAACTTCCTTTCTCGAGTTTGTTCTTAGAAAACTTTCTGCTACTTTGAGTATGTGTATAGCTACTGCTGTTCTCCTCAAGGGTCTGTATCCAAAATCCTATTCTCCATTTATTCTTTGAATTTCCTCCCTGGTTTCATTATCATCTCTATCCACTTTGAATTATAGATCTGAAGTAGTTACTTCATTTGCTCTGCAACCTGTGGGTATCGGATCCAACCTCGGATCCGAGCTGGCAGTTTTACTAGCTAAAAGATCCGAGCTCCTGGCTCCACCCCTTTACCCATAATCCCCCGCTACATGCTCCCTTTCCTCAGATCTCGTTTGCCGCGGCTGAAAGAAGCTTCTAGTGAAGAGCTCCTAAGGCGTGGGTGAGAACTTTCCAGTTTATATTTCAAAAAAGTCAAAGAAAAGTTGATTTTTAGGTAGCGTGTGAGTGATTTAGTCTCCAATCGTCGAGTGATAGTCTCAGTTTAAATTTTTTGTGGTAAATTTAGCTTATTTTTGTGTTTCCCTCCCCTTAGTGTGTGAGTGTGTTTAGTGTGATGGCTGAAGGGCCCAAAGCCGTTTTTTTCTAAATGCACTGAGTGTGGCCAAAAGCTTTCCCCAGCTGATGGCCACACTCAGTGTGTTTTGTGTCTGGGGGTGGCCCACTTGTCCACCAGCTGCCAGATATGTGCAGGGTTCAACCCCCGGGCCATCAGGGATAGGAAGAACAAGTTGATCTTGGTGGGTTTGTTACCGCAGGACACTTCTTCCTCTCCCTCTAAGGCACAGGCTGCTACTGCAGCCCCCGTGCCTTTAGATCCCCTGACTCTGCCTGGGACTCAACCTCCCTCTTCTGTGCAGGGTTCAGGGGACTCTTCTGCCTCTACCAGAGAGAAGAGGCACAAAGAAAAGGAAAAGCATAGAAGCCACAAGAGGCGGGCTGAGACTCATCCCTCAGCCCCGCCATCTAAAGTTGCTAGTCCCTCTATGAGGGCTTCCGGATCCTCTCCCTCTCGGCTCCATTAGCCTTGTTTCTCGCCGGAGCCGGAGGAGGAGGATCGGTCTCCCTCGAGGTCGTCGAGGCAGCCCTCCCGGCCCGCCTCGACGACCTCTTCTAGGTCTACAAGAAGCCTGACCGACACTGACATGGATCGGATGATGCGTCGATTTTTGCAGACTCAGATGCAGATGAGGGGTGCTCCTGCCTCCCCTCCCCCGGGGGGAGAGTAGCCCCTCTTTTTGCCCCGATAGCTCCTTCTCCCACCCGTTTTTGAGTTTCGGAGTCATCGGATCCAGGCCGTTTGGGAACCGGGGAGTTGGCGCCGATAGTTCCGGTAACTTCGATGCCGAGTACCCTCGAGCATGTCGGATCCTAGCTCTCGGTGCTGAGAGCCAAGCGTCGGAACTGTAAGGGTGGGTGTGTCTTTGACGCCGTTCAGGTTGGAGCACACTTCCCTCGCGGATCCGACCACGTCGGCTCCGACACCGATCCCTACTTTGGAGCCAAGGAGGCTGCTTTCGGAGCCTGGGGAAAGCGGCTCACCTTTTGCGTTTCAGGTAGTGGAGAGGGTTCTGTCGAGACCTTTCAGATCCCCGGTCCGGGCGACGGATCCTCCCTCCCCCCTATGCATTTGGGTCTAACCTCCATCATCCGACCACTGGGACAGCCTGCCCCGATCCTTCAGTTAGTTCCCTTAGAGGAACAGGACCCCGTAGGTGAGCCCTCCTCGGATAATCCCACCGAGGAGGTCCCTCGCAAATGGAAGTGTAAAAGGAGGCACCTGGACTCCCCGGAGTCCCTCACGGAAGACACAGATTTGGATGAAGGGGAAGGTTCCCCAAGGTCACCCCCTGAGGATGTCTTCTTTGGAGACATCATGGAAATGTTGCGAATTAGAGGGGGGGGGTCTGCCCAAAAACCTTCCTTGGACGAGTCCGTGTTTCTGGAGGCGTTTGAGGCAGGCCCGTCTACCTCCTGGGTGTCCCTCCTGGCAGATCCCCTGGTAGACTTGATTACTGCCAGGGCGTGGAAGGAGCCGGACACCGTGGAGCCAATTCCAAGAAGGCCAGATAAAATTCTTAGCCCTCCCCCTGATAGGCAGACCTGGTCTAAGGGTTCACCCATGGATGCCATGTTGGTGGCAGCTGCCACAAAGAAGGAACTCACACAGGAGAGTTCCTTGGTCCATCCTCCGGATGAGGAATCTCGGTCATTGGACCGCATTGGGAAGTGGATGTTCACTTCAGCCACCTTCTCTGTAAGGGCGCTGAACTACATGGCACACATCATCAGACTCCAGCGAGACCTAATAAAGGAATACGCTGCAGCTCCACCGGAGTCCATGACGGTCGTGGATAAGAGGACTTTCTCGACTCGTATGGCCACTCTAAAGTCTATATCTAACACGTCTATGCAGCTGCTCTCCCATGCTACGGAGGGAGCCGCTAGAGCTAGCGGAGCAGGGGTCATCTTGCAGCGTCACGCCTGGCACCACCTTTGGGATTTTGCAGAACCCTTTAAGGCGTCCTTCGCGAATGCGCCCTTTGACGGTTCTTTGCTCTTTGGCAAGACCATCCGCGAGACTCTGGTCCAAAGTGAAAAGGATGGGAAGACGCTGTCTGCCATTGGGGTCCGCTTCTCTAATCCCCAGCGATCCTTTTCCAGGAATCAAAGGGGACAAAAGAACATGTGGTTCCGGATGTCTCAGCAGTCCCGCCCAGCTTCGTACCCCTCGTCCTTCAGAGGCAGAGGAGGACAAGGTGGACGCCGGCCCAGAGGCAGAGGGGGGCCGCATAACTTCGGGTCTAGAGAACCATTCTCGGACAGGCCCGCACAACAGCCCTGAGGGCTTACCCGGCTGTCCTTCTCTGGAGGCAGTCAGGAGGCGTCTTTTGGAGCACCTCCAAAATTGGGAGTCCGTTACGATGGATCGGTGGGTGCTTCGAATCATATCCAGAGGTTACACCATTCCCTTTCTAATTCTTCCCCCTCCTACAAAACGCCACCCCGATGTCCCACCCGATCAAAGGGAGGCAGCAGCTTCGGAGGTTTCGAAGCTGCTAGAAAAAAGAGCCATCCAGCACGTCCCCCCAGACCAGTTTGGATTGGGCAATTACTCCAGGTTCTTTTTAGTGCCAAAAAAGTCAGGGGACTTAAGACCGATTCTAGATCTTTCTTCCCTGAACCTGTTCATTCCCAAAGAGAAATTCCGGATGGTCACTCTTAAATCACTTCTCCCCCTCCTTCGGGAGAACGACTGGATGTGCTCCATAGACCTCAAGGATGCGTACTACCACATTTTGATGGACAGACAATCCAGGAGGTTTCTCCGCTTCCGGCTGGGAGCCAGTCATTATCAATTCAGGGTTCTTCCGGTCGGCCTCACCTCAGCCCCCAGGGTGTTCACCAAGGTCATGGCAGTGGTTGCAGCCCACCTGAGAATCCAGGGCATTCAGGTCTTTCCATACCTGGACGACTGGCTCCTCACCGCCTCCAACAGGCATCAACTGTGTGTTGCCAGGGATTGTGCTCTAACTCTTGCCCAGAGTTTAGGCATTTCGGTAAACCTTCAAAAGTCCTTTCTTCATCCTGTGCAGGTTCTGGAATTTATAGGGGCCAAATTGGACACTCGCCTCTCTCGGATCCTACTAACTTCAGACAGGGTGAACAGTTTGTCATGTCAGGTTATAGCCCTCCTTCAGAACCCGGCTCCATCGGTAGAGTTAGTCCTGAGAGCACTAGGCTCTATGGCGGCAGCAATCAGTCTTTGCCTACAAGCGCGTCTACGAATGAGGATTCTGCAATGGACCCTTCAAGTCCAATGGTCTCTGTTGCTACATCCATTGAACACCCCTATTCCCCTGAGCAGGGCTTGCAGGGACTCCCTCCTCTGGTGGCTTCGCTCACGGGAGCTGCGGGAAGAGAGACCCTTTGTGATGCCTCCGCCCCAAGCCACGTTGACCATGGATGCTTCTCGCCTCGGGTGGGGGGGGCATTCTTTGGGCAGAACCGTCCAAGGCATGTGGACCCCCTTAGAGACCACTTTGCATATCAGTATCCTAGAGATGAGGGCGGTGCTTCTGGCGTTGCAAGCTTTCCACGACCTTCTTCCTCTAGGGACTATTGCGGTTCAAACAGACAACATGGCGGTAGTCTGGTACATAAACAAACAGGGAGGGACCAGATCTTATCCCCTTTGTCGGGAGGCTATGAGAGTTTGGGAGTGGGCGATATCCACCAACTGCTTTCTGGTAGCAACGCACATTCCAGGTCGGTCCAACATTCTGGCGGACAATGAGTCGCGTGATCCTCATACCGTACGAGTGGTCTCTGAAACCATCAGTTGTGAAACCGATCTTCCTCAAATGGGGTCTACCTTGCTGCGATCTTTTCGCTTCTCCGTCAAACACAAAGTGCAGTGAGTTTTTCGTGATACTTCCCCCACCAGGGGAGAGCCCCAGAGATGCTCTGGTTCATGCTTGGCCACCCGGTCTCCTCTATGCTTATCCCCCCCTTCCTCTTATGATGAAGTTCATTCAGAAAGCATGTCGGTTGGGGAGCAGAATTATCCTCATAGCCCCATTCTGGCCTCACCAGATCTGGTTCCCTTCTCTGCAGTCTCGCAGTGTAGTTCCTCCATGGATCTTGGATCCCATTCCGGATCTGATTTTGCATCCTGCGGGATTGCAACCCCCGAACCTGGTAAACCTCAAGCTCGCGGCTTGGTTGTTCCAGTTCCACTGATGGCAAGGACTCTGGCATCTCATCACCAGTAAAGGCCATTCTGGTAGTGGCTCACAAGCCTGCTACCAGGAAAATTTGCAGTAGTAAATGGAGGCGTTTTTCTGTCTGGGCTAAGGACAAGGGCTTAGATCCCTTTACCGTCCCTATTCCAGCGGTTCTTGATTTTCTGTCACACATTTTTCATCAAGGAGCCAGTGCATCTACAGTTAAAGTACAATTGGCAGCCATTTCCCATTTTCATGTAGGGGATGGGCTGGGATCTTTAGCTTCTGCGAAGATATGCAAAACCTTCTTGAAAGGTATTTTTCTATTGAAACCACCAGTTACGACTGCTTTCCCACCATGGGACCTAACTTTGGTTTTACAAGCATTGACAAGCCCACCTTTTGAGCCTGCCGCCTCAGTTCCATTAAAGTTCTTATCATGGAAAACAGCCTTTCTAGTTGCTATTACTTCAGCCAGGAGGGTTTCGGAACTTTAAGCCCTTTGCATGAAACCCCCCCTATCTAATCTTTCATAGGGATAGAGTGTCTCTCAGGACTAACCCTTCCTTCTTACCAAAGGTGGCTTCGGAGTCAAATATTAATCAGTCGATTAATTTACCAGTGTTCTTTCCCAACTTTCAGAACAAAGGGGAATACAAATTACACAAGTTGGATGTACATAGACAACTATGTTTTTACTTGCACAGGACAAAGGATTCTCGCAAGGCTGATCAATTGTTTGTGTCCTTTGCCAAATCTGCTCTGGGTAGAGCTATTACCAAAGTTACCTTAGCATATTGGATTTCACAGTGCATCATGCATGCGTATGTAGCCTCAGGTAAACCTGCTCCTATCGGACGGAGTCCATGCCCACTCAACCCGATCCATAGCCACATCAGCAGCCTTCTGGTCCAGGGTTCCCTTGGACGACATGTTCAGCAGCTACTTGGTCCTCTTCCCACACATTCATTTCTCATTATAAATTGGATATGATATCCAGGAGTAGGGCTTCCTTTGGCTCCGCCGTGCTTCGGAATATCCTTCCTTGAGGGCCTCCCAAGGTTTTAGGTAGCTGGGGACTCTGTCCCACAGGTTGCAGAGCAAATGAAGTAACTACTTCAGATAAAGAAGTTATGTACTCACCATAACGTTCCATCTGAGTAGGTACTTCATTTGTCTGCAACCGACCCCCCCCCCTCCATGCCCCCTGACCATTATCGTGGTTCCTGATCATGATTCAGATTGTTTCATGTGTTTAGGCATTACTTGGTCCTCTGTCGAGGGTCTTAGTTGTTAGATTAAGCAAACTCGATCTGAGGAAAGGGAGCATGTAGCAGGGGATTATGGGTAAAGGGGAGGAGCCAGGAGCTCGGATCTTTTAGCTAGTAAAGCTGCCGGCTCGGATCTGATACCCACAGGTTGCAGACAAATGAAGTACCTACTCAGATGGAACGTTATTGTGAATACATAACTTCTTTTTTTTCTGTTTGTGTTATGTATAAGAACCTTAACTGTGTAGCTCTAAAATATCACTTCAAATCCGGTAATCCTAAACTGCCTAGTTCTTTTGGAAGGATGAACTTATCCAGCTTGACCTTTGCCCTCTTCCCCTCCCAGATAAAATCCTTGAACTCTAAATTACAGTCCACAACTTCCCTGGTTGATAAAAATATGCCTGACCTGTGTACAAAACTAAAGTCGTTTTCCACTTCTTAATCTCATTTAGTGCATCCTTTAACAGTGCTCCTTACTGAGGGTTTAAAGGAGCGACATTTGCTCATAGTGGAGCTGCATCTGTAGCTGTGTTTCAATGTGCTACAAAACAGACTTTTTAGAAAGGACTTGCAACTCATTCTTTTATCTCTGTTTTACCAAGAACTAAATTTGAAATTACCATCCAGTATCTTTTAAATGATTGGCTGGCTACATTCATTTTGTTACACAAACTATGGGAGGTCCTTAACAGAGACAAGAGAGGACCACTTTGCTAGGGAAGTGGTTACCTATGCAGCCTTTTTTTCATAATGACAGAGGTGCCTGATCCTTGTGATGCAGTTAGTTCTTCACTGTGTGTGCGCTTAATGAGCATTGCAAGTGGAAGATAGCCTCAAGGACAGTAGCTGCTGTAGTTGGGGCAGTTTAGAGGATGGTTAATGTAGTCAGACAATAATGGTTACCTATGCAGCCTTTTTTCATAATGACAGAGGTGCCTGATCCTTGTGATGCAGTTAGTTGTTCTTCACTGTGTGTGTGCTCAAGGAGCAGTGCAAGTGGAAGATAGCCTCAAGGACAGCAGCTGCTTTAGTTGGGGCAGTTTAGCGGATGGTTAATGTAGAAACTCCTAAGTTAAGAGGGAAAGCATTTTTATTTGTTAACTGGGAAAGTCAGACTTGGAATTAAGCCAATTTTCAGTGGAGGCCCGGGTAGAAATGCTCCACACACATATATCTTTATAATGTGGGAGGGAGACCCACACAAACGCAGGGAGGACATGCAGATTCCACACAGAAGGCACCCCAGCTGAGAATCAAAAGAATATTTCTAAGAGGAAACGCTCCACCCACCACCCTGCACTTCCCTGATGTGGCTGGGGCTGCTCACCCTGCACCCCTGCTTCTTATATATATATGTCTGTGTGTGTGTGTGTGTGTGTGTGTGTGTGTGTATATATATATATATATATATATATATATGTATATATATATATATGTATATATATATATATATATGTATATATATATATATATATATATATATACATATATATATATATATATATATATATGTATATATATATATATATATATATATGTATATATATATATATATATATATATACATATACACAAACCATAAATAGTAGACATCCCTGAGATACCCCCAAAGTCGCATATTAGAGTGTTAGTTATTAGTCTGTTATATTCAAGTCTGTTACCCAGTCCGTTACTTTCCTTAGTTCTTATTGGTTCATAGGACGATACTAGGCTATTGGCATGGAGGCCCTTATAAGCCTAGCCAAGAATTTCACCCATTGTTCCCACAAAATCAGCACCTGTTTTCCCTGTCCAGCAGGGACACAGGTGGGATCTTAGGGGTATATTTTCTGTTTCCCATCCAGTCGTCCAGGTTCTTCTTAAAGAGGGTTAGTGAGGTACTCTGCTTGACACGGATAGGAAGTCTATTCCACAGATGGGGGAGGAGTCGGGACACAAATCAATCCCACCAACAAGTTCTATTAATGTCACAGACCAGGTTGAGCCCTTGAGTGGGGGTTGCGCGAGTGGATTTTGACTTATGGATATGCAGCAACTCCATCAAGGCCGAGACTGCTTTGTATGCTAGACATAGGTCACCTCTGAGCAGTCTGTACGAGACTGAGTAGATGTACAGGGCGTTTAGCCTATTTGTATAGGGTAGGTGAATTTTCCTGGTTTGGAACCTCTGTGGTCTCTCCAACTGCTGCATGTGCTTGGCAAGGTACATGCCAAAGGGGGCATTGTACTCAATAATGGGTCTTATAAGTGAGGAGTACAGGGTTCAACAGAAGCAACCTGGTGGTCAAAAGTCAGGTTGCTGTCAACCTGGGTGCCCAAGTCCTTCACTACTGATTGTGTGTGTAGTACATTGTTATTAATGTGATAATTAATGGGGACACCATTTTCACCAAAGGGGATAATGATGCATTTCTTGGCATTCAGTTTGCGGCCATGTTTCTGGCACTAGTCATTAGTTTGGTTAAGGCCCTCTTGGAGGATGTTCATATCACTGGGGGAATTTATGACAGTGCCCAGCTTGCAGTCATCTGGAAACTTGGTCAGCCACAGACCACTGGTTTTGGTTTGCACCTCAGAAAAGTATATCCCAAATAGTAGAGGCCCCAAGACCGATCCTTGAGGTACGCCGCTTGTTACAGGTCTACTACTAGAGGTGGCTTCCCATATTTTGACTGAGTGGGTTCTATCAGTGAGCCAGTTAGCTACCCATCTGGTAGCATATGGGTTGATGCCTAGCTGGGAGAGTTTATCTGTTATGCTCAAGTGGGGAATAGTGTCGAAGGCTGTGGCTGGGTCAAGGTAGGTGGTGTCCACTGCCTTGCCCTCATCCATGGCTTTGGTGACTGTTTCGAAGAAGGTGACCAAGTTAACAGGCATGATCTCCCTTTGACAAAACCAAACTGTGTGGGATCAAGAAGTCAGCCTTGCCCCTCAAAGAGACCTAGAACTGATTTTCCTTCTGATTCTTCTGATCAGGAATCTGATATCTCTGTTCCTTCTGACTGCCAGGGCATACCCTTGTCTACCTATGAGGATTCTGTTGCAGAGGATTCCATTCCCTCTGCTTCCCCTCCAGAAGATTTTTCTTTTGGTGAAACCCTGCATACCCTTAGGGAGCATTTCCGCTGGGAAAGCCAGGGCTACTCTCAGTCCAAAAAGAGACTCAGGGAATTTTTAAACCTGCCTCAGCACAGGTCTCTAGCTATCCCTCCTGTTCTGGAGATTGTAGGTGATGTTTTCATGGAATCCAGCCTTACCCCGGATACTTTGCCTCCAGCTCCCAGGAAACCTGACAGGTACTATAGAGTACCTGACTCTCACAAATTCCTTTTCAAGAATCCTACTGTGGATCCAGAGACCATTTTCCAAAGACCAAAAGGCATTAAGGCTACTGCTGCCAAGAATCCTACCTCTTCTGACAGGGATTCTAGAGCTTTAAACAGATGGGGTAAGAAGGTATACACCTTTGCTGCTCTGGCCATTAGGGCTTTAAATTGCCAGTTTCATATGTTAAAGTATCAGCAGCATATTATGGGGCTAATTAAACAGAAAATGATGTTGATTCCTGACTGTGCAGAACACAAAGATTTACAAGAATTGATGCATTATGCTGACCAAGTTGGTAAACATACTTTGCAGTGTGGTTTTGATGCTTTAGAAGCATCTTGTATGGCTGCTGTCACTGGGTCTGTTCTTAGAAGGCATGCTTGGCTTAAGGAACAAAACTTGCCAGATCATGTCAAAGCAAAATTACTGGATACTCCCTTAAACTGAGAGCGCCTATTTGGCAATAAAGCAGAAGTTGTTCTCAAAAGGATGGAGGAGAAAGCTAAATCTATTCAAACTGTTAAAGATTTCTTACAAGTACAGCCACCTAGATTCAGTAGGCATTGGCCTTCAAAGAGCTGGTCCTTTCCAGTCCCTTCCAGGCCTTCTCAGTCCAAGCCCAGGGGCAGCTGACCCCCAAGACTTCAGCCTCAGGTTATGCACAGATCTAAGCAGTGGGGTGCTCCCACATCCAAAACAGGGAGTAGTAAGCGCACCCCTATGGTAAATTTGCACAATGACTTATCCTTAACTCCCCGAAGCCTTGATCAAGTACTTGCACCTTTAGGCGAAAAATTCGCCCTGTATGCAAAAAACTAGGAATACATTACCCAAGACAAATGGGTTTTAAGCATCGTTTCCCTAAGATACAGATTCCACTTCCACTCGCTCCCAACCATAAGTGGATGGCCAGACTTCCCCCAAACCAGTGGGCAGAGGCCCAAAAGCAAGTACTTTCCCTCCTCAGCATCAAGGCTATTCAACCTGTACCAGCAGAACAAAGGAGACAAGGCTTTTATTCAAGACTATTCCTGGTTCCCATAAAAGACAACTCCTGGGGTCCTATCCTGGATTTATCAATTCTCAACACCTTTCTGGTGGTTCCAAAATTCAAAATGCTAACTCTCCAACAGCTGCTTCCTATGCTAGCCAAGGATGTCTGGCTGGCAACCCTAGACTTAAAAGAAGCTTACCTGCAAATCCCCATGAGGGAATCTTGCAGGAAATATTTTGCTTCAGGGCAGGCTCTATGCAGTTCTCTGCACTTCCTTTTGGCTTATCTACTGCGCCCAGGGTATTCACAAAGTGCCTAGCTCCAGCCATTGCTTTTTGCTGGCAGAGAAGTATTCAGATTTACCCATACTTAGACGATTGCCTGATTCAGGCAGAAAGTCAGGATGTGCTACTACAGCACCTGGCATTTGTAGAGAGACTTCTAACTTCACTGGGGTACACCATCAATGAAAAGAAATCACACCTAGTACCCTGCCAACATATTGTATTCCTGGGAGGCAAGCTTGAACACAACTTCCCAGATGGCATTCCTCACTCCAGAGAAACAAATTTATTTGACAACATGCTTCAACCTACTGGCCACAAAAACCCAGCTATCAGCAAGGAAAATGCTGCAAGCTCTGGGGGTTCATGGCCTCTTGCATTCTGTTAATTCCATATGCAAGACTGCATATGAGGAAACTTCAATGGTATCTAAAAAGTCTATGGTGTTAACATTCTCAGGACCTGGAAACTATAATTCCTATCATACCATGTCTAAGGGCAGAGTTCTTTTGGTGGGCAGAGGCCTGCAACCACAACAAGGGACTCTCTTTCACTCTACCCCCTGCCACCCAAACTCTAACAGCAGACGCATCAGACTATGCATGGGGGGCTCACATGGCAGGGCAGTGCATTCAGGACAAATGGAACCCAAAGCAGATGCACCTGCATATCAATCAAAAAGAAATGTTAGCTGTACAGAATGCTCGGACAGCCTTCAAAGGCCTTATTCTTCCAGGACAACTATTGGTAAAGACAGACAACACCACAGTTATGTGGTACATAAACAAGCAGGGGGGAACACATTCCTACCCACTCTGCAGACTAGCCATGGCTCTGTGGAACACAGCCTTGAGCAACCAAGTGCACATACAAGCTCAATTCCTGCCAGGCAAACTAAATTCACTGGCAGATGACTTAATCAGAAATCTCATGGACCCACACGAATGGAAACTGGAACCTAAAATATTCAAGCTTTTGTGGAACAAATGGGGGACACCAGAGGTGGACCTGTTTGCTTCCCCTCAGAACTACCAATTGAACAAATACTGCACCAGAACTCCCCACAGTCAAGCTTGGAAGGTGGATGCCCTGTCCTTTTCCTGGGAAAGCCTCTTAATCTATGCCTTTTCCCCTCTGCCTCTCCTCTCGAAGGTTCTACTAAAGATCAAACAGGACAAGCCAAGGACAATCCTTATTGCACCAGACTGGCCACACCAGCACTGGTATCCTCTTTGCACAGTCTGACAGTGCTACAACCATGGCACCTGCCTCAGACCCCTTCCCTGCTGTCCCAGCAGGGGGATCAAAGTCTGCACCCTCAGCTTCAGACCCTGAACCTTGCAGCCTGGCTTAACCCCCTGAAATTCACCTCTAGCAACCCTCAGTAAGCAGGTGCTGGATGTCATTCTTGAGGCAAGGAGGCCTAGTACTATAAAATCCTATAAGTGGAAAAGATACTGTTCCAGGAGCCAGTCTCAAGGGAATGGCACAACTGTGCCCAGCTTACCTTGTATACTAGATTACTTAACAGAAATGCTCCACAAGGGCCTATCTTTCTCTTCAATTAAGATTCATGCCTCTGCCATCTCAGCTCATTATAATACTGAGCCACCCCTCTTCTCTCATCCTCTGGTAAAACAGTTCCTTAGAGGGACCAAAAATTTAAGACCCCCCCCCAGGAGAGCTCCCACTCCAGCCTGGGACCTTAACTTTGTATTGGAGAAACTTACACTTCCCCCCTTCGAACCGGCTGCTACAGCAGAGTTGAAATTCCTATCATGGAAAACAGCTTTACTTCTAGCCATCACTTCAGCAAGAAGAGTGTCTGAACTGCAGGCCCTTATGGCAGTGGAACCCTTTATTATCTTCCATGCGGACATGGTTTCCCTCAGGACTAATCCATCTTTTATGCCCAGGGTGGCATCTAGTGTGGCTTTAAACCAGTCCATTCATTTGCCTACTTTTTTCCCTAATCCTCAAAATAAAGGGGAAGGATACTGCATTCTCTAGACATGCACAGACAGCTTAGATTCTATTTGGACAGGACTAAGCCTCTCAGAAAATCTGACCAGCTGCTAGTCAGCTTTGCTGCAGGGGAAGAGGGGAAGGCCATTTCAAAGCAAACCATATCTAAATGGATACCACACTGCATCCATTTCTGCTACAAGCACCATGGAAAACCTACCCCACAGGGGATAAGAACACATTCCACCAGGGCTGCATCTACCTCTACTGCAGTTCTCAGAGGAGTCCGTACCAGGGACATCCTGGAAGCTGCAACCTGGAGCTCTGTACACACTTTCACCAAGCATTTCCACTTGCCTATCTTTTCTAAATCCAGAGCTGGATTTGCTACAGCAGTCTTACAGGGCCTGATTGCATGTCCTAATGCTTCTTAATCAACCTCCACCCTTCCTTTGCTTTGGGAATTAACCCAAATGTGATGACTGCAACAGTGAAACGCAAAGAACATAGTACAGTTGTGTACACTTACCATAAATGTAGATGTTCGAGTGTATTCACTGTTGCAGTCCTGGTTACCCTCCCTCCAGCCCCCTGATTGTCTTTGCTTTCACCTATTCTTTTCGGTTTGGCATATCTTATACTGTGTGTATTTGCCTTTTGCTGGGGATGTTCCACACCATATAATTGCTTCCTATTTTGGGGGCACCTGACATCTGGGCAAGAAAAACTGATGTAATGGCATCGGCTGCATGTTTTATACCCCTGACGACCTAATGTCATGGAAGAAGCGACAGCATCCGATGCAGAAATCCCAAGATTTTGGTATTTAGGCTGGCTGAGGGCTACCTGCAGGCAGATAACCCAAATGTGATGACTGCAACAGTGAATACACTTGAACATCTACATTTATGGTAAGTCTTCACAAATGTACTTTTTGTTAGTAGTTAACTGCACCTGGAGTGTCTCCTGTGCGTCATACTGTTTGACTAGCCTGGAGGTGTGTATGTCTTTGATAAATATTGAAACTCCTCCTCCTTTGGCTTTGTAACTCTCTGTTTGGGGTCTGAAAGTATGGTAGGACAAGTAACCTGGTAAGGCTGGGGTGCTCTCTGCACTTTGAAACAGGTTTCAGTGACTGCACAAATGTCAGCATCTTCCAGGGTGAGGAATGCTTGCAATGAGTGCAGTTTCATGTTAAGACTCCTAGCGTTTAGCAGCATGACCTTTAAATTTTGTTTAGAAGAATTTTTCACATTGGTAATTTTGTCCTCATGACTTTGCCTAAAAAAGGCAGTATGGGGGCGGAAAGAGCATTTGCCAGAAGCCTGAAGCCCAGGGGAGACAGATGAAGGCCATCTCTGGCAAAGTATTGTGGTCTGCCAGTCATGTCCTCCCTGGCTGTCAAGTACTGGATCCCCTTGGAATGACACCAGAAACTAAGCCAGTTGTTAAAGTCAATCATTTTTTGTTTGTACTGAGGCATCATTCTGGATGTGTACTGCATGCCATGAGGTAAAGATTTGTTGCTCATGATTATATCCTTACTTTGCACCTTTTTGCAAGAACATGTCATGTGAGGTATTAATAACAGTAGGACTTCCCAAATAGTTCTTATAAAAGATGCGTTTCCTTCTTTTCCATGCTTCCCTGTAGGTTTTAATCTTTCTTGCTTATGTTGAGAAGACTTTCTACCATCATATCTACCAGAGGCCATAAACAAGGGGAATAATTAGTCCTGTGCTGTGTGTGTGTGTTTCTATCCATCACCTCCATGTGTGGGTACTTGGCGAAAGATAATTCTAGAGAAAGTAGCCCCAAAAAGTGACACAGGTTCTGGATGTAGGCGTTGGGTGGTTTCAGCTGAATGACTACTGAAGAGCTGTGACTGAGCCATGTTTATACCAGCTTAGTAGTGTCCATGCTGTGCTTACCTACAGGAAAGTGGGTAACCAGATGATGTACTGTTGTGCCGATTACCTCACATAACTGTACTCTGTTGTGCATGCGTGTGAGTGTTTATATATGTGTATGTGCACACAAGTATTTTTGTAGAAGTGTAGAGGGTACTAATAGATGAATCTTAGGACTGAGTGTAGCTTTCTAATTATTGCCTTTTTAAACATTAGTGGTAAACCAGTGAAATATGCGTAATAGTTATTTTTGCAGCCTAGTACACAAGTGCAATGGGCAGCTAATATGTTTATCTGCTGTACATGATGTGTTAAAAGTGTATCATTTCTTTCTTTGTAATGATAGGATGCTCCTTCACTGGGTGGAACTTGTGGTTTGTAGCATTATAAATCAGTTTTAAAATAGTTTCAACTTGTGTACCATATTTTTCTGATCTTGAAGAGGAAGCAGTAAACTGGCATAATTTGCCCAAGTTTGGACAATATCCAAGTGGTCATAAAAAGTTGCATTATGTAGAAACAGACAAATAAACTATTGCATACCACCACTTACTGTAGCAGAACTTAAGGAGTTTTAGTCTGCATAGTTGTGTTCATTACTTTCCATTTTTCCGAAGGAACTGTTTTAAGTTCTGGCCCCTTCAGTAACTTGTATGCATGTACCCCGGGTGCCTGTAGTACTTTTATTTTTTAATCATGACACTCGTTGACTTTTACGAGCATTTATGGAAAGGCAGGTTGCTTATTTATGTTAGTGGCACTGTTTATGATAGCAGCTTAATAACTGCCAGACAGCAAAAGTGTGAAGGAGGGTAGTGGTCAGTTTTACATCCAACTTAATTGCCATTTATTTTCATTCCCAACTCCAAATTAGGAAAGCTTTCTTTTGTCCTACCTTCCCTTTTAATGCGTCTTCTACTGAGTTTATGAATCCTTAATTGCATAGCCAAGGATGGTCATATCTTTTCAGTCCTTTTTTCTCCATGAATAAAACTCTCTCAAAATTATAAATTTGTGTTTTATTAAAGCCACTTCCACTGCAAAAATAGCTCATTTTGTTTCATCCTTTGATCCTTTCCTTCCTATCTTAAGACAGGAGACATGCACCTTCTAGTCCAGGCAAGAGGCCAATGCCCCATTTATTCCCTGGCTGGTTGGCCTAATCACCCCCCCCCAAAAAAAAAAAAAAGCTGAGAATTGAACAAGTGGAAGCAGGCTAATCGGATGAATCCACTGGACTTCTCTCATCCTGCAGCTTCTAATCTATATGGCAGATCTGTTAATCTCACCTACTGCTGCCTACTGCAGAATTGTTCTGTGCTTCTGCAGACATCACCCCTGGCTAGTGCTGTACACTACTTGGTAGCAAGTGCTAAGGAGGCCTTCTTCTGGGTGCAATGCCTAATGCTCCCACTTTGTGTCATCCAAGATGTGAGCCACAGCCAACTCCCTCCCCATAGGGTGGCTGAATTGTAAACCGCTGCTCACTTCCCTCCTCCCCAGCCTGTCCTGTCCACTACTTGTTCCGCTAACTGAACAACGCATCTGAATTGCAATTAGGGCATTATCCCTGTATGTCAATAGGGCAGGAAATCCACATATCTTTTTAACATTTATTTTATTTATGTTCACGTGGTTGCCATGAATGTGGATTGTCAATTTGGTCTCCATTCTTTGTACATAAAGAAGACTGGTTGATCTTTAAAGGACCACTGTTGTCAGAAACTGCAAAATTACATAAATGTTCTCGTTTTCAGGTTCTATACAGTACTAATGTTCCATAAGTACAATAACTAGTTATTACTAATGTTTAGCTTGTTGTAACCCCAGATAACCTAATGAGAGTGGATGTACTAATATTAATTAATATTATTTTTGGGCTAAGCTTTTTCATTACCAGAGTGCACTCTTCGCTCCCAAAAGATAAGATCATACTGCCATACTACTTGCAGGATCTTTTTTCTGTTTCTTTAGAATAGTTATAGTCAGTATTGCTGCTTACTTTAAGAATCTAGTGATATGTTCTGGTGTGTATTCTTTGTTGTACTTTGGCTTAATGTCTGGTGTCATTCAAAGGGGATCCAGTGTCTGTCTGCCTGGGATGACATGCTTGACAAGCCACGCTGCTTCGCAAGGGACGGCTTGCACCTGTCACCCCTGGGATTCCGGATATTGGCTAAGGCTCTTGTCACCCCCATAGTGCCTTTTTTAGGCAAGGCTCAAATTCTAAACCTACCACCCTAGAAAACAAAAATGGGAAGAAACTGAGGGTAATGCTGCTCAATGCCAGAAGTCTAAATCTCAAAATGCACGCACTCGAGGCCCTTCTCAGTATGGAGAACATCGATGTCTGTGCTGTAACTGAAACCTGGTTCAAGGCTCCTGAGAGCACCCCGGCACTATTAGGTTTTACCTCATATCATGCGTTCTGGCCCCAAAACCAGACCACACCACAAAAGGAGGGGGTGTATCCATATTCATAAAGGATACCCACACCTCCAGGTTGTTGGCAACGCACGAAGACTCGGAAACCATCCAGGTGCAACTAACCATAGGCAAAACTGCTCTACAAATTGTAGCATGCTACAGGCCACCCTCTCAAACTCAGGAACCCCACACAGCCTTCCTGAAGACACTGGAGGGTATAAATGTATCTCCAAACACCATCATATTGGGTGACTTCAACTACCCGAATATAGACTGGGAACATTACTCAAGCCCTAACTTTCTAGCCCAACGGTTCCTGGAGTTCATAAATTCAAATGCCATGGAACAGCTAGTCACTGTTCCCACGAGAGGAGAAAATATACTAGATCTCATTGTCACAAACATGGGGACAAAATGCTCCACACTGGAAGTATATCCCTCATTGGTGAGATCTGATCATAAACTAATCTCACTGGAAATCCACATCCCGCCCCCACCCAAACAAAAAAGACCATAGTGAAGAACTTCTCTAAAGCAAACTTCACACTACTCAAGACTGGTGTGGTATCCTTCAAGGCCCCTGAGCCAGAGGAAACCACAACCCAAGCTGCGGAAGCCCTTACAAATGCCTTCTATGAACACCTCCAGGACTGCATGGATCAGGCAATCCCAAATAAAACCAAGACTCTTTCCACAAAGGGCAAACGTCCAGTCTGGTGGACCCCAGCCATTAACAAACTTTACAATAAGAGGAGAAAGCTATTACATGATAGAACAAAATCCATAAAAGGGAAGTCACCCTGATCATTATTAGTAAAAAATACGAGCACTCATAAAATCAACTAAGGCCAATTTTGAGAGAAAAATTGCCATGGATTCAAAGGACAATCATAAGGCCTTTTTCAGCTATGTTAGGAACCTGGGTGGAAACTCCCAGATATGCTCAGAATTAGTCCAAAATGATACAAAAATCACTGAACCCACAGACATTGCCAACATACTGGCCGACAGGTTCAGTGCAAACTTCACCCCCCTCTCCTAAAGGAGAGATAACTATCCCAGCCGAGTGTAGCCTCCCGGACATCTCAAATGCGCAGGTGAAAGCTGCTCTCTCTAAAGCTAAAACACAGCATCAATGGGACCGGATGGTGTCCCCGGCTGTGTGCTACACGAGCTAAATGAGGAATTAAACCCGCACATAAGGCAGCTGTTTAATCTCAGCCTTACCACAGGATACGTGCCCAAGGAGTGGCGCATGGCAACTGTGGTCCCACTCCACAAAGGCGGCCTCACGGACCCTGGTAATTACCGCCCCATAAGCTTAACAAGTCAAGTCTGCAAAGCTATGGAGAGGATCATAATGGAGCTCATAAACAAAGATATAGGGGACTTGCAGACATTGGACCCGACCCAGTTTGGCTTTGTCAAGGGAAGATCATGCCTTTTGAACTTGGTCGACTTCTTCGAAACAGTCACCAAGGCCATTGATGAGGGAAAGGCAGTCCATACAGCCTACCTTGACCTTGCAAAGGCTTTCGACACAATACCCCACTCGGGTATTGTAGAAAAACTTACCAGCTTAAATGTAAACCCATATGTCACAAGATGGGTTGCAAACTGGCTTAAGGACAGAACCCACAGGGTTAGAGTTGCTGGCGCTGTGTCAGACTCCAAGCCGGTCACAAGTGGTGTCCCACAGGGCTCGGTCCTTGGCCCCCTATTGTTTGGCATCTACTCAGAAGTACAGGCCAACATGGGAGGACTTTGGCTGACAAAGTTTGCAGACGACTGCAAACTGGGCGCCATAGTGGAAAGTGCATCGGACACGGATATCCTTCAGAAGGGACTCACGGATATCCTTCAGAAGGGACTCACGGAAACAGATAGCTGGTGCCAGAGCCATGGCCTGAAGTTAAACGCCAAAAAATGTATAGTCATACCCTTCGGGAAAAACAAGGTAACCCCAAGCTACCATATAGGTGGCAATCCACTAAGCACAGAAGAGGTTATCAGGGACCTGGGGACCCAGGTTGACAGTGGCCTTTCTTTTGACACTCACATTGCTAAAGTGGTTAGAAAGACCTTCTACATTGCCCACCTGATCATGAAGGGATTCACATCCAGATCTAGTGAGGTCATTGTTCCCCTGTACTCTTCACTTATCAGACCAATGATCGAGTACAATGCCCCATTCGGGATGCATCTCACCCGACATCTGCAGCAATTGGAGAGACCCCAAAAGTTCCTCACCAAAAGGATAAAGGGACTCCAAAATCTGTCATATGCTGCCAGATTGAAGAAACTCCAGCTCTATTCAGTCGCATACCGTCTGCTCAGAGGTGACATGTGCCTGACATACAAGGCCATGTCCAACCTGGAATTAATGGACATGCTCCACCTCAAAAAATCCAAATCCACCAAAACCACTAGAGCAAGCGACTTAAACCTTAGCACGGATATAAATAGGACGTGCTGGAGGGATAGATTTATCACTCAGAGACTCCCTATGCTGTGGAATAAAATCCTGGTCCATGTGAGGCAGAGCACCTCGCTGACTGTTCAAGAGAAATCTAGACCTGTGGATGGGAGATCGTAGGTTTACCCCGGGAATCATATCTGTGTCACTGCTGGACAGAGGCACAACAAACTAATGGGCACAGTATTTTTTCATATAAGGGGTGGCGTAAGCCACAAAAATTTGGGCTAGGCTTATAAATGCCTTAGGGCAGATAGCCTAGTATAAACCTATGAACCTATAAACACACGGTGGAAAGTTTTTATTCTTTGTCTACAAAACAGTGTTTATATTAAATTTTTTTGTGAAGTTAAAATCTTTTAGCTGTGGGGGACATATCCTTATTCATTCTCTCTCTCTGTCTTCTGCATCTGGTTTAATGCTTCTTGATGTTTAAACTTCATCTGATGTGTGACACTGCACAGTCAAAGAGATGTGAGTGCCAAAAGGCTTAATAGACTTGTAGTCTTAGTGGGAAGGGGAAAAAAAAGATTGATATAGTAGATTGTATACAGTAGAATGTATGTAAGATCCTGAGACAGTGGGTTTATGACCCAGAGGGAGGGAAAGAATGGAGTGTTAAGGCACTTTGCTATTTGTTTTTTTCCTGGTCCAAAAAACGTAAAGGGCAGTTGTATCATAAACACCATGCTTCCTCATTCCATAATATATTTTCGTCATTACAGAATGATTCCTGCACAACCACATAGAAGTAAAACAGCTGATTTTGTTAAGCATCCGCAGAGCGTACTACGTTGGATTTGCATGAAATCTATTTGTATTATTTTATTTTAATTTGTTTACAGGGAAGGTCCAATTGGGCAAAGTGCCTTTTCAGAGGAGACCCAGGGAGAAAATATTTGTATTGCATTCATCAATACAAACACATACTTTAACATGTACATGCACATCATGTGTGATATGCAAATCATTCATCATGTTTTTATTGGGCACACATTTGTAGAATCTTCATTAAGACTTATCGCTATATATGTATGTTTTAAAGTAGCTTATGATGTCCTTTTTGATTGGATTGTTTTGTGTGGCAGTTCATCCCATAGGGTTAAGGCTATGTACTGTTAATGAGCTTCATTCTATAGTCTTGAGTTTGAGTTCCCAAGTTTCCACTTGAAAACTATCTGACTTTCTCCTAATCACTTAACCAGGCAGTGCTCCCAGTTTACCCATGAAAAGGGGCACTGTCTCTGTTTGCCTTAGTCAGTTAACAAACATAAATTATTTTAATTGCAGATGTACAAGATTTCAGTACTTCATTATATGTTTCTGTCGTAGAGTATTATAATAACTATCCAAGAGAATAATTACAAGAATTTAGTAGTACAAATTGCAGAGAACAGTTATATAGGACACATCATTTGGAATCGCACATTAATGTGATTTTAGTACACAGACAACAGCCTGGGCAGAACATATTCTGTCAAGCTATATTATTTAGGAATTTGTCTCCCTTGCTCACACATCATATGGCTCTTCACCATTAAGATTTTTAGTCCAGGAAAAGCCTGCACAGCAACATCCTTTATAGCCCTGCTTTGTTTCAGCCCCACTTGGGCTATAAAATAATCAAGATGCTGGAGCTGTGTGTTTTGTCAAGAGACACGCCTGCTCAGTTGTCATAACTGAATAAGCACCTGAGACTGGAGTGGCATGGAGTTTTAAAGTTATGTTCTGAGTTCAGGAAAAAGGTAACATTGTTAAACACAGTAAAATGAGGTGCACGTGGCAAAGTGTCTACAACCCCTGAATGGTGTGAATGCTGTTTGTGAATGAAAGCAGTTTACCTTTTTGTTTGATTAAATTACAGGACTAATGTGCATTTGTGAAAAATAACTTTGAATACTTGGACCAATGTGTGTTCTTATGAAACAAACCAGAAATACATTATTGTATCCAAAATTGTCATTTTTACCACAGTCAGGCATCTGAAGTGTACACAGTCAACAGTTCAGCTATGATTGCTTGTTATGGGGGCTGTCTGTGGATAGGAATGTCTGACTCCACTGTCAATATCAACTTAAACAGTTATCAGTCTGTATGTAGGATTAGTGCGCATTTGTGTAAAGCAGGCATTTTTTTTTTACAACAGTCCAACATTTGAAGTATACAGTGTCAAGTGGCTGTAATTTTTGGGTATGGACATTTATGGAATCCAATAACAGCAGTTCAGATGGTCTTAAATCAGGAAGATGAATCCACAAGAACATGTGCATTTATTGGTAGCCCCCCAAAAAATGTGTGTGGGGGTGGTGAGTCCATGGTTTATAAACCACACGGCTACAGATACACCTAATCTGTCATTGGATGCATGTATTCCAAGTATTGCATAAGCTACAGCCATTGCTCAGTGTTTCCTTGCTATACCATGAACAGGTCAGGTCACTCCACATACCTATATGGGTTCCAATGAAGTGCTCAGACTATCACAAATTAAAAATAGTTTCAAAAATTAACTTTTTTAATTTTGCCAGTAAATGTTGTGCGAGATAGTGCTACACCATGGACTGGAAGTTTGCCCTTTTTCCAATGTAGTGTTAGTATATACAAGTAGCAGGCCCACCTGAAGGATTCCAAGAATGTCTGTAAGCAGCTAAAATTCACCATTGGAAAGGTCAAAAGCAAAGTTCAATCGCCTTACTAAGTCTAGAGTGATGCAGCTGTTCTAAGGGGTCTATATTGAATTAGTGAATGCTTAGAGAAGCGAACACTAATTCATTGACCTCTTTTAAGCAAAAGCTTACAATCCCGAACATCCGGAACAGCAATTATTTCACAGGGCAAAAAATCGCTGGGCTGGTTTCGGGAGTTTGCCATTTCCTCCACTGTGGTGTGATCTCAGAGTTGGTATATTTAAGTGGGAAGCCCCCCACATTATATAATGTTTTAATTTTTTTTTATTTTTTTTTTTTTTTTTTTTTTATGTGGACCAGCAATTTTTTTTCCCTGGAAAACAAATCGCTGTTCCGGGTATTTGAGATTTTAAGCTTTCGCTTAAAAATGGTCAGTGAATTAGCGTCCGCTAATTCAGTATAGACCCGTTCTAGGGATCCCATCTCCTAAAGATCACTCTCCTGTATTGTCCACCAGCTGCTCTGGATTCCTTCTACTGTGTACCCTCAGCGCTTTTACTCTGGTTTCATAATCCTCATCCTTTAGACAGCTATTTTTGTAAAACTGCCTGAATTTTGTCAAGAGTGTTTTGATTCAGTAAATGCTTCTCTTGTTGTAAATATTTAAATTTGTTGTCCTGTTTTAATACAAGCACTCTTCATTGTGTCCTTCAATTTAGCAGGTTAGGTTGGAGGTAAGGTTTTGAGTTATAATCTAGCACTATGGCTTATAATATGAACATTTTGTTTTGTTTTTCTTGTTTTGTTGCCCACTTCTGAGTAGTTTGCCTGTCACATGCAGTGTTTCCCTTAACTTTCAATGTAATTTCAACAGTTGTATGGTTATGCCTTCCACGGGTCCATTACTCCAGGGCTTGGTTGTCTTTGATTTTTTTTTAATAGTTTTTTGCCTCCATACCCACCAGCTGTCATGCCTCCTCCCATTCAGATATGACCCATTTGTTTCAGTACCAGGGAATTTAATCTAGTATCTGGGCAAGAGCTATCTGGAGGGAACCATGGTGATGCTCTATACTCTTGCTGGCATCCCAGCAGTGAGGGTATCTATTGACCTGACTGGAATGGGTAGTCCACATCATTATGGTACCCCATGATGTCTTCTCCATTTGAGTGCATACAGATACAATTTGAAGGCTATCGCCCATCTGTGGTTTAGTGTGCATAATGGTAGTCCATGGCCATGTCTTTGATTCTCAGCCCCTCTTCCGAGGGACTTGTGGAGTACGTGTCTTTGTCTGTGTAGCATTTTTAGTGGCACATCACTGAGCTTCTATGTTTGCTTTTTGTGTAATTTATTTCTGGCTTCATATGAATTCTCTTCATAATTGGTGTGTCAGCAATTTTTTGTGCATTTTTTTTTTTACTGAGGAAAATGTCAAGTTTGTGCAGGCAGGTAAAGCCAATATATGAACTCTTTTTGGCTTTTGTCTTCAGTGACCATCTAAATTAATTCCTCTGTTTTTTTTCTGTCATTGGAAGCTACCAAGGGGAAGAGGTGAGAGTTGGAGGGATCAGAGTTTAAAACTGTGGGTAGATTTTCTAATGCTGCCACTATCCTGTGGTGTAGTACATCTTGGGTCAAGCCCATTGCTGTTGCACACATTCCACATCTGCAGTGGTCACTTAAGGTGCAAGACCTTCATGGATGTTTTTTGTCATACTCCTGTAGCCCTTATGCAGCCATCCAGTTCTACGTGCTCACCTAGATGGTGCTTGTGTAGCTGGACCAACTTAGTCCCCTCCACCACAGATCATTGAGCCAAGCTCAGGCACAAATTCTAATATCTCCCTGAATGCCTTCTTCAGTCAAGCCACTACCTGAAGCCATGTCATCAGGACTGTAGATGAAGCTTTGTCTCTGTCCACTAGAGAATCAGCATTTAAAGCCTGATGTTCATCGTGTTACACTGCTGCAGTCATTACACTTGGGTTATCCTGCCATCAGGCGGTTCCCCAGTTGGCCTGAGTTCCAAAGTCTTGGTCCGGTGTTGGTTGCTGTCGCCTCCTCCCTGACATCAGTGCGACAGGGGTATATAAGATGCAGCCGATGCCATTTTCTCCAGTTTTTCTTGCCGCGCGGTGCCCGAAGCAAAAGCAGTTCGCAAGTGCCGGTCGACTGTCTCCTGAGATTTTCATTCCGAATCCAGAACCGAAGTCTTCTACAAAGCTAAGTACCCCGTTGGGGAAACTTTTTCTTGCCTCAGACCGATGTCAGTAAAAGTTAATAACTGTATTTCTTGTGGGAAGCAAACACTTCACAAAGATTTCTATTCCTATTGCATCCCATGCCTAGGCCCTGACCACGACGTCACTGGTTGTCGGTTTTGTGCTAGGTTTAACAAGCGCACTACTAAACGTCGGTTTGATTTTGCCCGACATTATTTTGGTAGAAAGTTCAATTATACCATGCCGTCAGAACTTCCGACGACCGGAGTACACAAAAAGCGCAAAGACAAAGATAGGCATCCGAGGCCCAAAACTGACGACGAAGCCTCTTCTAGGCCAGTCACCGGTTCTCCGGTTTTCAGCAAGGCACCTTCGCAGCCCCTGACTACCGCTTCTGTAGAACCACAAGCCGCCTCTGACTCCCACGTGGAGGTGGCTGGGCCTTCGGAGGCATAAGTTCTTCAGCCTACCGAGACTAACCTTTCAGAGGGATCCGGAGTAGCTGAGCAACCCACAGCTACAGAGGGTGTCTTCAGACCTACTCAGTTAAGCATTAAACCCTCAGCTAAGTCTAAGCCTCCTTTAAAGTCAAAGAAACAAATGCAGCATTCTCCAGGACAGAACTCCATGCCTAAGAAACAAATGCTCAAAATGGCCGAAGACCTAATCACTCTGATCAGGGGGTCCCATCCCCCTCCTGATAAAAGGCGTAGACAGGATGCAGACTATGACTCATCCGACCAGGTGTCCATCTCTTCTGATTCATCCTCAGACCTAGGATACTCTTTCCCCCCTTATGAGGACTCTGATGCTGAGGAATCAATTCCATCAGCTTCACGCCTGAGGACTACTCCTTTGGGGAAACCCTACATACCATGAGGGAGCATTTCCACTGGGAAGGCCAGGATTACTCAAAATCCAAGAAAAGGCTCAGAGACTTCCTTTTATTACCTCAACACAGACCCCTTGCTATTCTGCCAGTGTTGGATATTATGGATGATGTGTATACTGAATCCAGCTTAAATCCTGATTCCTTACCTCCAGCCCCTGTTACACCTGACAGATACTACAGAGTCCCTGACTCACATAAATTTCTGTATAAAAGTCCTGTAGCTGACCCTGAAACTATTTCTCAGGGACCCAAAGGAGTTAAGGCCTCATCAGCCAAGAATCCAGTTCCCTCTGATAGAGATTCCAGAGCATTAGACAGATGGGGAAAGAAAGTATATACGTCTGCAACTTTAGCAATGAGAGCCTTAAATTGCCAGTTTCACATACTAAAATATCAGCAATTTTTACTGTCTCAGTTAAAACAAAAAATGCTTCCAGAATCAGATCCTCCTAATTAAAAAGAAATGCAGGATTTATTGCATGCAGCTGAACAAGTGGGAAAGCATACTTTGCAATGTGGTTTTGATTCTCTAGAGGCCTCCTGCAGAGCAGCAGTTACAGACTCTGTCATTAGAAGACATGCTTAGTTAAAAGAACATACGTTACCAGATCATGTTAAAGCAAAATTATTGGGTGCACTTTGCAGCAGGGTGTGTTATTTGGAGTTAAGGCAGAAGAGGTATTAAAGAAAATGGAGGATAAGGCAAAATCTATGCAAACTGTGAAGGATGTCTTTACAGGTTCAGCCTCCTAGATTTAGCAGAAACTGGCCAACTAAGAATTGGTCCTTTCCAATTACAGACAGACCTCAAAGGGGAAGATACAGACGTCCAAGAGGTAGAGGTCAAACACAAGGTCCTTACAGGCCTCGGCAATGGGTTGCATCAGGCCAGAAAGAAGGGGAAGACAGGCCCCAACCATATAAAAAGCAGCTCCAATGACTTCCCACTACAGCTGCCAAACAAATCCTTCTTGGCTGCCCCCTTGGGAGGAAAACTGGCACTCTTCTACTACAATTGGCAAATGATCACCAAAGACAAATGGGTTCTCAACATTGTATTTCAAGGTTACAGGTTCCACTTTCACACACTGCCAAGGTTAAAAGGAATGCCAAATCTGCCACCAAATCAATGGGCAGAGGCTCAAAAACAAATTACAGCACTCATGGATATGAGAGCTATTCAAAAGGTACCATCACAGGAGCAAGGACAAGGATTGTAATCAAGACTCTTTCTGGTACCCAGAAAGGACAAAGCCTGGAGGCCCATTCTGGATCTTTCATCTCTAAACACTTACCTGGATGTTCCAAAATTCAAAATGTTGACATTACAGCAGCTTCTTCCCATGCTGGGCAAGAAAGCTTGGCTCATGACTTTGGACCTCAAAGAGGCATACCTGCATGTCCCCAGAAGATACCTCAGATTCATAGCTGGTTCAATGCACTACCAATCCTCTGCACTGCCCTTTGGCTTATCTACTGCGCCCAGGGTCTTCACAAAGTGCCTGGCACCAGTAATTGCATTTTGCAGACAGAAAGGAATTCAAATTTATGTGTACCTGGACGACTGCCTGATTCAAGCAGAGAGCAAGGACATTCTTCTAAAGCATCTGGCGTTTGTAAAAAAGTTATTAAGTTGCCTGGGGTACACAGTAAACGAAAAGAAATCAAAACTAGTGCCCTCACAAGAGATTATATTCCTGGGTGCCAGCTTGAACACAACGGCCCAGATGGCTTATCTCACGCCAGACAAACAAGGACAACTGACTCAATACTTTCAATTGATGGCAACAAAGACCCAACTCCCTGCAAGAAAAATTCTGCAGGCCTTGGGTTACATGGCATCCGGCATACTACTAATTCCGTATGCCAGACTGCATATGAGGAAACTACAATGGCACCTACAGAATGTATGGTCTCAACACTGTCAAAGTTTGGAAACAGTTATACCACTAATCCCTTGCCTTCAACAGGAGTTTCAGTGGTGGGCTCAAGCTTGTCAACTCAACAAGGGACAGCCTTTTACACAACCCACAGCCAGGCAAACACTGACAACAGATGCATGGGATTAAGCCTGGGAGCACACATGGCAGGCAAATGTATTCAGGGTACGTGGCCCGCAGAACAAAGGCATCTTCACATCAATCAAAAAGAGATGCTAGCTGTACAAAATGCGCTTATAGCTTTCAAGGACCTGCTGCATCCAGGACAACTACTACTAAAGACAGACAATAAACAAGCATGGGGGCACTCACTCCTACCCCCTATGCAGACAAGCTGTGACCTTGTGGAACACAGCTATAAACCTTCAAGTTCATCTGCAAGCACAATTCCTGCCAGGAGAGAAAAACACACTGGCAGATGACTTAAGCAGAAACATCATGGATCCCCACGAATGGGAGTTGAATCCACAAATATTCAGAATGATAACACAGAAATGGTGGAGCCCGGACATAGATCTGTCTGCATCCCCAATAAACAGCCAACTACAAACATTCTGCACAAGGAATTACCATCCACAAGCATGGAAAGTGGATGCCCTCTCATTCAGCTGGGACAACCTACAAGTATACGCTTTCCCACCACTACCTCTCCTGCCAAAGATACTCATAAAAGCCAGGCAGGAAGAGCCAAAGATGATCCTGATTACACCAGACTGGCCACGCCAGCACTGGTACCCAATCTTAAGGAGCTTAGCACAAGAACCGCCCTGGATTTTGCCTCAAACCCTACATCTGCTGACTCAGCACAACAAACAAATACTACACAGCCAGCTAAAGACCTTAAACCTAGCTGCATGGAAGATTCATTAGTCAAGCAAGCAATGCCTCTCTCCAAAGCTGTTATGGATGTCATTCTGGAGGCCAGAAGGCCTAGTACCAGTAAAGCCTATTCGGATAAATGGAAGAGATTCTGTGCCTGGAACCAAGCTCACAGCCTTGACCCTCTTGTCCCAAACATTCCTCGGATACTACAATACTTAACTGAGATGCTGGACAAAGGACTCTCCTTCTCATCCATCCAGATCCACGCCTCTGCCATCTCTGCTCATTACAACACGGATCCACCAATTTTCTCTAATCCTCTGTTAAAACAGTATCTCAGAGGGGCTAAAAACATAAGACCGCCCTGTAGAGCACCTACTCCAACTTGGGACCTCAACTTTGTTTTGGAGAAGCTAACTTTACCTCCTTTTGAGCCAGCCAACACAGCAGAATTAAAATATATCTCTTGGAAAACTGCTCTGCTCCTGGCAATAACATCAGCACGAAGAGTTTCAGAATTACAGGCACTAATGGCAGTGGAACCTTTCCTCATTTTCCACCAGGACAGGGTGTCTTTAAGAACTAACCCTACTTTTATACCAAAGGTGGTATCCAGTGTGGCTCTAAACCAAACTATTCACCTGCCAACTTTTTATCCTAAACCACAGAATAAAGTGGAGAGACTACTGCACTCTTTGGACATTCACAGGCAGTTATGCTTCTACTTGGACAAAACCAAAGCTTTCAGAAAATCTGAGCAATTATTGGTAGCATATTCTGCAGGAGCACAGGGAAAAGCCATTTCAAAACAGACTATTTAAAATGGATAGGACATTGTATACGTTTCTGCTACACATACCATGGAAAACCTGTACCTAGCAGCATTAGATCTCACTCCACCAGGGCAACAGCCACTTCAACTGCCTACCACAGGGGAGTACCTACCAAGGATATTTTGGAAGCAGCAACTTGGAGTTCTGTACATACCTTCACCAAGCATTACCATCTGCCTCTATACTCTAAATCCAAAGCTGGCTTTGCCACTGCAGTGCTGCAGGGCCTTATAGCCACCCCTAATGCCTTATAGAACCAGCCACCCTTCCTCAGCTTTGGGATTCTACCCAAATGTAATGACTGCAGCAGTGTAACACGATGAACATAGTACAGTTTTTGTACCTACCATAAATGTAGATGTTCGAGTGTATACACTGCTGCAGTCCAGGTTACCCTCTCTCCTTCCCCTCTTATTGGCTGGTACGTACCTATGTCTTCTACCCTTACTACCTATGGGGAGTATTTGCTGGTAGCTGTAAGTTGTTTTTTGCTTTTCTTATGTATGTTTTATTAGCAATTGGAATTGCCTACCTATTTAGAGGCACCTGATATCTGGGGCAAGAAAAACTGAAGAAAATGGCGTCGGCTGCATCTTATATACCCCTGTCACACTGACTGATGAGGGAAGAGGCGACAGCCACCGACGCCGGACCAAGACTTTGGAACTCAGGCCGACTGGGGGAACCGCCTGACGGCAGGATAACCCAAGTGTAATGACTGCACCAGTGTATACACTCGAACATCTACATTTATGGTAGGGTCAAAACTGTACTTTGTCCTGAGCTTCTAAACAAACACTTGAAGGTGCTAGCACATATCAGGAATGGCCACATTAGATATGTGCATGTGATTATGCCTTTGTTCAATGGAATGGCCTTTGCTTATACTGGCAACACTCAGATAATCTCATGCATATACTTTCTCCCCACTTTTAGACACAGGTCAGTGTTTTGAGTAAGTTCCCAGTGTTTTTTATTTGTTTATGTTCCCAGTAGAATGAGTGTTTAATTCTAGGGAAGAAAAAATCTGATTTGGCATGTCATATAATATGTAGTTGGAGATTAGTATCTTAAATATTACTGTATTCCATGGCAAACACCAGAGTAAATGCAATCGGTACGGCAGTAGATCTGACTGTTCTTTACTTAGAAGCTGCATTGTCTAAGTAAGCTGTCAGTTCTAGTCTCTCTGATTTATTTCTTGTTGCCAGCAAAGATCATTTTGGTTCCAGGAATCTATTTCTTAGGATGTTTCAAGTATTCAAATAGTATCTTTATTCTAATTTATACCTTTACTTGGGTTTACATCTTTGTCAGAAATCACTTTAACTTTACCAGTTTGGCATCCATTGAGGCCGTACAAATTGGGACCAGTCTCTTGTACCCCCCCCCCCCCCACCACCAAGAGTTCCAGCTTTGAGCAAACGTGTGAGTGAAGATCTTGCTATTTTCAGTATCACCAATGGTATCTGCTGGCTACAAGCTTGAGGAATGCAGTTGACACAGGCTGCAGCTTCTTCAGCAGTTTGCTTGCAGTCACTATTTATAAGGGATTTCTGTTGCTGTCTTTCTTCCAGTCCGATGGCCAAAGTAGAGCATCCCCTCCAACACACACATGGCTGATGCTACCTTCCCCTGGAAGATTGCATCCACCCACACCACCTTTAGTTCTTTCTTGCTGCAGGTATATGTGTGTACTGTACATATAGTGTCCATCAGACATCTGTATAAGCTTGTTGTTTCAGACTATACAAATACTACACTGGGGACAATTTTTCTCTAATTTATCATGTCATATTTTATCTGTTGTTTTTATAGTATCTTGTCAGTGAACAGACATATAGTCCTCCATGTGATATGTTCACCCCAGAGACGCTTCACCCCAGAGACGCTAAACAGGTGTACTTGTAAAAGTCATATCTTACACAGGGACTTTATCTGCCAGTGTTTATACTGTTTAGGGACTGATTATAGTGTCCCTAATTGCTGGTTTATTAGGGCTTTTGTCATCAGATGATTCAGAGAATGGAACTAGCACTGTAGTCATACCCAGACAAAAAGGTAATTTTTTTCCTAATTGTTTGCTATCTAGTCTTCATAACGTCGAGCATATCATGTCCACAGAAGTGCTCATGCAGACCCTGACCCCAGCATTTGCTAGTACTGAGATCTCTGACGTTGCTGTCCTGGAGATCACTATGCCCTCCTGGACTGGCGACATGGTGATTCCTTCAGAAGTCAATACAGTCCCCAAGCTTCCAGCTGTGAGCACACTTTAGTAATTATGGAAGGGAAGGGTAATATCCCTACAATGAAAATTAGAGAGATTTTCAGTAGCCATAAGTTGTGATCTGGATTGTTCCACCCAAATGCTTATAAACTGGCAGACACTCCTCACCCCTCAAAGACCCATGCATCGGAGCCAAGGACATCTGCCAAAGTACACCAACTGTCACTTAGTGGGGTTCCTGCTCTTCCACCCCAGCCTTCCCATGACTAGTTACAGCCGGCACAAGATGTTTGACAGTTTAAAGTGGACAGTCGTATCCTTATTTTGATACCACATTAGTCTGTCGGTTTGGTCTGGTTTTCAGAGTACAGATAAATACTCAAATGGAGAAATTTCATTATTGGCATCTGATCTGCCACAACCAGATATCTCTGTGGCAGCCACTATCCTGAAAAGCAGGCCCAAGGCATTTAGACCTCTGCTGTCCACTATCTTTCTTCAGCCTGAACTGCTCAGGCCTACTGAATCTATTCCTAGCACCCTCTCAGGATGTGATAAGACTGACACAAGACTTTTTTTTTTCTTAAGGACCTGCAGCCTCAGGCAAATCAGCCTTCATTTTCAGGTGTTCCTCCCCAAAATGTAAGAAGGAATCCCCCTCCCCCTTTGAGAAATGATTTCTCAGCCTCAGGCAGACAGACTGGGTTATGCAGATAAGATGTACTCTCCCCTGTCTTGTATGTTAGGCACCAGGGATACTTTATCCTCTTCTCCACCAGAAGATCTTTCATTTAGAGGCACCATTATCAGAATGAAGGATTTCTTCTAAACTAAGGAGTATTCCAGTTCTTAGAAAAGATGTATAGAGCTTCTGGGTTTACCAGAACCAGTACCTTTAGTTGTTTCTCCAGCTATCAAAGCAATGGAAAATGTATTTACCATTATATCAGTTGAGCTGAATTCCCCAGCACCTTTTCCTAGGAAGCGCAACAGCTTCTATAGGGTTGTAGACTCCTCTAAGTACCTCGGAAAGATATCAGTTGCTTTTCCACATGGTGTCAATGGATCCAGTAAAGGATCTTCTGGGGCGCCAACCAAGAATTCCATCCCCAGTGAGAGGAAAAGCAGATAAATTGATTTACTGAAAAGCAAGCTTACATCTCTGCCACCTGGACCTTCACTGCCCTGAACTGCCAGATTTGTATGCAGGTTCCCAGGGACTGTCCTGTCTCAAGTCAAGTAGAGAGCAGAGGAGATGGAAGACAAAGCCCTGAGATGTAAAGTGTTAGATTTTTGCAACTTCTGTTCACAGTTGGAAAGAACTCTATCAAACTTGACTGCTGTAGTGGATTAATCATGCTCGGTGGCAGCATTGGTGTCTATCATGCAGAGACATGCTTGGTTGAGGACACAACACCTGCCAGAACGTATGAAAACACAGATTCATAGCACCCCATTAGACAAGGAGCTGCTGTTCGACCCCCCCCCCAGCAGCTAAACAGGTGTTTAAAAAATGAGGAAAAGCAGAATACCATGCAGTCAGTGAAACAACTGTTTCACCCCAGTCTGCTACATGCAGTAGAAATGGCTATATTCAGAATTGTCCCTGTCACCACAAGCAAGATAGAGGAAAACAGCATATGGAGAAAAGAGGTTAGTTTAGAAAAAGTAGGAAAAAAGCAAGCTGACTGAAAGGGATGGTGGGGGGACCCTTGGGAGTTGACACCTCAAATGAACTACTATGCGTCGTGTGAGCTTATGCCTCTCAAAACCCATTCCAACCCGCACCTTCCCCTCAGTGCATCTTGCATTCTTAGGGGAATGTTCTGAGAGGTCATTTGAGCAGAGAAGAACTAGACCCTCGGGCCAAAGTACTAAATGGGAAAATGTAGACATACTTCTGGGCTTGGTCCAGAGGTGAGTTATACCAGAAATAAACTAAGCAAATTTTGCACCAGCATGGGGGTCTAGGCAACAGATGCCTTCTCCATTAGTTGTATGAGCCTGTTTCTATACAGCCTTCCTCCAATGCCTCTTCTCCTCAGGGTAATTCAGAAGATAAAGGAGGGTAAACCACAAGTGCTACTGTGACAGCACCCTTTTGGCCAAGGCAGTACTAGTACTTTCTCCTACTGAACATAGTAAGGATGGAACCTTTTTTTACTGCCTCAGCTTGTGGACCTTTTATCATAAAATTGGTTCATTCATACACCCCAGACTCTAAAGCTGAAAGCATGGATAAGCTAGCACTCTTGCCCTTTAGTTACTTGTTTGCTGAGGATATGATTGCTATTATGAAGGAGGCTGGATAACCAAATACAAGGAAATAATTTATACCAAAATGAGAGAGTTTCACATCATGGTGCCAGAGAGAGAACCTGGACCTTAAGATGCCTTGTGCTTATGGTCTTCAAATATGATTTACTAGACCTTTATAAAACAGGATTATCGTATGCCTCATTAAAAGTATATTGTGTCTGCTATTTCTGCCTTCCCTAGGATACCCCTTTAATTCTTGCTATCAGTAAAACAGTTCCTTAAATGGATAGTTCACATAAGGCACCTGAGGTGGAAATCTCCCCTCCATGAGGCCTAATATAATTGGAAAAGTTAACATTACCACCATGTGTGTCAGCAGTTGCAGCGTCCCTTAGAAGCTTGACTTGAAAGACTGTTTTCCTGGTGGCCTAGTATCTCCTGGGAGAATATTGGAATTAGAAGTGCTTGTGTACAAGTAACCTTTTGGCATCTTGCACAAAGACGGAGTGACCCTGTGCAACAACACCACCTGCATCCTGAGGATAGTGACAGAAGTCTCATTAAATCAGGTCATATACCTGCTGGTGTTGTATCCTACCCCACAAATGAAAAGGATCTTAAATACCCTGGATGTGCATAGATAACTAAGAATGTTCTTCGTGTTTCACTGTTGCAATCATCGCACTTGGGTTATCTGCCTGCAGGTAGCCCTCAGTCGGCCCAAATACCAGAGTTTTGGGATTTCTGCTTCAGATGCTGTCGCCTCTTCCACGATGTCAGGTCATCAGGGGTATAAAACATGCAGCCGATGCCATTACATCAGTCTTTCTTGCCAAGAAGGAGCCCGAAGCAGAAGCGGTTGGCAAGGCTGGTCGGCCGCTACCTGAAATTTTCATTTTTCGAGTTTCAAACCTGAAGTCTTCTAAAGCCAAGTACCTCGTTGGGGGTTCTTTTTTCTTGCTCTAACTGATGTCAGAAAAAATTAACAATTGTCTTGCCTGTGGAAAGCAAATACCTCACAGAGATCTTCATTCTTACTGCGTCACCTGTTTAGGCCCAGACCACAACATCCCTCACTGTCGGTTTTGTGCCTTGTTTAATGCCCGAACCATTCGTCGTCTGGCTATTTTTGTAGCTAAATTCTTTCGCTCTCGTTCTCCGTATTCCAAAATGGCTTCGGTAAGCCATCCGACTATCGATCTTCCAAAAAAGTGCAAAGACAGAAACAGACCGCATAGGTTCAAAACTACCGACGACACTTCCGTTAAGCTAGACACCAGTCCGCCGATACTCAGTGAGGCGCCTTTGCAGCCCTGATGCCAACTTCTGCAGGCTCCATAGTCAAAGAAGCATCTCTCAGCATACTCCGAATGGGTCTCAGCATAAGCCTGCAAATCTGTAGATGTCTTTACCTTTGATGGGTTTGGAGCCGCTCTGCATGCACCGGCTTCTGAGGGTGTATTCCGGCCTACCAATATTCATATTAAACTGACAATTTCATTTTCAACTAAAACTACTGAGTTTCTCAAACCCAGATTTCGCACTGCGCCTAGAAAACCGACGTCCAAAGCGCATTCTCAAGCTCCCGTGCCACAAAACAAATGCTTAGAATGGCTGAAGACCATATTACTGGAATTAGGGGAAGCCAGCCTTCCCCTGCTAAAAGACAAAGAATTGAATTTCCTTCTGATTCTTCAGACCAGGAGTCTGATGACTCTGACCCTTCTGATTACCAGGACATACCCTTCTCTACCTATGAGGATTCAGATGCAGAGGAATCCATTCCCTCTGCCACCCCTCCAGAGGATTTTTCTTTTGGTGAAACCTTGCATACCTTAAGAGATCATTTCCGCTGGGAATGTCAGGACTATCCTCAGTCCAAAAAGAGACTCAGGGAATTTTTAGATTTGCCTCATCACAGGCCTTTAGCTATACCCCCTGTCCTGGATATTGTAGATGTCTTCATGGAGTCCAGTGTTACTAATGACACTTTACCACCAGCTCCTAGAAAACCTGGCAGGTACTACAGAGTACCTGACTCTCTCAAATTTCTCTCTAAGAATCCTACTGCAGATGCAGAGACCATTTCCCAGGGACCTAAAGGCATTAAGGCTACTACAGCAAAAAACTTAACCCCTTCAGACAGGAATTCTAGAGCTTTAGACAGGTGGAGTAAGAAGGTATATACCTCTGCAACTCTTGCCATCAGGGTTTTGAATTGCAAGTTTCACATGTTGAAGTACCAGCAACATGTTATGGAACTAATTAAACAAAAATGGTGTTCCTTCCAGATTGTGCATAAAATAAAGATTTACAAGATTTACTGCATTCTGCAAACCAAGTTAGTAAACATACTTTGCAGTGTGGGTTTGATGCCTTAGAAGCATGTTGCAGGACTGCTGTCACTGGGTCTGTACTGAGAAGGCATGCTTGGCTAAAGGAGCAAGTCTTGCCAGACCATGTCAAAGCAAAATTACTAGATGCTCCATTAAATCAGGAGCGTTTGGCACAAAAGCAGAAGTAGTTCTTAAAACGATGGAAGAAAAAGCTAAATCTATGCAAACCGTCAAAGATTTCTTACAGGTGCAGCCACCTAGATTCAGTAGGCATTGGCCTTCAAAAAACTGGTCCTTTCCAGTCCCTCTCAGGCCTTCTCAGTCCAAACCCAGGGGAAACAGACCACCAAGACTACAGTCTCAGGGTATGCAGAGATCTAAACAATGGAGTGTTTCCACCTCAAAACCAGGGAGTGGTAAGCCACCCCCTTATGGAAAAATGTTCACAATGACTTTCCAATTATCCTTCCCAGCCATGCCCAAGTATTTGCACCCCTAGGAGGAAAACTCGCCCTTCATGCAGAAAACTGGATGAACATTACTCAGGAACGATGGGTTCTAAACATTGTATCCCAGGGATAAAGTTTCTACTTCCACTCAATGCCAACCCCAAGCGGGTTGCCAGACCTTCCTCCAAACCAGTGGGCAGAGGCTCAAAAACAAGTACTTTCCCTTCTCCATATCAGGGCTATTCAAACTGTTCCAGTAGAACAAAGGGGACAGGGTTTCTACTCCAGACTGTTCCTGGGGCCCAGAAAAGAGAGCTCTTGGTGCCCTATCCTGGATCTATCAATTCTCAACACCTTTCTGGTGGTCCCAAAATTCAAAATGCTTACACTGCAACAGCTTCTTCCTATGCTAGCCAAGGATGTCTGGTTAGTCACCCTAGACTTAAAAGAAGCTTATCTGCACATCCCCATAAGGGAGTCTTGCAGGAAATATCTACATTTCAAAGCAGGCTGTATGCACTATCAGATGTTCTTCGTGTTTCACTGTTGCAGCCATTACATTTGGGTAATCCTGCTGGCAGGTTGCCTTCAGTCAGCCTGAATTCCAAAGTCTTGGGTCCTGCATCCGGCTCTTCCCTGACATCAGGGGTATAAAAGAAGCGGCCGACACCATTTTCTTCAGTCTTTCTTCCCGCGTGGTGCCCAAAGCAGAAGCAGTTCGCAAGTGCCGGTCGGCCGACTTCTGAGATTTTCATGTTTGAACTTCAGATCCGAAGTCTTCATTAAAGCTAAGTACCCTGCTGGGGGAAACGTTTTTGTTGCTCCAGACCAATGTCAGAAAAAGTTAATAATTGTATTTCTTGTGGAAAGCAAATACCTCATAAGGACTTTCATTCCTACTGTATTCCATGCCTAGGCCCTGACCATAAGGTTTCAGGTTGTCTGTTTTGTGCTAGATTCAACCAACACACTATTAAGTGTCGATATGATTTTGCATTAAACTATTTTGGATGCAGGTTTAATTATCCAGAAATGTCGTCTGATAGCCATCCAACAACTGGAGTTCACAAAAAACGCAAAGAAAATAAAAAGGATAGGCAACTGAGGCCCAAAGCTGACGACGAAGCTTCTCCTAAGCCAGTCGCCGGTTGTCAGTGAGGCACTTTTTCAGCCCCCGATGCCCGCTACTTTAGAGTCGCAGGCCGCTAGCGACTCTCACGTGGAGTCAGCTATGCCACTGGAAACTCAAGGTACTGGAGCCTCGGACACTGTTCCTTCAGATGAGTCTGGAGCCTCTGAGCAGGCACCGGCTTCTGAGGGTGTTTTCAGGCCAAAACATCTATACATTAAACCGACTTCAAAGGCAAAGACTAAAGCACCTTCAAAAACGAAGAAACAAACTCAAGAGCCATGTAGCCAGACTTCCATGCCCAAAAAACAGATGCTCAAAATGGCCGAAGGCTTGATTACCTTGATCACGGGTACCCATCCCCCTCCTGATAAGAGGCCTAGGCAAGAGACGGACTGTAAATCTTCAGATCAGGTTTCTGTTTCTTCTGATCAGGAATATTCTCTTCCCCCCTATGAGGATTCTGATGCTGAAGAATCTATTCCTTCAGCTTCTCCTCCTGAGGACTATACTTTTGGGGAAACCTTGCATACCATGAGGGAGCACTTCCACTGGGAGAGCCAAGATTTTTCTGAATCTAAAAAGAGGCTCAGGGACTTCCTTTTACTAACTCAACACAGGCCTGTAGCCAATCCACCTGTGTTAGACATCTTAGATGTGTTTTCAGAGTCTAGCCTGACCCCTGACTCTTTACCCTCCAGCAACTGTTAAGCCTGACAGATATTACAGGGTTCCTGACTCTCATAAATTCCTTTTCAAAAGCCCTGCTGCAGACCCAGAAACTGTTTCACAGGGTCCCAAAGGCATTAAGGCTTCTGCTGCAAAAAACCCTACCCCCTCTGACAGAGATTCTAGAGCACTGGATAGATGGGGAAAAAAGGTTTACACATCTGATACCTTGGCTATAAGGGCCTTAAACTGTCAGTTTCATATGCTCAAATATCAGCAACATTTCATGGCATTGCTTAAACAGAAAATGTTGTTAAACTCTGAATGTGCAGAAAACAAGGAAATGCAGGATATATTGCATGCAGCTGAACAAGTTGGAAAGCATACTTTGCAATGTGGTTTTGATTCTCTGGAGGCCTCCTGCAGGGCCGCAGTTAGTGGTTCTGTAATTAGGAGGCATGCTTGGTTAAAGGAACAAAATCTGCCTGATCACGTCAAAGTTAAATTATTAGATGCACCTTTACAGCATGATGCTTTGTTTGGTGTTAAGGCAGAAGAGGTGTTAAAGAAAATGGAGGACAAAGCTAAATCTATGCAAACTGTCAAAGATTTTTTACAAGTACGGCCACCTAGGTTTAGTAGACACTGGCCTACAAAAATTGGTCCTTTCCTGCCACAGACAGACCTCAAAGGGGCAGATCCCAGCCGCAAGTTTCATACAGGTCAAAGCGATGGAGTGCTTCTACCTCCAAAAGTGGAGAAGACAAATCACAACCTTACAGGAAACAGTCCCAATGACTTCCCCCTGCCTGTGCCAAGCACTTATCTCCTGGCAGCACCCTTAGGGAGGAAAATAGCACTTTTTTCTCAAAATTGGCACATTATAACCCAAGACAAGTTGGTTCTAAACATAGTATCACAAGGCTACAAGTTTCACTTCCATACCCTGCCAAAGGCAAATGATTGGCCAGATCTGCCAAAAAATCAATGGACAGAGGCACAAAAACAAGTCTCATCCCTCATGGACATGGGGGCCATCCAACAAGTACCAGAGCAAGAGCAGGGACAAGGATTTTACTCAAGACTGTTCTTGGTACCCAGAAAAGACAAAACCTGGAGACCAATACTGGACCTATCTGTCCTAAACACATGCATGGATATACCAAAATTCAAGATGTTGACCTTACAGCAGCTTCTGCCCATGCTGGGCACGAAGGCTTGGCTTGTGACTTTAGACCTAAAAGAGGCATACCTGCATGTCCCAATCAGACAGTCATGCAGAAGATACCTCAGATTCAAGGCTGGCTCAATGCATTACCAATTCTCTGCACTGCCCTTTGGCTTATCTACTGCTCCCAGGGTCTTTACAAAGTGCCTGGCACCAGTAATTGCATTCTGCAGACAAAGAGGAATAAAAATATATCCTTACTTGGACAACTGCCTAATTCAAGCAGAGAACAAGGACATTCTTCTACAGCATCTGGCGTTTGTGAAAAGACTTCTAACATGCCTAGGGTACAATCAATGAAAAGAAATCAAAATTAGTACCCTCTCAAGAGATAATATTCCTGGGTGCAAGCTTAAGTACAACTGCCCAGATGGCTTATCTCACGCCAGACAAGCAAAGGCAACTGACTACCTATTTCCAAATAATGGCAACAAAGGCCCAGTTATCTGCAAGAAAAATTCTGCAGGCTTTGGGCTTCAATGGCATCCTGCATCCTACTAATTCCATATGCAAGACTGCATATGAGGAAACTTCAATGGTACCTAAAAAGTGTTTGGACTCAACATTGCCACAGCCTGGAAAGAATGATTACTATCATTCCCTGCCTTCAACAGGAGTTTCGATGGTGGGCAAAGGCTTGTCACCAGAACAAGGGACAGCCATTCACATTATCCCCAGTCAGGCAAACCATAACAACAGATGCATCAGATTATGCCTGGGGGACCACATGGCAGGAAGATGCATTCAGGGCACATGGTCCGCAAACCAAATGCATCTACATATCAATCAAAAAGAGATGCTAGCTGTTCAAAATGCCCTGACAGCCTTCAAGGACCAACTTCATCCGGGACAACTACTGATAAAAACAGACAACACCATGGTCATGTGGTATATAAACAGGCAGGGGGGCACACATTCTTACCGCCTTTGCAGACTAGCCATGGCTTTGTGGGACACAGCATTGACATACCAATTACATCTGCAGGCACAATTCCTGCCAGGAAAGGAAAATACAGTGGCGGATGAACTAAGCAGAAACCTCATGGAGCCACACGAGTGGCAGCTGGATCCACAAGTCTTCCGCATGATAACAAGGAAATGGGGATTCCCGGACATAGATCTATTTGCCTCCCCTCACAACTTCCAACTAAAAAGATGCTGTACAAGGACTTATCACAAATAAGCATGGAAATGGACACCCTGTCTTTCAGCTGGAAAAACCTATCAGTATATGCCTTTCCCCTCTCTGTCTCTCCACCCCAAGGTACTCTTAAAGGTCAGACAGGAGAAGCCAAAGATGATAGTGATTGCCCCAGACTGGCCCCGCCAGTACTGGTACCCAATCCTAAGGAACTTGTCTCAATGCCCTGCTTGGACCTTACCTCAAGTACCCCGTATACTGTCCCAGCAAAACAATCAGATCCTGCACAATGAACTCAGGACTCTAAACCTGGCAGCATGGCGGATAATGTAGTCATACAAAACACACCTCTCAGTAAAGCTGTGATGCATGTCATTTTGGCAGCCAGAAGGCCTAGTACTAGAAAATCTTATGCTGAAAAATGGAAGAGATTCTGTGCTTGGAACCAGGCACAAGGAACTGATACAGCTGTACCAAATATTCCTCAGATTTTGCAATATTTAACTGAGATGCTGGACAAAGGCCTATCTTTTTCATCAGTTAAAATTCATGCCTCTGCCATTTCAGCTCATTACAATACAGAGACACCGATCTTTTCACATCCTTTATTAAAACAGTACCTCAGAGGAGCCAAGAATTTAAGGCCTCCAAGGAGATCCCCAACACCTGCATGGGACCTCAACTATGTCTTGGAAAAACTCACCCTGCATCCCTTTGAGCCAGCTGCTACTCCTGATATAAAGTTTTTATCGTGGAAAACAGCTCTGCTCCTAGCAATAACTTCTGCAAGACAAGTTTCAGAGCTACAGGCACTCGTGGCTGTGGAACCTTTTATCATGTTTTATCCAGACAGAGTTTCCCTGAGGACAAACCCAACATTTATGCCTAAGGTGGTGTCCAGTGCGGCTCTTAACCAAACTATTCATCTGCCAACTTTTTATCCAAATCCACAGAACAAGGGGGAGAGAATACTACACTCTTTGGACGTACACAGACAGCTTAGATTCTACTTGGACAGAACCAAAGTTTTCAGGAAGACAGAGCAATTACTAGTGGCATATGCTGCAGGATCACAAGGAAAGGCTATCTCAAAGCAGACTATCTCAAAGTGGATAGGCCACTGCATTCGTTTCAGCTATTTTCACCATGGCAAGTCAGTGCCTAAGGACATTAGGCCACATTCAAGCAGAGCTGCAGCCACTTCAGCAGCCTTTCTCAGGGGAGTATCAACCAAAGACATTTTAGAAGCTGCTACTTTGAGTTCAGTGCACACCTTTACAAAGCACCATCATCTGCCACTCTACTCTAAATCCAGGGCAGGCTTTGCCACTGCAGTTCTGCAGGGCCTCATAGCTGCTCCTACTGCTTGTTTAGCTCCAGCCTCCCAACCATAGCTTTGGGACTCTACCCAAATGTAATGACTGCAACAGAGAAACATGAAGAACATAGTACAGTTGTGTACACTTACCATAAATGTAGATGTTCGAGTGTATTCACTGTTGCAGTCCAGGTTACCCACCCGCCATCCCCCTTTTTTCTACTGGAACTTATCTTTCCTTCTCTGATTTATACAACCTATGTAGTGTATTTGCTTGTAGATGAAGGTAAAGTTTATATTGCTGCATATATATTTATATATATATATTATGGCTACCCTTTTAGGGGGCACCTGACATCTGGGGCAAGAAAAACTGAAGAAAATGGCGTCGGCTGCTTCTTTTATACCCCTGACACCCTGACGTCAGGGAAGAGCCGACAGCAGCTGGCGCAGGACCCAAAACTTTGGAATTCAGGCCGACTGAAGCAACCTGCCAGCAGGATTACCCAAATGTAATGACTGCAACAGTGAATACACTCAAACAATTACATTTATGGTAAGTGTACACAACTGTACTTTCTCTGCACTTCCTTTTGGCTTATCTACTGCACCCAGAGTATTCACAAAATGCCTGGCTCCAGCCATTGTATACTGCAGGCAGAGGAATATTAAAATCTACCCATACTTGAACGATTGCCTGATTCAGGCGGACAATCAGGAATAGCTACTTCAGCACCTGGCATTTGTAAAAAGTCTTCTAACTTCACTGGGATATGCCATCAACGAAAAGAAATCACAACTGGTGCCCAGCCAACAAATTGTATTCCTGGGAGCAAGCTTGAACACAACTTCCCAGATGCCATTCTTCACTCCAGAAAAGCAGGTCCATTTGACAAACTATTTCAAACTAATGGCAACCAAAACCTAGCTATCTGCAAGGAAAATACTGCAAGTCCTAGGGTTCATGGCCTCATGCTTTCTGCTAATTTCATATGCAAGACTGCATATGAGGAAACTTCAATGGTACTTAAAAAGTCTCTGGTGTCAACATTCTCAGGACCTGGAAACAATGATTCCTATCATACCTTGTCTAAGGGAAGAGTTCCTTTGGTGGGCAAAAGCATGCAACCACAACAAGGGACTTCCTTTCACTCAACCACTCGCCGCCGAAACCCTGACAATAGACGCATCAGGCAAATGCATTCAAGGCAAATGGAGCCCAGAACAAATTCTCCAGCATATCAATCAAAAAGAGATGCTACCTGTACAGAATGCTCTGACAGCCATCAAATACCTTATCCTTCCAGGACAGCTCCTGATAAAGACAGACAACTCCACCGTTGTGTGGTACATAAACAAGCAGGATGGAACTAATTCTTACCCACTCTGAAGGTTAGCCATGGCTCTGTGGAACACAGCCTTGAGCAACCAAGTGCACCTACAAGCTCAATTCCTGCCAGGCAAGCAAAATTCACTGGCAGATGACTTGAGCAGAAATCTACTGGACCCTCACAAGTAGAAACTGGAACCCAACTGATTCAAACTTCTAACGCATAGGTGGGGAACACCGGAGGTGGACCTTTTTGCCTCCCCCTAAAACCACCAATTGAGCAAATTTTGCACCAGGAACCCTCACAGCAGAGCCTGGAAGGTGGACACCCTTTCCTTTACATGGGAAAACCTCTCAATTTATGCCTTTTCTCCTCTGCCTCTCCTCTCAAAAGTGCTACACAAGATCAAACAGGACAGACCAAGGGCAATCCTTATTGCACCAGAGTCGCCATGCCAGCACTGATAACCCGCTCCTACGCAGACTGACAGCAGTGTCACCCTGGCACCTACATCGGACACCTTCTCTGCTGTCTCAGCAGGACTGACAGATTTTGCATCCACAGCTGCAAACCCTAAACCTCGCAGCATGGCTTATCCTCTGAATACACCACCAACATCCCTGCACAAACAGGTGCTGGACGTCATCCTTGAGACCAGAAGGCCTAGTACTAGGAAATCCTATGCTGAAAAGTGGAAAAGATATTGTTCTTGGAGTCAGTCTCAAGGAAAGGACACAGCTGTGCCCACCTTACCTCAAATCCTTGATTACCTAGCAGAGCTGCTCCACAGAGGCCTATCCTTCTCATCCATTAAGATTCATGCCTCTGCCATCTCAGCTCATTGTTATACTGAGCCACCTCTCTTTTCTCACCCTCTCATCAAACAGTTCCTGAGAGGAACTAACAAGTTGAGGTCCCCTAGGAGAGCTCCCACCCCAGCCTGGGACCTTAACTTTGTACTGAAGAAGCTCACACTTCCCCCTTTCGAACCTGCTGCTTCAGCAGAGTTAAAATTCCTCTTCTTGGAAAACAGCCTTACTTCTAGCTATTACTTCAGCAAGAAGAGTGTCTGAGTTACATGCACTAATGGCAGTGGAACCCTTCATTAATTTCCATGCTGACCGGGTTTCCCTCAGAACGAACCCTTCCTTTATGCCCAAGGTGGTATCCAGTGTGGCTTTAAACCAATCCATCCATTTGCCAACCTTTTCCCTAATCCTCAGAATAAAGAGGAAAGGATCCTGCACTCCTTGGATGTGCACATACAGCTCAGGTTCTACCTTGACAGGACTTAGCCTTTCAGAAAATCTGACCAGCTGCTAGTCAGCTTTGCGACAGGGGCAGAGGGCGAAGCCATTTCAAAGCAAACTATTTCTAAATGGATAGCACACTGCATCCATTTCTGCTACAAGCACCATGGAAAACCTACCCCTCTGGGGATCAGAACTCATTCCACTAGAGCAACTTCAACCACTACAGCATTTCTCAGGGGATTCCCTACCAGGGACCACCTGGAGTTCTGTACACACCTTCACCAAGCATTACCACTTGCCTATTTTTTCTAAATCCAAAGCTGGATTTGCTACAACAGTCTTACAAGGCCTGATAGCCAGCCCTAACACTTCTTGACTGCCTCCACCCTTCCTCAGCTTTGGGAATCAACCCAAGTGTGATGACTGCAACAGTGAAACACAAAGAACATAGTACAGTTGTGTACACTTAACCATAAATGTAGATGTTCGAGTGTATTCACTGTTGGAGTCCTGGTTCCCCTCTCTCCAGCCCCCTGGCTTTCTCTATCCTTTCTACCTGTCCTCTTTATGGCCATCTTTTATGGCAGGGGTATTTACTTTTTACTGGAGGTGTTCCACACCATGTAATAACTTCCTATTTTGGGGGCTCCTGACATCTGGGGCAAGAAAAACTGATGTAATGGTGTCGGCTGCATGTTTTATACCCCTGATGACCTGACGTCATGGAAGAGGCAACAGTATCCGACGCAGAAATCCCAAGACTCTGGTATTTGGGCTGACTGAGGGCTACCTGCAGGCAGATAACTGAAGTGTGATGACTGCAACAGTGAATACACTTGAACATCTACATTTATGGTAAGTGTACACAACTGTATTTTTTACCTGGAGTAGACTAAAAAAGTGAGAACAATTTATCAGTTAGCATTTGCAAATGTAAAGGAAGGCAAACCTGTCTTAAAACAGATCTCCAAATGACTGTCCAACTGTAGTTCCCTTTGGTACTGCTTCCATGACAGAGCTGTCCTAGGGTATGTAATGACCCATTCCACAAGAGCAGTAGCAGCCATCAAGGACGTCTGTAGAGGGGTCAACACCCAAGCCATTTTGGAAGCGGCTATCTGTCATTTATTTGCACCTTTTTCAGGCACTACAATTTGGACATTACATCCAGTGCTAGGGCAGGATTTTCCACAGCCATCTTACAAGGGACTTCTACATATCATCCCGGTATCAGACACCTTCTGGTTCAAGAGTTTAGGGAATCTTTGCAAAAATTAGTGTTACAGCAATGGTGAACAGTACAGTGAGCATCGTACAGCTGTGTAGGAACTTACCAGAATTGTAGCTGTTTATGTTCAGTATTGCAGCAATATTTCTCTCCTTCACCCCTGTTTTTCCTGCCTGCTACTATCCTGAGGTTGAGATAGGTACCAAACAATCTTTTTCCCCAGCTTCCCTCTTTCCCATTTGTAGAAAGTACCTTGTCCCCGGGTTTGATTAATGCATGATGAGGGAAATTTGGGTGTTCACCTGGTTGTGCTGCCATCCTTGGGGCATTTTTCACCTGGGCAGCAAGTGCTGTGGCTTCTGCCAGATCCATGCAGATTGTAGGAGCATGAAAGAACTAAATATGGTGCTGGCAGACAACTCTCGTGCACCACCGATACACTAATGTCAAGGTGTGAGGTTATCTGCCAAACCAGGAGAGGAAAGGGAGGAAATCTCATTGGTCCTTCTGTGGCATAAGCCGAAGAAGTTACCATTTCTGCAGCAGTGGATGTACTTGAACATTTACAGTTATTAAATTCCTGTATATCAATACGGTCTTTCTTATTCCTAGAGAGTATAAAGGTGAAGCCACTGCTGCTGCCACAGCATGTGGATATCCTGAAGTAGCTCAGTGGTCCTTGGTACACCCAAGCTACTTAAGTTGGTGGATTTGACCTTGATACCATTTGGATATCTTTAGCCTACGGATGTGCTACAAATCTTGAGAAATACAAGGGTTCTAGTACTACGAAATCCTGTTAGCTAAATTAAGAATGTTTTCCCTCTGATGCCAAAATAGGAATCAGGATCCAGAACTTAACAATAGGTGTCCTTGGTTCTGCAGAATCTGTTTGAGCTCATTTCCTCAGGGTTTGCTTACAGCACAAAGTGCACTTGTCAGCTGTTTCTGCCTCTCTGTTTATGGACATACTCCTCAGACAACCAAGCCAAGAGCGGCCTGAGTTTGGCTCTTGAACTTTGTCCTAGAGTCATTAACTTTACCCACCTTTGAGCATGCAGCTACTGTGAATTTCAAATTTCTAACTTGAAAGACCATTTTTAGTAGCTATTACTTTATCCAGAAGAATTTAAGAACTTTAAGTATTTATGTGCAAGGGTCCATATTTGCACTTTGACAAAAAGTGACCTTGTGGGTTAATCAGGGCCTAAGGCATTGGCAGAAATCTCTCTGAACCAAGCCATTCAGATACTTGTTTTTTCCCCCTAAATCTCACTACACACAAGAAAGAAAACTATATTCCTTGGATGTGCACAGAGGATTCAGGTTTTACCTTCACAACATCAAGAAGATTACAAAAATTGTGCAGCTGTTTTTCTTTGCTGTAGGGAAAGAGGAGTTGACAGTCTGTAAACAAATTATTTCCATATGGCTCATTCATTGCATTGATTTATGCTACAAGCACCATGGCAAGGTTCTGTCTGGTCTAGTAAGAGTACATTGTACTACAGGATCAGATAGAGTAATCATTTAGAATGTCAGGGCTCTGACTCCAGGGTCCCAAAAAGTGGTGACTGAATGACCAAAAATCCAGACTTGCATATACTAAGTCTGAGATGTCAGTTTCTCAGACTATTCCCTTTTCTCCAAGGTATGCCAGCAATCTCCTAGCTGGTATATATACGTTTTGGGAGGTGGGGGGGGTGGAGTGGCGGCTTGCTGTTCACATAGTTTAAATGAGAAGAGAGATGTTCAATATTTGTTCATCTCCTGTATTTGCTGTCTTTTTTCAGTATATTGAAACTCTGCAGTCCGAGTCTCGATGCTTCAGTAGGGATCTGCTTTAGACACCACTAGAGTCTTTTTATGGTGGGGGTAAGTACACAAGACATCGTAAAGTAGCCACCTGGTTCTCAGTTCAAACGTTTTCAAAACACTACGTTAGATCTAGACTCCAGGACCAGAACAATCCCATGGTCTTACATTGGCTAATCTTCAAGGCATTCCCTATCCTACTACACGCAGAGAGCATTTTTGGGAACCTTCCAGTCTTTCCATAGTGAATGAATGCCATCATTGAAGCACACAACGAACCTGGTATAGTTGTGTACTTAAATGTTCCAGTGTGTTCACTGTTGTACTCCTACTCCCCCGCTCTCCCATCCCCTTTTGGTAGGAAGCAATTTCAGGCCATATTGGAGTGCCTGTGATCATTAACCGTATGCATTTCTCTTTTTACAGACATACCTCCCTTTGCCTAAGCTACTGGGGAGATCTGCTATTTTCGTTTAATGGGCTATGCAGATGGGATGAGACATGCCTTTTAGGAACATCTTTAGTTCCCTGCATATAGGAAAGAACCGAAGATGACTTGGGTGGAAGAATTCTTAATATCAGCATGTACTGATGTCCAAGAAAAGGTGGTACCCACCCTGCATGTGAGGGGTGGGGGGGAGTATTTTCAGATCTGAGAATCGAGTAGTATGCCATATTGCCCAGAGGTAGAGATCCCCCAAAAACCCTGTACATCATGACTGCAACAGTGAATGAACATCTACTGTTATGGTAAGTTATCTGCTCTTGGCTGTACTACACCCATATCTTTATTCAAGTTTTACAACATGATTTCTAATAATGCATCTGTTGTTATGTCTAATATTGACTCATTTATTCTGCCTTTGAGCAGAAGTATTGCAACAAATGTTTTTCTTATGCAGATCTTTGACTGTCTTGATTTCCAAGCAATTCTTTCAGCTTTCCGAGCATTTTCCTTTATGAATTACATGTGGTATTTTATGGACAGCAGCTGCCCTCTACTAGCTGTATACAAGTTACACATAATATACATGCTCACATACTTGTGTGTGTATTTCAGGACTTTTGCAGTATTTCACAACACAAAAGCCATATTGCTGCTTTTTCTAGAAGAAAGACAGCTACAAAGGGAAACTGTAAAGAAGCACTGTCCCTTGTGTGCAAATGAAAAGGAGAGGGGGAGTAAGGACATGAGGCTTGCAGGTTGGTGTGGCAAATTGATAGGAACACTATGTAAAAAATCTCATTTGTTTATAATATAATACCAGAGAATGGACACAGAGAAAAAGGATAATGTCTTATAAAGTGCTGTAGGACATGATCCTTGTGTTTCTTTTAGTATTTGAGGTTTTCCCAAAACGATCCCAGCAGCTCATCTCTAAATAGTGGGCTGTTGATGAGAATTGTATACAGCTCTGTGCTGAAAGCAGATTTTTAGCTGCACAAGTCCATTAGAGTAGGAAATATTTCCAAGTACAGTGAATTTTATTCAGTCAAAATGTGCTGCTCAGAAGCAGAATTATAAAATTTGAGACAAAAGAATTACAAAAAGTTTGTAAAGTCCATTCAGTGTGATGATATCCCTTTGCCACTGTATGTAGAAAAAGCACCAAGGTTATCTTTGTAATAGTAATAGGACAGTTGAGCCCTTTTAATTAATAAAAAAAGAAAATACGTATGTGTGTATATAAATGTGTACGTGTGTGTGTGTATGTATGCATAATATATATACAAAACAGTGTAAGAAACTTCTCTGTGTGGAAGATTTTCAGTCCATATATTTCTAGTTAATCACTGTATATTAATCAGATCAGACAATAGTAGTAGAAGTAGCGAACGTAAACTTGCCAAGTCAAAAAGTAATAATAGAAAATATATAATTCAACAGCATTACTAAGTATTCAAAAGTAATCCAAGTAAGGCAGGCAATCTGTTTCCCAGATTGCCTGCCTTGCTTGGATTACTTTCGAATACTTATTAATGCTGTTGAATTATATATTTTCTATTATTATTTTTTGACTTGGCGAGTTTATGTTCGCTACTTCTACTACTATTGTCTGATCTGATTAATATACAGTGATTAACTAGAAATATATGGACTGAAAATCTTCCACACAGAGAAGTTTCTTACACTGTTTTGTTTTTAGACCCACTACACTTTAATGGGTTGTTTTGAGACTTCGGGGATACCACGGAGATTACTTGTATAATATATATACACACGCGCACACACAGTTTTCTAATTAAATATGCACTAACAGACTTGGAGATGTACTCTAATATTGAGAGAGTTTCTGTTAACCTCATTAAGAGCTTTGTATGAAACCCACAGACGCATACATGTGTTTCTCTTTGTTCCTGTCACGTTATTAGGGAGACAAGTGATTGCTTGAGGCAATGTTTGGATTCCGACTTCTTTGCTTGACATATTTACACAAGAACAAAAGCTTTGTATGATGCTTAGGCATTGCATTCCACAAGATCTTGAACAAGTAATAATTCGTTTACCTGTTCCTCTGGTCACACCATGAAGTGAAGAATCTGATAATTTTGTGGTCTAGGTTTCCTCTAAGGTCCTTTATATCCAGTCACTTTTAAATCACTCTGATTGTCGCAATTTATTGCAGATGTTTCTGTAATGGTTCCAGCTGTAATGGTTTAAAATTGTAACTGAAAACTATGCCTAAAAGAGTCGTCTGCATTAACTCTCAGAAGCATATTTTCTTAGTGAAATAGATATGAAGAATGCACCTCTTGCTTTGTACTTCAGATTCTGCCTAGTGGTCATCAGATTTTAATCCCCTTATTCTCAAGTATCATAAAGAAGAGGTAGCTGCATTGTAAAGTTCTGTATGTGCCACTTGAGAATATGGCTAGTCTCTGTCTGAGTGTGTGTGGCACTGTAGAAAGATTGTGGGTTTTTAATATCCTAGCCTTCCATTGGAATGATTTAGGTTAACTTCTAACCTTGCATTGCATGCTGGGAGGCACATTATGGCAACATGAAAATGCCCAGCTGGAGAATATGTTTTTGAAATAATTTCAGGAAACGGACCACTGTGGATTCTTGTCAGTAGTTCCACATGAATCAAGGATTTTGTGCTAATGCATAACGTGTGTCAGTGAAAAAACATTTATTGCTACGTTCTTACACAACCAGCTGCCATCTTAATGCAGCCTAACACTAACGGTCCTACCTTCTTTTTCTACATCACTTTTACTGCTCATGAGTCCATCTGCCATATAACCAGCTCCCTAATAACCTCAACTCACTCCCCAAGAACCCGTATTTCCTATTTGTAAAGAAAATATTGGCATGTGTCCTTTACCACAGAACATCATTGTTTAGCTAATGCCCAGAAAGTGTCCAAACATAACTATACAATTTTAATACTGTAGCTAATTGAAATATAATGCCATCTTCCAAATCACATTTTGATTTTTGCTCTATTTTTGTTTACTTTATCAGGTCTTGGACTGTTTCAGTAAACGTAAAAATAGCTTATGTACAACAGATATTTACATGCAGCTTTCATTTGGTTGTGCAAAATACTGGTGAGTACAGACAATACACAAGAGCCTTCAGAATGTATGCATAGCGAGGTGGTATCGTTGGGAATCCTGTGATTTATTTTATGGCTATATTCATACTTGTATGGCCCATAAAAATAAAGATTTTTCCCAGTATGTTTGCTCTTCACTTTGGATTGAAGAGTGACCTCATAGTCTCGATGGTATAACTGGGGTGCAATCACATCTTTTATACTACTTGGTGAAATTTTGGCTTGGGAAGTAAAAGGTACACAGTAGGGTGGATCAGTGTACTACATTGCAGTAGGAAAATCTGCAACAGTAATTCCAACTTTGATTTTCTCTGAATTGTATCAAATTCTGTTGGTTAAAAAAGTAAGTGAAAGTAGTGTATGAAACTTTTCAGTTAAGCCATACCACTGTATTCTTTGCAGTGTTTCTGCAAAGAGCTGATGATACTGTAAAGAGGTTTAGGGTGATATAAGCAAGAAACTGGGGTAAGAAAAGAGTGTTGGCGATATTAAAAGAAATGAAGATGCAGTAGGAGAGCAGATGGGTAGGTTTTAGGGTGAAATGGAAGTGATCGAGTGGCTGTCTTTAAAGAAAGGACTCCAGCAATTCCATTTTAAAGTTTAGAGGCAAGTAGAAGTATAGACAATTGCATGATAGCCATTTCATAAGCATTGTTTAAATGCCTGCATGATATGCCTTTTGTCGGAAACCTAAATGGTTACGTGAACTAAGCTGTCATTTAATAGACTAGGGACTCTTGATGGGGCTCGCAACAAAAAGTGCACTGGCGTAGCATAATGAAGGTTAAAACAGTGAACCATGTTGTGGATAAGGTACATTCTCCTGATATATGGAGTGAAATAAGCATCTCTAATTTGACATGCAATTGGAAGGCAGGAGTTGTATTTTATCTTGATAGAATCTAGATGTAAATAGGGTAAAATGCATAGAAGTCCCTGCAAACATTTCAAATCAGAGTAGCCCAAGACTGGTAGTTTTAAGAGAATCTTTATTGTGTGGTCTTGGTAGCAGTACTTAAAATCTGTGCGTCATTATGTATTTTGTGAAATGAGTGTAGTTTGCTTAAAACGTCTTATTCTTGATAAGAAGAATTATCCTGACTAATATGTTTGTTACATGCTATATCCAGTCTATATTAATCACTTTATGTAGTCTATCCCAAGCATAGTTTCTCTTGTATTCTTAGCCTGTATTCTCAATTTCTTTTCACAACATAAGAATGCGCAACATGGAATTTTTATGTCTGTCAGATTTAAAGATTTTTCCAAGATCAACAGGTGATCTGACCGTTCATGCCTTTAGAGTACCTTCTCAAAGGGAATCCTCCTTTTCCCCAGGAGGCCTATACCATTCAATTCCTGAGTAAGTTTTTGGATACCCATCCAATCATGTAGGTTATGTTTATCGGAAGATCGTGAGTCACACTAATTAATATGCAGGGGAGGTTTATTCCGGAGGTTGGAAGGTTCTAGGTTATAAACCTGGCCTTCCACCATGTTTTACTTATCTGTTGATGAAGATTTAGGTCCCTGGTTGTAATATAGTTGGAGATATTGGACTTGCAGAGATGCAGGAAGTCCAGGACAGTCAAGGTTGTAATAGCATAGTAAGCAAGGCAGAGATCTCTGAAAAGTCTTTGACACATTGAATAGAGAGAGAGAGCTTCTAGCCTGCCTTGGTAGCTCAGGGACTTTAGGCCTATGATCTCTAAATAAGTCATGTAACCTAACAGTCCTAACTGTCCTGCACTTTAGCTTGATCTCCGCCTTCTCTCATTACTTAAGAATACATTGTTGTAACTGGTAGCGGATGTACTCACTTTTTAAATGTACTTACAGTTGGATCAGAAGGGAGAATGTTAAACTTACACTTTCACCAGTCATCATGTACTTGTATATTATGCTTATTAACTTTGCTAAATTAACATTTTATCTCCAATTTGTTGACCTTTGCCTCTGTTAATTGTCTATCTGTATTTTTAATTTGTACTGTTTTGTGACTGTGTTCATCTGGGCTCTGTCTGAACTTTATCCATTGAAATCAGTATGTTACCCTGCTAAACAAAATTTGTCAGCAAACTTTGCACATAGTTGCAGTTGTTTGTTGCCTAAATCTTCCAATGTCTCATTTCATTCTTCTTCACCACTGGACATGCTTATATATATATTTTTTTATCATTTTTTGTGCTTTTAAAGTGTGCACTAATTTAATTATTAGACAAGTCCTGTAATTGGTTGCATTCTAATGATTTCAGTTTAAATAGGGGCACAATGAGAAGGTATGCATGCATCTGATGAAGTCTTGATTTCAACGGAAATACAGTGTGATTTGTAGCGTTTGTGTGCATGTCTGCTATTTTACCACTTTTAATTTTGGAATGATAGACTTTCAGCTCAAGAGATTGTTGGCGGCCTTCTGATGTGCTCTTTTTGCATATGCTTATATATCTTCCCAAGCATCTTAAAAATAGAGCTAATGTTGGCAGAATGATCTTTTATTACATCAATTCACATAGCAATCAGGCAACTATATCCTGTTTTCCTTAAGGCTGCCAGCATTACATTATTAAGTAGTCGTGATAGTAATTCTCTTCCTTTGTCGTACAGATAGTCTAATCCAAATGTATTTCATCATTTCTGAACAGAAGTAGGATGCTCATATTTTCTTACTTCTTTTACACTGTGACAATCAGAAACCCTTATCCCTCTATATAACTTGAATTGATGAGTATTATGTCGATTCCTTCATGTGTGCACTGTTCTTGTGCACATTTCTTTAAGCCTCCCCAAACCATATTTTTTCATAATCCAAAGCTTAATGCCACTTGCTTTAAGTAGAATTCTATATAATTTCCCAATGGTTGCCTATATTTGTAGTGCATCTTCTCAACCAGTTTCCAGTTTTACTTGATCCTTTACATCCTCTTCACTTCACTTGTGTGGTCTAATCAAAGTCCTGCCATCATTTTGGTATTAGATGTTGACAGACTCAGGACCCTGTTTTAGTGCAGTGTGCCCAGTAAACCTTTGGTTTGTTGTTCCTTAGAAAGACACTAGTTTGTCTTCAGAGCTTTCCAGTACTGCTGTGTACAGAAAAAGGATATATTAATTTTTAACTACTCTTGTTACAAGAGTGATAAATGTGCTCCAGATAACCACATATGCAGGTAACTGTAAACTGGGTAACATTATTACTTCAGTAACAGTTCTCTAAGGTAGTCTACAAAAATACTTATCTGGTGCAGTAAATTTTATTATACAACAACCCCCCCATTAATATTCCAAAATGTGCACGCTGTAAATCAGAGTTATAGTAATGGAAAAAGGTCCGGTCGCCCGGACTTTTTCCATTAGTATAACTCTTTTTTTTTTTTTTTTTTACAGCAATGGAGAACGCAAGATCTCCATTGCTTTTTACAACCTGTCTCGCTATGTTAAACCCATTTAACATAGCGAGACAGTTTTGAAAAAAGCAACGGAGAAAGCAAGATCTTCATTGCTTTTTAAAGTGTCTCGCTATGTTAAATGGGTTTAACATAGCGAGACAGCTTTAAAAAAAAGCAATGGAGATGCTCCGTTGCCTTTTTTAATGCTGTCATAGTGAGACAGGTTGTAAAAAGCAACGGAGATCTTGCTTTCTCCGTTGCTTTTGCCCAGAGCTCTGATGTACTGTGTAAGCATACACATGTGCAGTACATCAGAACTGCTGCAGAATACCAGACAGCTGCGGAAGGGCAGCAAGGAGGCATTATACAGTGCCATTATTTAAGAAAAGTAATTTTTTTTCTTAAATAATGTCATTGTATAATAGCAGTAACCCACTTCTGGTGTAATGCTGGATTTACCCACGGTTGTCTTTGTTTGGCCACCGGCTTCTCTTGTGACCAAACCACACCAACCGTGGGTAAATCCAGCATTACCCACACCCAGGCGTGGGTTATTGCTATAATAATTGTTAAATGCAAAATCATGAGATTTGCAGAGAGACATAAATATCAGATCAGAGGAAATGGTAGACAACAATTCAAACTTCATAGAACACAGCTGGACGTCAGCAGAATGAAACTGACTTTTAAAAAGTATAAAAAGATGCTACTTTTATTTTATGTCTTTATTATGAAACTGTTTACTGAAGTATGCAATGCTTCTGGTCTACTGAAATGTATGTCTGTATATATACAATGCTACTGGTCACTGAAATTTGCCTGCATTAATTATGCTCATCATCTTCCTTTGCTTAAAACAGTAATCTCTCTCTGTGCCTTATTGTAGTATCTGCAGTGACTCCATTACTATGCAGACTTTTCAAAATACTATTGAATGACTTTTCTGTATCATGTACTGTATAAACCTGTACAAACTTGTCTTTATTCACTGGACTATGTATACGCTTGTAAATGGTGTTTTTTCTGCACTATTTACTAGATTAGATATACACTTGTAAAATGGTGTTTTTTCTACACTATATATAAATCTTTATGTAATATGTATCATTTGGATATTTTCTCCCAGGGCCTCTGCTAAAAAGGGGACTTTGTACCTGGTCGGACTTTCATGGTCATCAAATTTAAAAAATAAATGTATTTCATTCTCAAGTCATTAGTGGCATGGCCTGCCATAGCCTTCTAAAGATAAAATTCATGATTCCAACATTCACTTTAAATAACACAAAGCATTTGGTCAGCAGTTATGAAACAGCCAATAGGATACTACCATAAGAATACAGTAAGTACTTAAGTGTTAGAGAAACATTAGAAAAATAAGGATTAGAGTAAAAATATATGGAAAGTAAATGAAAAAGTTCTCAATGAAATGTAAAATATGTGGCCAACACTGCTGGTGTACAGAGAGAGTCTTGACTATGGTCTAGGTGGCTCAAGTTCATTTAGTGGCTCAGGAGCTTTATGGTGCTGACAGAGAAGATTGGTATGTCAATTCTTTGTGCGGAAGGGTGGTACCAGGTGGGACTGAGCAGTATTCATACAGTCACATTCTCTTGGAGGGTTAGCATCCCCATGGGTGCCTTGGAGGCAGAATCACCAAGCCACTACCTGATGCTAACCCTCATTAGAGAATGCACAGGAGTATGCACTTGAAGGGAGAGTATGTGAGTCCCCATACTGATGTAGGGAACCCGTACCCCAACCCCCACCCAGGGACCAGGGTTAGGGACTTAAATTAAAAAAAAATATATATATATATATATATATATATATATATATATATATATATATGTGTGTGGGGGATCCCCACTTTCCCCACTTTTAGGGAATTGCTTGATGGCTGACAGGCTGAGGGATGTAAAGCATTTAGGAAGAAATGAAAAATATGCAATTATAAAAATGATTGCCTGGCTTAGAACAAACTTTTTTGAAGCCATAATGAGTTCTGAATGCTCCTGTAGCTCAAAAAACTGTATCTGGTCAGTTAACTGACTGTTATTGTTGACTTAGAGAAGAAGGGCAAAATTAAAATCTTTTTTCAAGGATATTATGTGCCTCCTACTCCTTGGTGTCAGAAATATTCAGTAGTAACAAAAAATAATACTAACTTCATGGCAAAGAAGGTTCTTCACAGCACTATCATTAGCAATAACAATTGAAAAAGAAAGCAGTCTAGATACAACTTTGGCTCATAGGAAAGAGTAGATACAACCAGAGATACTCTAAATGATAGCTACCTTCCTCTTATTCCTTCCACCTTTCCAGAATCCTTTGGAGGGAAGTTTCAATGTCACCTTTCTACCTTGAGACAGGTCTGGGTGCTGTAAACATTTCAATATGGTTATGTGATAGAACCTGCAGAGACGCAGAAGAGCAGTTATCCTTTCACATTTTTATTTTTATTTTATTTTACATTTGTTGACCGGGATAGTCCGACTGGGTGCATGTCCATTTTCAGCGGAGGCCCGGGGAGAAAAACTCCAAGGGTAAGCAGATACAGCATTACATAATACCAGCATTACATATTACAAACAGACTATTTACAGAGATTACATAAGTAAGCAAGTTAAACAAGATCCACAGGTTACAGTTAATCCTGAGCGCAAGAATTACACAGTAAACTGGTTAACAGATTTTTACACATTCTAGAGAGAGTTAGCCAGGCTTGATACATTGACATAGCCAGTTAAGTGACAAATGTTGTTTGAGTCTAGTTTTAAATTGACCTAAGGTGGAAAGTAAGGTAATATCAGCTGGAAGAGAGTTCCAGGATCTACTTAGAGTTTGCAAAGGAGAGAATCACTGGCTGTGTTATTAATTTTGCTAGTCTGAATTAGTAGTTTGTTAGAGGATCGAAGCGGTCTAGGATTGTTATAGGGGGTGATAATATTTTTAAGTGCAGGAGTATTGTCCGGATTATAGAGGATTTTATAGGCCATAATCAGTTGGTTATACTGAATTAGGCTGGGTAGTTCAAGCCACCCAAGCTGTTGATGCGATGATGTGTCCTAAAAGGCAGCCCAGTGACAAACCTGGCAATGTGGTTGTAGCAAATTGAGAGTTTGTTAAGGACAGTCTTGTTTAAATTCGAGAGTAGAGGGGATGCATACAGAAGGGTTGAAAGAAGGTGAGAGCGAGCTATGGCAATTTTAGCTGGAGGGGTTTGGAAGGCTTTTATTCTGTAAAGTGACCCTAGTTTTTTATTGATGGTTTTGATAGTTTGGTTAACATGTAGGTCAAATTTTAGATTATTGTCTATAATGACACCTAATAGTTTTGTAGAGGGGTCAGGGGAGATTATTGTGCCATCATTTGATTTTATGGTAAAGGTGAAAGTGGTAGACCTACGTGTTGGTGAAAATAACAGCATTTTAGTTTTTTGGGATTTAGGATCAGATGATGTTCAGAAAGCCAGTTTTCTATTGTATTAAAGGTGGTCTGGGTAGCTGACCATAACTCTACTGGAGATGTGGCTGAGCAAATCAGAATAGAGTCATCAGCATATTGGATACAGCTGAGTTTTGGGATGACAGTATAAAGGTCGTTAATGAAGATGGAGAACAGCAAGGGCCCTAGTATAGAGCCTTGTGGTACTCCAAGAGTGTTAGGTAGAAGGTTAGAGAGTTTGTTCTGCCAGAGGACAGCCTGCTGTCGACCATTCAGGTAGGATTGAAACCATTGAAGGGCTCCAGTATCTAGACAGAATGTTTGCAGTGTGTGGATTAAAAGTTGGTGATCAACCATATCGAATACCTTGGAAAGATCCAAGAAGAGGGCTGAGGATATATAATTATTGTTGCGATTATGGTTTATGGTGTTGGTAAAGGCTAGGAGGGCTGAAGTAGTGCTGTGATGAGGATGGAAGCCATGCTGAGTGTCTGCCATAAGGTGATTCTGGATTAGGTGGTGCATGAGTTGTCTATGAATACATTTTTCCATAATCTTTGCAAGTGGAGAGAGTATAGCTATTGGCCTATAATTGGAGAATTCAGTAGAGCTGCCACCTTTGTGAAGTGGGATTACATAGGATATTTTCCAGATTGTGGGAATTTTAGCTTCTACTATGGTTCGATTGATTAGTATTGAGATGGGGTAAGCAATAGCATCAGCTGATTTTTGTAGGTACTCGGCAGGGAGTTCATCAGCAGAAAGTGTAGTGGGTTTTAATTTTTTGATCAAGGTACGGATAAGTGAAGTGGCAACTGGTTGGAAGCTGAACGCGAGTAGGTTTCTAGGGGTGCTACTTTCAGGACCAGGGGAGCTAGGAGGTAGTTGGCTAGCTAGGGCTTGAATTGTCTCAGTAAAGAATTGGTTAAAACTATCAGAAACAACTTCAGGGGTTTTATCAATAGTAGCAGCAGGGATTGGGGTTGAAGTTTGTCCAGGATGTAGTAGATTATTTAAACCTGCCCAAAACTTCTGAGGGTTATTTTGATTTACTGTCTGTAAATTACAGTAGTATTGTTTTTGTCTTGTAAAATTGACTTTTGGTTTTGTTCCTGGATTGCCTGTATTTAATGTGATCTTGAGGGTCTTTAGAAGAACGCCATAAAGCCCATGCTTTGTTTCTAAGGGTAATTTTGAGTTTAGACTCTTTAGAAAGCCATGGCGCAGTTTCTGCCTTGGTTCTCTTTGAATGAACAGGTGCATGCAAATCAAGGATCTCAAGGAATTTGTTGTTAAAGTATGCTACTGCTTCCTCTAAGGGGAGGTGTTTTAGAATAGACCAATTACATGAGTTTAGTTCTTGTTGGAATTTGGCAGGGTCAAAGTATTTATTGCTTCTAACCTTTGTGAGTAAGGGTTGTTGGGAATTAATGGTTTTGTGCTTCATTACATATGTGAGAAGGTGATCGCTTAGGCCATCAAGGAAGGTACCAGAGGTGTACAGTTGGGGGTGACTATTTATGAGTACCCAGTCAAGTATACTTTCTTTTTGGTTAATGTGGGTGGTTGGGGATTCTGAGGAACAGGTGCCCCAGTCTATGTTAAAGTCTCCAAGTAGTAGGGTTTCTTGGGGGTAGTGACATGATAGCCAGTGCAGGATATCTTCAAATGTAGATATATTGTTACCTGGGGGAATGTACATACAGATGATATTAATGCATTGATTTTTATTAAGTTGCAATTTGGTGGAAAGAATCTCTGAGTTATTAATCTGAGGTGGTTGTATTACATCTATGGTGACATTCAATTCAGATTTATAGAGTACAGCTACCCCACCCCCCTTCCTTGAAGCACGATCCAGCCTGTGTATGTTGTATCCAGGTGGTAACACTTCATTATCTTTAGTGTTAGGTTTTAACCAGGTTTCAGATAAACAGAGAATCTCAGGGAAGTGGACATCCAGAAGTGCATGCAATTCATGTACCTTGTTATTAATGCTTCTAATATTGAGATGACAGACTAGGAGAGAGTTAGTTGGCCTAGTAATTGTAGGTTTGTAGCTTAGATTGCAAGTAGAGGGGGTATGTGTATCTGAAGTGAGTGGGCCAGGGTTGGGGTGAATATCGCTACCAAGTATTAGGTTGAGTCTATACTTGGTGATGAACTTCAGGAATTTGTTTATTAGTTTGTGATAGTGTTTGGATCTAGAGCTAATGTGCCTGGGGTTGAGATGTTGATAGACTGAACAAGATGTTGGATAGGATCTGGTACTGTAAGTATGGTTGAAGGTGGAAGGATTTACAGCTGGGGTGATAGTATGGCCTTTTGGGACCTGAAATCTCATGAGAAACTGGCTTTCATACAAGGTAAGGAGGTATGGTGAGAACAAGAGGGATAGTAAAGAGGAGTATATCATTATCTGTGATTCAGCTACTGAGTTAAGGAACTGTTTTACCTGGTGATGCAACACCAGAAGATAGTGTGGTGAGGTAAAGGCACTGGAAAGGGGATGGGAGAAAGCCAGATGAAAGCTAATAGGTGCTAGTAAAATGTAGGTGGTTGAATGGGGGTGGGTGGAATTATCCCAGATGAAAGCAGATAGGATCTAGAAAGTGGGGGAGTGGCTATAGTACTATAAATGTAGAGGTACTGGGGGTGGGAGGAAATTGGGGGCAGGGAGGGGAGCGAAGAGAGCCTGAGCATAGCGGGGCTATTGCAGTTTACAAGGTTTCCTAAGGCGTCCTAAAGCTATAAGGTAAGTATTATAGCTCTTAATGTAAGAGTCAATTTACTTAAGTTACAGGAAAAGGAGGCAACCACTCAAGTAGAAAAAAAAGAGCCCAATGGCTGACCAATATGGTGACCTGCTTAATTACACAGCACTGTAAATGAAAGCTTAACAAATGCTTTTTGTGTGTACAACCTACTCTGTTTAAATGCTGAGAGAAACTGATTGCAGTCCTGTAGACACCGTTTTGTAGGGACCTGTAGAGTTCAGTCTGTTTAAATGCTGAGAGAAACTGATTGCAGTCCTGTATACACCGTTTTGTAGGGAACTGCAGAGTTCAATCTGTTTAAATGCTGAGAGAAACTGATTGCAGTCCTGTAGACACCGTTTTGTAGGGAACTGTAGAGTTCAATTTGTTTAAATGCTGAAAGAAACTGATTGCAGTCCTGTAGACACCGTTTTGTAGGGAACTGTAGAGTTCAATCTGTTTAAATGCTGAGAGAAACTGATTGCAGTCCTGTAGACACCGTTTTGTAGGGAACTGTAGAGTTCAATCTGTTTAAATGCTGAGAGAAACTGATTGCAGTCCTGTAGACACCGTTTTGTAGGGAACTGTAGAGTTCAATCTGAGTCACACCAGGTCAGCCAAGGGGGGAAGAGAGAGGGAAATCCTAAGCACCTAGACATGTAGTCTTATCAGGTTCATTTGGCCCTTCAATTGATGGACCACCTTCTAACAGGGAATGTAATGCAAAGAGTTCCTGTCTGCCAAAGAGGGCAAGTTTTTTTTTTCTCTGACTATTTCATCTACTTAGTACCAAAGAAAGGGCTACCGCCTTCAGATCAGTTCTAGACCTTTCGCAGCTGAATTACTTTCAAATGCAAAGACATTCAGGATAGTGACTCTGCAGCACTGCTTTTCATAGACAAGGACACACTGCATGACTACTAAATTACACATTGAAAATTCATATTTTCACATTCCAATGAGACAGTCCAGTGAAACAAAATATAACTTTTATTTCAGATAGCTTGTAATCATTTACAGTTTTCATCAGATATTTAGCCCCAGTGTTTGTACACCCAAGATGCAAAACAGAACTTCTTATTTTCAGTCTGGACAACTGATAGTATCAAAGACAAAGTACTATGTTCTAGTTTCTGGGAATAACAGTAAATTACAGGAATTTTTTTTTTCTATCTCAGCGTCAATAACTTTTCCTAGGGGCTTTAATTCAATGTTAATTTAAAAGTCTTCCAACTCAGGACAAAACAAAGATCAGAGAACTGTTCTGATCTTTCTGCAACACTCCAACATAGCAAAACAGTTTAAGACCACTAGGGAATACAAAGTTATTCTATCCTTTTGATCCTTCAGGTAAGGTTACATATGAAGAAGACGCAGTAACATCGCTGAACTGTTTGGAAACAGTCTACAGATCCTGCGGATGCAGTGACTTTTGCTGCACAGGACATCAAGTAGGAATTCCTGTGGTGGCTAGACCTGGACAGTTTGTGCATAAAAAAAAAATACTTTCCCATGTGCAGTTTTGATCGCAAACTATTTGGATTTTTTTGCTTGGGGTACCCACTTGAACAGACTTAACAGCTGTTCTCAACAGAAGAAATCCCTCATCAGTATGAAGAAGTCAAGGTGATTTTTAGTGCCCGGATAACCTTCCAAGACAGTTATCAGTCAGACCATCTGCAAATCAACAGAGAGAGTAATGATATACAAGTAAGCAAGGATGAACCTAATGCTTTTATCTTTTATAGGGAGACAATTTCAGTTTGGGAGTGGGTTCTGAAACATGACTACCAGCTGATAGCAAATCACATCGAATAAGCTGCAAAATCACCAACAAATATACTGTACAGAAAAATGACTCTGGTGGATAGAATCCAATATGTTTTCATCGAAGTACACAAATGTAGTATCTTCTAGAAGTGAATCTGTTTACAACATACCTCAACAGTTGGCTGAAACTTTCTGCTCCCTGATACCTCATGGGATATTTAGGAAAATGTATTTATTTATTTAACATTTGTTGACCGGGTTTGGCTGACTGAGCTAATAGGCCTTTTTCAGTTTCAGTGGAGGCCCTAGGAGAAAAACTCCCCGATTTACAATAACAAATATAAGTAGTATTATAAACAAACAACACTGACATTTTCAAGTTGGAGCAGTAGAAGCATAACAAATTATTTACTGAGTTTAAATTGACATTTAACTTGAGATGTATGCTGAAACAGTATGCTAAGTTTCTTAGTACAGCATAGTTGTAGATAATCCAGGTAGTATATTCAAAGAAATATTTTTAAGATTAATTGGCAGGTAATTATCTATGTAAGATGACTAAGAGAGCTGATATATAACAGAAATAAAAACAAGGAGGGACAAGACTGTAAGCTGTGTAGGAGAGGAAGACAGTTTATAAATCTTCTTTTAAGGGAGACGTACCTTGATACATGCCATTCTTCCTTTTCCCTTAATCCCAAAAGTTGCCTTCAAAGCAAAAATAGAGCAAGGCTAACTTTATTTTGATAGCCTTCTCTTGGTTCAGACAGTATTGGTTTTCAGTGCTAATAAGCCTGAGTCCTGTTCTATCATGACCATTACCTCTACCCAAGAGATTCCTAATCCAGCAAAAGGGAAGTGTACTACATCCCTGCTTCAGTAGTCGAGTTTGTCAGCATCAAAGTTTATCATTTTCATTCTTAGTTGCAGCTTTTTGTCTACAAATTATTGATATTTTAAAAGAACTAAAATGTGATGTAGAAGAAAAATTTCATGTAAAAATGAATAAGATTTGTTTTATAGACTGTGGCACAAGCAGGGGCGGCTCGTGGCATCGGGCTGCCGGACTGCAGCCCCCTCATCTAGACAGCTGAGTAGTTTATTTAGTTTTTTTATGTAAAAAAAAAATAAATAAATCTGTTTTTGTACAGTTTGAACAGTAAATTTCGAATCCGCGACTCGAAAATACGCGCATGCGCATTGCGCGCTTCAATCGCAATAGCGTTTTTTTTTTTTTCCCTAAATTCTTGCTGGGTTGCTGCAATGTTTTCATTGCAGCCCGGAGAAGCTAAGGAGGCATCATTCTGATGCCCAGAACTTCCCAGAAATCTATGCGGTTGACTCACAAACCGCATAGATATGGAAGGCTCGACTGCGACGCCCGCAGGCACATCATGACGCGGTTTGTTGGGCAAATGCTACTGATTGGTTATTCGATGCCTCAACTTATTCCTATAAATATTCCTCCTCCGACTCCTTTGAGTTCGAGCCGCCTCGGACCGAGACTGTGGTAGCGTCGGGGCCGATACAATTGTCTTCGGCTCCGTCGTCGGCTCCGATTTTTTCTTTGAAGAAACTCGGCCGGGCTTCCGTCGGCTCCGAGGGGTGAGTGGCATCGGACCCTTGTCCAGACCCCCTCTCTCCTCTCGGTGCTTGGCGCTAGTGAGTTAGCTCGACATCGGCCTCGGAGCCATCTCTGTCGGTGCCGAGGAGGTTCTCAGTTTCTCAGAGTGGGGACCTCTGGCTCTGCCAGACAGGGGTGCATCTCGAGGTCATGCGGAGTGTGTTGGAACCTTGTTCACTCCACAGGTTGGCTCCGTCGTCCCTCCCTCTTCGGTGCCTTTGGTTATGTCGACTCCTCCCTCATCCCAGACCGCAGAGAGCCAGCTCCTCAAGAATCCCCTGTGGGATCTCATCCTCTTCCATGACCTCCCTGAATTGGCAGGGGAGCCCCTAGGAAGAGAAAGTGTAAGAGGAAGCACATAGACTCACCTGAGTCTGTCACCTCTGACACAGATTTAAGAGATTCGAGGGTTCCCCACGTTCCCGTCTGAAGATGTCTCCTTCGCAGACATTCTAGAGATCCTGAAACAGAGGGAAATTGGCCAGCTCAACCCCGCCGGAGGATGAATCTGTGTATCTTGAGGTGTTTGGCTCTCGCCCTTCAACCTCCTGGGTGTCCCCCTTGATCCCCTCATGCAGGTGGTGGCAAAGAGGCCTGGGCGGCTCCTGATTCAGTGGACCCTACCCCAGGAGACCTAAATTTATAACAGCACCAACTGACAAACAATTTCTCACAAAAGGTGTTTCTGTGGATGCTATGATGGTAGCTGCTGCCACCAAGAAGGAACTAGCTGATCCTTCAGTGCCTGTTCATCCCTAACAAAGAATCTAGGTCTATGGACAGGTATGGGAGGCCGGATGTTCTCGTCAGCGACCTTTGCAATGCGTCGCTGAACTATCTATGCCATTTCACCCGTCTCCAGAGAGACTTGATCAAGGAAGCGAGTGAGATGTTGAAGGATACTACAGCTGCAGATTTTCAGGACAAAATGAACACCCAGCTGACTACCCTTAATTCGATAGCTAACTCCTCCATGCGCCTCCTTTCATTATGCGGCTGATGGAGCGAGTAGAATGGGGACAGGTGTTGCCTTACCGCGGCATGCCTGGATGCGACTATGCAATTTTGCGGACCCTTTAAGCGTCTTTCACTAACTCCCGTTCGATGGATCATCTCTCTTTGGTCCTCAAGTGAAAGAAACCTTGACTAGGTGCGAGGACGGATGGCAAAACTCTATCTGCCGCCGAGTCCGTTTTCTACTCCTTCTAGACCTTACCCCAAAGGCCAGAAAAGTGGGAAAATGTGGTTCCATAAACAATCTCAAGGGAATTTGCCTGACGACAGAGTCGGTTCCTCCAGAGGCAGAGGAGGGAACAATAATGGTAGGCGATAAGCCCTAGAGGCAGAGGGCCCGCAGAACCAGGGCAATCGAGAAACCTTTTCCGATAAGCCCTTTCAGCATCCCTGAGGTGTTGCAGGACTCTCCACCCTCTGAGGCAGTCGGGGGGAGATTGGCACTGTACCCAGAAGCCTGGCTATCCCTGACTCAAGACAAGTGGGTACAGTCCATCATTTCGAAGGCTATTCCATTCCTTCGTTCGCATCCCAAACCAATCAAAAAATCCCTTCCAAATGTTCCACCATCAAAGGGATCTTGCAGCTTTGGAAATTTCAAAGCTGCTTGCAAAAGAGCAATTCAACCAGTTCCAGCAGACCAACTAGGATCCGAATCTACTCCAGGTTCTTTTTTAGTTCCAAAGAAAACAGGGGACTGAGACCAATTTTGGATCTCAGTATCTTGAACAAGTCAGTCAAGAAAACAAGATTTCGGATGGTCACGCTGCAGTCCATCCTCCCCCTATTGGGAAAGAGAAACTGGATGTGCTCTATAGACCTTCAGGATCCGTACTATCACATAAAATGAACAGGCGCTCCAGAAGATTCCTCCGCTTCAGGCTGGGAACCAGTCATTTTCAATTCAGGGCCCTGCCCTTTGGTCTCACCACTGCCCCCCGGGTGTTTACCAAATGCATGGCAGTGGTAGCTTCTCACCTGAGACGTCAAGGATTCCAGGTGTTTCCATATTTGGACGACTGGCTCCTCACAGCTCCCACCAAGCATCTTCTTCTAATGGCCAGGGACTACACCTTTCGCATTTGTCAAAATTTAGGCATTTCAATAAATTGCAAAAAGTCTGTTTTGTCGCCTTGTCGTACTATTACCTTCATAGGCGCAAATCTAGACACAGTCAACATGTCTGCGAGACTAACGGATCAAAGAATAACAGACATACACAAACTGGTCTCGCTCCTCTTCAGCAGCAACAGAATCAAAGCCAGGTTAGTTCTGAAAGTATTGGGGATTATGGCGGCTGCCATACATCTGCTTCCATTAGCCAGATTCCACATGAGAATCCTTCAATGGATGCTCTTCACGCAATGGTCATACCAGCAACTCCCGATGTCCCACACCATCATGATTACGCAAACATGCAGAAATCATCTTCTGTGGTGGATGTCTTCCCCTCAGCTCTTCTTGGGAAGACCCTTTGTTCCTTCCCTCGGTTGCTACTCTGACAACGGACGCCTCCCTGATCGGGTGGGGGCATTATCAGGGCAGGACTGTCCAGGGCACATGGCAACCAGGCGAATGCCACTTGCACATAAATGTTCTAGAGATGAGAGCAGTGCTTTTAGCGTTGCAAGCCCTTCAACACTCTCTTCCCTTTGGGAGCGATAGCAATCCAGACGGACAATATGTCTGTAGTGTGGTATATCAACAAACAAGGCGGAACCAGGTCCTATCCCTATGTCGAGAAGCAATCAGACTGTGGCAATGGGCGATTTCTTCTCAGCGGTTTCTGATAGCAACGCACATCCCCGGGAAGTCCAATCAAATGGCGGACAAGTTGAGCAGAGCTATCCTCATGCCTCACGAGTGGTCTCTGAAAGACTCTGTTGTGAGAGAAATTTTTCTCAAGTGGGGTCAGCCTTGCTGCGACCTTTTGCTACTCCCCAAAACAGCAAGTGCAGAGATTTTTTCACACTATTCCCGTTACCAGACCAGCCAAGCAGAGACGCTCTAGTCCAAGTTTGGCCTGGGGACTTCTGTATGCATTTCCTCCCTTCCCACTTATCTCTCAAGTGATACAGAAAGCTATCGCTCAGAAGGCCTTATTGATCCTCATTGCTCCTTACTGGCCTCGGCAGGTTTGGTTCCCCTTTCTACATCAATTTCTATTGAGCAACTTTGGCATCTGGACCTAGTTCCAGACCTTTTTGATCCATCAATCGGGTCAGTTACGCCCCTCCCTCTCTGAACCTCACTGCTTGGTTTCCTCCAGTTCCAACCTTAGCCAGGCTTCCTCAAATATCTCACTCTGTTGAGATATTTTGATAGCTTCCACAAATCTTCCACTCGGAAAATTTATCTGAGTAAATGGAAACGTTTGCCTACTGGGCTCAAGGAAGGACTTAGATCGCTCACTGCTCCCATCCATATGGTTCTTGATTTTCTAGCTGAACTCTTTCATGCAGGTTCTTCTCCTTCTACTCTCAAAGTTCAATTGTAGCTATATCTAACTTTCATGTGGGCATTTCAGAGTCTGCCATAATGTCCCACAAGCTTTGCAAAGCTTTTTTGAAAGGAGTTTTTCTACTCAGACCTCCTATAAGAAATCCTCCTCCTCCTTGGGACCTTAATTTAGTTCTCAGTTCTTTGATTCTCCCCTTCGAACCTGCAGCTTCCTGTTCTTTAAAATTGCTATCATGGAAGACTCTCTTTCTGGTAGCTATTACTTCAGCCAGAAGAGTTTCAGAACTTCATGCACTCAGCTGTCGACCTCCTTATCTATTGTTCCATAAGGACAGGGTATCTTTACGAACGAACCCATCCTTTTTACCTAAGATAGCCTCGGCATCTAACCTAAATCAAAGCATTGACCTCCCTGTGTTTTTTTCAGAATATTCTAATAGGTCTGAACAAAAATTGCATTGGCTAGATGTTCACCGTCAGTTAAGGTACTATTTGGATAGAACCAAACAATTCAGAAAATCTGACCAGCTTTTTGTCTCTTATGCAGAAGGCAGAAAGGGACTTTCAGTTTCAAAGGTATCATTATCTAGATGGCTAACATCTCTGATTTCCCTTGTTTATGAAATTAGACACAAAAAGCTACCTAGCAAACCTAAAGCCCATTCCACCAGAGCTTTGGCTACTTCTATATCCTTCCAAGACAGACTGCCTATTGACACCATTTGTGCAGCGGCTACTTGGGCTACTCCTCACACATTCATTTCTCATTATAAGTTGGATTTAGCTTCTAGACATAGAGCTAACTTTGGTTCCACTGTTCTCAAGAGTCTGTTCCGTTAGGCCACCCGGGACAAGGTGCTAGGACGGTCCCATCCAGCAAAGAATGGTGAGATAGACAACTTAACATATAGAAGTTATGTTCTTACCATAACGTTCCATGTTAGTTGTCTTCTTCGCCTTCTTTCTTAACTCCCACCCTCCTTACCCCTGGCCTGGACAGATCTAGAGGAGTTTGATTGTGACCTCTCTTTCTACCACCTCTTTGCGATAGGTATATGCTCTGCTGTGCATATTTCCTAGATCAGGCTTAGGTCACCCTTTCTCTTCCCCTTGTTTTTAGAGGTGGAAATTTTCCAGTTTTCCTGGTTGTATTTTTTGCTGGGCCTAGCTCACAAACGAGATCTGAGGTAATTCACGCCTAGCATTGTGGGATATAGGGGCAGCCTCGAGCCGGTGGAACCAACTCTCGAGCTTTTAGAGTGGCAATGGAGCCGAGGTCGGCTCCGAACCCATCCAGCAAGAAAGAAGGCGAGAAGAAGACAACTAACATGGAACGTTATGGTAAGAACATAACTTCTATTTCTCAACAGAAGAAATCCCTCATCAGTATGAAGAAGCCAAGGTGATCTTTAGTGCCCGGATAACCTTCCAAGACAGTTATCAGTCAGACCATCTTCAAATCAACAGAGAGAGTACTACTATTATATGGTATACAAGTAAGCAAGGATGAACCTAATGCTTTTATCTTTTATAGGGAGACAATTTCAGTTTGGGAGTGGGTTCTGAAACATGACTACCAGCTGATAGCAAATCACATCGAATAAGCTGCAAAATCACCAACAAATATACTGTGCAGAAAAATTACTCTGGTGGATAGAATCCAATATGTTTTCATCGAAGTACACAAATGTAGTATCTTCTAGAAGTGAATCTGTTTACAACATACCTCAACAGTTGGCTGAAAACTTTCTGCTCCCTGATACCTCATGGGATATTTAGGAAAATGTATTTATTTATTTAACATTTGTTGACCGGGTTTAGCTGACTGAGCTAATAGGCCTTTTTCAGTTTCAGTGGAGGCCCTAGGAGAAAAACTCCCCATTTTACAATAACAAATATAAGTAGTATTGTAAACAAACAACACTGACATTTTCAAGTTGGAGCAGTAGAAGCATAACAAATTATTTACTGAGTTTAAATTGACATTTAACTTGAGATGTATGCTGAAACAGTATGCTAAGTTTCTTAGTACAGCATAGTTGTAGATAATCCAGGTAGTATATTCAAAGAAATATTTTTAAGATTAATTGGCATGTAATTATCTATGTAAGTTGACTAAGAGAGCTGATATATAACAGAAATAAAAACAAGGAGGGACAAGACTGTAAGCTGTGTAGGAGAGGAAGACAGTTTATAAATCTTCTTTTAAGGGAGACGTACCTTGATACATGCCATTCTTCCTTTTCCCTTAATCCCAAAAGTTGCCTTCAAAGCAAAAATAGAGCAAGGCTAACTATTTTGATAGCCTTCTCTTGGTTCAGACAGTATTGGTTTTCAGTGCTAATAAGCCTGAGTCCTGTTCTATCATGACCATTACCTCTACCCAAGAGATTCCTAATCCAGCAAGAGGGAAGTGTACTACATCCCTGCTTCAGTAGTCGAGTTTGTCAGCATCAAAGTTTATCATTTTCATTCTTAGTTGCAGCTTTTTGTCTACAAATTATTGATATTTTAAAAGAACTAAAATGTGATGTAGAAGAAAAATTTCATGTAAAAATGAATAAGATTTGTTTTATAGACTGCGGCACAAGGCTAGGTCCTTTACATCATTCCACACAAATGTGTTCTGGAATGTTTAACATACACATTTGTTTGTTTGTCTTAATCTTTAGCTAATGTTCATATTTGTATTAGCCTCTGCCTTTCACACACATCTATTTCTTAGGCATTTTCTTCCCTTAAGATATCCAAAAAGGTGGCTATTACCTTTCCCCGGAGGATTTCAGCACAGCATTACCAGCTGTCAGATGTAAGGTACCATAGTTTGTTCAACTACAAAGGGATTGTTACTCAAAACAAATGTTTTTCGTGCTAAAGCTAGTTTCTGTAAGGATTCTTAATCCATTCAGCCGCCAGTGTTTGTTGCAAATTTTCAAAGTTGTGGAAAACCACAAATACAATTGTATGTTCAGAGACAACAGTGGTGCTTATACAGGGACCAGTTTCAGAAAGGCTAGTTGATTATTTGTTCCATTTAAAAGGGAAAATGTATGTCCACCAGTAAATAGACTCTGCATATTGTATCGTCTTTAACCAGGATAGCCATGGTAAACTTCTTCAAGGCACATTCTATTAGGGCAGCAGTCACATTAGCAGTGTATTTCAGGAATGTTTCTACCCAAGTTGTTTTAGAAGCTTCAACATTGGTAGTTGTCCAGTCCTTCACAAAACACTCCATGTTGGATACAAAGTCCAAGGTAGGAAAGGTTTTATCATGGCTTTGCTTCATGGACTCCTGTAGCTATCCTCCTTCAATGAACATGATAGTACTGCTAAGAATCTTATGACCCTTGCAAAGAAGTACAGTGTTTTACAGTACTAGCTACCATAACAGTATATCTTCAAGTAATGGTCACTGTAAGAAAAAAACTACCCCTCGTCCTTGATAAAGGCATACATAGCTTTCTTATTATTGTGGTGCTGTTGCACGGTTAAAAATGTTTGGTTAAAATTGTGAGTTTAAGGAATAGTTTACTTCAAAAACATTTCCTTATGCAAGACTCTTCAGGTTTGAAGTACTGAAGAAATTAATGCTGAATTTATATGGAAGCCTTACTAAAAATGACCGTTATGGAAAAGTATTCTTACATGCAGTTGTACTTTGATTTCCTTTGCTACAAGTAAGGATGGTCTAGCTTCATCCTATCAGTGTACAAATGGGTTGTTAGCTGCATTATCTTTTATCATCAGGCTGTTAAGTATCTGTTGGCCAACAAGATCAGTCAACTGCAGCAGAAATTTGGCTGCTTCCAGTACCCGTTTCACAGGTATGGGGTGGGAGTTGGCATAATGGTTGAAGTGTTTACCTTATAAATACAAGGTGCATGGTTTGATTAAAAAATGAGATAATTAGCTAGCTTAAAATGGCCTTCATAAGCAGTTAGCCTAGTATTAACCCATGAACCCAAGAATCTGTAAACAAATAAGTCCATTAGGAACACTTTGCTTGCTTTTCAGTTCACACTTTTTCCCAAGCACTGTTGTTTGTGCGTTGATTCCAGGAGTCAGACCTCCGTGCTTCAGGATTTGGATTTCAGTTTTGAGCGTTTCTTATATGAGCCTTCTGACTCCTGCATCCCTGGGACAGAGCTGTAGCAAGGTCAGTTGACACCATAGGCAGTGTCCGTATTTGGCATCCCCCTATATATGTAATATCTCTTTGCTAAACTGTGTCAGGCACATAAACACTGTCATTTATGTAGCTACAGTCACTGTTGTGGCTGCTTAAGTGATTACCAGTGCTGCTTGCAAGGACTGATCAGTACTTCAGCTCAGTACTGTCTGCACCTCCTAACACCTTGCTCTTAAGTTACTTGCCACCTTTGCCCTGCCTTTGACACAGCTCTGCCTAGAAGTTTTAATGGTGCTATTTGGGAATCTTCACAGCCATTACTTGCTGTAGAATGCCCCTTGAAGCAAAATAGAAGGTGATATGTTAGTACACAACATACCAATTAATCTTTAAGGGTACCCTTTGTTGTGGATTCTTATCACCTCCCCTCATTTTTTGGATATCCTTTTACCCACCTTGCGGATGGATGTTCCTTGAAAATTAGATACATTTATAATTTTATATTTTGCTTTGGAAGTATGGTTACTCTTGTTTTACTAGGGCACAGTTGATGGGAATTGAACCAGGAGGGTCCTCATGGATGCAATACATGACACTATTGCATACACCAGCAAGGGAGGTGCAAGCATCTTCAAGTGCTGGATGAGAGGGCCCTCATAAAGGATCTTTCAACCATTTCCCACTGCAGTGGGCCTTTGTAGAAGACTAGCTGATATGTTGTAAGTACTCAAATGGTAACTGTTTTATTATGTTGCATTAGGCACAGATTGAGCTGTTAAAAAAATCTAGTTATTACAAAGCTGTGCCTTCATTCCATCACACTGCTTTTGGTCCTTAAGTATAATGTGAGATGTAACAGTAGGTATCCTGTTTGATTGCCCTACAGCTGAGTTTATCTTGTTCACTAGTCTAAGGTGGCTTTTTCTTGGAAGAGCCAGGCTTTTGGTCTGTTGTGCTCAGTCCTGGTGCATATCATGATATCACAGCTTAGATACGCAGGTGAAGGACACAGATGTTTGTGGAAGAATATGTGTACGTGTGTTTATGCATGCACACTTACCTAAAGATATAGATGCGTGTGTTCATGACTTAAGTTCTTCCCAAGTAATGCACTTAAACGTTTAGTCTGAGATGGAGGAAGTCAGCAGTAGGCTATTTCAAGTCATTTATCATGAAACTCAGTGAGACAGTAAATCACAATAAAAGATGTGCTGGATGGCAGTCGGTTTTATTCCGGAGTAGAAAAGTTTATTTTTTTTGGTCTTATCACATACCATATGTGGCGAGGATGTTTTAACATTTTTCTAAGGGCCAGGTCATACTGCAGAGTTTGTGGAAACAGCAAAGTCTTTAAACTCAAAAGACTGGTGCAAACTTTGGAAGTTACACAGAAATGCTGTGAATTGCACTGTCCACCCAACAACGCACTGTGTCAACAATAAAACAAAGTTCCAAAGTAGTGAAACAAGTAATATATTTATTTGATGATTAAAAATTCACATAAAGTTAAGTGCTTTTCGTCCCACTAAATAGTGGGACTTCCTCAGACAAAGTTCAACTCCTGACTGCTGTTAAAATATCCTATCGTCATAGTCACAAGGGCACAATCATAGTTTTGATAGGGTAACCCCCATTAATGCAATTTGAAACCATGTTTTTAAAAGATGGTTTTAAAGACCACTAAAACTACTATGTTAAAAAAGCATATATAAATCATATCTCAGCGTGCAGATTTTAAATCCGACAGGTCTAGATCAAAATAAAGGTGTAAAAATAAAGGAAAGAAAACAATTTATCTAGTGGCTCCATGGAATTGTTGTGTCTGTGTTGAATGAACAATAATGTTAAGCTGGAAAAAGCGTTCATGGAGAACAACAAAGGGTCCCCACGCAACACCTATATATGTGACTATATGTCTATACATATAACAGTAAAAATATATGTTTTAAAATATACTAAATTGTATAGATATGTATAAAATTAGTACTGCCACATAGTTAAAAGATATATACATATGGTCATGTAGTTGATGATGTTGCATGAATAAATTGTGTATACAGTATATTTTAACAGCAGTCAGGAGTTGAACTTTGTCTGAGAAAGTCCCACTATTTAGTGGGATGAAAAGCGCTTAACTTTATGTGGATTTTTAATCATCAAATAAATATATTACTTGTTTCACTACTTTGGAACTTCGTTTTATTGACACCGTGGAGAGTGCAATTCGCAGCATTTCTGTGAAACAGCAAAGCCTACCAAAAGAGTGTTATGTGGATGTCTCTGAACTAGGTGTGTTGCTGAGTGTGTACAGAACAGCCTGACTATCAGCACAAACCACTGAAGAAGATGCAAATATTTCTTTTTAAATGTCTGTTTTAGCACCTGGGAGAGAGTAATGTTGGCTGCACTCCTTTCCTATCTTCTTCTTTCGGCTAGGGGTCGCCACAGCGGATCACCGTCCGCCCATGATTGGCAGTGGAGTTTTACGGTGTTGAGTTGCCAGCCCGGCGCTCAACCTTCCACAGAAGGCACACACATGCATGCAGTCACGCCTAGGGCCAATTTAGTGTGTCTAATCCACCTACAGCATGTCTTTGGGATGTGGGAGGAAACCGGAGCACCCGGAGGAAACCCACGCGACCTCAGCACTCCTTTCCTATACACGAGGATATTAAAGTGCTGTGTTAGGGGTAGCAACTTACTAGCTCCACTTTAAAATCTTTTTGGTCCAGTAAAAAAGGCATCAGTTCATCACCTCTGCGTTCTGGTGTTTTGAATGTACCTAAGTTGCTTTGGCAGATTTATTTGCAAGTATTGGTCTACATCAGATCATTGGTTGCAGTAGGTTTCATGTTTTTCAAGTTAAACCTTCTGTCGATGGCCAAGTTCTAGCAGGAAAGTATGGTACTACTAGAGCCATGTGGAAACTGGGCTTCAAGTGTAGAAGTTTGTTTATACAGTGTAAGGCACATGTTTAATCACAGTCTCCCAGTTCTGAGATATAGTCAGTAAGCAATCTGAGCTTGAAGGCCATCTGAAATTCTGTAGTAGATGTCTAAAAGGAGGAACTTTTCATAGTGCTATCTTGTATGTACAGATTGGTGCACTGCAAAAAGGATAGCATAGCTGTAAAGTTGGCAAGAAAACCGTTGGATCCTGCTAGCCTGAAAATACTTTAACCTTGGTACAGCTACAACATTAACCGAAGCTGGAGATCAAGACATGAGTAGCAAAAGCAAAATAGCATTAAGACATGACAACAAAGGCTGTGGCCCTTGGAAACATTGAGCTGTTTAGATGATTCTCATTCCAGAAACATCCTGCTACCCGCAAAAAAAAAAAAAAAAAAAATTGTTAGGGTGCGACAGAACAGTTAAAAAAAAAAGTCTAGCCCTGAATATCTTATGACAACGCTATTATAACTAACCTGACTGCAAATTTATGTTATACGTTACACACACACAAAAAAAAGTGTGTGTATGTATAGATGTGTATAGTGCTGCGACAAAACTGCACCCTCATGGTGTTCTTGTTTACAGAAACTTTTACAAATGCTAAATGCTAAAATGTATGCCTCATCCTCCTGTGTCGAGGCGCTGGTGAAGTGAGGTTTTGTGTGCTACTGGTCCCAGAAGTTATAATGAAGGGACTGTAAAATGAGGAATTTGCTTGGTTTGGCTCTAAAAAAAATAGAGAGAGGATTGGTTGAAGGCATAAGACAATAGATGCTGCTGTTCTGATACTGCATAGACTTCCTTTTCCTGTAAACTGTAATACTGAAAATTCCCAGAAGCACTTGTGTTAAGTGCAAGCTGTGCAAGTCTGCTTTCCAAAACCCCCAAACACATCAAACCATCCCCTTTGTATCAGTGGGGAACATTAGGTATATGTCTGAAGTATATAAAAACTACATTGAATGTTGTTTTTATTGATAAATTATTATCCGTACTGGCTTGGTTTTTGATAGACCAGTAGGAGCTGTTGTCTTCTTGCCTAATATTAGGCTTGTATCTTGAAAAACTTTCAGAAGCTTTCAGCAGCGTTTGGCATTCTTGCCTAAGGGCAGATTGTTCCTGTAGGATTATAGACATTCGTAAGTGAAAATGTTGGCAAGATGTAGTAGTAATAATCCGTACATAAAGATTTCTCTATTAGTTGCTAGAAAGAGTAAAATAAATTAAAAATAAACCTTGCATGGTGATATGTTCCTCAGCCATATCAGATCTTTATTTTTATAACATTCAGCCCAACCTCCGGGGGAGCCAGGCCCTTTTCGGGAGGAAACTCAAGCAAGCTATATAGTGTGCGTGCCAAAGTTTTTTTTTTTTTGTTTTGTTTTTTGTTTATTGATCATGCATTAACAGGAAAATAGGGTATCGGATTATTCTCTGTGAAAAGCTGTTAGTTATTTTCTTTAACAGATGCATCTTGATATACTCTGTAATGTATTGTGTGTGTGTGTGTATATATACATATATATATATATATATATATATATATAAATAAATGCATCTGCATTCCCGGTATACTATACTGTGTAATGTATTATGGGCGTGTGTGTGTGTATGTGTGTGTGTGTATATATATATATATATATATATATATATATATATATATATATATATATATATAGATGCATCTGCATTCCCGGTATACTGTACTGGGTAATGTATTATGGGGTGTGTGTGTGTGTGTGTGTGTGTATGTATATATGTATATAGATATATACATATATACATATACATACATATATATATATATATATATATATATATATATATGGGTCTACATTGTATTATCGAAAATGCGGTTCATCGAACCATGATTATCGAAAATACGGTTCATCGAACCATACTTCCGATAACTGACTTCCGCAAAAGTGCATTATATCGAAAATGCACTTTCACGGAAAAATAAAAATAAAACTAAAAATAAAACTAAATAAAAATAAAAAAAAAACACACTAAACACAATTATGCAGGGGGCAAGCCTGCACCCCCACACCCCCTACTTTAATATTCTCATTCTGAGATCAAGACTACAGTGGGGGAAAAGGAATATTCCCTTATCCCCACTGTACCACGATCTCAACAAGAGTTTGCTTAGTTGTACATCAACACTACATGTTGATGTACAACTAACGTTACATGCAAACTGCATTTTTTTTTGTTTCCTGTAGCGAAAGTGCATTTTCGATATAATGCACTTTCGCTAAAATGGGTCAGCAAAAGTATGGTTTGATGAACCGTATTTTCAATAATACAACGTAGACTCATATATATATATATATATATATATATATATATATATATATATATATATATAGGTCTACTTTGTTTCATTGAAAGTTAATTTCACTGAATTTCAAATCACCCTGACCAAATCGCTGAAATACTGGCACTATGTAGAGTACTGTAAGGCAAGTAAAAGGTATATGCTCTTTTCCCCACTGTAGTGCGATCCTGGAGAAAGTATATATAGTTAGGGTGGTGTGGTGGGCGTCGACCCACACTTAGTTTGGGTGTATAGTGTCTTCTGGAAGAGTGGGGGGCTGTGCACCTCTCACACCCCCTAACTATATATTGTCTAGGCAGTTCAGATCCTGTATCCTAGCTCAAAAGAATAATTGTACTACTTACAGCCATTTGCTCACCCAAAATTCCAGCAGAGTACATTGCAGGGAATCTTCAAAATCCACCAGCTCATTACACTCACAAAACATATGCTCCCAGTTACCTTTTTTCTTCTCTATCACACTTCCAACATTTACTGTCTACCTGAGGAAAATTTCTTTGAAGTCTGCTTGGGTATAGAAATACATATGCAAACACCTCCAAGTAAACTAGAAACCCTGCACTACAAAATCTCATCTTTCTGTACAGTTCCAGCAGGCTACTTCACTCTAACAAGAACTTACTCACTGTCTCCAAGACCAACAACACTGCAGGAGAATAAGAAGTTATGTACTCACCATACCGTTCCATCTGAGTAGGTAGCTTCATTTGTCTGCAACCTGTGGGTCTTGGATCCGATATCGGATCCGAGCCGGCAACTTGTTTCATAGCTAATGGATCCGAGCTCCAAGCTCCTCCCCTCACCCATAATCCCCTGCCAACCCTCCATGACCTCAGATCACGTTTGCCCCTCAATATGTACCCAAAAAGAGTATTCCAACTTACATAGATCCGTTGAAGGCCAGGGGGAAGGGGGGGGTGGTTTCAGACAAATGAAGCTACCTACTCAGATGGAACATTATGGTGAGTACATAACTTCTTAATCTGAAGTAGGGACTTCATTTGTCAGCAACCTGTGGGACAGAGTCCCCAGCTACCTGAATCTTGGGTGGCCATCATGGAAGGATATTGCGGAGCACCGCAGAGCCAAAGGATGCTCTCCCTCTAGAAATCACGTCCAGTTTGTAGTGGTTAATAAAGGTATGAGATGAGGCCCAAGTGGCTGCCGAACAAATATCATCCAATGGAACTCTAGATTTGAAGGCCGCAGAAGTAGAGATGGAGCGAGTGGAATGTGCGCAAACTCCTTCAGGTGCGGGTCTCCCAGAAGCAGGTCTCCCAGAAGCTTGGTAGAAATCCAGCGTGATAGAGAGATTTTTGATATTGCTTTCCCCAAATTAAATTTGGCAAAGGAAATGAACAGCTGGTCGGATTGTCTGTGACCAGCTGTTCTATGAGTATAAAAACGTAGCTGCCTATGAACATCTAATGAGTGCAGCTTGTACTCTCCTTTATTCTGATATTTAGGAAAGAAAACCGGTAAATTTATGGATTGATTTATATTGGTTTCTGATGCTATTTTGGGAAGGAAAGAGGGATTGATCCTGAGGTACACTCTGTCTGGATGAAAGATCAAATAAGGAGGCTTCACAGAAAGAGCTTGAAGCTCCGAAACTCTTTTCGCAGAAGTAATGGCTACAAGGAATGCTGTTTTCCAGGACAAGAATTTGAGATCTACTGAAGCAGCAGGTTCAAAAGGTGGAGCAGTCAGGGCTTGAAGAACTAGTGAAAGATCCCAAGGTGGTACGGCTTCTTTTATAGGGGGTCTAAGCAAAAAGGTACCCTTGAGAAAGGTTTTACACAATTTGGCCGACATCAAGAGCCCTGTGTCATATCCCACATGGTAATGGGAGATGGCAGCCAATTGCACTTTGACAGTTGAGCAACTAGCGCCTTCCTGAAAAAGTTCGGTTAGGAATTCTAATATGGATGGAAGAGGAGCCGTAAAGGGATCTAGATTATGATGCTCCGCCCAGATGGAGAAACGTTTCCATTTACTGCGGTACACTTTCCTGGTGGAGGGCTTATGCGCTGCCACAAGGATGGCTTTGACTGGTGAAGAGATACCGGGAGTCCTAACTAGGAGTGGAACTGGAGCAACCAAGTCGTCAGCTTCAGATTGTCCAGATTTGGGGTCGGTAAGTCCGACGGATGGGAGATTAGATCCGGACTGGGATCCAGAATCCAAGGGGGATTCACTAGGTGAGACCACAGGTAAGGGAACCAAATTTGCCGATGCCAGAATGGGGCAATGAGGATCATCCTCCTCCCCAACCGCAAGGCTTTCTGTAAGAGTTGCAGCATCAGGGGTAGAGGAGGATAGGCATAAAGTGGACCAGGTGGCCAAGCATGCACCAGAGCGTCTCTTGGGGTTTCCCCTGGAGGGGGAATCAGAGCGAAGAAATTGCCGCATTTGGTGTTTGAGGGAGAGGCAAAAAGATCGCAGCAGGGTTGCCCCCATATTGCGAATATCTGTTTCGCTACTAGTGGGTTGAGAGACCACTCGTACGGGGTAAGAAGGGTGCGGCTGAGTTTGTCCGTTAGGATGTTGGCCCGCCCCAGAATGTGCATTGCAATCAGAAAGCGATTGGTGGAAATCACCCATTCCCACACTCTCATGACTTCGTGGCATAGAGGGTAAGACCTGGTTCCCCCCTGTTTGTTGATGTACCAGACAACCGACATGTTGTCCAACTGAATTGCAATCGTTCCTACGGGGAGGAGATTCTGAAGTGCTTGCAACGCGTACAGCACTGCTCTCATCTCCAGAAAGTTAATCTGCAGGGAGGTCTCTGTATCGTTCTGCGTGTCTTGGACGGTCCTGCCTGAATAATGCCCCCCACCCCCACCCGAGGCGGGAGGCATCCATGGTCACAGTGGCGAGAGGGGGAGAGGTGCAGAAGGGACCGGAGCATGGAGCCACCATAATAGAGCCTTCCTGCAAGCCTTGCTGATAGCAATGGGGTGATGGAGAGGAAAAGACAGAAAGGACCATTGTACTAGAAGGGTCCATTGCAGTACCTGCATGTTCAGACGGGCGCATGGAAGGAGCGTTATCGCTGCCGCCATGGAGCCCAGCGCCCTCAGGACCAATTCCGCCGGTGGGGTCTCTGATTGGAGGATAGCCCACACATGAAGTTGCAAATTCCATAGTCGTTCCGACGTCAGAAAGGCTCGTAGATCTCTGGTGTCTATTCTGGCTCCTATGAATTCTATGACTTGTGTCGGGGCCAGAAAGGATTTGTCGGCATTGATGGTGATGCCTAACTGTGGGGCTAGGCGGAGAAAGAAATCTCTGGCTGAGCAAAGTAGATGCCATGTTTGGGCGGTCAGGAGCCAGTCGTCCAGGTACGGAAAGACCTGTATTCCCTGGAGTCTCAGGTGGGCCGCAATCACTGCTAATACCTTGGTGAACACCCTGGGGGGCTGTGGTGAGGCCAAAGGGAAGGACCCTGAACTGGTAGTGACTGGCTTCCAGCCGGAAGCGGAGGAACCTCCTGGATCGTCTGTCCATTAGCATGTGGTAGTATGCATCCTTGAGGTCTATAGAGCACATCCAATCGTTCTCCCTTAGAAGGGGGAGAATAGATTGAAGAGTGACCATTCGGAATTTTTCCTTGGTTACCGACAGGTTCAAACGGGACAGGTCTAGAATCGGTCTCAAGTCCTCCGTCTTTTTTGGCACCAAAAAGAACCTGGAGTAGAACCCTAATCCGAGCTGGTCTTGGGGGACGGGCTGGATGGCTCTTTCTTAGCAGCTGCTGAATTTCTGCGGCTGCAGCCTCCCTCTGATCGGGTGGTACATCGGGGAGGTTCTTGAATTTGGGGACATGAAATAATGGGATTTTGTACCCTCGGGATATAATTCGAAGCACCCAGCAGTCTGTCGTGATGGACTCCCATGCCGCTAGGTGCTCCGAGCGCCCGACTGCCTCCAGAGTGGAGCAGTCGGGCAACCCTTCAGGGCTGCTGCGTGGGCCGGTCAGAGAAAGGTTCTCAGGACCCAAAGTTTCTTGGAGCCCCTCTGCCCCTGGGGCGGCGTCCTCCCTGTCCTCCTCTGCCACGGAAGGACTGGTTGTCCGGAGCGGGTTGGGAATGTTGTGATTTCCGGAACCACATCTTCTTCTGAACCTTTTGGTTCTTCGAAAAGGCCCACTGGGGAGCATAGAAGCGGACTCCGGCAGACAACGTCTTCCCGTCCTTCTCACTCTGGACAAGTGTCTCGAGAACCGTTTTGCCAAACAGGGCAGAACCATCGAAAGGGGTGTTCGCAAAGGACGCTTTAAAGGGCTCCGCAAAGTCACAATGACAGAGCCAGGCCTGACGTCTCATGACTAGGCCTGCTCTGCTAGCTCTAGCGGCTCCCTCGGTGGCATGGGACAATAGCCGCATAGAGGTATTTGAAATGGATCTCAGAGTGGCCATTCGGGTGGAGTACAATTGTTTGTCCTCCGCCGACATGGACTCAGGGGGGGAGGCAGCGTATTCTTTGATAAGATCCCGCTGCATCCTGATGACAAGTGCCATATAGTTCAGAGACCTTACCGAGAAGGTCGCTGAACTAAAAACTCACTTCCCTAAGCGGTCCATCGAGCGGGACTCCTTGCTCGATGGATGGACTGAGGGGCTGTCCTGAGCTAGTTCCCTCTTCGTGGCTGCCGCCGTCAACATGGCATCTACGGGGGACCCTTGCTCCAGTGTGACCGGTCTGCAGGGGGGCTTAGTATCCTGTCCGGGCGTTTGGGTATTGGCTCCACGGTGTCCGGGTCCTTCCACGCCCTGGTGGTAATAAGGTCAACCGAGGAGTCGGCCGGAGGGGACACCCAAGAGGTAGACGGGCCTGCTTCGAATGCCTCCAGAAACACGGACTCGTCAGAGGAAGACTTGGGGGCAGACCACCCACCTCTGATCCTCAGCATCTCCATGATCTCTCCAAAGGAGACATCCTCAGGGGGTGATCTTGGGGAGCCTTCCCCTTCATCCAAGTCCGTGTCTTCAGTTAAGGACTCAGGGGAGTCCACGTGCCTCCTCTTGCACTTGTGCTTGCGGGGCACTTCCTCGGGGGCTGTCAGAGGAGGTCTCGCCAGCAACATCCTGTTCCAATGGAACTACCTGGGACATTGAAGCAGGCTGTCCCTGAGGCCGGGTGATGGAAGCCTGGCCCAGCAGAGAGGGAGTGCAGGGTGGAGCCGAGACAAGGGCCGGGGGTCCGGATGCTCTTGACAGAGCCCTCTCCACTACATCAAGGCCGAGGGGAACCGCTCCCTGGGCTCCAAGAGCCGCTCCCACTCGGATCTGATGAAGGGATCGGGAACCGGCGCCGACCATCGGATCCGGCGACCAGTGCGCTCCGACCTGGACGGAGCCGAAGGCACACTGAATCCCTCGGATCCAAAGCTCGCCACGGTCCGAGGTCGGATCCGACAGACTCGGTGGGCAGGGTCGGATCCGGCACAGTACCGTCGGCGCCGACCACCCCGGCACTGACGCTGCTCGGCTTAATGCTCGAACCCGGTAGCGGGTCGGAGAAGGAGCAATTGAGCGAAAAGGGTGTCGAGCTCAAGGGGTAGGCAAGAGCACTCCCATCTGCAGCTGGGCCTGATGAATCTTCGCATCATCCGTCCAAGTCTGCATCAGACATGCTGAATGTTGATCTCGAATAGGCCACCGAGGCAGGCCTGAATGCCTCGATGACCTCGATGGAGCTCGGGCCTCCTCCTGGGCCCTGGGGAGAAGCAAGGAGATCGGAGCCGAAAAATAAAAATAAAACTAAAAATAAAACTAAATAAAAAAAAACACACTAAACACAATTATGCAGGGGGCAAGCCCCTTGCACCCCCCCACACCCCCCTACTTTAATATTCTCATTCTGAGATCGCACTACAGTGGGGGAAAAGGAATATTCCCTTATCCCCACTGTACCACGATCTCAACAAGAGTTTGCTTAGTTGTACATCAACACTACATGTTGATGTACAGCTAACGTTACATGCAAACTGCATTTTTTTTTGTTTCCTGTAGCGAAAGTGCATTTTCGATATAATGCACTTTCGCTAAAATGGGTCAGCGAAAGTATGGTTTGATGAACCGTATTTTCAATAATACAACGTAGACTCATATATATATATATATATATATATATATATATATATATATATATATATATAGGTCTACTTTGTTTCATTGAAAGTTAATTTCACTGAATTTCAATTCACCCTGACCAAATCGCTGAAATACTGGCACTATGTAGAGTACTGTAAGGCAAGTAAAAGGTATATGCTCTTTTCCCCACTGTAGTGCGATCCTGGAGAAAGTATATATAGTTAGGGTGGTGTGGTGGGCGTCGACCCACACTTAGTTTGGGTGTATAGTGTCTTCTGGAAGAGTGGGGGGCTGTGCACCTCTCACACCCCCTAACTATATATTGTCTAGGCAGTTCAGATCCTGTATCCTAGCTCAAAAGAATAATTGCCCTACTTACAGCCATTTGCTCACCCAAAATTCCAGCAGAGTACATTGCAGGGAATCTTCAAAATCCACCAGCTCATTACACTCACAAAACATATGCTCCCAGTTACCTTGTTTCTTCTCTATCACACTTCCAACATTTACTGTCTACCTGAGGAAAAATTCTTTGAAGTCTGCTTGGGTATAGAAATACATATGCAAACACCTCCAAGTAAACTAGAAACCCTGTACTACAAAATCTCATCTTTCTGTACAGTTCCAGCAGACTACTTCACTCTAACAAGAACTTACTCACTGTCTCCAAGACCAACAACACTGCAGGAGAATAAGAAGTTATGTACTCACCATACCGTTCCATCTGAGTAGGTAGCTTCATTTGTCTGCAACCTGTGGGTCTTGGATCCGATATCGGATCCGAGCCGGCAACTTGTTTCATAGCTAATGGATCCGAGCTCCAAGCTCCTCCCCTCACCCATAATCCCCTGCCAACCCTCCATGACCTCAGATCTAGTTTGCTTGTGGATGGCTGGATTCCTTGAGCTCTAGCAAAAAATCATCAGTTAAGTCTGTTTTTCTGTCAATTTTCTCTACCTTAATTTAAAAAAGTGTGTAAGAGTTAGGTTCCCTGTAATATAAAAATTTTTTTTTTACATAGTTTTTCCCTCCCTTCGCTGGTCGTTAGTGAGTGTGTGTGTTGTGTTTTTGGGGCCTGTGTGTTTGTGTAGCACTCCCTTTTTCTTTAAAGTATGGCTGAGGCCCCAAAAGCCATTTTTTCTAAATGTACCGAGTGTGGCCATAAGCTCTCCCCGGCTGATGGCCACACTGGTGCTTGAGTGCCTTGGGGTTGAACACCTCACCTCAGGCTGTACCATTTGTGCAGCGTTCAACCCCAGGGCACTGAAAGAGCGGAGGGCGAAGCTGGTCCTGGCGGGACTTTTGCCCCCGGACTCGGCTAGGAGCTCGGATCCATTAGCTATGAAACAAGTTGCCGGCTCGGATCCGATATCTGATCCAAGACCCACAGGTTGCTGACAAATGAAGTCCCTACTTCAGATTCTTTATTTTCCAGCTATATATCTCGTATATGGAACTCCCTTCCTAACTCCATTCTCTCAATCTCATCTTTAAAGCTCATCTAAAAAATAAGTGGCTATGTTCCTGTACTAACCCCTCATGAGTGCTCTGATGCATCACAGTATACCCAAAATATATCCATCTTCTCCCCGGTGTTTAATTCTTTGTTCCTACTGACCGGTCTTAACCTTATATCTTGACACAAGTCATGCCTGCAAATTATGTTCAAAGCCCAGGTTTTGTTGTCAAGATGCAACAAATTTGTATGTTCCTATGTATACTACATTCTGTTTACTTTATACTTTGATTATTGTAATGTGTGCATGAAAATTTACTGTTACTCATGGAGCTTTTCTCCCCGGGCCTCTGCTGAAAAAGGACCTGTGTCCAGTCGGACTTTCCCGGTAAACAAAATGTTAAATAAATAAAGTAAAGCTTCTAAACCTTCTGGATTTGGTAGATTTTTCATTCTTGGTAAGGAAAAAAATATATATTTCTAACATTGTCAGATCTGAAGTAAAACAAACTTGTTAGTTAATACATTAGGGTGAGACCTAGGCCTTAGAATACACCACACACACACACACACACACACACACACACACACACACACACACACACCTGTTTTTTCATTAATATTTTACTTAAATGTTCAGCAATTCCCAGTCATGTGCCTTACAATCATAGTCTGCTTGTACTTTGACATATTCAGCATGTGACACTTTCCTGCAGAAATATTATTGTTACTGGACCAAAGCCATCTGGGAGAAGATCCTTTTGAAGTCTTTATTAAAAATGTGTGAAGTGGAAAGTTGCACCCTGACCATTTTAGAAGGCAAAAAAAAAAATTGATGGTGTTTTTCTCCTGATTTGTAAGGACGAGCTGTTTTATAACATAAAGGAATAAGTGAAGTAAGAACATGAAACAACTGAGCCAAAACAGCTGCTGCATTCTGGTTACTTCTTTCTAGAGGAATTGAGAGAGTGGACAGTCTGATTCTTTTGGTGGGGGGCGTGGCATTGCTGTACAATGTAAATATCTAATGATGTAACAGTCACCTTTACCACTGTAGTGAGACTTTGAAAACTCCAGGGTATGCCCTGAAAAAGCAGGATTGCAAAAGGATGTAAACTACAGACTACTATGAGATGCGTGACCTTAAAAATGTTCTGTTAATATTCAGGGGCTGTACATCACTGCTGGATGGTGACATACAGGTGTGGTTTTGTAGTGGTCTGTTTCTCCATTACACCTGGGCATGGATTAAAAATGTCCCATGCATTTGGTAGATTGGACATTCTAAACTGTGTGTGTGTGTGTGTGTGTGTGTGTGTGTGTGTGTGTGTGTGTGTGTGTGTGTGTGTGTGTGTGTGTGCGTGTGTGTGTGTGTGCGTGTCAGTCAAGAAAGAAGAACTGCAGCAAGACTAGCCACCCGGCGGTGTGTGAACATTAGCTCTGCATGGTTGCTACTGTTGAAGTAACACCTTGATGCCATGTGGAAAATGGGGAAAAGGAGTTGTGGGTGGATGGATTTCCCCAGACTTTGACAATAATGTTCTGGAAAGATTTCTTGTATAATTACTACATATTTTCATGCACCTGGTGTCATCTCACATTTATATCCAAGATGTGATCAGAGATTGTTAGCGTATCACTGTTTTGATACTTTTTGCTTTCTTAACTTTTGCAAAGTGGCAAATTATGTATATACATCACCAGATTCACCTTCTCCTGTTAAAATATAGTTGCTTTTTTTTTGATATCCCTCGTAAAATACTTTTTTTTTTTTTTGTATGCCTTTTGCAGTTGACATGTAACCGTTATGATGTCAAGGTAGGCAGAGCATGGGGATCCATTTATATACTTTAACAGACACACCACATGTTGAGGGCCATATCCATTAAACTTGATGTATGTATTTCCACACTATATCTATACCGTAAAATTATTTGGGCCATCAATTAATAAGGTTCCAAGGTTTTTACAAAAAAAAATGATCCAGATATATAAGGAATGCTGTGGGAAGAAAGCACTGTGGCACTTACTCCAGTGTATACCATGATGTCTATACGAATTGTAGCAAAAACATTTTTTTTTTTTAATAGTCCTAGTCTATCACTGCTTGAATGTCTCTAAACAAGACTTATTTTTTGTGGGGACAGTGGTTTTTAGAGATATTTAATGTAGTCTTGTAGGTTGTCCAAGAAGGTTAGCATGTACTAGTGCAGCTAAGTCCCAAACAGCTTTATTATTTGCCACTGTATCCAAGTTACTATGTTATGATTAACTGAGACACAATACCTAGCCAAAGTCGAGACTGTTTACTGTATTTGTGAAAATAGTATTTCTGAAGAGATTTCCTGATAACTTTGACTGGGAATGGCATACTGGATTTTTTTGGCATCTGTAAAGGGATTTTCTTTGTTAAACTGTAAAGCCCACTTGCCTTTAGGTGAATAAAAGGTTTAAAGTTTTTTGTATTCATTCTTCTCCTTGCTTTGTTAGTATTTTTTTTCCTTTCCATTATTTTATAATGAGTGGGATAGGTGATATGAGACCATAACTTGCAAATTACTTTGCCATTTTTCATGGTACCTGCTGTATTACAAGACATACCCTATTGTAGATTATCTCTAGGCCCCAAATGAGTTCCTGGTCTCCTTACTACAGTCATAATGTTATCTTGATGATCGTATTCTTACTGTAAGATAAATTTATAACTGTAAATTACTACCTGGCTTTGTATTTAAGGGCAGTATGGTATGATGCTGTATCAGGTACATATCGCTGTCGTTATGGCTTTGTCTTTCTGCTTTGTTTGACTGTATATTAGATTTCTGCATTTGTGATCGAGTTATGTAATGTACAGTAACTGTTCATTACTATTAAAAAAATGAGAATGCTTACCTGGCAGCCCAACAAATGTGCCCATTGTAAATTGAGCATGTACCAATAGAAAAAAGTCTGACTGCTGAAGTACTATTGAGCGGCCAGACTTTTCTATTGTCATATACTAGAGGACACACCAAAATGTGAGAAAAAAAAGTTCTGTAAAATTAAAACAGAAACATAGCTGATTTTCCTCATATTTTTGCTGTCTCCCTGTAAATGCCTATTTTAACAGTTAAAGAAACAGCAATGGGGAGACTGTTTTCTTCGTTGCTTCTCCTGCGCTGATCAACTGTGAGAAAATGGGAACATAAGTCCCCTACACACGTGCAGTACATCAAAATAGTGAAAACAGAAGTCTCCTTTTACAATCCCATTATTTAAAAACAGTAAGTAATTTCTGTCTTAAATGTATAAAAGCAATAATCCCCTCCTGTTTGTGTGTATATCAGGATTTACCCACAGTTTTTGTTTAATCACTTGGGCTTCGCCCTTGTGATCAAACCACACTAACCGTGGGTAAATCCTGATATATATACCCACTCACAGTTGGGGATTATTGCTTTAATATTTAATAACTTTCAATTGGAGAGAAAAAAGGCAAGACTGTACTTGTGTCAATGGAGTCCACTCCTTTGCCTGACTTACTGGTGTCTTGTCAGTGTAAGAAGCTGGATGAAATCAACACATCTGTTCAGCAAGTGAAAAGGATTTTGTGATGTGTGTGTCAGGGACAGACTGCAGTCCCTTCTGTTACTGTCATACGTTTAAAATAAATTGCCAGCTTTGTGTTGAGACTCTGATGTAGATGTCATGTTTGTTTAATGTGTTATTAATTTCATATTTATTTGTTCTGTGTTATCCATTTTAAAATGCTGATCTAGTCTGTTTTTTTGTATTTCAGTTGAAGCTGTGGAACAGGTACAGAATTTCAAACATTCCATCGCTAGTATTTATAGACACTGCAACAGGGAAGATTGTGTGCCGGAATGGATTGCTTGTAATCAGAGATGACCCTGAAGGTAAGAAATAGATGTGCTGGAATCTGTATTTACAAAGTGGTGAAACAACCGACTAAGATTGTATTTCAGCACTTTTGTATGTGCTATATTCTCTATTAAAATAAAATGTTTGTTTAAAAAAAAAAAAAACTTTATTTCAGCACACTTAGCTCGGGGCAGTATATTTTAACTGCCAATTTTAATTACGAGTTGAATCCCTGCAGTATAAAACACAGACTTTAAAGTAAATGTTTGTCCTTGGATAATTTCATAACTTTCTAACCTTCACTTTAAATTAATTTACTCCTAGAACTTTTTTGTCAATGTGTTGCACCCTCCCCCATAAGAACAATGCATCAGAAGTCAGACGTCTGAACCCATGTTATTAAGCCTGCCCTACTTTCTATGGAGAGGATTCTTGTGTATATTTAAAGCTTGCTGGCAGGGCACTCCTTAGGCTTACCTCAAAGTATTCTAGAGAGATGCATTTTTACTGCTTTCAAGGAACAAATATGTGATACAGCAGATAAGTAAACTCAGCACTGCACTGAAAGGGCAGATAATGCATTCAGAGGTCATGCAAGCAGGGTAAGTTTGGCAGACACCTAGAGTAATTTCAAAGGGTCAGGCATGCACTGCATTTATGGTATATGTGTTTGCCGTACTATAAGAACAACAGTCAGTGCCAGTTATAGCAGTAGTGCCATGCAGATATGAAGATCAGGCTGTCTGTGCACGTTTGCTGTAATATTGTATTTGGTCTATCATGTTCTGTATTTGTGACGCAATCTCATATTGCAATCTCCCAGGTTTACAGTATGCATTTAGGATGGTATATCTGAAATATGAAGATCCATCCGCTTCATCTATCGGTATTAAAGTTAGCAGGACTTACTCAGCTTGTCATTTAAGTTTCCCAGGCTATTGACCCCCTCTCCCTTACCTACATAATGCTGTGCATGCAAGCTTCCTCTCCAGATCTCTTGTCATGTATAGCTGCTCACATCTAATAAATGACCCCAGGCTACCATTGGCATTTTTTTTTAAATATTTGACTGAAATATTATCCATGTCTTGCAGTGTATCTAATTTTCTCTTATTGTTTACTGATTTTCTTATGCTTTTCCAACTCTCTGGCCAGTACATTTTTTTGTTTTGTTTTCAGTCCACATTTCTAACTTTTCACCCATCACTATGACATAGTGATATGAAACTGTGACTGTGAACCAGGTGACCCCAATCTGAATAGTGGCTTCCATGTTGGAGTAACTTGGCAAGGGAGAGATGGAAATGAGCAACTAATGCTGGCCTACCTATCCTGATTTGGGGAGATATTGTTCCAACTGGCTGATTAGCACCTTGCAAGTTGAGACTTGCACTGTGACAAATCCAGCAAATATCCAGGATGTGAGTTTGGTGATGCCAAGTTGGTGATGGTAACATTCAACAAGCATGCAGGGGAGCACACATGGCCATTAGGAAGGCACTGCATCCCCTTCCACTAAAGCATATGTATGCATCAGGCACCTAGGGAGCATGTGCATGTATCAGACACCTGGGAGGAGAGTTTATTGCTTAATATGAAACACCCCATAAGGAAGTAGGTGTCCACAAAAACTGACAAGCCAAAAAAAAAAAGCCATAAAGATGAGAGTGGACTGTTGAGGATAAGAAATAAATTATGTATTGTTACTGTTAATGTATGAAGTCTAGGGTTTCTGGATAGAAGATATTCAAAAAGATTGAGAGAAATTAGAGAAAAGAAAAAAATATTTGCACAAGAAAAACTGTCGAAAGCTTCAAATGCAAATTTATGTTCATTAGTGCAACAGATTCATGAAAAACATTATATAGACCAAGAAATCTTAGGTCATTTAGAAAAAGAAACAACTGAGAAAGTGGGAAAATATAAATATAAAAACAAAACCTAGAGATTTTTGAAAGGTGTGAAAAAGAAACATGGACATGGGAAAGAAAGAAAGATGCGATATGGTGCAATATTTATGCAAAGGAGAGAGCCAAACTAATCAATACAAAAAAGCAGCTCCAAAGATATTTGAAGCTAAATATAGGCAAAGGAAGCCAGATATGGAACATTTCACAATCGAAGAAATAAGATCACGAAGGGGGAATGCAGAACAGAAGATTAGTAAAGTAGAAGTTAAACAAATAGATGTTGAAGGTATGGGATACCTGCAAAGTGAAGGATTTGGTGTAGAAAGTCTAACACGGGTTGTCACAACTTGATTGAATGAGTCCCCAAAGGAAGGAGAAATGGATGGAGCGGGAGACTAAAGAAATATGGACATGGAAGGAAAAAGAGATTGAATATGGTGCGATACTTACGCAAAGGATAAAGCAAAATTAATCAATACAAAAAAAGCAGCACCAAAGATATTTGAAGAGAAATACAAGCAAAGGCATCTGGATATAGAAAATTTAAAAGACAAAAAATAAGAAAGCAAAAGGGTTAAGTGGAGAAGATTAGTCATGGAGAAGTTAAAGAAACATTACTTGAAGTTATGGATTACTTGCAAAGTGAAGGATTTGGTGTAGAAAAACCAGCTGTGATAACGTCACAGTGTGATGGAACAATGAGGCCCCAAATTAAGGAGAAACACGTGGAATAGGAAATAACCGATCAGTTGCAACATGAAAATACTCTGGTGCCTTCAGTGGGAAGACACTGCAGAAGGTCATCTGGAGTTTCAGAGCAAGGGATAGAACAGGAAACTGTGGCAACTCTAATGCAGTCAGTTTTGTGGCCTGTGAGTTCCCATATGAAACAGCAACAGATGACGCAGGATGCACCTAAGGAGAGTATGTCACAAGAAGTTGTTCTGGAACTTTCTGTAGAATGGCCATAAGAAGCAGAGAATAAAGAATCTGCTCTCAGTTTAGAAGAAAAGCATCTACTGGAAGAGTTGCTTGATTTAATATAGATGGATAGACATATTAAAATTACAGAAAGTCAGTAAGACACAAAATGTTATATGTTTGATAATAGTCTCTCTTACTGTGTTGATTTGTTTTAACAGAAATTCATGTGATATCACAGAAGTAAATAGGATATATTACGGTACGACTAAATTAATAGCAGATAGTCTTACCACAAAAATACAGGGCAATAAGGAAAAGGAAGGTAAGAACTTAAATGCTGTCATGGAAGTATCGAATAGAGAAAACTATAAAGCAGTCAAGACAAGAAGTGTCAATTTTAGAGAAGTATAGAAGAGGGAACAGATCAACAAAAATACTTAGAAAGATAGATGTGATAAAAGCAACACAAAGTATTAGAACAGACCAGGCTCTGTAGTACACTATTGAAAATAATAAACTAAAGATTTCAGCACAGGCAGAAAAACTTAGAAGATATGCAGTTAAATATAAAGGAGAAGAACAAAATAAGCAGTTCATTGATGACCAAAAAAGGTTTTACAGAGAATTGGGAAACAAAACAAAAGGAGTAGAAACACCAGAAAAAAAAGAAATACGACCTTGTGGAACATAACAAAGAAACTGAATGGACTGAAGAAGTAAAAGAAACAGAAGCTCAACTGAACAGGATATGAAATGGGATGAAGTAACAACCAGCGAAATTGAAGCAAACTTAAGAAAAGCTCCTAAATGGAGCACCTAACGTCTGGCTAAAAGTATTAACATCTTTAAACAAATATTTAACCCTGAGTAAGATCTACTTATATGCGCACCCTGAACATGAACAGACACCAACCTGGTTAACAGGAAAAACGATACACCTCAAGAGTGAATCTGCAAGCCATTTTAGAAACTATAGATCAATAACTTAACTTCCAATGATTTATAAACTATATACTGGAATTGAAGTTGACAGAATTTATAGTCATTTAGACGAAAACTCAATCATGGCAATAGAACAAAGGGGTAACAAAAGAACGTCATGTAGAACAATGGATCATTTGCTAAAGTCATACTGGAGAACTGTAAAAAGGGTAAGAGTCTAAGTATGGCATGGATAGATTACAAATAAGTATTTGATAGCATCCCACATTTATGGGTAAAGGAGTGCCTACAGATGCACAAGATACACCCTACATTAATTAATTACAGTACAGTAGCCATGAAACAGTGGTAAACCACTTTTCAGCTAGGCCATGATAAAGGAAAAATTATCCCAGGGATAAAATTTCAAAGGAGGTTATTCCATGGTGACTGTCACTGCTGCTCTTCTGTCTTGCCCTTAACCCATTAAGCTGTCTACTTAACAGATAAGGTCATGGTTACAATTTGGCTCCCATACAACAACAAAGTGTAAAGACGTCACATCTCCTTTTTGTGGATGATTTAAAATTGTATAGTTCCTCAGATGAGCTGACAGCACAACTGGAAGTGGTCAAAATGTTCTCAGATGATAGAGTGCCGTTTGGTCTTGATAAATGTGCAAAAGCAACATTTGAAGCAGGAAATCTGCAACACCAAGAAAATATCCTGTCTGGGACAGGAATGTGATGTAAAGGAACTTGAGCAGATGGGAATGTCTAAACGTTTGGAAAATGATGAAGGATCTACAATAAAACGTGGAACAAATGCAGCAAAACTCAGTAAGGAATATTTTAGAAGATCTTTACTAGAGTACAATACTCCTTTCTGCATTTACCTCATCAGACACTTGCAGCAGCTGCAGAGACCACAGAGGTTTCTCACCAAGAAAATACAGGACCTCCAAACCATGACTTATGTGGATAGACTCAAAGTCCTGTCACTGTTCTCTGTATTGTATAGCCAGCTGAGAGGTGACTTGTGCCTGGCCTACATGGCAGTCTCTGACCCTGCCCTGCTAGAAATGCTGTACATCTGAAAGTCACTCGTTCTAGGAATCTTGATCTAGCCTGTGATATTAACAGAACACATTGGAGAGAGAGCTATGGGCAGCCACGGTGGTGCAGTGGTTAGCATTGTCACCTCACAGCAAGAGGTTCTCCGATTCGATCCTTGGCTGGGGTGCCTTCTGTGTGGAGTCTGCATGTCCTCCCTGTGGTCGCGTGGGTTTCCTCTGGGTGCTCCGGTTTCCTCCCACATCCAAAAGACATGCTGTAGGTGGATTGCACACTCCAAATTGGCCCTAGGTATGAGTGTGTGCCTTCTGTGGAATGTTGGGCACTGGTTTGGCAACTCGACACCGTAAAACTCCACTGCTAATCATGAGCGGACAGGTGATCCACTGTGGCAACCCCTAACCGGGAAAAGCCGAAAGAAGAAGAAGAAGAATTGGAGAGAGAGCTATATCTCCCAGAGATTGCTGCTACTGTGGAATAAACTTCCAATTCACGTGAAGCAGAGCTCCTCACTGACGTGCATCCTGTACAAATGGATGGGAGACTGCAAATTCACCCCCAAGGGTGGCACCTATGTCCCTCATAGACAGGGGTAGTCAATGTTTATCATAGACTCGCTCTGCAAATTATCTCCATACAAATCCAAATTACTTCCCTGCTTAGTTTAGCAGAATCATATCAGTATCAAGGAGGAATGGAAATCAAACCAGAAGTAGAAAAAAATCAGGCAGCAACTGAGTGTACTAAAAAACAAAAGAAAATATAAGGAGAAGGATCAGATGAGAAGGCAAAAATGTGGAAAAGACGTAAATGTAGTTGCAAATACAGAACATCCTTGAAACAACCTCAGGTTGATCAGGATCTGATACAGGAATAGTTAAGGAGTGGTGAATTTAAACCAAAACATGAAAGGTTAAAATTAGTGGCCCAGGATAGTGGACTACATCCATTTTGGTTTAAAAAGTCCATTGAACATTTGAGAAAAAACAGAGAAATGCAAGTTCTATAAAACAGAACTGGAAGTAGTCACACGTGGTTGATGGGTGTAATACTTTAATGGCAGAGGAAAGGCATAGTATTGTGGCAAAACATTGCATTGTGGATTGTGTAAACATTTCAATACTGATGTAGCAGAGAAACATTGAAAATATGAGCCAAAAACCATGATGGAGAATGATGAAGTTTATATCACATGGGATGACCCATTACCTCCAGTTCAGAAAATAGATGCAAGAGTAATCAGACATAGTAGTCCATGCAAAGAAGACAAAGGTAGCATTGTTCAGTTAAATTGCTACACCCAGTGATTGCACTGTCTTACTTAGAGAGAGAGAAATACTCATAAAATACCAGGACTTGCAGGCAGAAATGAGAAGACTGTAGAACGATACACACACAGTTCCAGTAGTAGTAGAAGCAGTGGGTCTCATAAAAAATTATTTACAGTCTTCTTTAGATATGCTACCAGTACATTTAACTCCACATGAGATATGGAAGAAGTCAGTCCTTGGCACATTGCGGGTGCCACGAAGAGCACATTTGCCTAACGTCAAAGATTGAAACTATACTAATTTCATCAGCTTTAAACATACTTTGACTTAAGAAATGGGTTCATTCCCATTATGGTACTAGAAGCTCAGTTGACTTACAGAAATTAAACAGATACCATAAATGATATTGGCTGCAAAGAAGGGAGGTGTCACTGTGTAGTTTCCTAGCCTGGAGATTATTAGTGTCGGTCCTGAAATATGGATGGCCTCAATTTGGAAATCAATGTCAGATCCTCAGGATCATTGAGATGAGGACATCCTTCTCCTGGCAGCAGATGAATAGGACAGTATCAGTAGGGGTACAAACTCCTCCAAGACTGTCTGGATGTTGTTCTGTTCCATACAGCTGTTGCTGGGTTCAGGTAGGCCCCTTGCATCAAGAAAGAAGTAATCGTGTGGAGTCCTTGGAGAGATACTATCTTTGGGCGATTAAGTATCTGTGAGCAATCAGGATATTCCCATGAGTGAGAATTGCAATAGTAAAGCTACCTGAACATTTACATTTATGCCAAGTTCCTAACACAACTATACTTTGTCCTAGATGTACACAAACAGCAAAGTTGATATTTGCACAGAGTCAAAGATATGAGAATGTCCAGTCAGTTATTTCTTTTGGTGCAGGAAAGGAAGACGAGGTAGTGTCAAAAGAAATGATCAGTGAATATTTAGCACATTGTAAAATGTTCTGATACATGTCTCAAGGTAATGAAATGGCAGTCTCTCTTGAAGCTTATAGTACTAGGGCCGTAACCACAAATATAGCCAGCCTTAAGGGGCCAACACACAAGCTGTTTTGGAAGCAGCTCTTTCAGTATCTAGCATCTGTTCCCACCCTTTCAAAATATTATAAGCTTGGACATTGTTTCTAGGGCTAAAACTGGGTTCACTGCAACAGTATTACTGGGTATGCTACAACTCAGCAACCTCTTGTGTATGAGCTCTGGTAATCTTCCCAGAAGTCTGCATGACATCATCAGTGCCTCAACAAGTAGTACATTCACCTTTGGAGCTGAAAGAGTAAAAAGCTGTATGTTCTTGTGCTACTCCAAATGATTGGATTCATTTCAAATTGCTGGCACTGCAGTGTAGCGGGGGGGGGGGGGTGCACTTCCCTTTGAATGAGATGTTAAGCTGAGGTCCCATCTGCTTGAGTTAGTGGTAGCTCATATGGATGAAAAAGATCCCACAGCTCTTAACAAAAAAAAAAGAGAGAGAGTGAGTAGAAGTGCCTTGGCCAAATTTCCCGTATTAGTATAATTGCCACCTCTGGTCTCCCCAAAAAGAAGACACTATCCCAGTGCGAGTAACCCAGTCATCAAGGGATAAAAAAACAAACAAATAGTGATATATGCAATGAACATAGGACATTTATTGAAGAATTTGCCACAGCAGTGAATATTAAAGTTGATCACTGTTGCAGTACAGTTTCCCTTCCACCATCCCCTCTCCCTCCTTTATTTCAATGTTGGGTATCTTGATATGAGGGGAGAACCCTATTCTTAGTCCTTCCACTATCCTTTCTCTCTTTCAGGACCGTCATCCTACTCAAGTCTGAGTAGGAGTTGGGGAGCCCATTGTTCACCATCTCCCCTTAATTTATTGCAGGAGGGTATTCTTCTGCAACTCCCTTGTATTTCCGTGGACTGTTGTGCTTTTGCTTTCACAATTCGTATTCCAGTTTACTGTGGAAAAAAAATCTCTACTATGGTGTGTACAATTACTCATTTTATACTGTGACAGTGTCCTGACATCCCAGAAGGAAGTGTGTCCTTCATCATCGGAGAGAGAAGGGTTCTTTGCTTTAGAAGTTGTCGGACTTTTGGTCTTTCTCTAGGGAAATTCCCAGTAATCAAGACTACTGCAGCCATGATCTATTCAAACATCTACTGTTATGTCAAGCTCCTACACAACTGGATTTTCTAATATTATCCCATGTTTACATTTTTTGGGCACTTCAGTTAAAAATTATTTTTTAAACATTGTTGCTTACTTGCTTTACTTAGATTTGCAAAGCAGATTTTGTGCCGCATATTCTGTGTATATGTGTATGTGTATATATATATATATATATATATATATATATATATATATATATATGTATATATATATATGTTTATATATATATAGAGAGAGAGATGCATAGATATCTATACCCATATCTCTCTCTCTGTCTCTCTCTCTCTCTCTCTATATATATATAATACATATATATATATATATATATATAGGGTCTATATCACGTTGTCGAACTCTTAAAACTTTTAAAAGTTCAAACGTTTCAATGGAGATCTCCGTACAGTGTGGAATGGGAAGATGTTCTTTGTGTTTCACTGTTGCAGTCATCACACTTGAGTTATCTACCTGCAGGTAGCCCTCAGTCGGCCTGAATACCAGAGACTTAGTATTTCTGCTTTGGTTGCTGTCGCTCCAGGACTGACGTCAAGTCGTCAGGGGTACAAAAACAGGCAGCCGACGCCATTACACCAGTCTTTCTTGCTGAGGATCCTGAAGCAGAAGCAGTTTGAACAAGTGCCGGTCGGCCACTACCAAACTTTTCATTTCCAAATTGAATCATCCTGAAGTCTTCTAAAGCTAAGTACCCCATTGGGGATCCTTTTTTCTTGCTCAAACTGATGTCAGAAAAAGTTAACAATTGTCTCGCCTGTGGAAAGCAAATACCACACCAAGATTTCCATTCTTAATGCATCACCTGTTTAGGCCCAGACCACGACGTACCTCACTGTCGGTTTTGTGCCTTGATCAATGCCCGAACTATTCATTGTCAGGTCCTTTTTGTTCCTAAATACTTTCGTTCTTGATCTCCGTATTCAGAAATGGCTTCGGTAAGCCATCCGACTACTGATCTTCTGAAAAAACATAAGGATAAAGACAGAGACAGACCACACAGGTCCAAAACTACCGACGATGCTTCCGTTATGCTATTCGCCAGTTCGCCAGTACTCAGTGAGGCGTTTTTGCAGCCCCTGATGCCCACTTAAGTGGATTCACAGGCCTCTACCAAGACCCGTTCGGAGTCCAGTATGCCACGAGACTCTTCTTTGACCACGGAACCTGCGGATGCCTCTACCTTGGATGGGTCTGGAGCCGCTGAGCAGGCACCGGCGTCAGAGGAAGTTCTTTGCTCTACTGATATTTGACACAAACCAACAACTTCTTTTGCGTCTTCAGTTCTGTCTAAAACTATCGTGTTTCTAGGGCCAGGAGTAGGAGCTACGCCTAAAAAACTGATGAGCCAAACTCGAGCACCTGCTTCCTTGCCACAACATCAAATGCTTAAAATGGCAGAAGACCTTATCATGCTGATTAGGGGAAGCCAGCCTTCCCCTGCTAAGAGAAAGAGATATGTCCCCAGCAGTTTTAAAAGACCAAGAGTCCGATGACTCTGAGGTATCTGGTTATGAAGACATGCCTTTATCTGCTTATCCATTCCCTCTGCTTCTCCTCCAGAGGATTTTTTCTTTTGACGAAACCTTACGTACTTTAAGAGAACATTTCCACTGGGAATGCCAAGACTATCCTCAGTCCAAAAATAGACTCAGAGAATTTCTAGATTTGCCACAACATAGGCCTTTAGCAATAGCCCCCAGTCCTGGATGTTGTGGATGATGTCTTTATGGAATCCAGTCTAACTCCTGATATTTTACCCTCTGCTCCTAGGAAACCAGACAGGTACTACAAAGTTCATGACTCTCTCAAATTCCTTTTCAAAAATCCTACTGTTGACCCAGAGGTCATCTCCCAGGGGCCTAAAGGTATCAAAGCAACTACATCTAAGAGTCCCACCCCTTCAGACAGGGATTCCAGAGCTTTAGACAGATGAGGTAAAAAAGGATACACCTTTGCAACTCTCGCCATTAGGGCTTTGAATTGTCAGTTTCACATGCTGAAGTACCAACAACATATTATGGAACTTATTTAGCAAAAATTAGCTACCTTTACAAACTGTGTAGAAAATAAAGAATTACAAGAGCTTATACATTCTGTAAGCCAAATCAGCAAGCATACTTTGTAATGTGGCTTTGATGCCCTAGGGCAGCAGTCACTGGTTCTGTACTGAGAAGGCATGCTTGGCTTAAGGAGCAGACCTTGCCAGACCATGTCAAATCAAAATTACTAGACGCTCCTTTGAATAAGGACAATCTGTTTGGTACCAAAGCAGAAGAGGTTCTTAAAAAGATGGAAGAAAAAGCTAAATCTATGCAGACAGTCAAACATTTCTTGCAAGTACAACCTCCTAGATTCAGTAGGCATTGTCCCTCGAAGCATTGGTCCTTTTCAGCCCCCTTAAGGCCATCTCAACCCCACTCGCCACCTCTGCCCAACTGCTTGTGCCCCAGGAGGAAAACTTGCCCATCATGCAAAAACTGGACTTCCATCACCAAAGACCAATGGGTCCTCAACACTGTATCCCAGGGGTACAAATTTTACTTCCACTCACTGCCAACCCCAAAAGGGTTCCCAGACCTTCCTCCAAACCAGTGGGCAGAGGCACAAAACCAAGTTCGATCCCTGCTCTCCATAAGGGCAATTCAACCTATTCATGCAGAACAGATAGGTCAAGGGTTCTATTCCAGACTTTTCCTGGTACCCAAAAAAGAGGGCACTTGGCGCCCAATCCTAGATCTTTCCATTCTAAGCACCTTCCTGATGGTACCAAAATTCAAAATACTCTTCCTTTAGCAGCTTCTTCCTATGCTGACCAAATATGCCTGGTTAGCCACTCTAGACCTAAAAGAAGCCTGTCTGCACATCCCTATCAGGGACTCATTGCAGGAAATGCCAATACTTCAGGGCAGGATCTATGCATCATCAATTCTCTGCACTTCCCTTTGGCTTATCCACTTCTCCCAGAGTATTCACAAAATGCCTGGCTCCAGCCATTGCCAACTGCAGACAGAGAAAATTTCAAATTTACCCGTACTTGGACGACTGCTTGATTCAGGCAGACAGTCAGGAAATGCTGTTGCAGCACCTGACATTTGTAAAAAAAACCTTCTAACCTCCCTGGGGTGCACTATCAATGAAAAGAAATCAAAACTAGTCCCCAGTCAAAAGATGGTACTCCTGGGAGCAAGCTTGGACACAGCATCCCAGATGGAATTCCTTACTGCAGAAAAACAAGCCTATCTGTCAGGCTACTTCACTCAAATGGCCACCAGAACCCAGCTATCTGTAAGGAAAATCCTGCAGGCCCCTAGGGTTCATGGCCTCTTGCACCCCACCAATTCCATATGCCAGACTGCATATGAGGAAACGTCAATGGTACTTAAAAAAATCTTTGGTGCCAACATTCTTAGGATCTGGAAACTGTCATTCCTATCATACCTTGTCTAAGGACAGAGTTTCTTTGGTGGGCAACAGCATGCAACCGGTACAAGGGACTTCCTTTTACTCATCCCCATGCTGCCCAGACCCTAACCACAGACCAATCAGACTATGCCTGGGGGGCACACCTGGATGACAAGTGCATTCAGGGCCACTGGAGCCCAAGTCAAATTCATATGCACATCAAAAAGAGATGCTAGCTGTTCAGCACGCTCTAACAGCTTTCAGATCCCTACTCTCACCAGGATGCCTGCTAATAAAAACAGACAACACCACAGTTATGTGGTACATCAACAAGCAGGGGGGAACCCGATCTTACCCACTCTGCAGACTAGCCATGGCCCTGTTGAACACAGCCTTGGACATGCAGGTCCATCTGCAAGCTCAATTCCTGCCAGGCAAACAAAACTCACTGGCAGATGACTTAAGCAGAAATCTCCTAGACCCACACAAGTGGCAATTAGAGCCCAGCACCTTCAGCCTTCTGATACAGAAATGGGAGACCCCAGAGGTGGATCTCTTTTCCTCCTCCTGCAATCACCAGCTCAGCAAATTCTGCACCAGGACACCTCACAGGGCTTGGAAAGTGGATGCCCTATCCTTCCAGTGGGTAAATCTCTCAATCTTTACATTTCCCCCTCTGCCCCTTCTCTCAAGAATATTGCTCAAGATAAGACGGGACAGACCAAGGGCAATCCTGATTGTCCCGGACTGGCCACTCCAACACTGGTACCCACTACTGCGCAGCCTGTCACCGGTGCCAACCTGGCACCTACCCCAGTGCCCAACCTTCCTCACTCAGCATGGTGGACAGATCTTGCATCTGCAACTGCAAACCCTGAATCTTGCAGCCTGGCTTATTCCTTGAATTCTCTTCCAGTGACCAGCCTAAGCAAGCAGGTGCTGGACGTCATTCTTGAAGCCAGAAGACCTAGTGCAAGGAAATCCTATGCTGATAAGTGGAAATGGTATTGACTCTGGATTCGATCTAAAGGAGAGGACACAACTTTGCCCTCCGTACCTCTAATCCTGGACTACTTAGCAGATCTACTCCACAGAGACTTATCCTTCTCCTCCATTAAGATTCATGTCTCTACCATCTCGGCTCATTACAGCACTGAGCCACCCCTCTTCTCTCACCCTTTCATCAAACAGTTCCTGAGTGGGGCAAACAACTTAAGGCCACCAAGGAGAGCACCCACTCCTGCTTGAGACCTTAACTTTGTACTGGAAAAGCTCACGCTATCCCTTTTTGAGCCTGCAGTGTCAACAGAGTTAAAATTCCTCTCTTGGAAAGCAGCATTGCTTCTGGCCATCACTTCAGCTAGAAGAGTGTCTGAGCTATAAGCACTTCTTATGGCTGTGGAACCCTTCATTATTTTTCATGCCGACAGGGTCTCCCTTAGGACTAATCCTTCCTTTATGCCTAAAGTGGTGTCCAGTGTGGCTCTCAACCAATATATCCATTTGCCAACATTCTTCCCTAATCCTCAAAATAAAGGGGAAAGAATCCTGCACTCTTTGGATGTGCACAGACAGCTCAGATTCTACCTGGATAGGACTAAGCCCTTCAGGAAATCTGAGCAGTTATTACTCAGATGTCCTTCAAGGATGTATCTTCAGTCATCACATATGGGTTGTCCTGCCTCAGGCAGCCCTTCGGTCGGCCGGATTCCAAAGTCTGGGTCCGGCGTCAGCTGATGTCGCCCTTTCCCCGACGTCAGAGCGCCTGGGGTATAAAAGCATCAGCCGACGCCATCTTCCTCAGTCTTTCTTGCTGCGTGGTGCCTGAAGCAGAAGCAGTTCGCAAGTGCCGGTTGGCCAGCTCCTGTAATTCAGCTAAACCGAAGACTTCAAAAGCTAAGTACCCCGTTGGGGACTCTTTCTTGCCTCAGCCGATGTCAAATAAAATTAATAATTGCTTAACTTGTGGGAAACAAATACCTCATAAGGATTTCCACTCTTACTGCCTACCTTGCCTAGGCCCAGACCACGACGTCTCGGCCTGTTCCGCCTGTGCTTCCTTCAACCGACGCACTCTAAGACGTCTGTCGGAGTTTGCAGAGGAATTTTTTGGGGCTAGTTTTGCTTACAAAATGCCGTCGGAGACTCCGACTTTACATTTAATAAAGAAACGGAAGGACAAGGACCGACACACGCGGTCCGCGGTTTCGGCTGAAACCACGGCCAGGCCTACCGCGAGTGTCTCGGTCTCGGCTGAAACCGAGTCCTTGGTACTTCCGTCCACCGAAACCGTACAACCGACAACCTCGGCCCCGGAGGCCACTACTGTATCGGTTGTTGAATCTCCATTGGAATCTGATGTCCAGGAACCTTCCAACACCATTCACTTAGACAAAACTACACCAGCATGTGGTGCAGCCAGGCCTCTTGCATCCATGTCTATTAAGGCATTCTCTAGGGCTAAAGCTGCTAAACTCTTAAAATCTATACCTCCCAGGGTTATCCCTCAGGGACTCACTACAGGTTCTCAGATCCTTAGTCTAGCAGAGGACCTTATTTCATTAATTAGGGGCTCTCAACCTCATCCGGACAGGGGCTCCCAACCTCCTACAGAAAAAAGGCCCAGGGTTGAGCCCTCTTATCCCCTCTCCTCAGATGAGGCCTCTGATGGCTCTGCTCTCTTGGACTTCCAGGAGGAGGCTTTTTCGGCCTACGAGGATTCTGATGCAGAGGAATCTATCCCTTCGGCCTCCCCTCCTGAAGAACTGTCTTTTGGGGAAACTCTGCACACTATGAGGGAGCATTTCCAATGGCAGGGCCAGGAATTCTCTGATTCCAGGAAGAGATTAAGGACCTTTTTGCATTTGCCTCAGCATAGACCTTTGGCCATTTCCTCTGTTTTGAATGTCATTGATGATGTGTACTCTGAGTCTAGCACAACCCCTGACACTCTCCCTCCGGCCCCTGCCAAACCCGATAGGTACTACAGGGTCCCTGAATCACATCTTTTCCTTTACAAGGCCCACTCTGCTGATCCAGAAACTATTTCCCAGGGCCCTAAAGGGGTTGCAGCTGTCACTACAAAAAATCCACTCCCCTCTGAAAGGGAGTCCAGGGCTTTAGAGCGATGGGGTAAAAAAGTGTATACTTCTGCTACCCTTTCTATGAGGGCTTTAAACTGTCAATTTCATATGATACAGTACCAAGAGTATTTGTTAGATGAATTGCATAAGAAACTGTCTTCACCTGAACCCAACCCCTAGATCGCAAATCACTTCAGGATCTGGTACATAACTCTCAAAAGGTTAGCAACCATTTCTTGCAGTGTGGTTATGATGCATTGGAAGCTTCATGTAGGTCAGCTATGACAGGTGCAGTCATACGTAGGCATGCTTGGCTGAAGGAACAATCTCTGCCAGACCATGTTAAAGCAAAGCTTCTGGATGCTCCACTGGAAAAGCAAAAGTTATTTGGCTCCACTGCTCAGGAGGTCTTAAAGAAATTTGAAGAAAAGGCAAAATCTGTAGAAACAGTCAAAGATTTTATGCAAGTCCAACCACCAAGATTCAGCAGAAATTGGCCTTCCAAGAACTGGTCCTTTCCAGACACAGACAGATTTCAGAGAGGCAAGAACAGGCGTGCCAGAGGTAGAGGGCAAGCTAGAGGCTCCTACAGAGGACGTCAGTGGCAGCCTCCCAACCAGAGAGTTAGTGCAGGGCCTACAACTGCTGCACAAGGACAGACTCAATGACTTTACTTTGACACCGCCAACCAGGGCTCAATTGGAAGCACCTTTGGGCGGAAAGCTTTCCTTATTTTCAGAAAATTGGCACATTATTACAAGGGACAAATGGACACTACAAGTAATAGACAAAGTATACAGGTTCCATTTCCACACATTACCGAAAAGAAAAGGCATGCCAGGCCTGCCACCAAATCAAAGGGCAGAGGCTTTGAAACAAATCTCCAACTTAATGAAAATGAAAGCAATAGAAAAGGTACCTCTCTCAGAACAAGGCCAAGGATTTTATTCCAGACTCTTCCTTGTTCCAAGAAAAGAAAAGCAATGGAGACCTATTCTCGACTTGTCCGCACTAAATACTTATCTCATTGTGCCAAAATTCAAAATGCTGACTCTACAGCAACTCCTTCCCATGCTGGGCAAGGGGTCTTGGCTGGTAACTCTGGACCTCAAGGAGGCATACCTGCATGTCCCTATCAGACAAAGCTGCAGAAGACACCTCAGATTTCTTGCAGGTTCAGAGCATTATCAATTCTCAGCATTGCCCTTTGGCTTATCTACTGTGCCCAGAGTATTCACGAAATGCCTGGCATCAGTAATTGCACACTGCAGACTTCAGGGGATGCAAATATACCCGTATCTGGATGACTGCCTTATACAAGCGGACAGCCAACAAATTTTGGTAAAACACTTGAATTATGCCATCTACCTTCTTCAGGCCTTGGGATATACAGTCAACATTCACAAGTCAAGACTTGTACCATCCCAAAGAATAACCTTTCTGGGTGCGGATCTAGACACAACCACCCAAATGGCTTTCCTCACAGAGGAAAAACAAAATCAACTACCGGATTACTTCAAAAACCTGTCAAGACAAACTCAGCTGACTGCAAGGAAAATCCTGCAGGCCCTGGGTTACATGGCTTCTTGCATTCTTCTGATTCCTCAAGCAAGGCTACATATGAGGAAACTACAATGGTACCTAAGGAGTTTCTGGACTCAGCACAGTCACAGCTTGGGAACTTTGATACCACTCATCCCATGCCTTCAAAGGGAATTTCTGTGGTGGGCTCAAGCAAGCCAGTCAAACAGGGGTTTTCCCTTCAGCAAACCAATAGCCAGACAAACCATTACAACGGACGCTTCAGACCATGGATGGGGAGCACACATGGAGGGAAGATGCATTCAAGGACTATGGTCACAAAAAGAGCTATGCATGCACATAAACCAAAAGGAAATGCTGGCAGTGATACATGCAATCGAGGCCTTCAAGTTATTTCTACATCAAGGCCACCTGCTAATAAGGACAGACAACACTACAGTTATGTGGTACATAAACAAGCAAGGAGGCACCCATTCCTACCCTCTTTGCAGACTGGCAATTAATCTATGGGAACTTCCCTTGACACTCAGTACACAGCTGCAATCCCAGTTTGTACCAGGAAAGGACAATGTACTGGCGGACATCTTAAGCAGGAACATCATGGATGCACACGAATGGATGCTGCACCCAGACATCTTCCATCAGATAACACAATCATGGGGGAGACCGGACATAGACCTCTTTGCCTAACCACACAATCATCAGCTGGAGAAATTCTGCTCAAGGACATACCACCCACAAGCATGGAAAGTGGACGCCCTCTCTTTCAGCTGGATAACTCTAACAGTGTATGCATTCCCACCTCTTCCATTAATGACCAAGGTCTTACTGAAGATCAGGGCAGAGCAGCCAAGAGTCATTCTGATAGCTCCGGACTGGCCAAGACAGCACTGGTACCCATATGCATATATATATATATATATATATATATATATATATATATATATATATATATATATATATATATATATATATATATGCATATATATATATATATATATATATATATATATATATATATATATATATATGCATATATATATATATATATATATATATATATATATGCATATATATATATATATATATATATATATATATGCATATATATATATATATATATAAAAACGGACGGGCATACTTACGCGAAAGTGCTTTTCACCGAAGGAGCACTTTTGCATAAGTATGCATGTTGCCAAGGCTGTACTAAGGTGCGGGTAAGGGAAATTTCCCTTTTCCCCACTGTAGTGCGGTCTCGGAGGGAGAATATTAATGTAGGGGGGTGTGGGAGGCACAGCCCCCCTGCTAAAATGTAAATATAGTGTTTTATTTATTTTTTTTTGTAACACACTTTAACGAAAACGCTTTTTCGATAAAAGCGCTTTCGTTAAAGTGTGTTTGGTTGTTCTGCATTCGAGCAAACGTCCTAGATCCATATATATATATATATATATATATATATATATATATATATATATTATTTGTTTTTTGTCTTTCGGCTTTTCCCGGTTAGGGGTCGCCACAACGGAACTCCGGTCCGCTAATGATTGGCAGTAGATTTTTACGTGCTGGCTTGCCGGGCCTAACGCACAACCTTCAACGAAGGAACGCCCATTCACGCATGTTGCCACACAGAAGACGCTCTGAGAATCAAACGGGCAACGTCTAACTGTGAGGCATCCTATTTATCTTTGTGGTGAGGTATAAATCTCTAGAGCTTCTGGCTTTTGGGGATTTGTTTTTTTTTTTTTAGGTGGAGCAGGTCCATCATTTCTGGGTTGGACATGGCCTTGTATGTCAGGCAGAGATCACCTCTGAGTAAGCGGTATGCAACCGAGTACAGCTGGAGTTTCTTCAGTCGGGCTGCATAGGGCATATGTTTGAGTCCAGTAATCCCCTTGGTGAGGTACTTCTGTGGCCTTTCCAGCTGTTGTAGATGTCTTATAAGGTACATCCCAAATGGGGCGTTGTACTCTATGATGGGTCTGATGAGTGATGAGTAGAGGGGCACAATAACTTCTTTTGTTCTTGATATGAACCCTTTTGTTATTAGGCGATCCACATAGAAGGATTTTCTAACCACCTTGGCAATATGATTATCAAAGGAGAGATTACTAACTACTTGGGTCCCCAAATCCCTTATTGCATTTTCTGTATTTGGTAGTTCGCGGGTACTTTGTTTTTTCCAAAGGGGATGACTATGCACTTTTTGGCATTTAGCTTGAGGCCATGATTTTGACACCAGGTATCCGTCTTAGTGAGACCCTTCTGGAGGATGTCTGTATCAGCTGGAGAGTCAGTTATGGCCCCCAGTTTGCAGTCGTCTGTGCTTGCCTGTACCTCTGAGAAGTATATACAGAACAGGAGTTGTCCCAGGACTGAGCCCTGGGGGACGCAACTTGTAACTGGTTTAGAGTCAGACCTAGACCCTGCAACTCTCACCGTGCGGGTTCTATCCGTGAGCCAATTGGCAGCCCATTTCGTGATGCAGGGGTTTATGTTCAGGCTGGTGAGCTTGTCTATAATACCAGAATGGGGAATGGTGTCGAAAGCCTTTGCAAGGTCTGGGTAGGCTGTGTGGACCTCCTTTCCCTCATCTAAAGCCTTGGTAACTGTCTCATTGAAGTCCTCCAGGTTTAGGAGGCATGATTTGCCCTTAACAAAGCCAAACTGGGCAGGGTCCAATGAACGTTCCCATTGTCTCTGTTAATGAATTCCATGATGATGTGCTCCATAACCTTGCAGACTAGGCTAGTCAGGCTTATAGGGCAATAGTTCCCGGGGTCCGTTGTGGCTCCTCCTTTGTGGAGCAGGATAAATGTTGCTGTGCACCACTCTATGGGTATGTAGCCTGTAGAGAGGCGGTGTTTGAACAGTGTGTTTAGATGAGGGGTTAGTTCATTTTGGAGCTCGTGTAAGGCAACCTGGGACATCATCTGGTCCCATTGAAGCTGTATTTTTGCTTTGGATAGGGCTGTTTTAACGTGTGTCAGTGATTGCCATGGGGAACTACATTCTTCTGGTATGGTTATGGGCCCTTTAGGTGGTGAGAAGGGGGTGATGTGTACACTAAACCTGTCTGCCAGAATGTTGGCAATATCAGTAGGTTCATTGTATTGTGTGCCATTCTGCACTAACTCAGAGCAGATCTGAGAGTTTCCACTTAGGTTCTTGACATAGCTAAAGAACGCTTTGTGGTTATCTTTGGAGTCCTTGGCAATTTTTCTTTCAAAGCTAGCCTTGGATGATTTTATGAGGGATCGTAGTTTCTTGCTGATACTGATCAGGGATGTCTTCCCTTCTTGGGATTTTACTCTTTTCTGCACTAGTTTCCTCCTTCTATTGTATAGCTTGTTTATGGCAGGGGTCCACCAGACTGGTTTCCTTTTCTTGGAGGAGTGAGTCTTGGTTTTGCTTGGGATAGCACGATCCATGCATTCTTGCAGGTGCTCATAGAGTGCCTTTGTAAGGGATTCAGCAGCTTGGACAGTGTTGCCCTTTAGCATGGGGGTTGTTAACCTTTCCACCTCGGTCTTAAGTAACACGAAGTTTGCTTTTGAAAAGTTTTTCACGGTGGTTTCCTTGATTGGGCTTGGGGGCGAAATGTGGATATCCAGAGTGATTAGTCTCTGGTCTGATCTAACCAGCGAGCGTTTGACCTCCACTGTAGAACACCAGTCACCCATGTTGGTGATGACCGGGTCCAATATGTTCTCACCTCTGGTGGGGGTGCTGACCAGTTGATCCAGGGAGTTTGAGTTTATAAATTCTAAGAAGCGTTGGGCAAGGGAGTTAGTACTTGAGTAGTTCTTTCAGTTAATGTTTGGGTAATTGAAATCACCCAATATCTGGGCATTTGGTAGGACCTTCATATTTTCCCTGTCTCCAGAAAAAGGAAATGGGGGTCCTGGATCATGGTGGGTGATCTGTAGCAAGCTACAATTTGAATTGCAGTTTTGCCCGTTGTTAGTTGCACATGGATGATCTATGAGGCGTTTTGCTGTGCCACTAACCTGGAGCTGTGGGTATCATTGATGAATATGATATACCCCCACCTTTTGTGTTTCGGTCCGGGTTCTGTGGCCGAAAAGTATATTATGAGTTATAGCCTGGTAGTGCTGCGGTGCTCTCTGGAGCCTTAAACCTGGTTTCTGGTACTGCACAGATATCGATGATGTCCATCGTGTTTCACTGCTGCAGTCATTACACTTGGGTTATCCTGCCGTCAGGCGGTCCCGCAGTCAGCCAGAGTTCCAAAGTCTTGGTCCGGCATCGGTTGCTGTCACCTCCTTCCTGACATCAGTGCATCAGGGGTATATAAGAAGCAGCCGACACCATTTTCTTCAGTCTTTCTTTCTGTGCTGTGCCCGAAGCAAAAGCAGTTCGCAAGTGCCGGTCGGCCAACTCCTGAGATATCAAATTCGATTTTCAGAACCGAAGTCTTCAATAAAGCTAAGTACCCCGTTGGGGAAACCTTTTCTTGCCTCAGACCGATGTCAGTAAAAGTTAATAATTGTATTTCTTGTGGGAAGCAAATACCTCATAAGGATTTTCATTCTTACTGTATTCCATGCCTAGGCCCAGATCACGACATCACTAGTTGTCGGTTTTGTGCTAGATTTAACAAATGCACTATTAAACGTCGGTTTGATTTTGCTCGCCATTACTTTGGCCGAAGGTTTAATTATACCATGCCATCGGAACAACTTACGACCGCAATTCACAAAAAACGCAAAGACAAGGATAAGGACAGGCATCCGAGGCCCAAAACTGACGACAAAGCCTCTTCTAGGCCAGTCGCCGGTTCTCAGTGAGGCGCTTTTGCAGCCCCTGACACCCGCTACCTCAGAGCCACAGGCCACTGCCGACTCCTATGTAGAAGTGCCTAGGCCTCTGGATACTCAAGGTGTTGGGCCTACGGAGACTAACCCTTCAGATGGGTCTGGAGCTGCTGAGCAGGCATCGGCTGGGTGTTTTCAGACCTTCACAACTTACCATTGCAACTACAGCCAAGTCTAAAACTACATTAAAGACAAAGAAGCAAGTACAGCATTCACCTGGACAGGCCTCCATGCCTAAAAAGCAGATGCTCCAAATGGCCGAAGACTTAATTACTCTGATCAGGGGTTCCCATCCCCCTCCTGACAAAAGGCTTAGGCAGGATACAGACTATGATTCCTCTGACCAGGTTTCTATTTATTCTGATTCCTCTTCAGACCAGGGATACTCTTTACCCCCCTATGAGGGCTCAGATGCTGAATAATCAATTCCTTCAGCCTCTCCTCCTGAGGAAACTTTACATACGATGTGGGAGCATTTCCATTGGGAGGGCCAGGATTACTCAGAATCCAAGAAAAGGCTCAGAGACTTTCTTTTATTGGCTCAGCACAGGCCCCTTGCTATTCTGCCAGTGTTGGATATTGTGGATGATGTGTTCTCTGAATCCAGTTTAAATCCTGATTCTTTACCCCCTGCTCCAGTCAAGCCAGACAGGTACTACAGAGTCCCTGACTCTCAGAAATTTCTTTATAAAAACCCTGTTGCTGACCCAGAACCTATTTCCCAGGGTCCCAAAGGGGTAAAGGCTTCCACGGCTAAAAATCCAGATGTTCATCGTGCATACAGCTGCAGTCATAACAGATGGGTTTTCCTGCCGTCAGGCGGGTCCTCGGTCGGCCGAATTCCAAAGTCTAGGTCCGGCGTCGGTTGTCGTCGCTTCTTCCCTGATGTCAGTGCGACAGGGGTATAAAAGAACCAGCCGACGCCATTTTCTTCAGTCTTTCTTGCCGCGCGGTGCCCGAAGCAGAAGCAGTTCCCAAGTGCCGGTCGGTCAGCTCCTGAGATTACGAATATTTTGCAACCGAAGTCTTCTTGAAACCTAAGTACCCCGTTGGGGAAACTTTTCTTGCCTCAGACCGATGTCAGACAAAGTTAATAATTATATTTCATGTGGGAAGCAAATACCGCATAAGGATTTTCATTCCCTCTGCATTCCTTGCTTAGGCCCAGACCACGATGTCTCGGCCTGTCGTTTTTGTGCTACATTCAACAGACGCACCATTAAGCGTCGGGCGGAGTTCGCCCAACACTATTTTGGCAAAAAATTTAATTACATTATGTCGTCGGATACTCCGACTCCAGTTTTGAGTAAAAGACGCAAAGATAAGGACCGACATACGAGGTCCGCGGTTTCTACCGACACCACGCCAAAGCCGACTACAGGTGGTCCGGTTCTCAGTGAGGTGCCTACGCAGCCCCTGACTACCGACTACACTTCATTGGCAGTGTCTACTGTACCCGAGGTCGCAGGCTCTTCGGCCCACACCCCGACTACCGATACCGAAGCCACTCTTGGCGGTGAAACTCAGAGTTTAGACAGGTCTGCCACCTCTCAAGGTGTCTTCAGGCCTTCCTCTTCTTTTTCCATCAAGGCTTTCACTAAGTCTAAAGCAGCCATGCATACTAAGAGACAAGCTCCACAGGGCCCTTCTCAAGGCCCCATGCCTAAAAAGCAGATGCTCAAAATGGCTAAGGGTTTGATTACTCTTATCAGGGGTTCTCAACCCCCCCCCCCCGGACAAAAGGCCCAGAGTGGAGGAAGAATCCCCCTCCTTGGACCAGGCCTCCATTATTTCAGAACATTCTGATGACCAGGAACATTCATACTCCCCTTTTGAAGATTCTGATGCAGAGGAGTCCATTCCCTCCGTCTCCCCCCCTGAGGATTACTCTTTCGGGGAAACCTTGCATACCTTGAGGGAACACTTCCACTGGGAAGGCCAAGAGTATTCAGACTCCAAGAAAAGGCTTAGGGATTTTCTCTTGCTCCCTCAGCACAGGCCTCTGGCTATACCTCCTGTCTTAGACATTCTAGATGATGTGTATTCGGAGGCCTGCCTTAACGCAGACTCTTTACCTCCAGCCCCAGTCAAGCCTGACTGGTATTACCGGGTTCCTGACTCACACCAATTCCTATACAAAGGCCATGCGACTAACCCAGAAACTATCTCACAGGACCCCAAGGGAATTAAGGTCTCCACTGCTAAAAATCCATTACCTTCAGAGAGAGATTCCAGAGCTTTAGAAAGGTGGGGGAAAAAGGTATACACCTCGGCCACCTTAACCATGAGGGCATTAAACTGCCAGTTCCATATGTTAAAGTACCAACAGTTTCTGTTATCACAGTTGAGAAGCAAAATGTCACAACCTGAACAACCATACTTGAAGGAGTTGCAGGATTTGATGCATAGTGCAGAACAAGTGGGTAAACATACCTTGCAATGTGGTTTTGATGCTTTAGAGGCCTCATGTAGAGCTGCTGTTACAGGATCAGTCATACGTAGACATGCCTGGCTCAAGGAGCAAACCTTACCGGATCATGTCAAAGCTACATTACTAGATGCCCCTCTGCAAAAAGATGTATTATTTGGTATTAAAGCTGAGGAGGTATTAAAGAAAATGGAGGAAAAGGCTAAATCAATGCAAACAGTGAAGGATTTCCTACAGGTACAACCTCCACGTCTCGGTAGAAATTGGCCTTCCAAAAATTGGTCCTTTCCAACCACGGACAGACCCCAAAGAGGTAGATACAGGTGCCCGAGGGGCAGAGGGCAATCTCAAGGATCGTTTAGAGGCAGACAATGGCAAGCTCCTACACAAAGAGGTGGTGAGGATAGTTCACAGCCATTCAGAAAGCAGACCCAATGACTTTCCCCTTTGCATGCCAAGCAAGGCTCAAATGGCAGCACCTTTAGGCAGAAAACTGGCATTATTTTCCTAAAATTGGCATATTGTCACAAAAGACAAATGGATCCTGGACATTATAAACAGAGGCTACAGATTCCATTTTCACACCCTTCCAAAAATGAGAGGCATGCCAAACCTGCCACACAATCAAAGGGCAGAGGCACAAAAACAAATTTCAGATCTCATTGACATGAAAGCTATTCAAGAGTTACCTACACAAGAACAAGGTCAAGGTTTTTACTTCAGACTATTCCTGGTACCAAGGAAGGGAAAAGATTGGAGACCTATTTTGGACCTATCCATCCTAAACACATTTTTACTCGTGCCAAAATTCAAGATGCTCACATTACAGCAGCTTCTTCCCATGCTGGGCAAGGAGTCTTGGCTGGTAACATTGGACCTCAAGGAGGCATACCTGCATGTCCCAATCAGACAAGATTGCAGAAGATACCTCAGATTTCTTGCAGGTTCAACCCATTATCAATTCTCTGTATTGCCCTTTGGCTTATCTACTGCGCCCAGAGTATTCACGAAATGCCTGGCATCAGTAATTGCCTACTGCAGACTTCAAGGGATACAAATATACCCATATTTGGACGACTGCCTGATCCAAGCGGACAGCAAGCACATACTTCTGAAACATCTGGCTTTTGTAATAATGTTGTTGAATTCTCTGGGATACACAGTCAACAAAAAGAAATCAAGGCTAATACCCTCTCAAACAATAATTTTCCTGGGTGCCAACTTGGACACAAACACCCAGATGGCCTACCTCATGCCAGAGAAACAGGGACAACTAACTCAATACTTCAGACAACTAGCAAATTTCACCAGGCTGACTGAAAGGAAAATCCTGCAGGCTCTGGGATTCATGGCATCTTGCATCCTACTAATCCCATGTGCAAAGCTGCATATGAGGAAACTTCAATGGTATCTGAAAAACCTATGGTCTCAACACAGCCACAGTTTGGAAACAATAATACCACTGATTCCATGTCTTCAAAAGGAATTTCTGTGGTGGGCTCAAGCATGCCAAAGAAACACAGGTCTCCCATTCTGCAAGCCTCAAGCAAATCAAGTTATCACAACAGATGCCTCGGACTACGCCTGGGGGGGCGCACATGACAGATCGGTGCATTCAGGGCAAATGGTCCCAAAAAAAAAAGCACCTACACATCAATCAAAAGGAAATGCTAGCAGTAATAAATGCTATTATAGCTTTCAAAGACCTTCTGCATCCAGGTCAACTATTGATAAGGACAGACAACACCACAGTGATGTGGTACATAAACAAACAGGGAGGAACCCATTCATACCCCCTATGCAGGCTGGCCATGTCTCTTTGGAACATGGCTCTGGAATTACAAATCGAACTTCAAGCACAGTACTTGCCAGGCAAGGAAAACACGCTGGCAGACAACCTAAGCAGAAATATGACAGATCCATACGAATGGAAGTTGCATCCTCAAGTTTTTACAGAGATAATTCAAACATGGGGAAGGCCAGACATAGATCTCTTTGCCTCCCACAAAAATCACCAATTGACAAAATTCTGCTCAAGGACCTTACATCCACAGGCCTGGAGAGTGGACGCACTCTCTTTCAGTTGGACAACAATGACAGTTTATGCCTTTCCACCTCTTCCTCTGCTGCCCAAAGTTCTATTAAAAACCAGAGCAGACAGACCAAAGATGACTCTCATTGCTCCAGACTGGCCAAGACAACACTGGTACCCACTCCTGAGGAGCCTGACATATTCCCCACCATGAACCCTACCTCTAATGCCTCTTCTTCTGACTCAGCACAGCTTCAAAACTCTTCACAGTCAGCTGAAAACACTCAATCTGACCGCATGGAAGATTCCTTAACTTCACAACAGACCCTACTCTCCAAGGAGGTGCAGGATGTCATTTTGGAGGCCAGAAGGCCTTCTACTAGAAAAGCTTACTCCGCAAAATGGAAACGGTTTTGTGACTGGAATGAGAAAAAGGGCCAGAATCCTGGAATACTGAATTTACCTCAAATATTACAGTATCTAGCTGAGATGCTAAGCAGCGGACTTTCATTCTCCTCCATCAAAATCCATGCCTCAGCCATTTCTGCAGAATACAACACTGATCCTCCTTTATTCTCTCAACCCCTCTTAAGACAGTTCCTCAGAGGGGCTAAGAATATAAAACCCCCAATGAAACCAATACCTACTTGGGACCTCAATTTCATTCTAGAAAAACTGACCTTGCCTCCTTTTGAGCCAGCTGCCTCAACAGAATTGCAATATTTGTCCTGGAAAACAGCCTTTCTTCTGGCTATCACCTCAGCTCGCAGGGTATCGGAACTACAAGCCCTCATGGCTGTGCAGCCTTTCATCATTTTCCATCAGGACAGAGTTTCCTTACGAACCAATCCATCCTTTATGCCAAAGGTGGTATCCAGGGTAGCTTTGAATCAGGCTATCCACTTACCTACCTTTTACCCTAATCCTCAAAACAAAGGGGAGAGACTACTACATTCCTTGGACATCCACAGACAGCTGCGTTATTATTTGGACAGAACAAAGCCTTTCAGAAAATCAGAACAACTCTTTGTGTCCTTTGCTACAGGAGCTCAAGGGAAGCCAATTTCCAAACAGACAATCTCAAAATGGATAGCCCACTGCATACGCTTTTGTTACTCTTTTCATGGTAAAACTGTACCTGCAGGCATCAGATCTCACTCCACAAGGGCCACATCTACCTCTGCAGCCTTCCTCAGAGGGGTTCCTACCAAAGATATTTTGGAAGCAGCCACTTGGAGTTCTGTGCATACCTTCTCCAAGCACTATCACCTACCATTATACTCCAAAACTAGATCAGGCTTTGCCACTGCAGTCTTACAGGGCATCCTGGCTCCACCTAGTTCCACCTAGTGCCTACCACCCCTTTTTTAGCTTTGAGATTCTACCCATCTGTTATGACTGCAGCTGTATGCACGATGAACATAGTACAGTTTTGTACCTACCATAAATGTAGATGTTCGACTGCTAATACAGCTTCAGTCCAGGTTTCCCTCCCTCCTTCCCCTCTTGAGACAGGCCTATTGGCTAACACCTCCTCATGCATCCTGATTGGGGTATTCATTTATGGTGTATTTGCTTGCAACTGCTGTTTTTTGATTATATTGCATTGCATAATTACATAAATTTATGTATTGCCTTCCTTCTGGGGGCACCTGACATCTGGGGCAAGAAAAACTGAAGAAAATGGCATCGGCTGGTTCTTTTATACCCCTGTCGCACTGATGTCAGGGAAGAAACGACGACAACGGACGCCGGACCTAGACTTTGGAATTCGGCCGACCGAGGACCCGCCTGACGGCAGGAAAACCCATCTGTTATGACTGCAGCTGTATTAGCACTCGAACATCTACATTTATGGTAGGTACAAAACTGTACTTTCCCTCTGACATGGATTCTAGAGCATTAGACAGATGGGGGAAGACAGTTTACACCTCTGCAACTTTAGCAGTGAGGGCTTTAAATTGTCAGTTTCACATGCTTAAATATCAACAATGTTTACTGTCTCAGTTAAAACAGAAAATTAGTACAAGTGCAGAACAACCTGACTATAAGGAAATGCAGGATTTATTGCATGCAGCTGAACAAGTGGGAAAGCATACTTTGCAATGTGGTTTTGATTCATTAGAGGCTTCTTGTAGAGCATCAGTTATAGGATCTGTGATTCGAAGGCATGCTTGGTTAAAAGAACAAAGTTTACCAGATCATGTTAAGGCAACATTACTGGATGCTCCTTTACAGCAGGATATTTTATTTGGTGTCAAGGCAGAAGAGGTATTAAAGAAAATGGAGGATAAGGCAAAATGTATGCAAACAGTCAACGATTTCTTACAGGTACAGCCACCTCGATTTAGCAGGAATTGGCCACAAAGAGGCAGATACAGACGCCCAAGAGGCAGATCTCAGCCCCAAGGCTCTTACAGACCACGGCAGTGGGGTGCTTCAACCCCAAAAGGAGGGGAAGACAAGTCACAACCTTACAGGAAACAGTCCCAATGACTTCCCCCTTCCAATGCCAAGCTCTTCCCTTTTGGCAGCTCCCTTAGGGGGGAAACTAGCACTTTTTTCACAAAACTGGCAAACAATCACCCAAGACAAATGGGTTCTGAATAGTGTGTCTCAAGGTTACAGGTTCCACTTTCACACTTTACCAAGGCTAAAAGGAATGCCAGATCTGCCACAAAATCAATGGGCAGAGGCACAAAAGCAAATTACAGCCCTCATGGACATGAGAGCTATTCAAAAAGTGCCACAGCAGGAACAAGGACAAGGATTTTACTCAAGACTCTTCCTGGTCCCCAGGAAAGGACAAAGCCTGGAGACCCATACTAGACCTGTCTACTCTAAACACTTACCTGGATGTTCCGAATTTCAAAATGTTGGCACTACAGCAGCTCCCTCCCATGTTGGGCAAGAAAGCTTGGCTTGTTACTTTGGACCTCAAAGAGGCATACCTGCATGTCCTATCGGACAAAATTGCAGAAGATACCTCAGATTCATAGCTGGTTCAATGCACTACCAATTCTCTGCACTGCCCTTTGGCTTATCTACTGCGCCCAGGGTCTTCACAAAGTGCCTGGCACCAGTAATTGCATTTTGCAGACAAAAAGGAATTCAAATATATCCATACCTGGACGACTGCCTGATTCAAGCAGAGAGCAAGGACATTCTTCTAAGGCATCTGGCATTTGTAAAAAGGTTGCTAATTTGCCTAGGGTACACAGTAAATGAAAATAAGTCAAAACTAGTGCCCTCACAAGAGATAATATTCCTAGGTGCCAGCTTAAATACAATGGCCCAGATGGCTTATCTCATGCCAGACAAACAAGGACAACTGACTCAGTATTTTCAGTTGATGGCAACAAAGTCCCAACTTCCTGCAAGAAAAATTCTGCAGACCTTGGGATTCATGGCATCCTGCATACTACTAATTCCATATGCCAGACTGCATATGAGGAAACTACAGTGGTACCTAAAAAGTGTTTGAACTCAACACTCTCACAGCTTGGAAACAGTAATACCACTAATTCCCTGCCCACAACAGGAGTTTCGATGGTGGGCGCAGGCATGTCACCTCAACAAGGGTCAGCCTTTCACTCTTCCCACAGCCAGGCAGACTTTAACAGATGCTTCGGATTACGCCTGGGGAGCACACATGGCAGGAAAATGTATTCAGGGCAAATGGACCACAGACAAAATGCATCTTCACATCAATCAAAAAGAGATGTTGGCTGCACAGAATGCCCTAACAGCTTTCAAGGACCTTCTGCATCCAGGACAATTATTATTAAAGACAGACACCACCACAGTAATGTGGTACATAAACAAGCAAGGGGGCACTCATTCTTACCCCGTATGCAGGCAAGCCATGACCTTGTGGAACACAGCTCTAACTTATCAAGTTCATCTGCAAGCACAATTCCTGCCAGGAAAGAAAAATACTCTGGCAGACGACTTAAGCAGAAACATCATGGATCCTCACGAGTGGAAATTAAATCCACAAGTCTTCAGCATGATAATGCAAAAATGGGTGTGCCCGGACAGATCTTTTTGCCTCCCCACTGAATTGCCAACTACAAAAAATCTACACAAGGACTTATCACACACAAGCATGGACAGTGGATGCTCTTTCGTTCAGCTGGAAAAGCCTAAAAGTTTATGCCTTCCCACCTCTGCCTCTCCTTTCAAAGGTACTCCTAAAAGCCAGACAAGAAAAACCACAGATGATTCTGATTGCTCCAGACTGGCCACGCCAGAATTGGTACCCAATCTTAAAGAACTTAGCTCAAGGCCCACCTTGGATTTTGCCTCAAATTCCACACCTACTGACTCAACAAAACAATCAGATCCTGCACAGTCAGCTCAAAACCTTAAACCTGGCTGCATGGCAGATACATTAGCCAAACAGGCAACACTTCTGTCTAAAGCTGTTATGGATGTCATTTTGGAGGCCAGGAGGCCTAGCACCAGGAAATCTTATTCAGAAACGTGGAAGAGATTCTGTGCCTGGAACCAGGCTCAAAGCCTTGACCCTCTTGTCCCTAACATTCCTCAGATACTACAATATTTAACTGAGATGCTGGACAAAGGACTATCCTTCTCAACCATTAAGATCCACGCCTCTGCCATCTCTGCTCATTACAACACAGATCCTCCTATTTTCTCTCATCCATTGCTAAAGCAGTACCTCAGAGGGGCTAAAAACATAAGACCGCCCCGGAGACCACCAACACCTATTTGGGACCTCAATTTTGTCTTGGAAAAGCTCACTTTACCTCCTTTTGAGCCAGCCAATTCAGCAGAATTAAAATATGTATCATGGAAAACTGCTCTGCTCTGCTCCTAGCAATAACCTCAGCACGAAGAGTCTCAGAACTACAGGCACTAATGGCAGTGGAGCCTTTCATCATTTTTCACCAAGACAGGGTTTCTTTAAGAACAAACCCTTCTTTTATGCCTAAGATGGTATCCAGTGTGGCTCTTAACCAAACTATTCACTTGCCAACTTTTTACCCAAATCCCCAGAATAAAGGGGAGAGACTTCTACACTCCTTGGACATACACAGGCAGTTACGCTTCTACTTGGACAAAACAAAAGCTTTCAGAAAAATTGAACAATTGTTTGTATCATATTCTGCAGGATCACAGGGAAAGGCTATTTCAAAGCAGACCATTTCAAAGTGAATAGGACACTGTATCAGGATGTTCATCGTGTTACCCTGCTGCAGTTATCACACTTGGGTTATCCTGCCGTCAGGCGGTCCTGCAGTCGGCCCGAATTCCAAAGTCTTGGTCCGGCATCGGTTGCTGTCGCTTCTTCCTTGACGTCAGTGTGCCTGGGGTATAGAAGAGGCATCTGACGCCATTTTCTTCAGTCTTTCTTGCCTCATGGTGCCCGAAGCAGAAGCAGTTCGCAAGTGCCAGTCAGCCGACACCTGAGATTTTCGATTTGAATTTCAGTCCAAAGTCTTCAATAAAGCTTAGTACCCCGTTGGAGAACATTTTCTTGCCTCAGTCCGATGTCAGAAAAAGTTAACAATTGCATTTCTTGTGGGAAGCAACTACCTCATAAGGACTTCCATTCCTTTTCTATTCCTTGTCTAGGCCCAGACCACGACGTCACAGGTTGTCGGTTTTGTGCTAGGTTTAATAAACGAACTATCAAATGCCGTTTTGACTTTGCACGGCATTACTTTGGTAGGAAATTTAATTATATCATGCTGTCGGAGCAGCCGACTACCACCATACATAAAAAACGCAAGGATAAGGACAGGCAGCCTAGGAACAAGCCAGGCTCCGAGGCTTCAGCAGGGCCTGTCACTGGTTCTCCGGTTTTCAGTGAGGCACCTACGCAGCCCCTGACGACCACAGAACTGGAACCCCAGACAGCAGTGGATTCCCAAGCGGAGCTTACTAGGCCGACGCAGCCATCTTCCGACACCGGAGCAGAAGTAGACACCGGTGCAGTGGAAACACCTTAGGTTGCAGAAGGTGTCTTCAGACTGACTACACTCACCATCAAATCTTATGCTAAGCTTAAAACTCCTTTAAAACCTAAGAAAACTGTACATCAGTCTACAGTTCAAGGCCCCATGCCTAAGAAACAGATGCTTAAGATGGCTGAAGATTTGATTACCCTTATCAGGGGTTCCCATCCCCTCCCTGATAAAAGACCAAGACAAGAGGAGGATTATGCATCCTCTGACCAGGTTTCACTCTCCTCAGATTCTTCTGAGGAAAAGGATTACACCTTTTCACCTTATGAAGACTCTGATGCTGAAGACTCTATTCCCTCAGCATCTCCCCCTGAAGACTATTCCTTTGGGGAAACTACATACCATGAGGGAACATTTCCACTGGGAAGGCCAGGATTACTCAGATTCTAAGAAAAGGCTCCGAGAGTTCCTTTTACTACCCTAGCACAGACCTCTTGCTATCCCTCCTGTTTTAGATATTGTGGATGATGTTTACTTGGAGTCTAGTTTAAATCCAGACTCTCTACTTCCTGCTCCAGCCAAACCAGACAGAGATACTACAGAGTACCTGACTCACACAAATTCCTTTATAAAAGCCCTGTAGCTGACCCAGAAACAATTTCCCAGGGTCCTAAGGGAGCTAAAGCTTCTATGGCTAAAACTCCTGTGCCCTCTGAAAGGGATTCCAGAACCCTAGATAGATGGGGAAAGAAAATATACACCTCAGCTACTCTGGCTATAAGAGCATTACATTGCCAGTTTCACATGTTGAAATATCAGCAATTCCTACTCTCTCAGTTAAAACAAAAAATGAGCACACATTCAGAACAGTCTGAATTCAAGGAAATGCAGGATCTGTTGCATGCAGCTGAACAGGTGGGCAAACATACTTTACAGTGCGGACTTGATTCATTGGAAGCTTCCTGTAGAGCAGCTGTTACTGGCTCTGTCATACGTAGACATGCTTGGTTAAAAGAACAAACCCTTCTTGACTATGTTAAAGCAAAATTATTGGATGCACCTTTACAGCAGGATGTATTATTTGGTGTCAAAGCAGAAGAGGTTTTAAAGAAAATGGAGGATAAGGCAAAGTCTATGCAAACGGTCAAGGATTTTTTGCAGGTACAACCCCCTCGTTTCAACAGAAATTGGCCAACAAAAAACTGGTCCTTTCCAGCTTCTGACAGATATCAGAGGGGCAAATACAGACGCCCAAGGGGCAGAGGTCAGTCACAGGGCCCTTACAAACCTCGCCAATGGGGTACTGCTACCCAGAAAGGAGGAGAAGACAGGCGCCAAGCTAGCAGAAGACAAACACAATGACTCTATACTTAAACTACCAAGCAAATCTCTTCTGGCAACTCCCTTGGGAGGAAAACTAGCATTTTTTGCAGACAACTGGCACATCATCAGAAAAGACAAATGGGTTCTAAACATTGTCTCTCAAGGATACAGATTCCACTTTCATACCTTACCAAGGATCAAAGGAATGCCAAACCTGCCACCAAATCAATGGGCATAGGCACAAAAACAAATTACAGCTCTCATGGACATGAGAGCCATTCCACAGGTACCTACACAGGAGCAAGGACAAGGATTTTACATAAGACTCTTCCTAGTCCCAAGAAGGGACAAGGCATGGAGACCCATTCTGGATCTTTCAATTCTGAACACCTATCTGCAAGTACCAAAATTCAAGATGCTAACACTACAGCAGCTTCTTCCCATGCTGGGCTAGTCACTTTGGACCTCAAGGAGGCATACCTGCATGTCACTATCAGACACAATTGCAGAAGATACCTCTGCTTCATTGCAGGTTCAAAGCATTATCAGTTCTCTGCACTGCCCTTTGGCTTATCTACTGCGCCCAGGGTCTTCACAAAATGCCTGGCACCAGTAATTGCATACTGCAGACAAAGAGGAATTCAAATATACACATACCTGGACGACTGCCTTATTCAAGCAGAAAGCAAGGACATTCTTTTAAAGCATCTGGCATTTGTCAAACACCTTCTAAGTTGCCTAGGGTACACAGTAAATGAAAAGAAATCAAAACTAGTGCCCTCACAAAACATAATATTGCTGGGTGCCAGCTTGAATACAATGGCCCAGATGGCTTATCTCACGCCAGACAAGCAATGACAGCTGATTCAAATATTTCAAAATAATGGCAACAAAGACCCAACTCCCTGCAAAAAAAATTCTGCAGGCCTTGGGATTCATGGCATCTTGCATACTACTAATACCATTTGCAAAACTGCATATGAGGAAATTACAATGGTACCTGAAAAGTGTATGGACTCAGCGCAGCCACAGCTTGGAAACAATGATACTACTCATTCCCTGCCTTCAGTAGGAGTTTCTATGGTGGGCACAGGCATGTCACCTCAACAAGGGTCAGCCTTTCACCTTACCCACAGCCAGGCAAACTATGACAACAGATGCATCGGACTATGCCTGGGGAGCACACATGGCAGGGCAGTGCATTCAGGGCAAATGGACTACAGATCAGAGGCATCTACATATCAATCAAAAAGAAATGCTAGCAGTACAGAATGCCCTAACAGCTTTCAAGGACCTTCTACACCCAGGACAACTAATAATAAAGACGGACAATACCACAGTAATGTGGTACATAAACAAGCAAGGGGGCACGCATTCCTACCCTCTATGCAGGCAAGTAATGACCTTGTGGAACACTGCACTGTCATACCAGGTTCAATTACAAGCAGAATTCCTGCCAGGAAAGAAAAACATATTGGCAGACGACCTAAGCAGAAACATCATGGATCCACACGAATGGAAACTAGATCCACAAGTATTTGCAATGATAGCTCAAAAATGGGGATGCCCAGACATAGATCTGTTTGCAAGCCCCCACAACTACCAACTTCAAAAATTTTGCACAAGGACCTTCCATCCACTAGCTTGGAAAGTGGACGCCCTCTCATTCAGTTGGAAAACATTAACAGTGTATGCCTTCCCTCCACTGCCTCTTCTAGCAAAGGTACTGCTGAAAGTCAGATTAGAGAGGCCACAAATGATACTCGTTGCACCAGACTGGCCACGCCAGCATTGGTATCCAATTTTAAGGAACATGGCCCACGGCCCACCATGAATTTTGCCACACATTCCTTACCTGCTCACCCAGCGAGACAGTCAGATTCTACACAGCCAGCACAAGACTTTAAACCTGGCTGCATGGCAAATTACCTAAACAACCAGCCAACACCTTTATCCAAAGCTGTTATGGATGTCATTCTGGAGGCCAGGAGGCCCAGCACCAGGAAAACCTATTCAGACAAATGGAAAAGATTTTGCGCCTGGAACCAGGCTAAAGGCCAAAATCCCTTTGATCCAAGCATCCCTCAGATTCTGCAATATTTAACTGAGATGTTACACAAAGGACTTTCCTTTTCATCTATTAAGATCCACGCCTCAGCAATTTCAGCTCATTACAGCATGGATCCTTCTTTATTCTCACATCCACTCCTAAGACGGTACCTCAGAGGGGCTAAGAACTTAAGACCGCCAAGGAGAGCTCCAACACCTACTTGGGATGTCAACTTTGTTCTGGAAAAGCTTACACTGCCGCCCTTTGAACCAGCTTTTTCAGCTGATTTAAAATTTCTTTCATGGAAAACTGCCCTACTACTAGCAATAACCTCAGCTAGAAGAGTCTCAGAGCTACAGGCACTAATGGCAGTGGAACCTTTCCTCATTTTTCATCAAGACAGAGACTCTCTATGAACTAACCCTTCCTTTATGCCAAAGGTGGTATCCAATGTGGCCCTAAACCAAACCATTCACTTGCCCACCTTCTTCTCAAATCCCCAGAACAAAGGAGAAAGACTCCTACACTCTTTGGACATTCACAGGCAATTACATTACTACTTGGATAAAACTAAGGCTTTCAGAAAAAACTGACCAGCTCTTTGTAGCCTATGCTACAGGATCACAAGGAAAAGCTATCTCAAAACAGACCATTTCTAAATGGATAGGGCATTGCATACGTTTCTGCTACACACATCATGGGAAACCGGTACCTGCTAACATTAGGTCCCACTCCACCAGGGCTACAGCTACATCAGCAGCCTTTCTCAGGGGAGTGCCAACCAAGGATATTCTGGAAGCTGCAACTTGGAGTTCAGTGCACACCTTCACCAAATACTATCACTTACCTCTATACTCTAAGACTAGAGCTGGTTTTGCCACTGCAGTTTTGCAGGGCCTACTAGCTTATTCTAACCCTGTTTGACTCCACCTCCCATCCTTAGCTTTGGGATTCAACCTAAGTGTGATGACTGCAGCAGGGTAACACGATGAACGTAGTACAGTTTTGTACCTACCATAAATGTAGATGTTCGAGTGTTCACTCTGCTGCAGTCCAGGTTACCCTCCCTCCATCCCCTCTGAACTAGCTGAACTTATCTCTACCACTCTGTCCTATACTACCTCTGTGGTGTATTTGCTTGTGCCTAAGGGTTTTGCTTTATTTTTATATAGCTATATGTGTGTGTATATATATATATATATATATATATATATATATATATATATATATATATATATATATATATATATTTTTTTTTTTTTTTTTTTGCCTACCTATTGGGGGCACCTGACATCTGGGGCAAGAAAAACTGAAGAAAATGGCGTTGGATGCCTCTTATATACCCCTGGCGCACTGATGTCAGGGAAGAAGTGACAGCAACCGACGCCGGACCAAGACTTTGGAATTCGGGCCAACTTCGGGACCGCCTGACGGCAGGATAACCCAAGTGTGATGACTGCAGCAGGGTGAACACTCGAACATCTACATTTATGGTAGGTACAAAACTGTACTTTCTGCTACACACAGCATGGGAAACCTGTACCATCTAACATCAGGCCACATTCCACCAGGGCAACTGCCACTTCTACTGCCTACCTTAGAGGAGTACCTACCAAAGACATTTTGGAAGCTGCAACTTGGAGTTCAGTGCACACCTTCACCAAGCATTACCACTTGCCTCTTTATTCTAGATCCAGAGCTGGCTTTGCCACTGCAGTGCTGCAGGGCCTCATAGCCACACCAAATCCTCTATAGAACCAGCCACCCTGACTCAGCTTTGGGATTCAACCCAAGTGTAATGACTGTAGCAGTGAAACACGATGAACATAGTACAGTTTTGTACCTACCATAAATGTAGATGTTCGAGTGTCTTCACTGCTGCAGTCCTGGTTACCCACCCGCCATACCCTCTTTCTTAGCTGGGTCTTATCTATACCTTTCTACACTATACTACCTATGTGATGTATTTGCTGGTTACTGAAGGTTTTGTTTTTACCTTATTGTATGTTTTGTAAGCAATATGTATTGCCTATCTTTTTGGGGGCACCTGACATCTGGGGCAAGAAAAACTGAAGAAAATTGCATCGGCTGCTTCTTATATACCCCTGATGCACTGACGTCAGGGAGGAGGCAACAGCAACCGACGCCGGACCAAGACTTTGGAACTCTGGCCGACTGCGGGGACCGCCTGACGGCAGGATAACCCAAGTGTAATGACTGCAGCAGTGAAGACACTCGAACATCTACATTTATGGTAGGTACAAAACTGTACTTTCTCCATACTGAGGAGTGCCTCGAGTGCATGCATTTTGAGGTTTAGACATCTGGTGTTGAGTAGCATTACCCTCACTTTTTGGTTACTTGTGCTATTTACGGTGGTGGGTTTGTCTTTTGAGCCTTGCCTAAAAAAGGCACTATGGGGGCGGCAAAAGCCTTGGCCAGTATTCAAAAGCCTAAGGGTGACAGGTGCAAGCCATCTCTTGCGAAGCAACGTGGCTTATCGAGCATGTCATCCCAGGTGGACAGATACTGGATCCCCTTTGAATGACATCAGAAACTTAGCCAATTGTTGAAATTGATCATTTTTTCTTTATACTGTCGCATCATTCTTGGTGAAGGCAGGATGCTACTCAGGGTCAGGGTCATACCAGCCTGGGCTGCATGATCCGAGAACTCTTCCATGTCTCTCTTCATGTAGTCCAGGGAGGTACATCTCAGGTCATTCACACCAACATGGACAATGACATAGTTGTATTTGTACTTGTTCTGGAGTGACCAGAGTGCTTGTGTTATGTGGTGGATCCTGGCGCCCGACAGGCAGCTAACTGTAACCTTGTTGTCCAGCCTAGTTAGTGGGACATCAGTGTGCCTGACTATAGAGTTGCCTGTTACTAGTATGTTGGGTATGTTATTTTGCCTTAAGGACTGTGATTGCGTGGCACACTGATTATGTGAAGCATGTGTTTCATGGTTTGTGATGGGGTGTGGAGGTTGCTTGGGTATCTGCTTTGGAGGTCTCTGTTGCTCTTGCAGATTTTTATTTAGAGCCTCCGAGTATGTTTTCTTGTATTTGTGTGTGTTATTTACCAGTGTTGGTTTAGTAGGTCTATGTGAGACTGGTGGTGTGTTGTAAGTATTTTCCTTCTCCTCTTGACAGTCAGTTCCATTCTTGGGTTGAGAGAGCTTTGCCTCCAGTTTGGCTGTATAATTGCATCTCTCGCATATATTAGTGTTTGGTGGGAGGAGGAGAGGGTTGTCTGTGTACATCAAGCAGTTTGTGACATTGCCTCAAAATGCCCAGATTCACCAGTTGGACTGGAGAGTACACCTGAAACTGCCCTTTGGACATGCCTGACTAGGTAAAGTGAGCTGATTTACTGATTAGCTGGTAGGGATGAATAGAGAGCCTTGTCTTTCTGGACAGTATGGGGGGGGTCTAGTGCTAGGGTTAATTAGTGCTTTCTATGAGTTTTGAGCAAGTGCTGGGCTGTGAAATGAATGGTTTGAGTGCTTAAGTTGAAAGTTTGTCTAGTTCCAAGGGAAAATTGAACAGCAGACTTTGTGGAGCCGGGAATAGTTTAACCCTAGCTAACAGCCACTGCCCGGCATGCAAAACTGCACAAATGCAGTTTTTATAGCAGGGAAATGAGAGAGAGATAGAAATTAGCCCGAAATGGCCAATAAACTACTAACTTCTGGGCTACAGCAAACAAGGCGCACAAATTTCAGAAAGAAACGGATCAAATAATCAGGCACAATAAGCCTTTAATCAGAAATTCCCACCTCATCACATTTCTTTACAGAAGTCTGCAAAATGCTTTCTTTATTCTCAGGGAAGTTGCTTGTAACAGCTGTCCTTATGTGTTATACAAATAAGAAGTCCCAAAGTTATGAAACATTTGTTTATGAATTGCAGTGTATTGACTTGTCATGTTGCTCCATGGCTACATTGTTGTTAGTCCATAGGCATGAAATGTTATTTTCCAGTCATCCAGTTCTGATGTTTTGATGCATAATTATCTAGGGTGTGAAGCATCCTTAAGAAAACTTACACTAGCTTACTTGGCATTGTATAATATTGTATGCTGACATCTGCGAGCAGTCATTCTTTTGTTTTTTTAAATTAATTGTTATAACATTTAAAGCCTCAGCTGATATTAATTATTTCCTATCATTTTAAAAATTATGATTCTGGCATATTTCTAAGTACCTGTGTTTGTCATCACCAGCAACCAGTTTAGACAGTATTTGTCTCCGTTTTGACACTGACTGTACACTGGAACTGTATAGCTCTGTTGTTCAGTACTGCATCCTTTGACTGAATGTACATCTCGTAACAGCAGACAATGCATCTAGCCAATCTCCCTGCCATCCTTTTAAAGTGATTATTATCAGCTTCTTCCTGCCACCCATTTAAAGTGATGTATTATCAGCTTCTTCTGGTATGGTTGAATTAAAAGCTGCAAATGATTTGTAGCTGGCGTAGCATGTTTGCCTTGTGTTCATTCTTTGTATGATGAAGTGCATCACATGTATGTAAGAAGGAAGATGATTTTTTTTTCTTTTTGTCCCCTACATTATTCTTTGCAACACTGCTATGCAGTGCCCCACATCCACGCCATTTCTACCAGCTACTCCAACCCACCCCAACTTGCTCCATTAATTCACTGTGGCAAGTCATGGAAGTTAAAGGTGTCCTGAGGGTCTTATCTGTTCACGTCCATAGGGGGGTTATTTTTACACCCACCATACACACACAGTTGCAATGCCTGTGGTTATCTGAAAGGGTGAGCATGCAGTGGGGACATTGTAGCATATCCCCACCCCCACCGCTTCCACAGCAGCCTAGCCATGTCCACCCTACCTCTTCTTTTGGACCATCCCTTATACCCTTTGACATCCCCAGCCTCTACCAAGTGGTGTAGCAGGAGACACCACATCCCTGTCCACCCCATCACTCCATGCCACTCTATAATAAGTCACCTGAGCCACTAATTGATCCTGTATCATGTGGCCTGTAGTCAAAGCTTTATCCCTGTATGCCACCAGAGTAGCAGGAGGGAAGTGGAACTTAAAAACAGTACTGCCTTTCTTGCCTCTTGGCAGGGTTCAGGTTTCCTGCAGTGATACAAATATTTAAAAACTGCTCAACCTGTTACTTTCCCTTCAGCACGTGAGAGGGAGGAGAGATGTTAGTAAAAGTTGTTAATACAGAAGAGTGCTTTCTTTCCTTATTGTCTAACAGGCCTTAGGCCTTACCTTTCAAGGCATAAAGACTTACAGCAGGATGAAACTGAATTTTATAAAAGCCACCTACTTCTGCTTATCTTTGTATCGACAATGGGAATAGTTGTCATGGAATGGTATATAATTTAGGGCTATAATGGAGAGCACTGAACCTCACATAAGTGCAAGAAAAGAATAGCAGGTGACATGTTTACACAAGCACACAAAGATGTCTGTTGCTCGGTAACCAAGGTGCCTTTTTTTTTTAAATCATTTCTTACCTTCTCATGGCCTAGCATTATTATTTTTTTTAAAGACTAGATAGGCAGATGGGCAGATGTTCAGGTAGATAGATGGTAGATTAGTGTTTAGATTAGATAGGTCATTAATTTAATTTAATTTGTAAGGGGGGGGGCTGACTCCATGAACATTTGTATTAACTGATAAGTTCAAGTTGCAGGTACAGAAACCAGTAGAGGTATTGGCATTTGTCGAAGCAGATATGTAGTTAATTATTTTTGCACCTAGTGCAGGTCTCCCGATCTTGTACCCATCCCCCCTAAAAAAAGCTTTTCTCTGAACTTGAAGAATAAAAAAAATCTTTTTCTCTTTTAAACTATAACAAACTGCTTACTGTATTTGTAACAAGCAGTTGCTACAGTTTATCCCATACACAGAACACTACAGTGCTCAGTTTTACTGCAAATGCAGTACCAGTATTTGTTGCTAAATTCAGTGCATTTACATGGCTGTTAGCTCCGTTACACCGAGCTCAAATGCTTGGTGTCCTTGCCCGTGTTTTCGGAGTGTTTGTCTTGCATCTGGTGCTATCCAGGCTAAGATAAGTACTTTAAATTGAAAACACTTTTCTAAGCTACTTCTGAAGACTACTGCTGTATTTTCAAATTATTTATTGCATTTTTCTGCAGTCCATTGCTGTAAAATATATTTGCTTTTCCTTGGTCTAGCTGCTACTAGAGTACTTTGAAGTCACCAAAAATGTATGATGTTATGTTGTCTGTATCTTGCCTTCGTTCTTGCTGTTTGGGTTCAGAGCAGATCCTCAGCTCTAACTCCACCGTATACTATAGCTCAAGAGCTTTAACTGGCTCTAGGCTAGCCCCTATCCCAACATGCCTAGCGGTAGTTATCCAGATCTTGTTTGCTGCTTGCAGCATCGAGATTGCGGATACTGGTTCAGGCTAAGTGTCTTTCCTCTTTTATACTTTTGGAGTTAAATTTTTGTATTTATATTACCTAATGTTGAAGCAGTAGTTCTTCTGCGTATTTCTACCCTTTCCTATCCCATTTGAGTGATTTATTATTGTTGTAGACTAATTGTGTTTCTCTAGGCCTCTTCTAAACCCGTTTAAATTAGAGGGTTTTTCATCTTTCCTGCCTGTCTTCAAACTCTATTAAGCTTTCGCCTATTAGGAGTTGCCGTTTAAGTCAGAGGGTCTCCTTCGGTGGGGAGTTCGCAGTTTAACTTAGAAGCTCTCCCCCCTTCTTTTTTTTCCTGTTAAAAAAATGTTGTCTGTATTCTCCTGTTTATTTTTGATAATAGTGTGTTTTTCTAGTTTTAGATAGTTCTGTTTGGCGTTATGTCAAAAGATACTGCCAAGGAATCTAAACCTTCGGGTTTCAAAAAGTGCAACTCGTGTTGCCAGAAGATGTCCCTTACGGACAGGCACACGAGTTGCATGTATTGTTTAGGGCCAGTTCACCTGCAGGATTTGTGTTCTATTTGCCATGCATTCAGTTCATGAGTCCTGCAGGAGAGAAAGAACAAATTGATCTTAAGAGGGTTACTGAAGGGCCCCTTTAATGCTTCTATGGAGGGGACTCAGCCAGCAAAAAAACTGGGCAAGCCCAAGCCCTCATCCTCTTCGGCTCCAGTTTCGGAACCGTCTAAAGAGAAGGACGAGTGTCAAGCTGGGTCAGATCCGACTGTCTGTTCCGACAAGGCACTCTCACCTACGGCTCCATCTGATGTCTCGGAGCCGGTAAGGTCTCATAAGCGATCTAGGTCTCCTACTTTGGAACCGGTGCGGTTTGCGCCACAGTCCCTTTTATTACAATCTATGGTAGGCAGTCACCAGTCTTCAACCCATTCCGCTCAGTCATCCAGGAGTCTCTCGGATGATGATGTGGAGAGGGTGGTGAAGAGGCTTCTTAGGATACTCTGTTCAGAGGAGGTCTCTGGGTTCTTCAGAGTCAGGCACTCTTTCGGGTCAGGACCACTGTGCCTTTGAGGTGATGAGGAGCATGCTGTCTACTGAGACAGCTCTACTCTCAGCTCCATTGGCACCTTTGCCTTTGGTGCCGGTGTCCGCCTCAGAACCTCCCCTCTCTGCCCAAAGCGTAAGGAACCCATGCTCCAGGATGCCCCATTGGGCGATCCCACCTCTTCCAAAACCTCCCCCGAGCAAGTCCCTCGGAAGAGGACTTGCAAGAGGAAGTATGTGGACTTCCCTGAGTCCTTGACATCAGACACAGACTTGGATGACTCAGAAGGGTCCCCACGGTCCCCCTCTGAAGATGTCTCCTTTTCAGAAGTCTTAGAAATTCTTAGAGTGGTGACTGGAAGTCCCTTGCCCCTTCTGAAAACGAGTCAGTGTACCTGAATGCATTCAGTTCCCGACCCACCACCTCTTCGGTATTTCGGTCTTTCAACCCACTATTACACATAGTGAGTTTTAAGGCATATGGAGCTCTCCAGACACAATGGAACCATTTCCGCGGAGGCCCAATAAATTCATAACAGCCCCTGAAGACAAAGCCTTCTTATCCAAAGGTGTGCCCGTTGATGCTATGGTGGTGGCAGCAGCCACCAAGAAGGAATTAGCGGAAACTTCATCTGTCCATCCGCTGAACAAAGAGTCTTACGATGGACAGATACGGGAAGCATACGTTTTCTTTAGCGACCTTAACACTCAGGTCGCTAAACTATTTGTCCCACTTTACAAGGCTTCAGAGGGTTGCCTTGTGCAGACACTCCTGGATGCGCCTTTGTCATTTTGTGGAGCCCTTCATGTCCTCCTTTACCAGTGCCCCCTTTGATGGCTCATCCTTGTTCGGGCCTCAGGTAAAAGAGACTCTCTTACCAGGTGTGAACAGGATGGCAAAACTCTCTCTGCTGTGGGAGTACATTTTTTGCTCCATGTCAGCCTTATCTTGTGGGCCAGAAGAGAGGAAAGATGTGGTTCCAGAAATCCCAGGGAGCTTCGCTTGACACACATGGAGATTTTTCCCCCAGGAGCAGAGGGGGAAATAGCAGAAGATGCCAGTCTCGCAGTGGGGGGGGGGGTCCGCAGAATCAGGGCGACAGAGATACCTTTTCTGGTAGGCCGTTCCAGTGCTGCTGAAGGGAGGCCAGACTGTCTGACTCCAGAGGCAGTCAGGGGGGAGATTCTCCTTTTACCCAAAAGCCTGGCAGACAATCACAGAAGATACATAGGGTACTATTGATAATATCCGGAGGTTATAATATCCCCTTCTCCCAAATACCCCCGTTAAAAAACAACTCTATCTCAGATGTTCCACCCAATCTTCGGGATCAAGCAAACCTAGAAGTTCAAAGGTTGCTAAAAAGAGAGTCATCCAGGAAGTCTCCACAGAAAAAAATCTGATCCAGAACATACTCAAGGCTCTTTTTAGTTCCAGAGAAAACAGGGGACTGGAGATCTTGGATCTCAGCAGGCTGAACAAATCAGTCAAGAAAACAAAGTTCCGTATGGTAACACTGCAGTCCATTCTTCCCTTTCTGGGACAGGACAATTGTATGTGCTCTGTCGATCTCCAGGATGCGTACTACAACATAAAAATGGACAGACAGTCAAGGAGATATCTATGCTTCTGGCTGGAAGCCAGTCATTACAAGTTCCGAGCTCTGCCCTTTGGTCTCACCACAGCCCCCAAGGTGTTCACTAAATGACAGTAGTTACAGCTCACCCAAAGCATCTAGGATTCCGAGTGTTTCCATATCTAAGCGACTGGCTCCTTACTGCCACCACTGAGCATCAACTAATCAAGGCAATGGAATCCACAATTCACACTTTTTCTCAACTAGGGATTACCATAAACTATGAAAAGTCTGCCTTGTCAGTATATTACCTTTATAGGGGCAGATTTAGACACAAGGGCTATGATAGCAAAGCTGCCTCAGGAAAGAGTATTAACGATTCATCACCAAGTTGTAATACTGATGACAAAAACAAGAATTTAGGCAAGACCTGTCCTCAAGGTCCTGGTCTCTATGGCTCACTTCCACATGAGAATTCTGCAGTGGCTCCTCTTTGCACAATGACCATTTTAGGATTTACCCATGTCATATCAGATTTTGATCACGGAATCCTACAAAAAGGATCTGGAGTGGTGGCTTCACTCCCCATGCTAACAATAGGCAGGCCATTTCTAACCCCCCAACCCGTAGCCACAGTGACCACAGACGCTTCCCATATAGGGTGGGGGGGCATTATCTGGGACAGACCATTCAAGAGACTTGGCAGGAACATGAGTCCCACTTGCACATCAGTGTCCTGGAGATGAGAGCGATGCTTCTGGCGTTGCAAGCACTTCAAGATACTCTACCTACAGGGACTATAGCAATTCAGACAGACAATATGTCGGTAGTATGGTACATCAAAAAACAGGGTGGAACCAGGTCTTATCCCTTGTGTCGAGAGGCTCTACGAGTTTGGCAATGGGCGATGTCTTCCCATTGCTTTCTGGTTGCAGCGCACATCCCAGGGAAATCCAATGTGATAGCGGTCAAGCTCAGCCGGGCTATTCTGATGCCCCCCCGAGTGATCCCTGAAACAGGAAGTTGCGGACTTGATTTTTCACAAATGGGGCCAGCCATGCTGCGATCTATTTGCCACCCCCCTCAACAACAATTGCAGCAGCTACTTTGCCCTAGTCCCACCACCGGGACAGTCACCCAGGGATGCACTAGGTCACGATTGGCCCCCGGGACTGCTTTACGCCTTCTCACCATTTCCCCTGATCCCCAAGGTTCTTCAGAAAACACAGTCGTCGGGTTGCAAGTTAATCCTCATTCCTCCTTACTGGCCTCATTAGATATGGTTCCTATTCCTTTGGCCTCAGCTGCAGGGGGAACCTTGGATCTTGGACCCAGTTCCAGATCTCCGAATGCATCTTTTGGGGGCTCTCCACCCTTCCATTCAAACTTTTAAGCTGACAGCTTGGTTTCTCTACTTCCGGTCTTAGCCAGGCTTCCTGATGTTTCTCCAGCAGTTCAACACATTTTGATTTCCTCCCATAAGCCCACTACAAGGAAACTTTATGCTAGGAAATGGAAGAAGTTCTGTTGTTGGGCAGGCAAAAATGAGATTGATCCTTTTACTTCACCCATTTCAAAGATTCTCGAATTTCTTACTGAAACCTTTGAGCGAGGAACGGCAGCAGCTACTATCCGGGTTCAGCTAGCTGCCATTTCTAATTGCCATGTAGGAGAAATAGACTCCAGCATCATGTCCCATAGGCTATGTAAAGCATTCCTAAGAGGTGCTACCCTCTTAAGACCTCCAATAAGAGAACCTCTCCCCCAGGGACCTAAATTTAGTTTTGGATGCTCTGATTCCCCCCCCCCCTTTGAACCATCTGCTTCTTGTCCACTGAAATTTCTGACTTGGTAGACCCTTTTCTTGATTTCCATTACCTCGGCTAGAAGGGTTTCAGATTTACAGGCCTTATCTATTCGTCCCCCGTACTTGATTTTCCACAAAGATAGGGTTTCTCTCTGAACCAACTCCTCTTTCTTACCCTGGGTATGTTCTGACTACAATTTAAATCAATCCGTAGAGCTTCCTGTTTTCTTCCCCAGTCATGGCAACAAGGCAGAGTATAAGCTCCATCAGTTGGACGTTCATAGACAGTTACATTTCTATTTACACATTACCAAGGACTTCAGAAAATCCGACCAATTGTTCACGTCCTTTGCGGACAATAAGAAAGGTTGTTCATTCTCAAAGGTGACTTTATCTAAGTGGCTTTCAGACACTGTAAAAAAAATCTGTGATTTGCGCAAACAAAAACTTCCAGGAAAAATTAAAGGACACTCAACAAGGGCCTTGGCTATCTCTATTGCTTTTCAAGCCAGGCTACCTTTGGATTCGATCTGTGCGGCAGCTACATGGGCTAATCCTCATACCTTTATCACTCATTACAAAGCAGATGTCACCTCCTGGAACAGGGAATCCTTTGGCTCCACGGTCCTGAAGAGTTTTTTTTTACAGTGAGCCTCCCAAGAATCAGGTGCTGGGGATGCAGTCCCAAACAGCAAGAATGGAGAGATACGGACAACATAACATAAAGAAGTTATGTACTCACCATAACGTTCCATGTTTGTTGTCCTTGATCTCGCCTTTTTTCTTGTGTCCCTCCCTCCTTCCTGGAGGATCGAGAGGAATTCCCTTTTATTGGCTACACTGGCTGAGTTTCCTTTTACTATGCCATTTGGTTAGTCCTCTCCCCTTCATACTCTGGTGATGGTTTACACCTTTAGATGCAGGTGTTCTCTTATATGTAAAATAGAGTATTTTTTTCTACCTGCATGGTCTAGTGCTGGGTTATCACAAATGAGATCTGGGTAACTACCGCTAGGCATGTTGGGATAGGGGCTAGCCTTGAGCCAGCTAAAGCTCTTGAGCTGTATTATATGGCTGAGTCGGAGCCGAGGATCGGCTCCGAACCCAAACAGCAAGAAGTAAGGCGAGATCAAGGACAACAAACATGGAACGTTATGGTGAGTACATAACTTCTTTTTCCTCACTGCTGGCTTGTCTGCCTTAGAATTGCGTTGTAATTACTTGTCGTAGCTAGTTGTTTGATTTGTTTTTGTTACCTTTCCACTTTTGGCGTGTGTTTTTACATTAAGAAGACTGGGACTGCAATTCTAGTGGCAGTAGAAAGGTAGCCTGGTCTGTCCCAGTTGGGAAGAGACACCAGGAGGCTTAAAGTGAAATTGTTTCTTTGGTCAGAGGGCATTTTAGTTGGTTTAGTCACTTTTCTTTGAGAGTATAGAATACACTACTTTTGTTGCACAGTGACGTTTAATAGGGTCTCATGTATGCAGGCAGTTAAAACTAAATTTGCCCTATAAAACTTCTGTAACTTTACCAAATACACAGTTGCTCAAAGAGCAACTTGTTTGCACGTCGAGAGGCACAGCATTAGCTATAGATGTTAAGTTGTCTATCTCGCCTTCATTCTTGCTGGATGGGTTCGGAGCCGACCTCGGCTCCGACTCGGCCACTCTAAAAGCTCGAGAGTTGGTTCCACCGGCTCGAGGCTCCCCTTATATCCCACAATGCTAGGCGAGAGTTACCTCAGATCTCGTTTGCCGCTACAGCTTCGAGGTTGGTTTTTCTACCGGTTCCTGGTAAGTACTATTTTTCTTGTGAAAATTAGTCTTTAAAACCCCTTTAAGTTAATATTTTTTCTTAGTTAGTGTAGGTTAGAAGACTTTTATTCCCTACCCAAAATAATTTCCGTTTCTTTCCCCAAGAACCTTTGGTTCTTCCCTTGGGCCTATAGGCCTTCCCTTCCCTAGTGGAGTGTGTGTGTTTATTGTAGTTTATTGTAGTTTTAAATTACTAGTATTACTACTAAATTTATTGTGTTAACCTGACAGGGTATAACTTGTGTGTTTGTGTGTGTTTGTGTACACCTGTCAGACAAAATGTCTAAAGAAGCAAAGGTCTCGATTCAAGAAGTGTGATGCGTGCTGTCAGAAAATGTCTCTGACAGACGCTCACACTTCTTGTGTCTATTGTCTGGGGCCTTTGCACCTGCAGGACTCCTGTGCTGTGTGCCATGGCTTCAGCCCCAGGGTCCTGCAGGAAAGAAAAATAAATTAATTCTTAGAGGCTTACTGAAGCCAGAGGATTCCCTGTCTGTTTCAACAGGGAAGCCCTCTAAGGCATCTAGGTCTTCGGCTCCGTATCTGAGCCGAGACCTCAGGTTTCTCAACCTTTGTCTTTATCGGCTCCGGCTGGAGTCGATAAGTCTCAGTTCATAGTTTTTGTGGCTCCTCGGCTCCGGCGGAGCCGAGGTTATAAGTTCCGTGTCGGCTCCGACCAGACCTTCGGAGCCGACAACTAGGAAGAGGTCCAGGTCACCATCTCTTGGCTCCGTTCATTCGGCTCCAGGATCTCCCCTGCTGTCTGAACGGAGCCAAAGGTCTCACTCCTCTAGGTCATCGAGGCTGTCGGATCATGACCTTCAGAGGGTAGTGAGTCGACTACTTAAGTCCGTGGCACTGGCCCAGATGCTTCAGAGCCCGACTCATCAGTCGATGCCTGCCCCGGTCCATCAACATTTTCCTCCTTCGACTCTCTTGAGTTCGGAGCCGGGTCGTGTTGGAACCGAGACTGTGATAGCGTCGGAGCCGATACAATTGTCTTCGGCTCCGTCGTCGGCTCCGTTTTCTTCTTTGGAAGAATCTCGGCGCCGGACTTCCCTCGTCGGCTCCGGGGGGGTGAGTGGCATCGGACCCTTGTCCGACCCCCCTCTCCCTCTCGGGGCTTGCGCTGGTGAGTTCGGCTCCGACATCGGCCTCGGAGCCATCACTGTCGGTGCCGAGGGGGGTTCTTAGCTCCTCGGAGCGGGGACCTCTGGCTCTGCCTGACAGGGGTGCATTCGAGGTCATGCGGAGTGTGTTAGAGCCTGGCTCTACTCCACAGTCGGCTCCGTCCGCCCCTCCCTCTATGGTGCCTCAGGGTAAGTCGACTCACTCCCTCATCCCGGACCGCAGAGAGCCAGCTCCTCAGGAGCCCCCTGTGGGATTTCATCCTCTTCCGAGGCCTCTCCTGATTTGGCAGAAGAGCCCCCTCGGAAGAGGAAGTGTAAGAGGAAACACATTGACTCACCTGAGACCATCACGTCAGACACAGATTTGGATGATTCTGAGGGTTCCCCGTTCCCCTTCTGAAGATGTCTCATTTGCAGACATTCTGGAGATCCTGAAACAGAGGGAAATTGGCCAGCCCTCAACCCTTCGGAGGACGAATCTGTGTATCTTGAGGCGTTTGGCTCTCGTCCTTCCACCTCCTGGGTGTCCCTCCCTTGACCCCCTCATGCAGGTGGTTGCTAAGAAGGCATGGACGGCTCCTGATTCAGTGGACCCCACTCCCAGGAGACCCTCTAAGTTCATCACAGCTCCTGCAGACAAGCAATTTTTAACAAAAGGAGTTTCTGTGGATGCTATGGTGGTAGCTGCTGCCACAAAGAAGGAACTGGCTGATCCTTCAGTACCTGTCCATCCACCTAACAAGGAATCTAGGTCCATGGATAGGTAGGAAGCGGATGTTCTCCTCAGCGACATTTACCATGCGTCGCTGAACTACCTGTGCCATTTCACTCGTCTTCAAAGGGACTTGATCAAGGAAGCGAGTGAAATGTTAAAGGATCCTACAGCTGCGGGTTTCCAAGACAAGATGAACACGCAGCTGGCTACCCTAAAGTCCATATCCAACTCCTCCATGCCTCCTTTCTTACGGCTGATGGAGCGAGCAGAGCCGCAGGGACAGGTGTAGCCTTACGTAGGCATGCCTGGATGCGGCTATGCAATTTTGCGGACCCTTTCAAGGCGTCTTTCACGAACTCCCCTTTTGATGGATCATCTCTCTTTGGTCCTCAAGTGAAAGAAACCCTGACTAGGTGCGAGACTGATGGCAAGACCCTTTCTGCCGCCGGAGTCCGTTTTCGACTCCTTCCAGGCCTTACCCCAAAGGCCAGAAGGGTGGAAAGATGTGGTTCCGTAAACAATCTCAAGGGACTTCGCCTGACGACAGAGTCGTTTCCTACCAAAGGCAGAGGTGGGAATAACAATGGTAGACGTCGCCCTAGGGGCAGGGGGTCCGCAGAACCAGGGCAATCGGGAAGCCTTCCTGACAAGCCTTTCAGCATCCCTGAGGTGTTGCCCGACTGCCCATCTTCGGAGGCAGTCGGGGAAGATTGTCACTGTACCCAGAAGCCTGGCTATCCCTGACTCAAGACAAATGGGTACAGTCCATCATTTCAAGGCTATTCTATCCCCTTTCTTCGCTTTCCAAATCAGTCAAAAATCCCTTCCAGATGTTCCACCCGCTCAAAGGGATCTAGCAGCTTTGGAAATTTCAAAACTGCTTGCAAAAGAGCAATTCAGCCAGTGCCAGCAGACCAACAAGGATCCGGCATCTACTCAAGGTTCTTTTTAGTTCCAAAGAAAACAGGGGACTGGAGACCGATATTGGATCTCAGTGTCTTGAACAAATCAGTCAAGAAAACAAGATTTCGGATGGTCACGCTGCAATCCATCCTTCCCTTTTGGGCAAAGGAAACTGGATGTGCTCTATAGACCTTCGGGATGCGTACTATCACATAAAATGAACAGACGCTCCAGAAGATTCCTCCGCTTCAGGCTGGGAACCAGTCATTTTCAGTTCAGGGCCCTGCCCTTTGGTCTCACCACTGCCCCGGTGTTTACCAAATGCATGGCAGTGGTAGCTTCTCACCTGAGACGACAAGGATTCCAGGTGTTTCCATATTTGGACGACTGGCTCCTCACAGCTCCCACCAAGCATCTCCTTCTGATGGCCAGAGATTATACTTTTCGCTTTGTCAAAAACTGGGTATTTCAATAAATTGCGAAAAGTCTGTTTTGTCGCCTTGTCGTACTATTACCTACATAGGCGCAAATCTAGATACTATAAACATGTCTGCAAGGCTAACACACCAAAGGATATCAGACATTCACAAATTGGTATCACTCCTTCTCAACAACAACAGAATCAAAGCCAGGTTAGTTCTAAAGGTGTTGGGAATTATGGCAGCGGCCATACCTCTCCTTCCATTAGCCAGATACCACATGCAGATCCTTCAGTGGATGCTTTTTACTCAATGGTCATACCAGGAACTTCCAATGTCTCACACCATTGTGATCACGCAGGCGTGCAAAAGCATCTCATGTGGTGGATGTCTTCTCCCAGCTCCTGTCGGAAGACCCTTTGTTCCACCTCCTCCGGTTGCTACACTGACAACGGATGCCTCCCTGATCGGGTGGGGGGGGCATTATCAGGGCAGGACAGTCCAGGGCACATGGCAACCAAACGAATGCCACTTGCACATAAATGTTCTGGAGATGAGAGCAGTGCTTTTAGCGTTGCAAGCCCTTCAAGACTCTCTTCCCTTGGGAACAATTGCAATCCAGACAGACAATATGTCTGTAGTGTGGTACATCAACAAACAAGGCGGAACCAGATCATACCCCTGTGTCGAGAAGCACTCAGACTGTGGCAATGGGCGATTTCTTCGCAGCGTTTTCTGATGGCAACGCACATCCCGGAAGCCCAATCATATTGCGGACAAGTTGAGCAGAGCTATTCTCATGCCTCACGAGTGGTCTCTGAAAGACTCTGTAGTGAGAGAAATTTTTCTCAAGTGGGGTCAGCCTTGCTGCGATCTTTTTGCTACTCCCCAAAACTGCAAGTGCAGAGAATATTTCACTCTATTCCCTTTACTAGGCCAACCCAGCAGAGACGCTCTAGTCCAAGTTTGGCCCCGGGGACTTCTGTATGCATTTCCTCCTTTCCCACTGATCTCTCAAGTAATACAGAAAGCTATCGCTCAGAAGGCCTCATTGATCCTCATTGCTCCTTACTGGCCTCGACAAGTGTGGTTCCCCTTTCTACATCGTTTTCTCTTGGAGCGACCGTGGAATCTGGACCTAGTTCCAGATCTCTTGATCCATCAGTCGGGTCAGTTTCATCGCTCCCTCCCCTCTCTGAACCTCACTGCTTGGTTCCTCCAGTTCCAACCGTAGCCAGGTTTCCTCAATTGTCTCACTCTGTTAGAGATATATTGATAGCTTCCCATAAATCTTCCACTCGAAAGATTTATTTGAGTAAGTGGAAACGCTTCTCATATTGGGCACAAGGAAAGGACATAGATCCTTTCACCGCTTCCATCCAACTAGTCCTTGATTTTCTAGCTGAACTCTTCCATGCAGGTTCATCTCCATCTACACTTAAGGTTCAATTGGCAGCTATTTCTAACTTCCATGTGGGTATTTCTGAATCTGCCCTAATGTCCCACAAACTTTGCAAAGCCTTTTTGAAAGGAGTTTTTCTTCTCAGACCTCCTATAAGACATCCTCCTTCTCCTTGGGACCTAAATTTAGTTCTTGCTTCTTTGATTCTTTCCCCTTTCGAACCTTCAGCTTCCTGTTCCTTGAAATTGTTATCATGGAAAACTCTTTTTCTGGTAGCTATTACATCAGCTAGAAGAGTTTCAGAGCTTCAAGCACTCAGTTGTCGTCCTCCTTATCTTTTGTTTCATAAGGACAGAGTATCCTTACGAACTAACCCATCCTTTTGCCTAAGGTGGTCTCGACATCAAATCTAAACCAAAGCATTGACCTCCTGTCTTTTTCCAGAGTATTCCAATAGGTCTGAACAAAAATTACACTGCCTGGATGTCCATCGTCAATTGAGGTACTACTTGGATAGAACAAAACAATTCAGAAAATCTGATCAGCTGTTTGTCTCCTATGAAAGCAGAAAGGGACTTTCAGTTTCAAAGGTATCATTATCCAGATGGCTAACATCTTTGATTTCCCTGGTATATGAAATTAGACAACAAAAATTGCCTAATAAACCTAAAGCCCATTCCACCAGAGCTTTGGCTACTTCTTTAGCCTTCCAAGACAGACTGCCTATTGACACCATTTGTGCAGCGGCTACTTGGGCTACTCCTCACACTTTTATTTCTCATTATAAGTTGGATTTAGCTTCTAGGCATAGAGCTAATTTTGGTTCCACTGTTCTCAGGAGTCTGTTCCGTTAGGCCACCCGGGACAAGGTGCTAGGGACGCGGTCCCATCCAGCAAGAATGAAGGCGAGATAGACAACTTAACATATAGAAGTTATGTTCTTACCATAACGTTCCATGTTAGTTGTCTTCTTCTCGCCTTCTTCTTGCGTCCCACCCTCCTTCCCCCTGGCCTGGACAGACCTAGAGGAGTTGTGATTGTGACCTCTCTTTCTACCACCTCTTTCTTAGACATATGCTGTTGTGCATATTTCCTGGATCAGGATGTAGGTCACCCTTCTTCTTCCTGTTATTAGAGGTGGACTCTGTTTTAGAATGATTCTGTTACTATTATAAGCTGGGGTTAGCTTACAAACGAGATCTGAGGTAACTCTCGCCTAGCATTGTGGGATATAAGGGGAGCCTCGAGCCGGTGGAACCAACTCTCGAGCTTTTAGAGTGGCCGAGTCGGAGCCGAGGTCGGCTCCGAACCCATCCAGCAAGAAGAAGGCGAGAAGAAGACAACTAACATGGAACGTTATGGTAAGAACATAATTTCTATTTTCTACCCTCACAACACTCAAGTCAGACTGCTGTAAACCCCTGCTGCACCACCCTTTGTAGGCCGGGAACCAAGGTGGCAGTGTCTGTCTTATATCAACAACAAACTCAATTCAAGGCTAGTTAAACAGGATGATGCTCTTAAGCATGATAAAAATGCTCTCATCAGTCTAAACAAACAACTAAGAGGGCAAATGAAATCTGCTAAAGTCAAATTTGGGGTAGAGATTGCCTCCCAGATAAAGGACAGCTACAATCTTTAGCCGTGACGAAACCTCAAAAGCAGCACAGACAGTGTGCAGAACTGATTTTTAAATGGAGCTGGAAGACATCACAAGTCTGCTGACAGAACAATTCAGTTCCAATTTGACTCCCTTTCCCAGGCGCCGCCAGGAAAATACCATCATACAAGCCCCCCACCCCCAACTATCACTAGGGAGCAGGTCCTATATGTGCTCTAAGACCAAAAGCAGTGCATTGATGAGCCCTAATAATATCCCAGAATGCCTCCTACATAGCCTGAAACATGACCTGTTAGGACCACTGGAGTTGCTTCTTAACCATAGACTCCAGACAGACTTTGTGCTTTGCAAATAGAGAACTCTGTCAGTCATTCCTCTGCATGTAGGTTCGCCAGGAACTACAGACCCATAAGTCTGGTTAGTCTCATATGTAAAGCCATGGAAAGAAGTGAAATGGAAATGAATAATAAGGAAAACCTTCAAACACTGGATCCATCCCAGTTTGGTTTCATCAATAACAGATCATGCCTATTAAACCTGATAGACTTCTTTGAGAAAGTCACCAAGGCAATGGATGAGGGAAGAATGGTGCATACTTCTTACCTTGACCTGGCTAAGGCATTTGATACAGTACTACACTCCTGACGTTGTAAACAAAGTCTTGGGTGTAGGCATAACCATCCCTCATGCTACGTGGTGACTCTCAGAACTCAGGAAGTCATGATAAGGGAAGCCACCTCTACAAAAAGGCTGGTCACTAGCCATGTCCCTCAGGGCTGTGTGCTGGGCCTGCTCTTTTTTTTTTTTACATCAACTTCTCGGAAGTCGAGGCCAATTTCAAGGGCCAGTGGCTGACCAAGTGTGCAGATGATTGCAAACTTGGAGCAGTCATAGAATCCCCTACTGGAAGGACTAACACAGACTAATGATTGGTGCCAAAGTCACGGCTTAACACTTAATGTCAAGAAATGCACAAGTCTGCCACCCTAGGAAAATTACCTCACTGATAACACACCTCTAAGACTCGAGCTAGTAGTCAGCAATTTGTGTATGTATGTATGTATGTATGTAGATAGTAACCTGATTTTTGATCAACATGTGTCTAAGGTAGTAAGGAAATAATTCTATGTTGCTCAGCTTATAAGCAGAGGCATGGCATCTAAGTCTAAGGACGTCATCGTTCCACAGTATTCGGCCCTAATAAGACCCATCATTGTGTATAGTACCCCCTTCAGTATGTACCTGACCAGGCACGTGCAACTGGAATGTCCATAGAGGTTCCTCACAAAAAAAAAAAAAAATGCAGAGAGTAAACAGCATATCCTGTGCAGATCGCTTCAAAGTCTTATCTCTATAATCTGTTTCCTACAGATTGTTGAGAGGCAATCTGTGCCAGTCATCCAAGGATGCCCTGTATGATAGGCATATATTGACTATATGATAGGCAATCTATGCCTGTTATACAGGGCATCCTTTTATCCCACTGTGATGGATCTTTCGCATATCCAGAAAACAAATAACATCAGAATTGCTTGATCTAAGGATTTAAACTTTGCTTGCGACATAAATAGGACATGTTGGCGGGACAGGCTTCTCATCCATGTGAAACAGAGCTCTTACCTAACCATATTCAAGGGAAACCTGGACCAGTGGATGGGAAATAAATACACGACAGGTCTAGCACACATCTCTAATGGACAAAGCAACTTGTAAATCTTGCCCTTGCTGACATAAACCCCTTAAAATGACCTCAAAGTCGCATAAACTTATGGGATACATTTGGGATGCTTAAATATGCTTATTAAGGTCCTAGTGATTGTTAGCATAGTATACATCTATGAACCAGTGATATCCGTGGTGTCTAGTTTTACCACTGACCCACATCTTTTGTAAACATCAGTAGGGCATGATGTAAAGAGTTTTCCCCATTGGCTAGTGTTCCCCCAACCCTTAGTTAAGGCATAATATTAAAAAGTTATCCCTTGTGTCTAGTGTTCCCACCAGTTGCAGTTACTTGTTAGTCAAGGGAAATGTGCAAGTATAACCTACCCACCACACACACACACACAAGCTACTCCTCACTATCCCTCCTACTGTGACCTCCCAGAAAGACTCAACATTCTCATACATATTCATACATGCAGCCCCACTCATGCACACACCTCCCAACACTACCTGTCCATTAAACCCCCTAGCTAGTCCCTGTACCATGGGGTGAACATGAGCTTTTGTCTGTGCTCATTAAAATGAGCGTCCTTGTTATTTTCTGAATAACATGACTGCGTAAATGTCTTAACACTGGGTTTTCTGGGGTAGAGCACGTGGCTAATTAGCATATGCCTCTTCCCCTTAATACATCATTAGTATTTACCAAGGCCACAAATATTCCTTTGCAGTACTGCACATCTTCATGCTAAAGCACCATGTGAGGGCTGTCTCTGAATCTTTAAATCGGTCCCCAAGTATGTAATCCTTCAGTGTCTTCAGAAAGGTTATGTTACAAAAAGTGTAGTGATAGAACACTATATATGTTTATGCTATGCTCCAGGTTTTCACATTCCTTCTTATGTGTGGTATTTGTGTTAAGTAATGCTAACCAATGAACAGTATAGTGTACTGTGCATGGTCTTTATTGTTACTCTAGTACAATTGCATTACTAAGAACATGCTTTCATTACTGGATGAGTAGTATTTTTAGAAGTGCCTTGTGTTTCACTAAGGAGTGTCAGTTTTGCTTTGTCAATTTACTTTCACAAATAGGTGATATGTACTAGCATACTGCAGTTTTGATGGAGCTGTTATGTTCATTTAATCATTCAGTCTCTTGATACTATGTGAAATAGTCAAAAGTTTTCATCATTGTTAGATAATTTAAAAAATATTCTTGTGTAATAAGTGTCTGCTAACTGAGTTGATTGATATTGAATGACCAATTAATTACATTTATTTACATTAAGGTATAGTGAGCTACATATGTGAAAAACAGCCAGATATAACATTAATTTCCCTCCTTAGATTTACTCAGTTGCATTGTTTGAGGGAATGTTTGCATGTGGGTATGTGAATAGGACAGGAAAGTAGTAGAGTATTTATTTTTTTTTTTGCTTTTCTAACCCACAAGAGATGCTGCATGTCTCTACAAAAGCACTTTCAAAAAAGGATGTAAACAACTTCACTACTATTACTTCATGAGGAATAGTCATAAAATATCAAGTACTTGCATCATGGGAAATTAACTGTCAAAGTTAAAAATGTGCAGTTAGCATGTTAAAGGAGAACTGCGCCCAAATGCCTATGTTTTTCTTTTCAAAAAGCAATATTCCTTCCCTGTAATCCAACACTAATCATGTCACATATGTAAAGAGCATAATTTAATATTTATTTTATGCCCGAGCTAATTTCTGTTTGCCTTTCTTTTCTACATTTGTGTTGTCATCTGTTTCATCATGAAGGCTATTAAGAGTGACAGAGTAATTAGGTTAGGTCACTAGTTTTGGCTATTGAGCCATTAAAAAAAAAAATGGGTCTTAAATATTAATATTTAAATGTGCCTTTAGTTACAGATTGCCAGCATCACACTTCAGATAAATAATGTAGCCTGGAGTCTGAACTAAGGCTTTCAGGCATAGTTTTCAGATGCAAGTGAACAAGAAAACACTAATCGTACTTATTGGTGGTGATGACATAGGCACCAGAATCTCTGATATAGTTATCAGTGCTTAACATACAGGAGCAGGCGCAATTGCACACATCTTGTAGAAGCTGTTAGGGTCTCTACTTGGGTAACCATACCCAAGCCTCTCCCACAATTGTGGTATAAGTGTCAGATCCACAGTTTACCAACTCCTGGAGTGGCATAGACAACAGCAGAGGATCACTCCCCTAGGCAGGTGTGCAGCAGTAAGCTGTACCCTTCCAAACCACCCCAGCCTTTGATGTCCAGGGCTGAGTTACTAATCAAACTCAGGTCACCTGGGTTACAGTCAGCACCATATCCCTCTGAGCCTCAGGTACAGGTTACCTTCTTATCAATTTGTTAAGAGACTATCTCCATTAAGCTCCCACAGTATAGACATTGTGGGAACATAGTCAAGTGCTTGTGAGTGAGTTCTGCTTCTTCAGTGTCTTTTACTTCTTCACTTTGTTGTCAGCATATCTTTAGCCACTACATCCGTCATGTAGATTCTGTTCAAGCCAACGTTTCACATTCAGAAATTCTTGTTATCTTTTGACTTTATAGATGCAATGTAGTACATATGCTTACATGGTGCACAATTAGAATGCTTGTCCTTTAGACAATTTAGCTGGAGACAGACTTTCATTTGAGTGTTGCATCTTGGTTTGACTTCCTGTGCTGTGCAGATAATTGTCTTGATTACTGTGTGCAGAACTGTATTAGTACCTTACAGGTTTATAGGTACTTACTTGCCTTTTGATCTGTGAGGATCTTAAGTAGCCTAGTAATACATTCCCATGAAATGTTTACCTTTTATATATACTTGCAAATAAACCAGAGAAGAGCAAAACATTTACATGTTGCTGCTATCCATGAGGGACAAGGGAGCTAAAATCAGGGGTGAATTTGCAGTTACCCATCCATTCATTCAAATTGCATTTGAATAGTGTAAGAGAAGTACTTTGTATTATATAGAGAGGAAGACAATTCCAAATAAATGCTATTCTTTGTAACACATCTCAGTCCCTCCAACATGTTTTATTTGTGTTGTAAAAGAGATTGAGATTTATTGAGCAGGTGTTTATGCTCCCATTGAACTTGTGAACGTGCAGTAGATCTGACTGGATGGGGTCAGTTGAGGCTCTGTGCATGTGGCAGAGATCACCCTTTGATAGCTTAAATAACTCAGAGGAGGGAAAGGCTTTGAGATGGTCTGCTTGGTTTTTATGATTTATGTCCTTTATTTGGCACCCAACTGAAAGGTCAGCACTCATAATGCCAAGCAAATCTTTTCTTCTTGAAACTTCTTTTTTGCAGGGGACTAGCCCTTCCGTTCAACCTAAATTATATATACCAACTCTGTGATCACCATACCTTGAAGAAAAGAGAATATATTGGAAAAAGGCAGTTTTGAACATGGTATATGTAAGTCTGATTTTTCGGCCATTAGGTCTTTGTGTTTCAGGAGTCACTCTAGCAGGTCCCATCATTTCAAATTGTAACCATTTGATTTTCTTAGAAAGTGTTGTGGGCATTCGAGTTGTATATCAAATGTTTGGACAGGTACATACCGAAGGGGGGATTATACTCTATGATTGGCCTGATAAATACAGAATACACTGGAATGATCATATCCCTGGACTTGGATGCCATACCATTTGCAATAAGTTGTGTGATGAAAAAGAACTTTCTTACAATAGTGGAGACATAGTGATCAAAAAACAGTTTGTCTGCATAGTTTTCCCAGGTTCTTAACTACTGGATCAGCTTTCAGGGGTGTGTTACAAAGGATGACTTGGTTACTGAAAGATACTATTGTACATTTCTTGGCAATTAGTTTTGGTCCATAGTTTTGACTCCAGCTACTGGTTTGGTTTGGGAAAGGTCTCTTGGATAAGCTTGGTGTCCTCTGGGAATTTATGATTGTCCCAAGTTTATAGTCATCTGCAAACTTAAACAGCCATAAACCCTTAACAGGAGCTTTGACCTCCGAGAAGTAAATGCCAAGGAGGCATGGTACCTTGGTTAGACTTGCATTTAATGGACACCTTTAGCTTGATCTAAGAGCATTTGTTTGCCCATTATTTGGAGGGGGAGGTCTTAGCATAAAAAAAAAAAAAAAAAAGATGGCATAGGTTCTGCTATCTTTATAACTGGTTGTTCCGCTGATGGCTTGGTATGGGAAATTAGCCACATGTCCTTACTGATGTAAACTGCTAAAAGTCTTACAGTTTGGAAGTCTGTGTCTAGCAGAATCCCATTTGTATACAGGTTTCCACTAGCAAAACTCATTCTATTTGGGAATCTACAATTGTAGCAGGTACTAAAACAGTACATGTTCTTCATCTCACATTGCTGCAGTCCTTACATATGGGTACTCCGCTGTCCTCGGTCGGCCCGAATACCAAAGTATTAGGCTGACGTCGGTCATGGGCGCTCAGATCTGACATCAGAGCGTCAGGGTATTAAAGCGCATGACCGACATCATATCCTCAGTCTTTTTTGCTGCATGGTCCGATGCAGAAGCAGCGTTGCAAGTGCCGTTCGGCGTTCTGAAATTTTCGTATTCTGAGTTTCAGACCGAAACCAAGTTGGGCTAAGTACCCCGTTAGGGAATATTTTTGTTTTTTCTTGCCTCAGTTAATTCCGGATGTCAGAAAAAGTGAATAATTGTATTTCTTGTGGGAAACAGATACCGCATAGGGATTACCACTCTCTTTGTATTCCTTGTTTGGGACCTGAGCACGACGTAGTCGGGTGTCGCTTTTGTGCTAGGTTTAATAAGCGCACCATTAAACGTAGGTTAGATTGCGCTAGGCTTGTCTTCGGTAAGCGGTGTAATTATAATATGCCATCAGATCCTCCGACGCCCGCTACCGCGAAGAAGCGCAAAGACAAATCTTTAAAGTCCAGACAAGATGAGTCGTCCGTTCCGGACGCCGGCTCTTTAGAAACTACGGTGGAATCTGTGGATCCAGCCGAGGTTTCAGTTGAGTCTCAGGGGGAGGCTTTCATTTTGCAGGATGTGGCCTCTCAGGAGTCAGGGCAGGCTGAGGGGGCCTCTCAGGTTGCTGTTCTCCCTTCCTTGCCTAAGGTGGTTAGGCCTTCTCCTTCTGTCTCTAAGGCTCCTTCTAAAGGCAGGCCTGGTTTGCCTTCCACGGGTGTCAGCCCTAGTTCTGCAGGTTCTGTGCCTAAAAAACACATGCTTAAAATGGCAGAAGATTTAATTTCTTTAATCAGGGGTTCTATGCCCCCTCCTGATAAGAGGCCTAGGGTGGAGCCAGAGGTGGAAAGTTTAGAGCAGGCTTCAGATTACTCAGAGTCTTCGGCTGAAGACATTCAGGATTTTCCTCCTTATTCTGATTCAGACGCAGAGGATTCCACTCCTTCTGCTTCTCCTCCAGAGGATTTTCTTTTCAGAAACCCTGCATTCCATGAGGGAACATTTTAAATGGGAAGGTCAGGATTTTTCAGATTCGAAAGAGGCTTAGGGAATTTTTGTTTTACCACAACATAGGCCCTTGGCTATACCTCCTGTTTTGGATGTTGTTCAAGACGTTTTCTCGAGGCTTCCCTTAATCCAGACTCTCTGACTCCTGCCAGTTAAGCCAGACAGGTATTACAGAGTACCTGAGGCTCATAAATATCTGTATAAGAGTCCAAGGGCTGACCCAGAAACTATTAGCCAGGGACCTAAGGGTGTCAGGGCTTCTGTTGTAAAGAATCCAGTTCCTATTGATAAAGAGGCTAGAGCTTTGGATAGATGGGGTAAGAAAGTGTATACCTCTTCCACTTTAGCAATGAGGGCTTTGAATTGCCAGTTTCATATGTTGAAGTATCAGAATTTTCTTCTTACTCAACTAAAATCTAAAGTGGATGCTTTGGCAGAGGGCATAGAGTGTAAAGAATTACAGGATTTGGTACATGCCTCTGAACAGGTGGGTAAGCATTCTTTGCAGTGTGGTTTCGATGCTTTACAGGCTTCTTCCAGGGTGGCTGCCACTGGTTCAGTTATTCGCAGGCACGCCTGGCTTAAGGATCAGAATTTGTCAGAGCATGTTAAAACTAGAATTTTGGATGCTCCTTTACAGTCTGAAGTTTTGTTTGGTTCTCCTATGGAATCTGTCTTGAAGAAAATGGAAGACAAGGCTAAGTCTATGCAGACTGTTAAAGATTTTTTGCAGGTGCAGCCTCCTAAGTTTAGCAGGAATTGGCCTACTAAGGGATGGGCTTATCCTTCTTCTGACTCGCAGTCTAGGGGTAGATCTAGACGTGGTAGGGGCAGTGCTCAGAGTACTTTCAGGCCTAGGACGTGGAGTTCCCCTGCAGAATCTACAGGTGAGGGCAGGGGCCAGTCCTTTCGTAAACAGGCCCAATGACCTGCATTTTCAGCTGCCAGATTCTTCCTGTCTGGCAGCTCCTTTGGGAGGAAAGTTGGCACTCTTCAAGCAAAACTGGCTTTTAGTCACCCAGGACAAATGGGTGTTGGACATTATAGACCGAGGCTACAAGTTTTATTTCCATACATTGCCTCCTTTCAAAGGCATGCCAGACGTTCCTCCTCAGCAAAGAGTAGAGGCTCACAAGCAGATTTCTTTACTTCTTCAAATGGGGGCTATACAGCAGGTCCCTCTGTCAGAGGTGGGCCTAGGATTTTATTCTCGCCTGTTTCTAGTACCAAAGAAAGGAAACACTTGGAGACCGATTTTGGATTTATCTATTCTCAACACATACCTAGACATTCCAAAATTCAAAATGTTGACGTTGCAACAACTTCTACCTCTGTTGGGCAAAGATCACTGGATGGTAACTCTGGATCTCAAAGAGGCTTATCTTCATGTTCCTATCAGGCCCAGTTGCAGGAGGTACCTGCGTTTTCGGGCTGGGACTTTACATTATCAGTTCTCTGCATTGCCCTTTGGCTTATCTACTGCCCAGGGTGTTCACAAAGGTTCTGGCTCCAGTGATAGCCTTCTTCAGGTTAAGAGGAATACAGATTTATCCTTATTTGGACGATTGCCTGATTCTTGCTCAAGACAAGTACGAACTTCTTCATCATCTACAGTATGTGATGGCAGTGTTAAGGTGCCTAGGGTATTCTGTGAACGAAACAAAGTCCAGTCTAGTACCCTCTCGGGAAATGTGCTTTCTGGGTGTGAGACTGAATACAGCTTCCCAGATGGCCTTTTTGACCCCGGACAAGCAAAAGAACCTTACTCTTTACTTCCATCAATTGTCTCTACGGTCCAGGCTGACTGCAAGGACAGTCCTTCAAGCCTTGGGGTTCATGGCATCTTGTATTCTGGTGCTTCCCAATGCCAAACTGCATATGAGGAAGCTACAATGGTATCTCAAAAATGTATGGACACAACACTGCCATGATCTGGACACTGTCATTCAAATAATACCTTGCATTCAAAAGGAATTTTTGTGGTGGGCTCAGGAATGTCACCTAAACAAGGGACTCTCTGTGACCCGACCAGAGGTGAGTCAGATTTTAACGACAGATGCCTCGGACAAGGCTTGGGGAGCACACCTCAATGGAAAATGGGTGCAAGACACGTGGCCTGCCAGACTTCAACATTTACATATCAACTTGAAGGAGATGTTAGCAGTCCAATTTGCATTAATGGCTTTCAAGGATTTACTTCACCCAGGGCAAGTGTTGATTCTAACAGACAACACAACTGTCATGTGGTACATCAACAAGCAAGGGGGAACCCATTCGTACCCACTTTGCAGGCAAGCAATGATTTTGTGGGAGACTGCTCTCAGTTTACACCTCAATCTTCAGGCAAGGTTTCTACCAGGAGCACAGAACTCCTTAGCAGATGTTTTGAGCAGACAGATAGTGGATCCCCACGAGTGGAAATTGGATCCTCATGTATTTCGAAAATTGACAGTGATATGGGGAACTCCAGACATAGATCTGTTCGCTTCTCCACTAAATTTCCAGTTGCCAAAGTTTTGCACAAAAATGTTTCATCCCACAGCTTGGAAAGTGGATGCTCTATCATTCAGTTGGAGCAATCTTCACGTCTATGCCTTTCCACCTCTGCCTCTCCTCCCCAAGGTACTCTTGAAGGTCAGACAAGACAAGCCCTCCATGATACTAATAGCTCCAGATTGGCCTCGACAGCACTGGCACCCTCTGCTGAGGAGTTTAGTATGGGAGCCTCCATGGCCTTTGCCTTCGATTCCGCACCTTTTGTCACAGGAGGGCAATCATTTCCTCAATGTCAGGATTCAGTCCCTGCATCTAACAGCCTGGCATATTCTGTTCTAGAACCTGGAGGGTCGCAGCTTCCACAACAAGTTTTGAATGTTATTTTGGAGGCCAGAAGGCCTAGTACAAGGAAAGTTTATGCTGATAAATGGAGGAGATTTTTAATTTGGAGCAAAACAAAGGGCTTTGATGTTTCCAGGCCTGATTTAAGTGTTTCTCTTCAATATCTTACAGAATTATTAGACAAGGGTTTGTCTTTCTCCTCTATAAAGTTCATGCTGCAGCCATTTCTGCTCACTATGACTGTGACCCTCCATTATTCTCTCATCCTTTGTTTAAGCAATTTCTTAGAGGGGCAAAGAACATAAGACCCCAGAGAGCTCCTACTCCTGCCTGGGATCTCAATTTTGTGTTGGAAAAACTTACGTTACCTCCTTTTGAACCTGCAGCTACTGCTGAGTTAAAGTTTTTGTCTTGGAAGACTGCTTTTTTGTTGGCCATTACGTCTGCTAGGAGGGTTTCTGAATTACAGGCTCTTATGGCAGTTGAACCCTTCCTAATTTTTCATAAGGATAGGGTATCTCTGCGTACTAATCCTACTTTTATGCCTAAAGTGGTTTCAAATGTGGCCCTGAACCAATCAATTCATTTGCCTACTTTTTATGCGGATCCCCAAAATAAAGGGGAGAAAATTTTGCACACTTTGGATATTCACAGGCAGTTAAGTTATTATTTGAGCAGGACTAAAGGGTTCAGACAGTCTCAGCAGTTGTTTGTTTCTTTTGCTTTGGGTTCTCAGGGGAAACCGGTTTCAAAACAAACTATTTCTAAGTGGATTGGCTTTTGTATTGCTTTTTGTTATTCTCATCATGGTAAGGAGATTCCGGCTGGAATCAGACCTCACTCCACTAGGGCTACTGCCACTTCTACAGCTTTTTTAAGGGGAGTAGCTACTAAAGACATTTTGGAAGCAGCTACTTGGAGTTCAGTGCATACTTTTTCTAAACATTACCACCTTCCTCTTTATTCCAAATCTAGGGCTGGATTTGCCACTGCAATCTTACAGGGCATTCTGGCAGCTCCCAATGCTTTATGATTTTGCCAGCCTCCCTTTACCTCTGCTTTGGGATTCTACCCATATGTAAGGACTGCAGCAATGTGAGATGAAGAACATAGTACAGTTTTGTACCTACCATAAATGTAGATGTTCGAAGATCCACATTGCTGCAGTCCAATTTACCCTCCCTCCTTCCCCTCTGTAGTTTGGAATGGTTGTATGTTTTGGGAGGTAGCTGTTATTTGTACATGCCTTTTGGGAAGTATTCTATTTTTGGCTGTGGCCTTTCCTTTTAGGGCCTTCTGACATCTGGGGCAAGAAAAGACTGAGGATATGACGTCGGTCATGCGCTTTAATACCCTGATGCTCTGATGTCAGATCTGAGCGCCCATGACCGACGTCAGACTAATACTTTGGTATTCGGGCCGACCGAGGACAGCGAAGTACCCATATGTAAGGACTGCAGCAATGTGGATCTTCGAACATCTACATTTATGGTAGGTACAAAACTGTACTTTTCCTACTGCAGGAAAGTAGTTACTATTTAGGTACAAGTAGTAGTCGTACAACTGTGGTTTATTTTCAGCCTTTCCGTTATCCTGGTTGTGTCACTGGACTAATACTCTACAAGCAGTTGTTTAGTTTGCCCCAGGATATATTGTGTGACCAACATGCCACAGATCAGCACAGGGATACCAGTAACATAGTGGAAGGGAAATAAGCTTCTTATTAAATGTATTAAACTGTGAAACACTTCAAGAAATGTAAAGAATAAGAAAGGATTTAAAATATGAAAGATTGGTCAAGGAATGTATTAATGTATCAAAAATGTAGAGTAACGTAGAGTAACACGGGTCACAGTTAAGAGTCATATCATCAGAGATTGTGTGGCAATATAGTAACCACTAAATAGGGAAGGTACACTTGGAAGTTCATCTGATGATCTTAGTGGCATAAGAACCTGGCAAGGAGCTTGTATGCAGAAGCAGGGAAATGCACTGCAGAACAGGGGGGAGTGGAAAGTCATAGTGCATAGATCATATGTAAGTACCATTTTGAAAGGGTACTGGAAAGGTTGAGGAAGCTGAAAGGATAACAGCTAAAACAATTTGCATACTTCGCACCGCTCTGGCGACCCCTAACCAGGAAGTCGAAAGACTCAAAAAAGATAAGATATTCTATGAGATTAGGCTAAGGAGATAAACCATACTTTAAAGGAAATAGAACTACAAATGACAATGAAGAAATAGGGCAGTTAAAGGCCTCAAAATGCCTTTCTTAGGTTTGTGCTTTCCTTTGTAACCACCAGCATCTCTTTAAGCATGTTACTGTCTTGATCTCTGTATAATATATTCTTCAAGAAGCTAGAAGATCTGATGTTGTCCTTTTCATTCTTCCTCATGAATGGGTCTAGGATCCGATCCTCTGATCCAACTCTGCTGCATACACAAGAATTTGTATCCAATTCTTGGGTTCCTCTCTCTACCCGCAATGCACTATTCTGTCTCCATCTCCTCAGATCTTGTTTGCCACAATCATGACAAGAAGACTGATTGTTCTCGAGCTGTCAGAGAAATCTTTTTTTGGAAAATTTTCTTGTAAAGTTTTTGACAAATTTTTTGCTCATAGTTAAGTTTTTTCTTTTTTCCTGCCTCCAGTTATCGCAGGCATTAGGACTTTTCCTTTCTGTATTCCTTCCATTATTCTTGCTCCCTTTGTGCCTTTCTTGGGACTTTTTCTTCCTTCTCATTTCTATATCTTTATCTATGTATCTATATTTATGTGTATACATATATATGTATAGATACAGATAGATGTAGATATATATAAAGTAGTATGTGGCTTAGTGTATAGCTCATGCTTTATTAACCTCTAGTATAGTAATTATAGTTATTACAGTTGAGGCTTACTGTTTCTCTGTTTCTGAAATGTCGGAGAAACCCACCAGTTTCAAGAATTGCACTTCTTGTGAGCATAAAATCCCCAGTTCTGATGCCCACAAGAAGTGCATTTACTGCCTGGGGCCTGAACATCTTAAACCCTCCTGTCCAAAGAAAGAAACTCCCCGACATTCCAACCAGTCAGGGGGAATATGCAGCTCAAGAAATAAAAAAAGCTGCTACAAAAAAGAGTCATCCAGGATGTCCCACCAAAACAGGATTTGGAACTTACTCCCACTTCTTTTTATTGCCAAAGAAAATAGGGGACCTGAGCCTTATTTTGGATCTAAGCAATTTGGAGCAGTATGTAAAGAAGTCAAAGTTCTGAATGGTTACGGTTCAGTCCATCCTGCCTCTTCTGCACAAGAATGATTAGATGTGCTTTATACATATCCAGGATGCATACTATCACATCAAAATAGACAGGCACTCCAGGAGACATCTGCACTTTCAGCTGGTAGGCATTCATTTACAGATTAGAGCACTGCCTTTGGGGTTCACCACAGCCCCCAGGGTGTTCACCAAATGCATGGAAGTCATGACAGCTCACTTGACACTCACCACCCCATCCAAGCATCAACTTCTACAAGCCAGAGATTACTTACTCCAGATCTCCAGCACCTTAGGCATCTCAGTAAACCATGCCAAATCCAACCTACTTCCCATACAGACTCTGGAATTTATAGGAACTCAACAGAATACTATGACACAAGTGGCATCCTTACCTCTTTGTCGCATCACATCATTGAGAAATCAGCTGTGGGTCATACTGTGTCTCATCCATGTTCTCCAGCAAAACAAGTGCTATAAGCTCTTGGGTCGATGTCAGCTGCCATGTTTCTAGTTCCTCCAACAAGATTCTTTATGCGAATACTTAAGTGGACCTTGGCGGTACAGTGGTCCATTTTTTACCAGCTTTTATCATTTCCTGTGAGACACTCTCCAATCTGCAAACATCATGTTCACAGGTGGATCCTGTCCAACGACCTGTTTGTGGGCAGGCCATTCTTCCTTCCTCCCCCCAATCATCACAGTGACCATGGATGTTTCCCAACTGGGGTGTGGGGGGCAATTTCTGGGAAAGATGTTCCAAGTTGCATATTAATGTCCTAGAGATGAGAGGAGTCCTAGCATTGCAAGCCTTTAAGGACGTTCTCCCTCTAGGGACTATTGCAGTCCACACAGACAATGTGTCAGTAGTTGGGTACATCAGCAAACAAGGAGGAACCCGTTCCTACCCTCTGTGCAGAGAGGCCGTGAGGGTCTAGGAATGGGCAATCTCTTCAGACCGCTTTCTCATGGCAATGCATATACCAGGGAAAACTAACACACTGGCAGACGACTTAGCAGGTCCATTCTAATTCCTTGAGTGGTCCTTCAATCAGTCAGTAACGAATATGGTCTTCAGCCGCTGGGGCCAGCCTTAGTGTAACCTGCTTGCTTCACCTCTTACCAACAAGTGCAGCAAGTACTTTGCTCTGATCCTCCCTCTGAGGGAGTCACCGAGGGATGTTCTGATTCACAATTGGCCCTCGGGACTCCTCTGTGCCCACCCTCCTCTTCCTCTGATCCTGAAGTTCTTACAGAAGGCAAGCAGGGTAAAGAGCCAAGTCATCCTCATTGCTCCCTTCTGCCTCGAAAGGTATGGTTCCCCTTCCTCTGGTCTCACTTGAAATATCCTCCACGGATACTGGAACCCACTCAGGATCTTTTATCTCATCCATCAGGGGCCCAGCATCTCAGTCTTCATGGCCTCAAGCTGTCCACATGGTTTCTGTACTTCTAGTGATAGACAATCCACGCTTGCTTCTCCAGTTTGTAACATTATTTTGGCTTCCCAGAAGGCCTCCACTAAGAAAGTCTAAAAAAGCAAATGGAAAAGATTTTCTATTTGGGCTTCTGATCAGAATATTGACCCCTTTTCAAGTACTTACTTCAGCCATTCTTTTTTTTCTCACTACTCTTTTCAAGGAAGGGATAGCTTTTCTACTGTTAAACTTCAATTGGCAGCCATTTCCAACTTCCTCGCTGGAAATTAATTATTCTGTCTGGCATCTTCTAATTTATGTAAAGCTTTCATAAAGGGAGTTTTTCTCCTTAGACCTCTGATAAAAGATCCCTCTCCTCCTTGGAATATAAGTGTGGCCCTTCAGGAGATAACTCAGAATCCCTTTGAACCAGCGGACAAATGCAATATGAAGTTTCTTTCTTGGAAAATGATTTTTTTAGTAGTTATCACTTCAGAAAAAAGAATTTCTGAGCTTCAGGCCCTATTGGCTAGAACTCCTTACATTATTTTTCATAAGGATAGGGTGTCTCTACGGACCAACCCTTCCCTTCTGCCTGAAGTGGCTACAGAGACTAATATTAACCTATCCATACAATTACCAGTTTTCTTTCCAAACTTTAGAAATAAGAGTGAATATATGCTTCACCTTTTTGACATTCACAGACAATTACATTTTTATCTTCACAGAACAAAACAGTACAGGAAGTCTGATCAGCTGTTTGTATCCTTTTTCCCTAACCGCTTGGGTCAGACAGTTTCCAGAATTACTCTGGCCAAATGGATTACTGATTATATCTCGTGTATTTATTCTCAAAAAAAGTTTGGAATTGCCTCACCCTCCTAGAGCTCATTCCACTAGATCTATGGCTACTTCATCTGCTTTTTTCTCAAGAACTTCATTGACGGCATCTGCACTGCAGCCACTTGGTCAAAGACTCATACCTTTGTTACACATTGCAAATTAGACAGTCTCCAGAAGCAGAGCTTCCTTTGGTTTGACAGTGCTCCAGCATACCCTTCCGTAAGGGCCCCCGAGAATTACGTAGCTGGGTACTCTGACCCATTCGTGAGGAAGAATGAAAAGGACAACATTAGATTTAGAATATGTGTACTTACCATAACTTGGCATCTGTATTGCCCATTTTCATTCTTCCTCACCTTCCCTCCCAGCCATCCCCAGGCCTTGTCACTCCTAGAAGCATCTGTCAGATGATATTGGAACATTTAAGCTCCTGGTTTTAGCCTCGAGCCTTTTTCTCATATCTGTTCTGTCTCTATAACAAGTGAGCATTTAGGCAACAAACTTGATCTGAGGAGCTGGAGACAGAATACAGCATTATGGTAGAGGGAGGAGTTCGAAAATTGGACCTGAAGTCTTGTGTATGCGGCCAAGTTGGATCCAACGATCTGATCTTAGACCCAGTAATGAGGAAGAATGAAGCTGGACAACACAGATGCCAAGTTATTGTAAGTACATAACTTCTAAATTTACAGCATAGTCTTTGAAGATTGGTGATGAGCTTTATGCTCTAGCACTGAAATTACAGTTTTTATTTATTTATTTTTTCTGTTTCTTTATTGCATCAGGTCTGGAGTTTCCCTGGGGCCCCATACCCTTCTATGAGGTAATTGCAGGAAGTCTTCTCCAAAGCAATGGCCAGTTACAAGACAGTAGCATTCTAGAAGGATCCTATGTTGGAGTCTACTTCTCTGCACACTGGGTGAGGAACCACCTACTTTTATGTTTTTATAGTACATTTCATTGTGTTTTTATAGAACATTTCATTGTGTTTCATTTTTATGTTGTGTTTTTAATTTCCTTTCAAGGAAATGTATAATTGGGTGTGCTGGGGATGTGTCAGTGCATGTTAGAGATTCATTATTTCAAATGCTGAGTTCCTACTAATGTATTACAGTGATGCATTTTTACATGTCCCATGTTGTGGGTAATGTGGAAGTTGAGTATTACCACTGTTTGTTTGTATTTCATTTGTTGATTTCACAGCAGCATCATGAATGTTTCTTGTATCAGGGAGGCATTAATCCTATGATGGTACCAGATTGTACAAAGCACACTGCCTGGGAAAGAGTAATGATCCAGTGTGTTCCCTTGCATTGATGCTTTAACCTTCAAAGTAGCAAGATCACATCACACTTCATTAAGTTGTTTGTATTATACTCCTGCAAAGATTAGAAGAAAATGCATTGTTTAAATGAGTTGATCTTGGATTACAGCCGTGCAGTGAATCATGTTTGCCTTGATTTTAGTTTAACAATTGCTTCTGTGCTCATACTGGTGGTGGCTGAACTGCTTTTAATGGCGGAGCAGTGCTGTAGCCATGGAGATGGAACAGCTTTAATGATGTCAGTATACCAAACCTCACTTAAATCCTGTGTGATGGGTCAAAATAGCATTCTAAAGCACATTGCATAATGCATCCCATGTCTGATTCGTTTGCTAGGAACTCTCTGTCATTCTGTCATCAAGCAGCTATAGTGCTCTGTAAACTATAGGCTTTGTAACAAAAGTCATAAAACCTAGGATGGAAATGAATATGCTGTAAAAGAGAACATTAACAAAACACATTATGTGCAATGAGACTTTAAAATGCTTTATCCCTTAAAAATTTAACCTGCAATTCTTATCGTCTCTTCCTGCTATTTACTTTACAGTGAATACGGTACCTACACATTAGACTGCTGAATGCTTGGATATTTCATGTTATTTTCAAACACATTAGTATGATGTGCTGTTATTTTGTTTATTGCATCATTTCCCCCCTTTTTAAAACTGATGAAATGCTTACTACTCTGCTAACTGCAAATAACATTCCTACTACAAGCATATCATAAGCTAGTTCTATTTTGAAACTGTGGTTGATTTCAGAATGTGGTGAATTAGTACTACTGCTCTATCTGTGCATAATTTGATAACCTGCATTCATGTCTTTATAAAATAAAGCAGTGTGTATTGTCACAGTACAGAGATATTATGCTGCTACTTGGGGTTTAGTGATGAATGAAGGTTTGACAAAGATTTTCCCAGGATAAGGTGTATAAAATGCTTAAGCCAGCTTTCCAACCACTAGAGAGTAAGTTACAAGTTATTCACTGCTGCCACTTGCAGTCATGTGATGTACAATGTTTTCTTGCTTGAACCAGATCTTGGAAAAGTGTCCAAGTGGACAAAGGTCACAACATCAAGTCTGCTATGACAAGGAACAAATACTGGATGGATACCATGCTTATGTATCCCACATGAGAAATTCAACCATTAATCCGGCATTCTTAGGGAGGAGTCATTTCTCCTTGACAGGGTACAGATAGGGTAGCCTGTTAATCATGCAGACCGTTATATGTCGGAGTTAGTTACCGATGACAAGGGCTGGAAGTTGTGGTGGAGCATCATTTTTATATTTTATTTGGCATTTTGTTGATCTAGAAAGTACACCATTATTTTTCTGTCCTTTTTAAAAGGATGAGAAAGAGTAGTTCTAGTGAATGGTATGAATGTAGGTACTTATTAGACTTTTGATGTGTGAGACTATAAAAAGCTTAGCTGTACATACCCATGGTAGTTTTTGACCCTTAATATTTTGCATATGAATACTAAAGAGATGGGCAGAACAGGGATTTATTGGGAGATTTACATGTTCCCCTAGCCATGAGAGAGAGGTGTGCTTAACCAAGCATGAATTTGTGGTTACCCATCCATTCATCCAGATTAAGTTTGAATAGAGTTAAGAGAAGTACTTTGCTTTATGTGGAGTAAAAAACTGTTGCATAGAAGTACAATTCCCTGTGATATAAACCCATTCTTCCAGCATGTTCTGTTGATCTTGCAAAAGAGATTGATGTCCCCTTGGATGAGTGTTTCTGATACCATTAGACTTCCAGATGTGTAATAGGTCTGACAGATCAGGGTCTGTTGAAGCTATATATGCAATATAGAACTTGTCATTCAGTAGCCTGTGTGACACTGAGAAGCGGAACAAGGCTTTGAGGTGGTTTCCTTAGTTTTTATGATTTAGAACCTTGTTTTTTTAGTACGAAATAGTTGTGGTCATTTCAGTTGTGATAAGTGGTTGGAGAGTTACATACCAAAAGGGGCATTATATTCCATTTATTTATTTATTATTTATTTATTCCAGTTTGATGACTGGGGAGGTCCACTGGGGTCAGGGAGCCCGTTTTCAGTGTAGGCCTGGGGAGAAAAGTTCCAAAAACACAGTAACAATAAGCAATAAAGTATTATTACATATCTATAGTACACAGTGACAATAAGCAAAAAGTTATATTACATAGTAAAACATATTAGGGTACAGACAGAAAATGGCAACATGTATTGCATACATACATTTGTATGTTATATTCATACATACAATTGTATTAGGATTGGGACAAGTTGAAACAGATAATTAGTTGCACTGAGGAGGTAGATGATGAGAGTAAGGTTGTAAAATAACAGTTATTCATTTGACTGTAGTTATTCATTAGAATGTAGTTATAGAATGACTTTTGTAAGGGGTGAATGTAGGTGGAAAGTACATTATTTAAAAGTATGAAGATGAGACAGACAGAAAAGAGCTAGAGAAGGTGGGGTGTATACATCACCATTCAGGATAAGAAGTGTATACATCCTCATCCAGGATGAGAAGTGAGGATGATTTAGTTAATAGCATCAAAGTTTAAGAATTGCCAATAGAGAGAATCTTCCCCAGAAAGGTGAAGGAGGACAGTTGGAAAGCTATTTACAATATATACATTTAAGATAAAGAATGCTAAGTAATGTTATATTCAAAGTGAGGCTACTGTTTTAGGTGGTTAATATGGGGTAGATTAACTTGTGGTAGAGGCTTGGTGGGTTGAGTATAACTGCAGTTCCAATTTTGGGTGAAGTGGGAATGGAGCTGAGTTTTGAAGTGTTCAAGGTTTTCTGAGGTTCTTAAGTGGGAGGGAGAGAATTCCATTTTTTGTTAGGGAAAATGATAGGAGAAGTTGGCCAGTGGGACGGTTTGGTTTGTATACAGAAAGTAGATTTTGGTGGGCAGATCTTGAGTTCTGTGAGGGGTATGTTAGTAAGATGTTAGAGCTGGGCAACTGGTGGGTTTAAAAATTAATTTGTGGGCTGAAGTGAGTTGGAGGTAGATAAGGAAGTTGGGAAGTTCTAGCCACTGAAGCTGGTGGAGAGATAAACAGTGGTGGGAGGTGTATTTGGATTTAGTGGCAAATTTTGAGATTTTGTTGTAACAGATTTCTAGTTTGGATGTGATAGAGGAAGATAGGTTAGTTAGGAGAGGAGCAATATACAAGATTGATGGTAGTAAGTAGGTAGTGGCGAGTGTTTGTCTTGTAGATGGCAAGAGAAAGTGGGAGTTTCTGTACAACATATCAAGTTTTTGATGTGTTTTCTTAATATTTAGCTGAATATGAGTATCAGATCTTCGGTGTTCATCAGTAGTAACCCCAGGAAGTTTAGCAGATGAAACAACTTCTATGGATGAGTTGGTATGGCTAATTATTTTGAAAGAGTTTTTGTTGATAGTGAGGGATTTAATGGGAGTGAAAAGTAATATCTTAGATTTGTTGGCATTTAGGGAGAGGTGATTTTGAAGCATCCAGTTCTCTGTAGTTGAGAAGGCGATTTGAGTTAGTGTTTGGAGCTCTGGTAGGTTAGAAGTGGAGCAGACTAGGGTTGAGTCATCTGCGTATTGTACTATCTTAGTGTTTGGGATGGTGGCATGGAAATCATTAATGAATATATTAAAGAGCATTGGACCAAATATGGATCCTTAGGGAACCCCGGTTGGGGTGGGAACGAAGGTTGAGGTGCCAGTTTGCCACTTGACAGCCTGAGATCTGTCAGTGAGACAGCTACTGAACCAGGTTAGGGTGTTTTGAGGTATATTAAGGTTAGAGAGGTGAGGTGGGAGTTGGGAGACTGTGTCAAATGCTTTGGAGAGATCGAGGAGGACTGTAGATAAAATTTCTCCAGAGTCTCGGGTGTGGTTTACTATGTCTAGGTAAGAGAGAAGAGCAGTTATAGTACTGTGGCCAGGGCGGAAACCGTGCTGAGTAGAGGTGAACAGTTGATTATTGGTAAGGAAAGGCATGAGCTGGAGGTGGATGCATTTTTCAAGAATTTTTGAGCTTGGGGAGAGAAATGGCTATAGGTTGGAAGTTTGAAAAGTTGTTATTTTTGCCTCCTTTGTGGCGGGGTAGGATAAAGGCAGAGCGCCATAGTTTGGGTACATAGGATTCCTGAATGGATCTATTAATGAGAATGCTGATAGGGACTGCGATACCATCAGCTGCAAGTTTTAGGAATAGTGGGGGGATATAGTCAGGAGCGTTGGAACATGGCTTGAATTTGGAGAGACTTTTTTTATGTAAGCAGTGGATATGGGTTTGAGTTGAAATGAAGGAGGATTGCTGGGGATGGGAAGTTTGGTAGAGGTTAGGGAGGAGGCTTTGAGGGTGGTGGAGGGGTTGTTATTTGGGAAGGTCTTGGTGAGTTCTGCTGTAGAGTTCATAAAGAAGGAATTGAATAGAGTAGCTCTTTCTAGATCTGTATTGCTGCTGTCTGGGCAAGGGTTTTGTTTGGTACCTGGGTTTAGAAGAGAGTTGATGGAGTTCCAAAATTATTTGGGGTTTTTGGAATGGTTAGCCTGGAGTTTGATATAGTAGGATTTTTTTGTCTTTTATAATTTGTTTTTTGGCTAGGTTGCAGAGTTGCCTATATTTCAGAAGGGAGTCAGGGTCTTTATTGTTGTGATAAAGTTTCCAGGCCTTGTCTCTTTGTTGCATAAGAGTTTTAGTTTCTTTAGTTAGCCATGGGGCAAAGTTGGGTTTTATACGTTTTGTTGTAGGTGGGGCTTGGGAGTTCAGGGTATTTAAGAAGGTAGAGTTAAAGAAGTCTACAGCATTATCTAGAGGAAGAGTTTTTTTAGGCTGTCCCAGTTTGTGAGTTTGAGGGAGTAGGAAAAAGTTGTGGGGTTAAAGTTAGTGAGGTTTCGAGTATGGGTGTATTGGTGAAGGTGAGGAGTGGAGGGGGTTTCTCTATAGATGAAGGCTGGTAAATGGTCACTCATGGAGTTTAAGGTGCCTGAGTGTGAGATTTTATTTGCGTGGGAGGCAAGCATCCAGTCAAGAGTGGTCCCTGGGGGATTCTTTTTGTTGGGTCTGGTGATGTCACATATAAGTTGTGTGAAGTTAAATAGATTGATAGAAATGGAGGGAGTTTTGGAATTGATTTTGTTCCAGTCAATGTTCACATCCCCTAAAATGTATGTCTCAAGTGTAATATTGGTTGTGGCCCATAGAAGTATTTCTTCAAATGTATTGCTGTTGTTTCCAGGGGGAATGTAGAGGGCCATAACACAAATGTTTTTATGGTAATTCATTTTGAGTATTCCTATGACTAGGCCAGCGTTATTGAACTGAGGAATGGGGTTTGAGTAGGGAGTGATGGAGAGTAGACTAGAGTAAATTAAGGCTATTCCTCCTCCTTTCTTATTTTGGCGGTCTTGTCTGATTGCTTGGAATCCAGGGGGTAGGATTTCAGAGTCAGCAATGTGGGGTTTTAGCCAGGTCTCAGAGACTGCAGCTACATCAGGTAGAGTATGGTTTAGCCAAGCCTGGAAGTGGGATATTTTATTTCTCAAACTCTGGGTGTTAATGGTAAGTAGTTTGAGATATTTAGGCTTGGTGGTATGGGTAGTGATTGGAGGAGTGTCGTTGGTCCTAGTCTTTGGTCCGGGGTTGGGGTACATGTCTCCTGATAAAAAGAGGTTGGCAAAGGAAGATGCGAGCAGGAGCTTGGGTTTGCTACTTGAGTTATGTGGGAAAGCAGTATTGCTTTAGGTGTGTTGTGCTTCAATGAGGAGGATGTGATCTTACGTTTGTAGTAGTGGAGTGGATTTGGTTGAACAAGAGAGGAGGATATGGTGTGAAAGTGGGAGGGTGTAGGGATAGGAAGGGAGTTGGTTGAGGAGGTGGGTGGTAGGAAAGAAGGGGGGAGTTTGGAGGTGGGATAAGAGGTAGCATGGATCAGAGTGATTAGAAAAAGTAAGAAGATTGAGTGGCAGGGAAGGGTTACAGAAAGTGGAGAGAGCATGGTAAATTGAGGAGGTGGGAATAAGCAGTTTGGTGTCAATGGTAAGTGTGAGAGAAGGAGTGAGGGGTGTGGAAAAGTGTAGGGGGTATAATGGATAGGTAGGTTAATTGGTGGAGGATGGGAGGGAGAGTGGTTGATGAGAAGAGTGTGGGATTGGGTGAGAGATAATGGGGTGGAGAATAGATGTGGGAATAAAGGTAGGAGTAGTGGGGCGGGTGGGAATTGGATCAGTGAAGCAGAGAGCAGAGCTCAAGGTGAGGGGGCTGAGTAAAGTGGTATGATTTCTTCCCTGGACCTGGATAGAATACCTTTAGATATAAGCTGTGCAATGAAAAATGACTCCCTTACAACAATGGATATGTGATGATAAAAAGGACAATTCATTGTTGACCTAGGTTGTCAGATCTCTAACTATGGGATCAATATTCAGGGGTGTGTGGTTAATGAGATAGCTACAAGGGGAGTCATGCTTACCAAAGGATATGATTATGCACTTCCTGCTACTTAGTTTTAGTTCATGGTTTTGACATCGGCATTTGTTAGGGACAGGCCCTCTTGGAGGATTTGTGTGTCCATTGGGGAGTTTATGATGGCACCAAGTTTGCAATGAAACTGGTGTCCGAAGAAATTTGCTTTGGGGACCAAGGGAAAGCTTTGCTGTTTGTCAGTGTTACGGGCTTTTAATAATTCACCTGATCTAGTAATAGAGCAAGTAGGGGAAACCTTAGTTGAATGTCTGAAGAACAGCACTCTGTCACACTGCACTGCAGTGTTACAGATTCCATGTCCCTGGTGCAAGCAGAGCACCAACAACCTCCTGATCTTATGCCATCAAGAGTGCATATGCAACCTGCTGGGCAGCTTAGTAAATGAAATTAAAATTAGAAAATGAATTTAAAAATATTCTGCTTGGACATTTAAAAAGCTTATATACTATAGACAGACTGTGGCCCTAGGAGTAAGTATGCTGGTTCATTGTATACAAGGTAAGGCAACAAATAAATAAATTAGAATAAAAAATGAGCTTTGTCGATAGTCATTCTCCTTGGAATACATTTTACACCTTGTCCATCTGCTTCAGCTGACCTTGTGAAAGTTCTGGAATTTCCAGTGCTCATGCACTTTTTAAGACCACAGTGACACACACAGAAGGTGTGGTCTGTACTCTTGTGGGAGGAGAGGGTAGATTCTGCCCTTCTGAGTTGGGAGTTTCTGATTAAAGGCTTATTGTGCCTGCTTATTTGAATGGTTTCTTTCTGAAATTGGTACATCTTGTTTGCTGTAGCATAGACTAAATTCAGACCTTCTGAATCTAGCTTTGGTTGTATAACTTGAGCACTAATCCAGACCATCTTTTTTTGGAGAAGGTTCCCCTGCACACTAGTGGCAGGAGTTTGCAGTTAGAACTTGTGTGATTGAAGACTGCTGGAACGGGGCACAGTTTTTAGCTTTTTATTGGTTAATTGGTTAATTTGTTTAAATCAGTTTGCTCATTTGCTACTGTTTATATATATATATATATATATATATATATATATATATATATATATATATATATATATATATATATAAGAATACACTTTATGCATCACGTCTTACCTAGGTTCAAACTATTCCTGGCGCCATAAAGTCTGCTTTTTAAATTTACCCTTAAAACTAGCAAGTTTTTTTAGTTTTAGCACTCAAATCTGTTTCTTTGACCTCAGCACTTGTTCAGAACTCATTGTAAGCACTAAATAAGCTACAAATTACTAAAGCACTCAACTTTCCTCACTTGTCTAGAAGAAAACAATTTTTAGTACTTAATAAATAAGCACCTATACAGGCATGTCTAAGGGTCAGCTCCCAGTGTTTTCTCCTGTCTACCTGATGAATCTAGCCATCTTGGGGCAATGCAGCAATTGGCTCATGTACACAGACAACCCTCTCCTCCTACCACCCAACACTACAACCTGTGAGAGATGCACTTATATAACCAAACTGGAAGCAAATCTCTCTTCACCCAAGACTGGACTAGACAGTCAGAAGGAGAAGGTAAACACTTGCACCACACCGCACTCATCACATAGTCACTCAAAACCTACACCACCAAAACAGACACGCACAAACGCAAAACACACACCTACATTTGCAGAGGCTGTCAATTGAAATCTGCTGAAGCAGCAGAGACCTCAAACATCAGAGACCTCCAAAGCAGAAATACAAACAACCTCCACCCTCCCCCAACACAACCCAAATGACACACAGCCCACAAACTCAAGTGTGCCACTCAACCACAGCCCATAAGGCATAACAGCGTACCCAGCACTCTAGTCATAGGTGACGCTGTAGTCAGGCACACTGATGTTCCACTCACCAGGCTACTCAAGGAGAAAGTTACTGTCAGCTGCCTGTTGGGTGCCAGGATCCGCCACATAATGCACGTACTCAGGTCACTCCATAACAAGTACAAATATGACTCTTTCATTGTCCATGTTGGTGTGAATGACCTGAGACGTACCTCCCTGGACTACATGAAAAAAAGACATGGAGGAGCTCTCCGATCTTGCAGCCCAGGCAGGTATGACCCTAGCCCTGAGTAATATCCTGCCATCACCCAGAATGATACCACAGTACAAGGACAAAATGATTGACTTCAACAATTGGCTAAGCTTCTGGTGTCATTCTAAGGGGATCCAGTATCTTTCTGCCTGGGATGACATGATCAACAGACCACGATGCTGTGCCAGAGATGGCCTGCACCTGTCGCCCTTGGGATTCCGGATACTGGCTAAGGCTCTTGCCACCCCTATAGTGCCTTTTTTAGGCAAGGTTCAAATGACAAATTCACCGCAGTAACAGGTACAAGCAAGCAAAATATGAGGGTAATGCTACTCAATTCTAGAAGTCTAAACCTCAAAATGCATTCACTCGAGGCACTCCTTAAAATGGAGAACATCGACATCTGTGCAGTGACAGAGACCTGGTTCAAGGCTCCAGAGAGCACCCCTGCATTACCAGGCTATAATTCGTACCACACCTTTCGGCCACCTAACATGGACCGAAACACTAAAGGCAGAGGTGTGTCCATATTCATTAAGGATATCCACACCACCAGGCTAGTTGCTCAGCATAATGCATCCGAGATTATCCAAGTGCAGCTAACTCTGGGCAAGACCGCAATCCAAATTGTAACTTGCTACAGATTCCCCACCATGCCCCAGGATTCCCACTCCTCATTTCTTGATACACTGGAAAATATTAGGGTACAACCAAACACCCTCATAATGGACGATTTCAACTACCCCACCATTAACTAACTGGGAAAACTACTCATATACCAACTCTTGTGCAACTGTTTCTAGAATTCAACTTATCTGCACTCCCACCAGGGGCAGCAATATCCTAGACCTGGTCATTACCAACATGGATGAATGGAGAGGTCAATTCCTCGTTGGTCAGATCCAACCACAAGCTAATCACCCTAGACATCCACATCCCCCCCCCCCCCAATTAGGGAAAACATCGTAAAAAATTTCAAAAGCCAACTTCACGCTTCTTAAGACAGAAGTGGCAAACTTCACGACACCCATGCAGATGAACAACAGAGATACGACTGCTGAATCCTGTGCAAATGCACTTTATAAGCACTTATACGAGTGTATGGATCGTGCTATCCCTAACAGAACCAAGATGCTGTCCTCCAAAAAAGGAAGCTAATCTGGTGGTCCCCTGCCATAAACAAACTCTACAACAAAAGAAAGAAACTGTTGCAAAAGAGTAAAATCACATGATTAGAGGAACTCCCTGGTCTGCCTCAGTAAGAAGCTGAGATCCCTCATAAAATCCTCCAAAACTAGTTAAGAAAACAAAATCGCCACTGATTCTAAGGACAACCACAATGCATTCTATAGCTATGTCAAGAATCTCAATGGCAGCACTCATATCTGCTCTGAGTTACAGCACAATGGTACTAAATATACAGAACCAACTGATATTGCCAACATCCTGGCTGATAGGTTCAGTGCTAAGTTTACCCCTCTCTCACCCCCTAAAGAGCCCATCTCTATACCAGAAGAATGCAAGTTCCTGTAATCACGGTTGCACATGTGAAAACCACACTCTCCAAAGCCAAGAACACAGCATCCGTGGGACCTGACAACATCGCAGGCTGCGTTCTACATGAGCTACAGAATAAACTGGCACCCCACCTAAGCACCACGTTCAATCATAGCCTCACCTTAGGCTTTGTGCCCACTGAATGGCACACAGCGACAGTTATCCCACTCCACAAAGGGGGAGCCACCACAGACCCCAGGAACTGCTGCCCCATTAGCCTAACGAGTCTGGTCTGCAAGGCCATGGAACATATCATCATGGAACTTATAAACTAAGACATTGATAATCTCCAATCTCTGTACCCCACTCAGTTCGGGTTTGTAAAAGGCAGATCATGTCTCCTAAACCTGATAGACTTCTTTGAACCAGTCACCAAAACCATAGACGAGGGTAAGGTGGTTCACACACCCTGTCTAGATTTCGCCAAGGCTTTTGACACCATCCCCCACTCTGGAATTCCAGATAAACTCACTAAACTAGGTATAAATCCCTATATCACAAGATGGGTTGCCAACTGGCTCACTGTCAGAACCCACACTGTGAAAGTAGCAGACTCCAAATCCGACTTCAGACCAGTGGAGTATCACAGGGTTCAGTCCTGGGTCCTCTCCTGTTTGGTATCTACTTTTCTGAAGTACAGGCTAACACAGAAGGTCTTTGGCAAATGAAGTTCACAGATGACTGCAAACTAGGAGCCATAATCGAAACTCCTAACGATGTGGACATCCTACAAAAGGGCCTCACTGAGACAGGTGCCTAGTGTCAAAGCCATGGTCTCAAGCTCAATGCCAAAAAGTGCATTGTCATCCCCTTTTGGTAAAAACTCTGTACCCATGAGCTACCACATAAGTTGTAGTCTACTTAACACCGAAAGTGTGATAAGAGACCTTGGGACACAGGTGGACTGTAGTCTCTCCTTTGATAATCACATCGCCACAGTAGTCAGGAAATCCTTCTACATGGCACACACCATCACAAAAGGGTTCTCATCCAGGAAAAAAGAGGTAATTGTTCCCCTCTACTCGTCACTCATTAGACCCATTTTAGATTACACCCGCCCCTTTTGGTATGTACCTCACAAGACATCTACCATAACTGGAAAGGCTGCAGAAATACTTCACAAAGAGGATTACCAGCCACAAACAGATGCCCTACGCAGACCGTCTAAAAAAAACTCCAGCTTTACTCTGTCGCATATCATCTACTCAGAGGCGATCTCTGCCTAACATGTAAGTCTATGTGAAACCCAGAGCTGTTGGACATGCTCCACTTAAAGAAATCCCAATCCCTCCGAGCTACACGCTCTAGAGACCTAAACCTTGTCACCACAATAAACAGAACATGCTGGAGGGATAGATTCCTGTCCCAGAAACTTCCCATACTCTGGAACAAACTACCTATCTATATCAGACAAAGCTCCTCATTAGCACTCTTCAAGAAAAATCTTGATGATGGATGGGAGGTATGAAATTCACCCCGGGGATCACCTCTGGGGCTCTGCTCGACAGGGGCATAGGAAAATAATTTTCTTGGGTGGCGAAAGCCAGGGTACTTTTTTGGCTAGGCTTATATAGGCCCTAGGGCCAATAGCCTAGTATCTACCTATGAAATAGGGAATTCTGTACAATGAATTTAATGAGAAAATGTTATTTTAGGTGACTGTTGCCCCCTTGCCTGCTGACCTTCAAACCCCCCCCCCCCCAAGTCATTCGTCTTGGGAGATTTTATTTGGTTGGAGTTGAGGCGAGAACTCTGTTGGGGGTGGGGGGGGGGGCATCATTCAGCGATGAGGGTATTTTGGGCTGTTGCTGGCATCCAGACAATGAGAACATTTAAATAATCTTAACTCCTCAGGAGGATGGATGAGCAATTTGAATAACAGAGGAGGCTCACAATGCCTTCTGCATGTGGGTACACACCTTCACACACCCATTATGAAGGCTGCCACCCATAAATGGCTTGATGAGCCTAACACTCACCCTCAGTCCCTCCTTCAGGTAGACTTATGCAGTATTCAGGAATGTGCATGCCATTCCTACCCTTCCAGAGGTATCAAGCAGCTGAGCAGCTAATTAAACTCTGGTCACCTGGGCCATTGTCAGGGCTTTATCTCTATATGCTACTGACTTTTTTTTTTCTTGAAAAATTAATGAATAGTTATCAGAATCTGTTGAATGGCAGAATAATAGCATATGTTTACCATCTAAAGGGAATATGACAAAAGCATTGTACAGGTTGTGACGTGTGTGTGTGTGTGTGTGTGTGTGTGTGTGTGTGTGTGTGTGTGTGTGTGTGTGTGTGTGTGTGTGTGTGTGTGTGTGTGTGTGTGTGTGTGAATATATGTATGTATGTATGTGTATATATATATATATATATATATATATATATATATATATATATAGACACATATACAGATGTAAACATATCGATATATACATACATATATATATATATGTATGTATGTATGTATGTACAATATATATGTATGTATGTATGTACAATATATATATATGTATGTATGTATGTATGTGTGTATATATATATATATATATATATATATATATATAAGCAAATAAGTTGCTGAGTTTTATGTTGGCTTTGCTCATTGTAATGCTCGAGGTGCAAGTTTTCAAAATGAATTGGGCCAGTTAGGGCTTTATAGTGCAAGCACAGGTGTATGATGCAGGGAACAGGGACCGTTCCTATAAATCCATCACAATAGTTCATGTTTTACAGCCAATCTGTTTTCTTCATTAAGAATTTGTGAACTTTCTTGGGGTTTTACTGCAGTTCAAAGACTTGCTTTTTGAATCACTGCAGGTGGTGCTTACATCACCAAGATATGTCTTTTTCGTGTTCATTCTTAAAATATACTCACTGGCTCTTGCTAAGAATTTTTTTCTGTGTGCTGATTCCATTTAACTTTTAGCCCTTGTGATGTCAGTGTAGGCATAACATGGAGATATATTCCTATGTTTTAATGACTATACCACCAAGCATGCTTAGAGACATGCCCATAAACTCTAGAAAGCAATTCCTACACTCCTCCTATAGTGACATCACCAATAAATATATTTGGACCATTGTTTAATAAAAAAGTTTGAAAGTTTTTATTAAAATAAAATGTCCCAAATACATAAAGAATGCCATAAGAAAAAAACTGGTACTTTGCCATATGCCTGTGTGCGTGTATGTACTGTAGAAAACACTTTAATCCAGATCATATGGCTTTTCTTGGGATGCAGAATATGGTACTCTGTCCTCATGTTGTCCTAATCAGGTGGCATGTATATAGGGGTAAAATGACTTCACATGATCTGCGCTTGTGATGCGCTACAGATTAAACCTTTCTGACTCTGAAAGCAACACACTGATCAAAGCTTTGTTTATGTGTAGTAATTCCTAGATTCTTTCTTTAGCACCTCTCCATTGGTTTTGTAATTAATGTATGTGCATCTTTTCCCCAAAATATATGATATTACCTTAGTGGAGGTGGTGATGAGGTTTGTTTTTGCATTCTTAGGGGAGATAATCCCATTCCCTAGTTTGTAGTCGTCTGCATGTTTAGCTGACCATAATTTTGTACCCGTAGTTGTAACTGAAAAAAATGAACCAGGGCAGAATAAGTTACATCATCAAACCTCAAGGTACTCCACTAGACACCTCAGTAAGTTTAGGCTGGTAAATTGCTGTCCTTGTCTTCTGTGCTGTCTTATTTATCCACTTAGCGAAACATATTACTGTTAATTTTGAGGTGGATGAACAGCTTTATCTTTGTAGGGGCAGTGCTGGCTATTTAGTTCCCGCATCCAGTGCCAGTGTTAGGCAGGGGAGGTCTTCCCTTAACAAAACAATATTTTTCTGAGTTTGTCAGTATAAGGACACCACTGTCCACCTGGATAAGTTCATTTATTATCCACTTCATGCATCTGTACAGAATATAATTGAGGCCAATTGGTATGTACTTGTTAGGGTCTGATGTGGTTAGTTCCTCTTCATGGACAGGGGACTACTATAGTCAGTAGACTCCTTGAACATGTTTGGTTATAGAATTTTTTTTTTTTTTGCAAAATTGCATTTGGACTTTGAATGCTGCCAGTTGATATGCCTTTTTTTTTTTTTTTTTGCTATTAATGACATTTTCTTAATGTTTGGAAAGATTGTTGCATGTAGTGGACATAGTATTTTGTAGGTTTTGGTTTAGAAGTGTTGCAGAATTTGTCCACCAGGATATCTGCAGTTAGTTGTGGCTCATGCATTAATTAACAAATTAATCGAAAGTCTAAGCTATTCATTTTTTTCTTTTTGCTTTCTTATGTGGTTAAGAATGTCCTGCTGTTACAGTCTATTTTAAATGTTAGTGTAGTTTCATAGTCCAGTATGACTGATTTGATCATTTTAATAAGATCTGTATTCTGTGTAAATGAGATTGCTTTACTCAGGGTTCTTTTTGAAAGCAGCATAATACAGTTTTCCTCATTATATAATTTATTAATCTTATAGTTCATTATTATTATTCATATTGCCACTATATTTAAGTCTCATAGTGTGTGTATTTTTGGATGCACTGTTTAATAGCATTGCTAATATTTTTATGTGGCCTCTGCTGTAATGTGTGTATCATTAATCATTTGCTTTCAGTCTGTATTAGCGAAAAAGAGTGTGTATTTCATTTTCCTATGTAGTTACCTTTAGCGTAGAATGGGAGTAAGATTTTATCTGCTGTGTAGGTACCAATAAACAGGTTAAATATCATCATATTATGGTTAGCCAAACGCTAGGGAAAGAGTCACTAAGAAGCTAAATTTGTTGTTATACTGTGAAGTGCGTTATTAGACTTACTCCAGCTCTGTAACATAGAAGGAGCTCTGAGTATAGCTCAAATGATCCAAGATGGATTAATGACAAAACTCTCAACTTCTTAATGCAAGACATCTGCACAAATCCATAAATAAAGGGGGGAACAAAGACCCAAAAATGGGAACAATTTTTAAGAATTGCACTTATAAATGTAGAAAGTTGATAACCTAGCAGGTTTTGCATTAGCATTAATTTTCTGAAAGGTATGAAGTCAGAAACTCAAATGTCGGCCATTACTTTCTGACTTAAAACCTCTGTGATTTCCAGAAAACCAACAGTTTTATGAGAAGCAGACAAAAATATGATGCAAAAATCTGGACATTCTGTAAAAATCAGGACTATTGAGAGGTATGATTAATGATCCAGTTGCTGCTATACTTTGAAGTATGTTGTTATCTTTGTTCCAGCACTGTGGCATGTCAGGATAAAGCTCTGAGTATAGCCAGAATGGCCAGGGATGGATTAATGATCCAGTTATTCGTGTACTGTTTGTTGTTGTCCTTATTCTAGCTCTGTGACATGGAGGAATAGTATATCTCACATGACCCCAGGCTGCATTGACGATCCTGTAGGGAGAATGAGAGTAAGCAGCTGATGTTTGCTCACTCATTCTAGGGTGAGAAGTGAGTGACTCCACTGCTGGACTGTTACCCTGAAAGTGCACAATGTGCAGTCAGTCCAGCAAGCAATGTGCAATCACTGTAGTTGAGTTTGGCATGGTTATGGAAGCACTCATGAATCACTGACGAGTCACCACCGATCCCATCCCTGTGGTGTGCATGTCAGATGTCAGGCCATAAGACACAGAGGTTCCACAAGGATGAATGCTTCTCTTCCAACTGGCTTTTACCCCTGCCTTCACCACAGTAGCCATGGGCATTGGGAAATGAATCATCAGATTGATCAGCAGGATGGGTGGGGGGGTTGGTGATCAGCAAGGAACACTGGCAAGAAAATGATATAGTATGTCACTTCCCACAGCTGAACTGTGGACAGTTTGCTTTAAGTGATTTTGATTAGCAAAGTAAGTAGTAATTGTGAGTATTTCTAATAAATTTCTCAGTCTGTGTCTAGTGATTGAAGATTCCTTATGGAAAACTTTTAGTTGTAGTAGACTGCTAAGGTAATTTTCATACTCTGAATAATCATAGAAGGGTTTTGGTTACATCTAGTGATATTGAATTCTGATTTATGTCCTGCAGGTTATATATGAAGGAAGCCTAATTCACGGATTTTTTCCCCCGTTAGCCTCACATTTAAGTAATTGTGTTATATATGTATTGAGAAAACCACTACCTGATATTCATTGTAGTATTCACTGTTCCATTCCTAGCTTTTGGGTCAGTCTACATGCAGGTAGCCTGACTGGCTGGCTCAACTTCCAGAGCTTTTACCTTCTTCTATGGCTTCATCTGAACCCCTCCCACCAGGACATAAGGGCATCGGTGGTATACCTGTGTCAGCTCATGCCATCTTCATCTTTTTCTGGCCATGCACTTGTCTGTAGCCATATGACTGTCAGCACTCTCTCCATTGGTCAGTCTACTTTCAGGAAGAAAAAGAGGGCACATAGAGACCCATCCTCATATGTAAACAAGTTTTGCAGAGTACAAACTCTCCAAAATCTGTTACATTCATCCTGGTTCAGGCTGTTATGGTCACTCTGGACCTAAAGGATACCTATCTTCACATCCCCATTGCTAGAAGCTACAGGAAACTTCTCAGATTTGCATTAAAGAGGAACACTTTCAGTTAACATGGTTACCTTTTGCCTTATCTGCTGCCTCTAATGTTACAAAATGCTTGGCTGCAATAATTAATTATTGCAGGACAAAGGGCATCCAGTTTTACATCTATCTGGACACTTGCCTCATTCTAGCACAATCCCTGCAGGAAATTCTCAAGGTTTTGTAACTGACACTGAATTGTTTCAGGAGTATGAGTCTCTTTATCATCGGAATAAACTTGAACCTGATGACCTCAGAGAACCTGGTATTCCTGTGAGCCTGTCTGAACACCACCCTCAGCAGACCCTTCCCCCAGATAAAGAGTGACTTTAAATTAAAAACATTTTGTAGTAAAAGGACATTTCAGCCAGGCGGCTCCTCAGTTTGCTTGGTTATATACCCTCAGCAGAGCCTTCCTTCCAGGTAAAAAAGTGACTTTAAGTCTAAAACATTTCATAGTAGAAGGACATTTTCAGCCAGGAGCTTCCTGAGACTGCTTGGTTACATGGCATTCCAGATCCTAATGGTACCACTCACCCACCTATGTATGTGTAAGCTGTACTGGTGTTTGAGAAATGGATGGCGTTGGCATGTCTATTCAGTAGAGGTCAACATCCCATTACTCTTGTGCATCAGGAAGGAGATCTCATGATGGATGCAACAGTGCATTCAGTGCACCACAACCTATTGTGACCCTCACTACAGATTCCTCAGACCTATCGTGGGGGACATGTCTGGGAGTCCTTTTTATGTTTAGGGGACTTGGGAAGGCAGGATTTGAAAAAAAAAAAAAAAAACAGGTAAACAAAAAAGAAATAGTGATGGTTATCGTAGCTCTCAAGGCTCTCACCCACACTTCAAAGGATGGTTTTCATCAGGTAAGGACAGTTATGTGGTACGTAAACTAGGACTTAATCATTCCTACTTGCTATGCAGACTGGACATACAGGGTTGGGAAATAATGGTGGGGGGCATGACACTTGTGACCTGCATTCTCTCTACAAAATATTCTAATAAACAGGCCGAGAGGATCTTCAGCAAACCTCCACATCACTGGATGCTGCACAGAGATGTCTTTATTTATCTGACCAGGATTTGGGGTGTTCCAGGAACACATCTGTCCACCTCATATCTAAGCAGGCAACTAAGACAAGTCATTGCAGGCCAGCAACTCCAGGAGCTTGGAAAATAGATGCCTTCTGTCTGAAATGGACAGGTCTGTTCTTATACACATTAGTACCCTGAGGATCAAGGGTATTGGATGTAATCAAAATAAAGGATGAAAAGCCAAATGAGATTCTTATAGCACACTTTTGGCCAAGGCAATACCAGTGTTCCCCTCTGCTGAGCAGTCTGGGCAGAAGGAAAGTGGCAAGAGTCGGTCCCCTCAGTGTGTGGACTTAAGAACCAAGACTCTTATACCCCAACTTGGCCATGCTAAGGCTGACAGCTTGCATAATTTCACATTTATTTTAGGCTGGAGCATGTACTCAGAGGACTTCTATAGAAGTTTAAGAGAGGCTAGGAAACCAAATACCAGGATATCATACTTGGCTAAGTAGAAAAAGATTCTCCCTCTGGTGCCAATCTAGGAATCTTGAGTTTCCATGCTCCTGGAATATCTGTCATATGTTCACAAATCTGGTCTAGCTTTATCAGTCTGTCAAAGTGCATCCTGATGCCATTTCAGCCTGTATAAACATGGAGCCACCCTTGTATACCAGGCTGTATGTTAAGCAGTTTCTAAACAGGACCCTTCATCTTAGATTGTCTAGAAAGGAGATGGCACCACTATGGGATCTCAACTATGTATTAGAACTAACACTTGCACATTTTGAACTATATGCTTCAATCTTCCCACTCCCAAGTTTCTATTCTGGAAGATATTGTTTTTTGTAGCCATTGTCTTGGCTAGGAGAATTTAGCTCCTGGCCTTAATGTGCAAAAAAACTTCTTAGTTTTTTACCAAGGCACCCTATCCCTTCATAACCTCCCCTCACTTAATGTCTAAGGTGCTTACTGAGCTGTCTTTTAAACAAGCCACTAATTTACAGTTTTCTTTCCAACGCCACAGAACAGAGAAGAAAGGACCATTCGTCCTCTAAATGTGCACAGACCACTGGGATTTTATTTACATAGACCAAAAGAATTCTAGAAGCATGAGCAACTGTTTACCTTTTTTCATTAAACAAAAAAACAAAATGGGGAAAACTAGTAAACAAACGTCCAAATGGCTTTCTCAATGTGTTTCCTTTGTTATTCTGCTCATGGTAAAACGTCTTCAGGCCATTTCAGAACTAGCGGCACAAGAGACATTTCAGCCAGCATAGCCTTCTTCAGAGGTGTTATCAAACAGGCCACTTTTAAAGCAGCCACCTGAACTCATGTACACACACTCTCTAAATACTAAAATTTAGGGATAGTTGCCAGGGCAAGGGCAGGATTTATCTCATAGATTCTGGTATCCCCCTCCTTTACTCTCTATGCTACAGTGAACATATTGCAGTTGTATTAGGACCTTGCCATAAATGTTGGTGTCCGAGTAGATTCACTGTTACAGTCTATGTACCCTTCCTCCTCACCCGTTTTTTTCTGACCATTTGCTCTTTGTCTTTTGAGTTGGAATGGTTCCCTAGTCCCTTCTACATAATCCCTATCACTTTCCTTCCAGGCTCCCACTCCTTGTTTTGGCTGTTACTCACAGGAGGAAGACTGGGTGGACCTGGTTTACACAGGGCCATTCCATCTGATCCACTCAGGCTTTGATCCTGAGATCCTTTACCTGGTTGTTGCTGGAGTAAGAAGAATCATAGGATGGAAACAAACCTCTTGTATACCTCCAATGTCCTTGCATCTTGGTGTGAGGACCTCAACTGAAGCCCTCTGGGAAGATAAAACTCTGGAAGTTGGGCTGGCTAGTGAGGTTACCTCCATGCAGAATATCTCAGAAATAAGGAGTGTAACAGTGACTTCTAACAAAACTGTACTTTCCATTTGGTCTGCAGCAGTAAATGGAGGTAATACGACATTGAATGTGCTGCTAAACCAAGTTTCGGTTATGGTATAGTTAACCATATTTTCTGTGAAAAAAACTCCGTGATTGCTATGTTTTCATGTAAACCAAATTTAGTTTCATTACACAGTGCTGTGGTAGCGTTGTCGCGTTCGATTCTCAGCTAGAGCGTCTTCTGTGTGGAGGCATGCGTGAATGGGTGTGCCTTCGTTGAAGGTTGTGCGTCAGGGCTGGTAACTCGGCACGTAAAAATCCACTACCAAACATTAGAGGACCGGAGTTCTGCTGTGGCAACCCCTAACGTGGATAAGCCGAAAGACGCAACAACAACAACTAGGATGTGGCTAAGCAGCACTATGGAAAGAGCTAACTGGTTGCCAGTGAAACAAAGAATAAATCGTCTCCTTTGATCACAACTTTTCAAGTTACTTAACAACAAAACAGTCTCCCCTCTAGCTGCAAAATCAGTAAGGCAATCACCGTCCTATAGTCTCAAAAATTAAAGCCAAACTGTCCCCACATTACAATTACCTAAAACTAAATTCCACTGCATAGACCACTGTTTTTCCGTACTAGTCCCTAAATTATGTAACTCTCTCTTTGCACATCAAAAACAATTATTCTATGTTCTGATCCCTGCTAAAAGCACACCTCTGGAAAATTCCTAAATACCAGTGTTATTCATCCAGTCACATCAGCTGATCTCCTGTCCTGTCCTTCCATTGCTAATAAAAGCTTTACAGTAGATTCCCTCTTATCAAGTCTAGCTGGGACCAGACCTTAGGCTGGCTAAACGAATGACTGGTTAATCAGAAAAAGCATACAAAATAATATTTATAGGTTATAAATCAAATAGAATAACAGAATTCTTTTAGTGTGCATTTTTGTAATGAATATGAAGTGTCAAATTCAAATGTCTGTCATTATTTAGCCCAAAGGAGGTGGATGTGTTTCTTTTGCTAGGACTGCAGCAGAAATTTGATGGCCAGTTAAAGAGGAGGCTGGTTAAAGAGCGGCCGGATAACTGAGTCTACTTTACCACCTTTTCCCTAATTCTCCTCTGCTCGCATCACTCTTCTTACCCTTCCTTCACATGGTGTTTCAACTGTTTGCATATACAACCTCTCGTTCTCCTTCCCTCCACAACTGGAATTTACTAAACTTGTAAATAATTGTGTTTTCTTTCATTAAATTTGCTATCTTCATGTTATAATCTGCCATGTTCTGTTGTACTGTGTCTAAAGGAAAACATGTTGAGTACTCCAGCATACTTGTGCTTTCCTTTATTTTTTAAATGTATTACTCATTTGTACTCCAGTTACACTTTCCCCAGGCTAAGACTGGAATTAGTCATCTGATTTCAGTGCTTAAGTGTTAACAGATGATAAGATAAAAAATAAAAGCTGCAGTAAAACTTCAGCTAGTAGTATGCCAGAGAAATTATCATTACAACCAATGGCTATTCATGTCAGATTGTCTTGTAATATTGCAGCTCCTTCCCGTAAAACACGCATGTGTGCATATGCGCTTGCACACAAACAAGTGCTTGTGCACACTATTTATATTCTTGTTCTTTCCTGTTAATTATTGAACTCATGTCAGACCTTTGAAAAATGTTGTGGCCTCAGCTAGCTGTTATCTGCATATTTTTTTTTAATTTAACTATTAAGTTATTTTTTCATTTTCTGTATGAGTGAGCATTTTTTTTTTTTTTTTTTTTTTAAACGAGCAGTAATGTTAACTCTCTCAGCCAAAATGTACCTAACCCTAGACTTTGGCACTCAGACTTGGTATATAGCAAGCTCTGCGACAGGCTGTGGCTATAGGTTAAGAACTGTAGGCGAAAAGCTCTGCGAATGTCTAAAGCAGCCTCAAGCTTAAATATGTAGACATTTCTGGAGGATGCAATGTAAGATATGTTACTAAGACAAGATGTAGGCGCCTCAGTGTTGCTTCTCACATCTGTGGCCTTTCCTGGTCCAGGAGAGTCTATACTGGCTTGTTGCTTTCTCTGTCTTGCACAATTCTGGCAACAAAGGTGTTCGCTCCAGTGGCTGTTGAAGGATGAAGTTTGATGTTTCCACCCCTTCTCCCCTGACCTTAGTTTTATTGGAGGTACAACACAGAGGCTTATGTGATGTTTCAACCATTGAACTGTTTCTTCATTATCTTCCACACATCAGCCTTTCATCCAAAGCGCATCTCCCACCGTCAGGCCCTAGAATTAAGAGTGTTTGCCACAGGTACATATACATATTTGACTTTGCCTTTTCTGGCTTGTATTGTAACATTCAGCTTTTCAAAGAATCCACTTTATATCAATCACTGTCTGTGTTATGTAAGTCTTGATGTTCTTCGTGTTTCACTGTTGCAGTCATTACATTTGGGTAATCTGCTGGCAGGTTGCTCTCAGTCGGCCTGAATTCCAAAGTCTTGGGTCCTGCGTCGGTTGCTGTCTCCTCTTCCATGATGTCAGGTCGTCAGGGGTATAAAACATGCAGCTGACCCCATTTTCTTTAGTTTTTCTTGCCCCCGATGTCAGGTAAAAAAAAAAAAAAAAAAAAATATATATATATATATATATATATATATATGTATACATGCATCAATATAAACTTTACCTCCATCTACAAGCAAATGCACCACATAGGTTGTAGAAGATAGAGAACGAAAGATAAACTCCAGAATGACAGGGGGATGGCGGGAGGGTAACCTGGACTGCTAACAGTGAATACACTCGAACATCTACATTTACGGTAAGTGTACACAACTGTACTATGTACTTCGTGTTTCACTGTTGCAGTCATTACATTTGGGTAGAATCCCAAAGCTATGGTTGGGGGGCTGGAGCTAAACAGCATTAGGAGCGGCTATAAGGCCCTGCAGAACTGCAGTGGCAAAGCCTGCTCTGGATTTAGAGTAAAGAGGCAAATGATAATGCTTTATAAAGGTGTGAACATAACTGAATATATAACCATTACACTTCAAACTGGCCTTTAATTATTAGTTCTGCAGACTGGAAAAAAAATTTCTAAGCTTGTTTCCTGCCTTTCCCTGTAAATTGTCTAGTCCAGATACAGATTTGCTGTATACAGGACTGTTTGTAAGCTTCTGAGCCCCCAAGCCTTTCTGTGCTGGAGGGAAGCCTTCTAGCTTAATTTTGTTTCTTAGAACTAGCCAGTGTTTTTAGTTTCAGCACTCAAATCTGTTTCTTTGAGCTCAGCACCTGTTCAGAACTCATTGTAAGCACTAAGTAAGCTACAAATTACTACAGCACTCAACTTTCCTCACTTGTCTAGAGGAAAACAGTTTTTAGTACTTAATAAGTAAGCACCTACCCAGGCATGTCTAAGGGTCAGCTCCCGGTGTTTTCTCCTGTATACCTATATAGCCAAACTGGAAGCAAAGCTCTCCTCACCCAAGACTGGACTAGACAGTCAAGAGGAGAAGGTAAACACTTGCCCCACACCACACTCATCACATAGTCCCTCAAAACCTACACCACCAAAACACACACATAGAAACACAAAACACACACCTACATTCGCGGAGGCTCTCAATAACAATCTAGCCAACCAGCAGGGACCTCCAAAGCAGAAATGCAAGCAACCTCCACCCCCCTAACACAACCCAAATGACACATAGCCCACAAACTCAGTGTGCCACTCAACCACAGCCCATAAGGCATAACAACGTACCCAACACTCTAGTCATAGGTGACTCTATAGTCAGGCACACTGATGTTCCACTCACCAGGCTAAACAAGGAGAAAGTTACTGTCAGCTGCCTGTCGGGTGCCAGGATCCGCCACATAACGCATGCACTCAGGTCACTCCACAGCAAGTACAAATATGACTCTGTCATTGTCCATGTTGGTGTGAATGACCTCAGATGTACCTCCCTGGACTACATGAAAAGAGACATGGAGGAGCTGTCTGATCTTGTAGCCCAGACAGGTATGATCTTAGCCCTGAGTAGCATCCTGCCATCACCCAGAATGATACGACAGTACAAGGACAAAATGATTGACTTCAACAATTGGCTAAGCTTCTGGTGTCATTCTAAGGGGATCCAGTATCTGTATGCCTGGGATGACATAATCAACAAACCACGATGCTTTGCCAGAGATGGCCTGCACCTGTCGCCCTTGAGATTCTGGATACTGGCTAAGCCTCTTGCCATCCCTATAGTGCCTTTTTTAGGCAAGGTTCAAATGACAAATTCACCACTATAACAGGTACAAGCAAGCAAAATCTGAGGGTAATGCTACTCAATGCTAGAAGTCTAAACCTCAAAATGCACTCACTCGAGGCACTCCTTAAAATGGAGAACATCGACATCTGTGCAGTGACAGAGACCTGGCTCAAGGCTCCAGAGAGCACCCCTGCATTACCAGGCTATAATTTGTACCACACCTTTCGGCCACCTAACCTGGACTGAAACACTAAAGGCGGAGGCGTGTCCATATTCATAAGGATATCCACACCTCTAGGCTAGTTGCTCAGCATAATGCATCCCAGATTATCCAAGTGCTACAGATCCCCCACCATGCCCCAGGATTCCCACTCCTCATTTCTTGACACACTGGAAAATATTAGGGTACAACTTAACACCCTAATAATGGGCAATTTCAACTATTCCACCATTAACTGGGAAAACTACTCGTGTACCAACTCTTGTGCTCAACGTTTTCTGGAATTCATAAATTTCAGTGCCTTGGATCAACTTATCCACACCTCACCATAGGCAGGAATAAACCTGGTCATTACCAACATGGGCAACCGGTGTTCCATAACAGAGGTCAATTCCTTGTTGGTCAGATCCAACCACAAGTTAATGACTCTAGACATCCACATCCCACCCCCATCCCCCATTAGGGAAGCCACCATAAAAAATCTCTCCAAAGCCAACTTCACGCTTCATAAGACAGAAGTGGCAAACTTCGCAACACCCGTGCTGACGGACAATAGAGGTACGACTGCTGAATCCTACACAAATGCACTTTATAAGCACTTACACGAGTGCATGGATTGTGCAATCCCTAACAGAACCAAGATGCTATCCTCCCAAAAAAAAAAGGAAGCCAATCTGGTGGTCCCCTGCCATAAACAAACTCTACAACAGAAGAAAGAAACTGTTGCAAAAAAAAGTAAAATCCCATGATTGGAGGAACTCCCTGGTCAGCCTCAGTAAGAAGCTGAGATACTTTATAAAATCCTCCAAAGCTAGTTATGAAAACAAAATCGCCACTGATTCTAAAGACAGCCACAAAGCATTCTATAGCTATGTCAAGAATCTCAATGGCAACACTCAGATCTGCTCTGAGTTACAGCACAATGGCACTAAATATACAGAACCAACTGATATTGCCAACATCCTGGCAGATAGGTTCAGTGCTAACTTTACCCCCCTCTCATCCCCTATCTCTATACAGGAAGAATGCAAAGTTCCTGTAATCACAGCTGCACAGGTAAAAACCACACTCTCGAAAGCCAAGAATACAGCATCCATGGGACCTGACAACATCCCAGGCTACATTCTACACGAACTACAGAACGAACTGGCACCCCACCTATGTACCATGTTCAATCATAGCCTCACCCCAGGCTTTGTGCTCACTGAATGGCATACATCAGCGGTTATCCCACTCCACAAAGTGGGAGCCAAGACGGACCCTGGGAACTACCGCCCCATTAGCCTGACGAGCCTGATCTACAAGGCTATGGAACGTATCATCGTGGAACTTATAAACAATAACACTGGTAATCTCCAAACTTTGGACCCTATCCAGTTCGGATTTGTAAAAGGCAGATCATGTCTCCTAAACCTGATAGACTTCTTTGAAGTAGTTACTAAAGCCCGTAGATGAGGGTAAGAGGTGGTTCACACAGTCCATCTAGATCTCTCCAAGACTTTCAACACCATCCCCTGCTCTGGAATTACAGATGAACTCACTAAACTAGGTATAAATCCCTATGTCACAAGATGGGTTGCCAACTGGCTCACTGACAGAACCCACACTGTGAAAGTAGCAGACTCCAAATCCAACTTCAGACCCGTGACAAGTGGAGTACCACAGGGTTCAGTCCTGGGTCCTCTCCTGTTAGGTATCTACTTCTCTGAAGTACAGGCTAACACAGAAGGCCTTTGGCTAATGAAGTTCGCAGATGACTGCAAACTAGGAGCCGTAATCAAAACTCCTAATGATGTGGACATCCTGCAAAAGGTCAAAGCCATGGCTTTCAAGCTCAATGCCAAAAAGTGCATCATCATCCCTTTTGGTAAAAACTCTGTACCCATTAACTACTACATAGGCAGTAGTCTACTTAACACGGAAAGTGTGATGAGACCTTGGGACACAGGTGGACAGTAGTCTCTCCTTTGATAATCACATTGCCACAGTAGTCAGGAAATCCTTCTAAATGGCACCCATCACAAAAGGTTTCTCATCCAGGAAAAAAGAGGTCATTGTTCCCCTCTACTCGTCACTCATTAGACCCATTATAGAGTACAACGCCCCTTTTGGTATGTACCTCACAAGACATCTACAACAACTGAAAAGGCCACAGAAATACCTCACAAAGAGGATTACTGGCCTCGAACAGATGCCCTACGCAGACCGTCTCTAAAAACTCCAGCTTTACTCCATCGCATATCGCCTACTCATTGGCGATCTCTGCCTAACATACAGAGCTATGTCAAACCCAGCGCTGTTGGACATGCTCCACTTAAAGAAATCCCAATCCCTCCGAGCTACACGCTCTAGGGACCTAAACCTTGTCAGCACAATAAACAGAACATGCTGGAGGGATAGATTCCTGTCCCAGAGACTTTCCATACTCTGGAACAAACTACCTGTCTATAGCAAACAAAGCTCCTCATTAACACTCTTCAAGAAAAATCTTGATGATTGGATGGGAGATAGGAAATTCACCCCAGGGATCACTTCTGTGGCTCTGCTCGACAGGGGTACAGGAAAATAATTTTCTTGGGTGGCGAAAGCCAGGGTACCGTTTGGCTATGCTTATATAGGCCCTAGGGCCAATAGCCTAGTACCTACCTAGGAGTACTGTCTCACAACCCTGCCTTCTTAAGATACGATAAAAGCCTAAAAAAAAAAAGGTGGGGGGGTTATAGGATCTGTTGAGAGGACCTTGAACCAGGTACAGTAGGTTTTGTCTGGCTGGTGATATAGAAGTCATGGGTGTTTTGGACAGTGAATAAAAATATTGTGGCTCAGGAGTTTCATTTGTAGGCTGATCCCGAAATATAAAAAATAGAAATGATATTTCAGTTTACAAGTCTTGCTTGAAAAAAATCTTTTTTCTTTTTTTTTTGTTTGAAAATCTTCATTACAGTACATAGGTAAATATGCATAACAATTGGTGTATTTCTGCTGCTTCTGGATCTCCTTTCCATAGTTGTGCTCTGCAGTAGAACCCTAACACCTTTATCTGCCTGAGATGTTAAGTCTGAATTATTTCTTAAGGGAACACAAAGCTTTCTCGATCATCACAGCTTGATTATCACCAGAAGGCCTGAATATAAATGCCCTGTTCATGTGCAGTACACCAAGCACTGCTATCTCAAATTCTAAAATGATATTATTGCAAGGTGGTTGAAAGCCAGATTCTTTAACCTTAAACATTTGGTTTGCTCCAAGTGACCCATTAAGGTGTGCATCCTGTGTTTGTTTCTTATTCAGAATAAATATTTCATATTCAGGTTTCTGGAAAATATCTTTTTTTAACAAGAGACAGCTTTATTAAATTGTAATGTATGACATAGTTAATTTTACATTTATATAAATGAAAGTAAAACATAACGCAATCTCTGTTGCAAATATAATACATTATAGACCATGCCAGCACAACTGTAGCTGCAAACATTATACATCACTCATAATATATTCAGTCATTGTCAGTCAGATATTACAAAGCTCATTCAAATCCTGCCTTCTTTTAAACCTGGTTCTTCCTCTGCATGCATTGATCCCACACTTCCCATTTTTCTTATGTAAGTTGCTCCTGTCCTTTACTAAGGATCCCAGTTCCAGTTGTTTTATGTCTGTTACTATTTTTGCTACTTATAGTAAAGTTAGATTAGACTTTGATTTCCATTTTCTGGTAATTGCTTTTTTGGCAGCCATCATAATTGGACTCAGCAAGGCCTTACTATGTCCAGGCAATTCCAATTCAGTATCATAGCTCAAAGAATAATTTCCTTAGTTACACCAATTTGTTCACGCAGCATCTCCAACAGAGAAGTCTGCAGGGAATCTTTAAAAGTCTGACACCTCATTACAGCCCCATAAAATATGTTCCCAGTTACCTGTTTCTTCCCCATCACAACTCCAACATTTGCTGTCTACCTGAGGAAAACTTCTTTGGAGTCTACTTGGGGTATGAAAATACCCATGTAAACACTTCCAAGCAAATATCCTAAATCGTCTAGACTTTGTTGCATATTTGGGAGACGTGCATATATCCCCCCATTGTTTCTTTGTAAATTGCTTATTCAGTCTCTCTTCCCAAGCCTTTCTAACCTCCTCTGATTTGATTCTTATAGTTATTATGGAATATTTTGTATGCTGTACTAATTATGACTTTCTTAACAGCAACGAGTCTAGATTCAGCTAAAAACTCTACCAGTGCTGGCCTTTTGTTTCGGACTCCCCTATTTCTTTCTCTTTGCCTATACTCTAATATCAGTCCTTGATAGGGAAGGCAATCTCTAACCTGCAGTCCAAATACGTTCATGGTGTCTTCCCATTCTATCATCTTTCCCTCTCTAGTTATTTGCTCCCAATACCTTGGTTCCTTTGCCAGTTTTCTCCAATAAATCCCAGCCCCATCTTGCCTGTTGTCTGTATCTCTAATTGCAGTCATCCCTATTGGCAGAATCTCCTTTCTCCATTCCTGTGTTGGCTTAGTTCTTAGAATACATTATGAGTATAATATTCTGTATGGTTATTGTTATTCTCCTTAAAAAACCTGCATCCAAAATCCCAGTCTCTCCTTGTTTCTTGAGCTTCTCCACGGTTTTGATACCAATGGTATTCATGGCCCTTCTTCTTAATAAGCTCTCCCAGATTTACGATATATACTTTAAACATGGAACAGTCCAGGATCAAGCCCTGTGAGGACTCCACATTCGAGAGGGTAAGTGGAGGAAATGCAAAAACCTGAACAACATTATGAATATGACCAAAGAGGTAAGAAGTACAGTGCTCTAACACCATATAGAAAATGTATGTATTCTAAAGAAAATGTACATGCTACTTTATAAATATAACATTCTGTATGATGATTGTTATTCTCCTTAAAGGTCTGCATCCAAAATTCCAATCTCTCTTTATTTCTTGAGCTTCCCCCATTTCATAATTTCTTTCCACTTTGAATTATAGTTTTCTGCTTGTGCTATGTATAGGAGCCTTAACTGTGTTACTCTGAAATACCCATTCAAATTAGGTAATCCCAATCCGCTCTGTTCTGTTGGAAGAATAAGCTTATCCCACTTGACTGTTGCCATATTCCCCCTCCCAGATAAAATCCTTCAGCTCTTTATTAATTGACATCCACAACTTCTCCTCTGGTTGATATAAATATGCCTGACCTGTGTATAAGACCAAAGGAACTAAAACATTTTAACCGCTTGCATCTTACTGTCGATGCCCATATAACAGAGCGTCCATTTTCTCAGGTTTTGTATTATCTTTTATTGAGTCTCTTCCCACATATTCTTAGCTGCCACACCAGGATCATTTTTAATCCATACTCGTAAATACTTAATTTTATCATGTCCCCATAAGTATGGATATTGCTGAACCTGTTCGTATGTGTGTACATAATTTATAGCTATTGCCTTTGTTTTAGCTTCATTAATTTTGCATCCCGAAAACCTTTGAAACTGTTTCAATATGATGTTCATCGTGCATACAGCTGCAGTCATAACAGATGGGTTCTCCTGCCGTCAGGCGGGTCCTCGGTCGGCCGAATTCCTAAGTCTAGGTCCGGCGTCGGTTGTCGTCGCTTCTTCCCTGACGTCAGTGCAACAGGGGTATAAAAGAACCAGCCGACGCCATTTTCTTCAGTCTTTCTTGCCGCGCGGTGCCCGAAGCAGAAGCAGTTCGCAAGTGCCGGTCGGCCAGCTCCTGAGATTACGAAAAATTTGGAAAACCGAAGTCTTCTTAAAAGCTAAGTACCCCGTTGGGGAAACTTTTCTTGCCTCAGACCGATGTCAGACAAAGTTAATAATTGTATTTCTTGTGGGAAGCAAATACCGCATAAGGATTTCCATTCCCTCTGTATACCTTGTTTAGGCCCAGACCACGACGTCTCGGTCTGTCACTGTTGTGCTACATTCAACAAACGCACTATTAAGCGTCGGGCGGAGTTCGCCCAGCATTTTTTTGGGAAAGCATTTAACTATACCATGTCGTCAGATACTCCGACACCGGTTTTGTCTAAAAAAACACAAAGACAAGGACCGACACTTGAGGTCCGCGGCCTCTACCGACACCACGCCAAAGCAGACTACACGTGGTCCGGTTCTCAGTGAGGCGCCTACGCAGCCCCTGACTACCGACGACACATCTTTGGCAGTGTCTCCTGTACCCAAGGTCGCAGGCTCCTCGGCCCACACCCCGACTACAGATACCGAAGCCACTCTTGGCGTTGAAACACAGAATGCGGACAGGTCCACCTCCACTCAAGGTGTCTTCAGACCTTCCTCTTCTTTCTCCATCAAGGCTTTCACCAAGTCTAAAGCAACCATGCACCCTAAGAGACCAGTTACACAGGGCCCATCTCCAGGCTCCATGCCTAAGAGACAGATGCTTAAAATGGCTGAGGATTTAATTACTCTAATCAGAGGTTCTCAGCCACCTCCGGACAAAAGGCCCAGAGTGGAGGAAGATTCCCCCTCCTCTGATCAGGGATCCATTATTTCAGAACACTCTGATGATCAGGAACAGGCTTACTCCCCTTTTGAAGACTCTGATGCAGAGGAGTCTATTCCTTCTGTATCCCCCCCTGAGGATTTCTCATTTGGGGAAACTTTGCATACCTTAAGGGAACACTTCCACTGGGAAGGCCAGGATTATTCAGATTCCAAGAAAAGGCTCAGGGAATTTCTTTTGTTACCCCAGCACAGGCCTCTGGCTATACCTCCTGTCTTGGACATCCTAGATGATGTTTACTCGGAGGCCTGCCTTAACCCGGACTCTCTACCTCCAGCTCCAGTTAAGCCTGACAGGTACTACAGGGTTCCTGACTCACACCAATTTCTTTACAAAAGCCATGCTGCTGACCTAGAAACCATCTCACAGGGACCCAAGGGAGTTAAGGCTTCCATTGCCAAAAATCCATTGCCTTCTGAGAGAGATTCCAGATCCTTAGAAAGGTGGGGAAAAAAGGTATATACCTCGGCTACCTTAACCATGAGGGCCTTAAACTGTCAGTTTCATATGCTAAAATACCGACAGTTTCTGTTATCTCAATTGAAAAGTAAAATGTCACAACCTGAGCAACCAGACTTGAAGGAGTTGCAGGATTTGATGCATAGTGCAGAACAAGTGGGTAAACATACCTTACAATGTAGTTTTGATGCTCTAGAGGCCTCATGTAGAGCTGCTGTTACAGGTTCAGTCATACGCAGGCATGCTTGGCTCAAAGAACAAACCTTGCCTGATCATGTCAAAGCTAAATTACTAGACGCCCCCCTTCAAAAGGATGTACTATTTGGGGCAAATGCTGAGGAAGTATTACGAAAAATGGAGGAAAAAGCTAAATCAATGCAAACTGTGAAAGAATTTCTGCAGGTTCAACCCCCACGTTTTAGTAGAAAGTGGCCTTCCAAAAACTGGTCCTTTCCTGCCACGGACAGACCCCAAAGTGGCAGAAACAGGCGCCCGAGGGGCAGAGGACAACCACAAGGATCGTACAGAGGCAGACAATGGCAAGCTCCTACACAAAGAGGTGGTGAAGACAACTCACAATCTTTCAGAAAGCAAACCCAATGACTTTCCCCTTTGCAGGCCAACCAGGTCACAAATGGCAGCCCCCTTAGGAGGAAAGCTGGCACTATTCTCAAAAAATTGGCATGTTGTCACAAAGGACAAATGGATCCTGGACATTATAAACAGAGGCTACAAATTCCACTTTCATACCCTTCCAAAAATGAGAGGCATGCCAAAACTGCCACACAATCAAAGGGCAGAGGCAGAAAAGCAAATTTCAGATCTTATAAGCATGAAACATGAAAGCTATTCAAGAGGTACCTACACACGAACAAGGTCAAGGTTTTTATTCCAGGCTATTTCTGGTGCCAAGGAAGGGAAAAGATTGGAGACCTATTTTGGATCTTTCCATCCTAAACACATTCCTACTCGTACCAAAATTCAAGATGTTCACTCTACAGCAACTTCTTCCCATGCTGGGCAAGGAGTCTTGGCTGGTAACATTGGACCTCAAGTAGGCATACCTGCATGTCCCAATCAGACAAAATTGCAGAAGATACCTCAGATTTCTTGCAGGTTCAACCCATTATCAATTCTCTGCATTGCCCTTTGGCTTATCTACTGCACCCAGAGTATTCACGAAATGCCTGGCATCAGTAATTGCCTACTGCAGACTTCAAGGGATACAAATATACCCTTATTTGGACGACTGCCTGATCCAAGCGGACAGCAAGCACATTCTTTTGAATCATCTGGCTTATTTAATAATGTTATTAAACTCTCTGGGATACACAGTCAACAAAGAGAAATCAAGGCTAATACCCTCTCGAAATATAATTTTCCTGGGTGCCAATTTGGACACAAACACCCAGATGGCCTACCTCACGTCAGAGAAGCAGGGGCAACTAATTCAATATTTCAGAACACTGGCAAATTGCACCAGGCTGACTGCAAGGAAAATCCTGCAGGCTCTGGGATTCATGGCATCTTGCATCTTGCTAATCCCATGTGCAAAGCTGCATATGAGAAAACTACAATGGTACCTAAAAAACATATGGTCTCAACACAGCCACAGTTTGGAAACAATAATACCACTACTTCCATGTCTGCAAAAGGAATTTCTGTGGTGGGCTCAAGCATGTCAAGCAAACACAGGTCTCCCATTCTGCAAGCCTCAAGCAAATCAAGTCATCACAACAGACGCCTCGGACTACGCCTGGGGGGCGCACATGACAGACCGGTGCATTCAGGGCAAATGATCCCAAAAAGAAAAGCACCTTCACATCAATCAAAAAGAAATGCTAGCAGTAATAAATGCTATTATAGCTTTCAAGGACATTCTACAACCGGGTCAACTATTGATAAGAATGGACAACACCACAGTTATGTGGTACATAAACAAGTAGGGAGGAACACATTCCTATCCCCTATGCAGACTGGCCATATCACTTTGGAACATGGCCATGGACTTACAAATGGAACTACAAGCACAGTACTTGCCAGGCAAGGAAAACACACTGGCAGACAACCTAAGCAGGAACATGACAGATCCACACGAATGGATGTTACATCCAAAAGTTTTTACAGAAATAATCCAAGAATGGGGAAGGCCAGACATAGATCTCTTTGCCTCCCACAAAAATCATCAATTGACAAAATTCTGCTCGAGGACCTTCCACCCAAAGGCCTGGAGAGTGGACGCTCTCTCTTTCAGCTGGACATCAATGACAGTTTATGCCTTCCTGCCTCTTCCTCTGCTGCCCAAAGTCCTATTGAAGACCAGAGCAGACAGACCAAAGATGATCCTCATTGCTCCGGACTGGCCAAGGCAACACTGGTACCCACTCCTGAGGAGCCTGACTCATTCCCCTCCATGGACCCTGCCTCTAATGCCACCTCTTCTGACTCAGCACAGCTTCAAAACTCTTCACAGTCAGCTAAAAACACTCAATCTAGCTGCATGGAAGATTCCTTAGCATCACAGCAGGTCCTACTCTCCAAGGAGGTGCAGGATGTCATTTTGGAGGCCAGAAGACCATCAACTAGAAAAGCTTACTCCACAAAATGGAAACGTTTTTGTGTCTGGAATGAGAAAAAGGGCCAGAACCCTGGAAAACTGAATTTACCTCAAATACTACAATATTTGGCTGAACTGCTAAACAATGGACTTTCGTTCTCCTCCATCAAAATCCATGCCTCAGCCATTTCTGCAGAATACAACACTGATCCTCCTTTATTCTCTCACCCTCTTTTAAGACAGTTCCTCAGAGGGGCTAAGAATTTAAGACCTCCAAGGAAACAACCAATACCTGCTTGGGATCTAAATTTCATTCTGGAAAAACTGACTTTGCCTCCTTTTGAGCCAGCTGCTTCATCAGATTTGCAATATTTGTCCTGGAAAACAGCTTTCCTTCTGGCTATCACTTCAGCTCGTAGAGTTTCAGAACTACAGGCCCTCATGGCTGTCCAGCCTTTTATCATCTTTCATCAGGACAGAGTTTCATTACGAACCAACCCGTCCTTTATGCCTAAAGTGGTATCCAGGGTAGCTTTAAATCAGGCCATACATTTACCTACTTTTTATCCCAATCCTCAAAACAAAGGGGAGAGATTACTACATTCCTTGGACATCCACAGGCAACTGCGATATTATTTGGACAGAACAAAGCCTTTCAGAAAATCAGAACAGCTCTTTGTGGCCTATGCTGTAGGAGCTCCAGGAAAGCCAATTTCCAAGCAGACAATCTCAAAATGGATAGCCCACTGCATACGCTTTTGCTATTCCTTTCATGGCAAAACTGTTCCTACAGGCATTAGAACTCATTCCACCAGGGCCACAGCCACCTCTGCAGCCTTCCTCAGAGGAGTTCCTACCAAGGATATCTTGGAAGCAGCCACTTGGAGTTCTGTGCATACCTTCTCCAAACACTGCAACCTACCATTATACTCCAAATCTAGAGCAGGCTTTGCCACTGCAGTCTTGCAGGGCATTTTGGCTCCTCCTAGTTCCACCTAGTGCCTACCACCCCTTTCTTAGCTTTGGGATTCTACCCATCTGTTATGACTGCAGCTGTATGCACGATGAACATAGTACAGTTTTGTACCTACCATAAATGTAGATGTTCGAGTGCTAATACAGCTGCAGTCCAGGTTTCCCTCCCTCCTTCCCCTCTAGGGGTATTCTTTTATGGTGTATTTGCTTGCAACTACTGTTTTTTGATTATATTGCATTGCATTACTTCATAATTTTATGTATTGCCTTCCTTCTGGGGGCACCTGACATCTGGGGCAAGAAAAACTGAAGAAAATGGCGTCGGCTGGTTCTTTTATACCCCTGTCGCACTGACGTCAGGGAAGAAGCGACGACAACCGACGCCGGACCTAGACTTTGGAATTCGGCCGACCGAGGACCCGCCTTACGGCAGGAGAACCCATCTGTTATGACTTCAGCTGTATTAGCACTCGAACATCTACATTTATGGTAGGTACAAAACTGTACTTTCCACAGCACTGTAATGTCAGGTATAAAATAATGTTATCTGCAAAGTTAGCCAACTTTTATTGATTGCAATAACAATTATATCCTTGAATTTCTGAGTCCCTTAATTTCTTTACCAAGGGTTCTAAATGTAATGCAAATAACAAATAGGAAAGAGGACACCCCTGCCTGATTCCTCTGCTCAAGCAGAGATCATCAGAAAGGATCCCACCCACTTCATTTTTCGCCTCCAATCCCTTATATTTCCTCCTAATCAAGCTTATCATTTTATCAGGGAATGCAAGTGCTTCCATTTTTCTGCTCATAAAGTCCCAGCTTACTCTGTCAAATGCTTTCTCTGCATCGAGACCCACTAACAGCAGTGGTATTTTATTACATTCTGCTTCCCTCTGGATCAACAGTGTTCTGTTAATGTTGCCTCCCCTCCACAAAAAACACATTGATCCATATCTATCAATTTTGGCATCACGTTTGCCATTCTTTTAGCCATTATAGCTGTAAACACTTTCATAATCATGGTGTAGTATTAAAATGAGCCTGTATGAAGCAGGATCTGATGGATCTTTACCTTATTTAGGTATTACAGCTACAACTGCTTTCTTCCAGGATGTTGGTACTTCTCCTTCTCTTAAAACACTGTTAAACAAAACCTTCCAGATCTTTTATCAGTTTTTTCCTTCCTAGCTTCCAAACTTTCACAGGAATACCATCAACTCCTGGGGACTTTCCTATAGACTGGTTATACATCATCATTTTTATCTAGTCTCCTCCTATCCTAACTGTTAGTAATTGAGCCTCTTCTACCTCTAGCTTTGGCATATTTAATTCTTCCATAAACATTTCAGTTTGTACCTTTTCTTGATTTCCATATTTCTCTGCTTTTTACAGACTTTCATAGAATTTCTGAAATATTTCTAATAACAAGGGATCCTTGTAGAAGTTATCTTCCTTGTTATAGGCTCCCTAAGTTTGGTGACAGCCCTTTCTACTGCTTGAGTCATTGCTCTAAACGTTTTTGTGCCCTAGAGTTATTTTTTCCAAACATCTTTATTAAATTTACACATATGAGAAAGGTAATCTTACATTTATATAAATGAAAAACATACAAAATTGTATCACTTTAGTTACAGACAGTTTACATCACAGGCATCATTGAAACAACTGTAGTTGTAAACATTATACATCACTCATAAACCCATCTGGTCATTGTCAGTTAAGCATTATATAGGCCATTCAAATCCTGCCTTATAAATTTCATTCCTGCTCTGCATATATTGTTCCCACAATTCCCATTTTTCCTATGTAGTTTACTCCTTCCCTTTGTGCTCTAGAATTATTATCAAAAAATAGTTGCTTAACGTTTCTAAACTTATGCATGTCATCAAGTAATCCCTTATTTTCTGTTTAGCATTCTGCAGTTGCTCCTTCTCTTGTTCTGTGAGATTCCCCCTATTTTGCAATACTTTAACATTTGTTAGTCCCTCTAAATAATTCTTGCAACGTCTTGATCATATCTCCCTTTATTTTATTCCCACCCTATTTTTAAAGTCACTTTAATTTTATCCCACTCCCTAGCTATATTTTCAGAATAAATTTGTCTTCTCTAATCACTCCTGAATAATTTCCACTACTGATTTCTTAAATTCCTCTCTTTTCAGCAAATAGGTAGGAATGTGCCAGTGTCTCATTTTTATTTAATTACCCTGTGTTTTTATTTTAGTTATTGTTGGTGCATGATCTGAAATAGTTTACTGGATGTGTATCAAGACCTTCAATTAAATACACGTTCCTGTAAAGTGTAAATTCTGTCTAGCCTAGCCCAGTTTTTGTATCTTGGGGAGTAATGTGTAAATTCACGCTGAATTCCTAGTACTGAATTCACATCTTCCATGCCAAAGTATTTTCACAAATTTCTTGAAAAATCTATCCTCCTTTGTTATATTTTCCCTTCTGGGCCCCGAGACGCATCTTCGTTGTTTCAAATCAAATTCCAGTCCACACCTATAAGTAATATTCCTTGCTGAAAGCTGATTATTTCTCCAAGAATTTTCTTAATCTCCATCATAGTTTTCAGTGGAGTATAAATACATGCCAGTGTAAGCCTCTTCCCTTGCCAGTAGCCCCCTAGTACTACAAATTTGCTATTTTTATCTTTTTTTATTCTCTTTTGTTACTGTTGGACCTCCTCTAATAGTTAATATAAGTACTCCTCTCTTCCTTTGCCCCAGGTATTCTGCTGAATAACCATCCTGAAAACATTTTTTATCAAATTTACATGTTCAGTTCTTCCCAGGTGTGCCTCCTCTAACATAGCTATTTGCACTCTACATTTTTTAATATAGTTCAATACTCTTTCTTTTTTTGTATTTATCTGTGAGACCATTAACATTTAAAGACATTATAGAAAGCATCTATATCCTTGAGAAATTATTATTATTCCCACCTTTTATGTATAACAGCTTTTTTGTTAATTAGTCTAGTTCCAGTTTTTGCGTTACATGCATGTACTGTTTGGTAGGTTAATCTTTTATACAGTTGATGTTCTTTCTGTTTCACTGTTGCAGTCATTACATTTGGGTAATCTGCTGGCAGGTTGCCGTCAGTCGGCCTGAATATCAAAGTCTTGGGTCCTGCATCGGTTGCTGTCTCCTCTTCCATGACGTCAGGTCGTCAGAGGTATAAAACATGCAGCCGACACTATTTTCTTCAGTCTTTCTTGCCGTGTGGTGCCCGAAGCAGAAGCAATATGCAAGTGCCGGTCTTGGTAGGTTAATCTTTTATACAGTTGTTTCTTGTCATCTCCATTTGAGCCTGTGTCACGGCTTACAGAACTTTTTGTTTTATTAAAACCTCAAACAAAAATACACACACACACCCAATACCGCCCTAAAACCTATTAACTTAATAATAACACACAAAACTATGTACATCTTCAAATGTTGTAGTTTTACCTTCCTAATAGGAACAAATGTTCCAAACTGACAGCCACACACACACAGACTCAAGCTAACCTAAAAGACAGGTTATCCCATGCTAAGACGTGTGGTACATTCTGTCACACTATTAAGTGCTGTCTGGTTTTGTCTTATCTTTATGAACTCTCAGCTGGGAAAATACTTGAATGCTTTCAGAAAACATTTTCTCCAAGCCATTTCTCTTTATCAGGTTATCTGCTAGAGACATGAGAACCAGACACAAAGCTGTTTACTAGAAAAAAAGCCTTGTAATACTCAGTATTCTTTTTCATTTCCTTGCTTTCTCTTAAAACTTGTTACTAGATTGTTAATGGCCTTAACACAGTCAACCCACTATGCAAGAATGAGAGAAAGCACACTTAATTTTTCTTTTGTCATGCTCCTTTAGCCAGATTTTTGTTTGTTACATTGCGTTGCCTACTTTTCTTAAAACTGAACAAAGAGAAAGAGATAAGGGAGAAAAAAAACAGAAACACCTATTTACATTAGTATTCCCATTACACTTAAAGATAACTGACAAAAACTTTATAACATACAAATAAAACCATGTGCAATTTAAGTTGTACTATAAGAAAAAAATTGTTTTACTGACAGTTAATTTTCTCACTCCTCTTCCCCTTTCCTGAGTATCTTTCCAAACATTAATAACATGAAGTAGGGCATGTGCTTTAGAGTCCACTACACATTTAACAAAGTCCAAAAAAGTTCAATATGTACAGATTTCCTTGTTCTGTCATGTTTTGCAAATGTAATTATTGCATTATAATCCCACATTTGTTAATTTCCAAGTTACTGATTTTATTATCCAAACATTAATGACATGAAGTAGGGCATATGCTTTAGTATCCCCTACACGTTTAACAATGTCCAAGAAAGTCCAATATTTCCAGATTTTCTTGTTCTGTTTCTGTTCATCTCCGTCTTCCAAACCCCGTCTCTGCTTCATTTCTAGTGTACTCTTGATTCTTCTTGTCAACTCTTGTGCTTTTTTCCCCTCTGTCAAGCATTTTTCGTTGAAATACTGGAAAATGTTTCACTGGTACAGTCTCTCTGTGGTCTTTATTGCCAGAAGAACAAGAAGCAGAATCTCCTCCTGTTTCACAGCTCACATTTTGTTGGACAAACCTTTGTATTTCTTCCTTAGCATATACTTCATCAAAAAATTATTTTGTTCCCCCAGGGGAAAAAAATATTTTGAAGATAGCTGGGTACAGCAATTTGAATCTCATGCATGCTTCTTGACATTCCCTGAATAATGGAATATAAATGTACTCCTCTTCTACCTGATGTACAATGAGTAATCATTCCCCACAAACACACTGCTGTCTCCCACTTTTATTACTTTGCAGTTGTGCCACAGTTTTGTCAGAATCAACTCCTCCTGCTGGCAAGATTGCATCTTTACCGTTAAAGGTCTAGGTTGTTTTCTCATAGCCAGGTTTGGAGCATACACACAATGTGCCCTTTCAGTTAATAATTCCAGTTGTTGAATACCAGTCCAGTTGTTTATTTGTGCTTTCAGAAAATGAATAGTCTTTTTCTTCCAGCTTCTTGGGTACAGCAGAAAACTCAGGTTTTCCCTATGTGCTCTGTCCTCTAATTCTATTATTGTTTTAAAATATCTCTTCTTGTGCTGTCTCATGTTCAGCCAGCCTTCACTTCATTTTAACCTCTGATTTATGCAGTTTTATCACCTCATCTGAATATCGGTTTAAAGCTTCTTCCATTTTGCCCACTTTATTTGAGTTGATATACTCCATCAGTGTTTCATTTATTTTAATCAGGTCTGTATGCGGGTCCACTACGAATTTTCGAAATATCACAGTCTCGAAATTCATAAACTCAAGGCCAGAATCTTGAGATTGTGAAATCTTGAAACTAAGTAGTGAACTAAAAAAAAAAAAGAAAACATGTAAAACCATGTTTTTGCAGGGGACAAGCTCATGCTAACGCGTACATGCTTATGACCAAGCTGCCGTCTGCAGATCTGTACATTTAGTGTAGGAAAATACTACCTTTATTGTACATAAGTATATAACTCAGTAATTCCTTTAAATGTGCACTGTCAAAAATTATACCTAGGTGATATGACTTTTACCTCTGTGCTGTACTGTTTTAAATTAAATCACCTGGATCGTGCCAGAAGAGTCTTCAAACCAGCACACCTACCCTGTTAACAAATGGTAAATAAAATAAAGACAAACGCCAACCAGAAGTGGAGTAGAGTGCTAGTCACTACCAGTTCTATAAACTGCTAGTTTGCGGAGCCAGACTTTTTAACTAATAGTAAATCATGGTATCTAGCACCCCCATATATTACAGATAGTTATAATCAAGTGTCCAGTCATAACCTTTTGTTTTTCATTGTCAAAAGGATTATTAAGCATTGCTGGAATGCATTCCCCAGCCCTTGCAAGGGAGATTTATTTTCGCTGACCCACTGATACAATGTCTGATCACAAAATTCAAGGAAGAAAAAACAGTGCTAATTGTCATTGCCCCTTGGTGGTAGATAAGTGAAGATTTAAGGCCCAGGTCACTAACCGTGTTGGACACTCATCTGATCCTAGCTTAGGGAATCTCCCACAGATGATGAGACAGTTGCTTGCAACTCAGAATGTGACTTCTGTATTAGAGCCTCTGATTTTGCTGAACTTTATGATTGGTGTGTAAATAGTAATTAGGCCTCCAGAAAGTTATCCATTGGGAATACTTACTCCACTAAGTGGAGGAAGCTCTCAATTTTGGCTGATCTGAACATGACATGCCAGCTCATCAGTTTACAGGTGATCCTGATGTAGCTTGGACACCTGCTTGACTTGGACTAATTCAGGTACTTCACAGTGTTAGCCATTTCTGTCGCCCATAATTGTGTGCAGGGCAAGATTATGCCTCAGCACTGACTCTCAAACAGTTACATTAAGAATACAGCATCTCTATCCTTCTTTCAAAAGCCCCTTCCCTTTGTTTGTGGAAATTTTAAATTTACGATTGACAGGTTTATACATGCCCTGTTTGAACTGGCAGGCTTTGACAGCACTATGATTTACATAGTTGAAAAAGCTTTTTTGGTGGTCATCACCTTTGCTGCAGAATATCAAGAGAAGTAAGTCCTTATAGAAGCCATTTGTAGTCATTTAGAAGGGTGTGGTGTCTCTCAGGACTAACCCACTTCTCCTAAAACAATGGTTTCTGTATTTTTCCTGAATCAGTCTGCTGATTTCAATGTTTTTATTTTTTCTCATTGGGGTAGGAACCAGGATTGAGAGTACTTCACACCAAGGATGTTCACCAGCAACTCTGTTTGTATGTGAAGTAGGTGTAGGAGTTTAGGGAGAATGAATAATTATTCACCTCAGAGAAAGAGAAGGCAGTTACCTAGAAAACCCTTTCCAAATAGATTGAAAGCTACATTTATCATTAGACAGCTCTCTACCATTTTAAAATGCTTCTGTTAAAAGCCCCTCCAGTTGATGCATGGCTCATTAAAGCATTTATTTCAGAAATGCACATATGGTGGGTCCCAGATAGGCTCCCACTGTCTTGGCTGGCGGAATCACTTTTACGTTGGACAGGTGTAATACATTTGCATATTTGGGTCCCAGTTTTTTGCAAGATGATCTGACAGTATTGACAGCTTGGTTCCCTATGCTCAGCCTCCAAGGAATTCTGGCATTTTCTGCAACCCATAGTCTTCTGGCATTTATATATTCTAGTGTTAAAAGGCATGTGTATGGGAAACATGCTGCCTAGGTGGCTGAGGGTGTTGCCTGGGTTTAATTTCTCCAAGTCTTGTGAGTTTCTAATACCATGATGGGAATGAATCTCGCCCCTAAGTCAGGGTATGATTAAAGTTCATGAAATTAGTATTGTCTCAATTTTTGATGTTAGCCAAAAGTGCTCTTCGCAGTGCCCAGAATTGAATCCTGCCTTTCATACAGAGTTTACATGTATTGGTAGTGTATCTAAACACAGCTTTAAATTATTTGATAGACCTGTTGCTCCTATTACCAGAACTCTCTGGGTATCTTTCTTCCACATTGCTGTTGTTTCTGTTGCAAATCCTGGTATTTTATGACTTTGTGGACACTAATCACTGGGTATAGTAATTTCAATGATCAATGCTGCTTTTTGTCTTTTTCCTAGACAACTGTATCTGGTTTTCTGCATCTGTTTTTTGAACTGTTGGTAATAGGTGATCCCATGCAACATAAACTTCATCATTCTGTACAGTGCCTTTGTGGTTCATGTTACCAATGCTTCTTACTACAATATTGTAGTGTTTACACAATCCCCAATGCAATAGTCTTGTTTGTGCTTTCAGTATACAGGCTCTCTGCCATGAATGTATCACACAATGGACTTTGTAAACCAATACATAGTCTACTATCTTGGGCTGCCATTATTAACCATTCAGCATCTGGCTTGAATTCACCTCTTCTTAACCATTTCCATCTCAGATTCTGATTGATATGCAGTTGTTCCAGGAGATTTATGCCTTTTCCATACTTTTTCCTTCTCATCTGATCCTTCTTATATTCTTTCTTTTTTTTGGCCCATTCAGTTGCTGTCTGATTTTTGTCTTCTTTTGGTTTGATTTCCATTCCCGCTTGGTACCAAAATGCTTCTGGTAAACTAAACAGAGAAGTTATCTTAGACTTCAACTCATATTTTAAAGTGTTTACCATGCAAGAATCTGGGGAGGTCAACAGATATGTATGCATTCACACAGCTGCAGACCTACACATGTAATAATTTTAAAGGAAGGCCATACCTCCTTCAGAACAAGGATGTATAATCTTGGTATGCACTGATTTTTATTTATCATTTGATAAACATGAAGTATTTTCTTGTTTTCCTGCCCAATTGATTCAATAGCTTTTGGTCAGTCAGTGAGTTAGAAAAGGAAGAGAAAATTTGGTTATAGCTTGGACTTTATTCCTAGATGTCATATCGGTTTTCAGTATTAGTTTTAGTTTTCTGAAGTATTTCTTACTGAGTTTATTCACATTTGTTCATATTTTACTGCCAATTCTTCATCAATTCCCAAATATTTATACAATCCCTTGTGCTCATTCCTGTCTCAAATTGTTTTTTTCTTGGTGCTGCAGTATTTACAAAGACCAAATGACATTCTTATATCATCTGAGAAAGTTGTAACCACTTGTGGTTGTGCTTTCACCTCCTCATCTGATGAACTATAACAGTTTTAAAGTCATCCACAAAAAAGTAGATGAGAAGTCTTTAAACAAGATTTTTTTTTCTGGAAGCTAAATTGTAACTATGGCCTAATCTGTTAAGTAAACAGCTTAATGGCTTAAGGTCAAGACAAAACAGCGAGAGGCTGTAAGTGTCCTTAAAGATTGATCTTTTCAGACTTTACTACAACTGACTGATGTTACGTTTAGTTATTGCTGTTGTGCCATTTTTGTTATGCATTTAATTCTGTTTATTTTTGATTATCTTGCACTTGTGTTTACAGTTTGCCTTTTTTATTTTGTAGCATGTTTTTTTTTGTTTAACGGCCAGTTAAGAAGTACGTTTTTGGAAGGGGGAGGGGTTGGAATACCCAGAGAAAATCCTCACAGACATGGGGAAACCATGCAAGTGCCACACAGATGTGACATGAGGCCAGAAATGAACATCAGATCATGAGCTGTAAGGTTTTAGTTGTTCCCTCTGTGTATCATGATTTTATTTGGGCCTGTTTCTATTTATAAGCAAAATACATTTGAATTTGTGTATTACATTTAAACAGTGTAGGTGGCAAGTCTTTATTATTTCTTTTGTAGTTTGCAGGACGTGTGCTCACTGAGTGGTGGAGGGGGATGAACTAGTCGGCTCTGCAACTCTGAGGGTAGGCATGCCCATGAAGTCAGTGCATATGCCGGCATAGGGAGTTTATAAACTTGAACACAAACTTCTGAAACTTCTGAGAAAAGTGCTGAACTAGAACAGCATAGAGAAGGAACCCAGTTTGTTGGGTCACCAAGAAGGACACTATTGTAGATAACATGATATGGTACAAGCCTATCCATCATTTTCTCATAACCATGCTGGAAATGTGTACTGTTTGTGCCTAGCAGCAGGTCCAGAATTCCTTAGCTCAGTACCTTATATCAGGAAGTATTTACTGTTTACATCTTACAAAGTAATGTGTCATCCTGGTAGTTGTAGTTTTCTGGGAGCATTCTTGTCGTAGTTTGTCTAATTTTGCCCAACATAGGTTCATACTAGGCTATCTGCCCTAGGGCATTTATAAGCCTAGCCAGTGTGTGTTTGGCTTTCGCCACCCATTTTAAATTAATTTTGTTATGCCCTTTTTCGAGGTTAGTATACTGTGCCTCTGTCTAACAGTGACACAGAAGTGATACCCGAGGTAAACCTACGATCTCCCATCCACTCAAGATTCCTCTTGAAGAGAGTCAATGAGGGACTCTGCCTAACCTGGACTGGGATTTTATTCCAGAGTGAAGGGAGCCTCTGGGTTATGAATCTGTCCCTCCAGCATGTCCTATTTATTTCAGTGCTGAGGTTCAAGTCTGTCGAGCGCGTAGCTCGATGGGATTTGGATTTTCTGAGGTGCAGCATGTCCATTAATTCCGGGTTGGACATGGCTTTATATGTCAGGCACAGATCGCCTCTGAGCAGGCAGTATGCCACTGAGTAGAGCTGGAGTTTCTTTAACCGGGCAGCATATGGCATCTGTTTGAGCCCTTTGATACTCTTGGTGAGGTACTTTTGGGGTCTTTCCAGTTGCTGTAGGTGTCTGGTAAGGTACATCCCAAAAGGGGCATTGTACTCAATTATGGGCCTGATGAGGGATGAGTAAAGAGGCACGATGACCTCCCCTGATCTAGATGTGAATCCCTTCATGATTAGGTGGGCTATATAAAATGTTTTTCTAACCACTTTGGCCACGTGGTTGTCAAATGAGAGATTGCTATCAACTTGGGTCCCCAGGTCCCTAATTACTTCTTCTGTACTTAATGGATTACCACCTATGTGGTAATTTGTGGGCACTTTGTTTTTGCCAAAGGGGATGACTATACACTTTTTGGCGTTTAGCTTGAGGCCATGGCTCTGGCACCAGTTGTCTGTTTCTATGAGGCCCTTTTGGAGGATGCTTGTGTCGGCTGGAGAGTCTGTTATGGCGCCCAGTTTGCAGTCATCTGCGAACTTGGTCAGCCACAGTCCTTCCGTGTTGGCCTGTACCTCCGAGAAATATATACTGAACAAGAGAGGTCCCAGGACTGAGCCTTGTGGGATGCCACTTGTAACTGGTTTGGAGTCTGACATGGCTCCAGCAATTCTAACCATGTGGGTTCTGTCCTTGAGCCAGTTTGCAACCCATCTAGTGACATAGGGGTTTATATTTAAGCTGGTGAGCTTATCTATAATGCCCGAGTGGGGTGTTGTATCGAAGGCTTTTGTGAGGTCCAGGTAGGCTGTGTGGACCACCTTCCCCTCGTCAATGGCCTTGGTGACTGTTTCAAAGAAATCAACCAGGTTTAAGAGGCAGGATCTGCCCTTAACAAAGCCGAACTGGGTAGGATCCAGTGTCTGTAGGTCCCCAATATCTTTATTTATGAGGTCCATGATGATCCTCTCCATAGCTTTGCAGACCAAGCTAGTCAGGTGTATGGGGCGATAGTTTCCAGGATCTGTTGAGGCACCACCTTTGTGGAGAGGGACCACTGTTGCTGTACGCCACTCTTTGGGTACATATCCTGTAGTAAGGCTGAGATTGAACAGTAGTTTTAGGTTTGGGTTTAGCTCTTCTTGGAGTTCATGTAGGACGCAGCCCGGGACACCGTCTGGTCCCATTGATGCTGTGTTTTTTTGCTTTGGAGAAGGGCGGCTCTTAGCTGAGCATCTGAGATGTCAGGGGGGCAGCACTCTGCTGGGATAGATATTTGCCCTTTTGGTGGGGGGGGGAGTTTGCGCTGAACCTGTCAGCTAGGAAGTTGGCAGTATCTGTGGGTTCGGTGTATTTTTTGTCATTTTGGACTAATTCTGAGCATATCTGGGAATTTCCACCCAGGTTCCTAACATAACTAAAGAAAGCCTTGTGATTATCCTTAGTGTCCTGTGCAATTTTTCTCTTGAAGCTGGCCTTAGACAATTTTATGAGTGCCCGTAGTTTTTTGCTAGTACTGATCAGAGACGCCTTCCCTTTTTGGGATTTTGCTCTATCATGTAGTAGTTTCCTCCTTCTATTGTATAGTTTGTTTATGGCTAGGGTCCACCAGACAGGACGTCTCCCTTTGGAGGATTGGGTCTTGGTTTTATTTGGGATTGCATGTTCCATGCATTCCTGAAGGTGTTCATAGAATGCGTTTATAAAGGATTCTGCGGTCTGGGCCGTATTTTCCACAGGCCCGGGGACTTTGAAGGATTCCACCTCGGTTTTGAGGAGTGTGAAATTTGCTTTAGAGAAGTTTTTCACTGTGGTTTTCTGGGCAGGGGGTGGGGTCGGGATGTGAATATCCAGTGAGATTAGTTTATGGTCTGATCTTACCAGTGAGGGATACACTTCTGGTCTGGAGCATAGAGTCCCCATGTTGGTGATGATCAGGTCCAGTATGTTTTCCCCTCTTGTGGGAGTGGTAACAAGTTGTTCCATAGCATTTGACTTTATAAATTCTAGGAACCTTTGAGCTAGGGTGTTGGAGCTAGAGTAATGCTCCCAGTCTATGTTTGGGTAGTTGAAGTTGCCCAATATAATGGTGTTTGGAGAGACCTTCATATTTTCCAGTGTTCTCAGGAAGGCCGAGTGGGGTTCCTGGGTTTGGGAGGGTGGTCTGTAGCAGGCTATAAACTGGAAGGCAGTTTTACCCACTGTTAGTTGCACATGGATAGTCTCTGATGCTTCGTGCTGTGCCACCAACCTGGAGGTGTGGGTATCTTTGACGAATATTGATACACCCTCTCCTTTTGTGGTTCGGTCCAAGTTTTGGGGCGAAAAGCATGGTATGAGGTATAACCTGGTAGTGCTGGGGTGCTCTCAGGAGCCTTGAACCAGGTTTCTGTTACTGCACAGATATCAATGTTCTCCATGCTAAGGAGAGTTTCGAAAAGTGCATCTTGAGGTTTAGACTTCTGGCGTTGAGTAGCATTACTCTTAGTTTCTTATCCCTTGTGATACCTATGGAGGTGGGTTTGTCTTTTGAGCCTTGCCTAAAAAGGCACTATGGGGGTAGCAAGAGCCTTTGCCAATATCCGAAAGCCCAGGGGTGACAGGTGCAAGCCGTCCCTAGCGAAGCATCGTGGCTTGTCGAGCATGTCATCCCAGGCTGACAGGCATTGGATCCCCTTTGAATGACACCAATACTTAAGCCAATTGTTGAAATTGATCATCTTGTCTTCATATTGTGGCATCATTCTTGGTGAGGGTAAGATGCTACTCAAGGTCAGGGTCATACCGGCCTGGGCTACATGCTCAGAGAGCTCCTCTGTGTCTCTCTTCATGTAGTCCAGGGAGGTACATCTCAGGTCATTCACACCAGCATGGACAATGACTGAGTCATATTTGTACTTGCCTTGGAGTGACCCGAGTGCTTGTGTTATGTGGCGGATCCTAGCGCCCAACAGGCAGCTCACCGTGACCTTCTCCTTGTTCAGCCTGGTGAGCGGGACGTCAGTGTGCCTGACGATAGAGTCACCTATTACAAGTGTATCAGGTGTGTTGTTTAGCCTTAAGGGCTGTGACTGTTCGGCACACTGGCTTTGTGAGCTATGTGTTGCACGTGTTTTGTTTTGGGATAGCAGTTGCTTGGGTGTCTGCTTTGGAGGTCTCTGCTGCTTAGGCAGATTTTTATTTAGAGCCTCCGAGTATGTTTTTGTAGGTATTCATTGTATACATAGTTGGGGGAGGCTTGAGAGTATAGCAGGGTCTCATCTTTGAATACAAGCGATATAAGGGAATGAGTGGGTGCAGTTTCATTAATGGGAACATGTAGGAAATTCACGAATGCATTTCTATCCAAAGGGTTGTGGATACATGCCTCTTCATTCTTGAAGATGCAGTGAGTTTCTGCACAGTTAATTCAAAAATAAATTCTACAGATGAGGTGGAGTACAGGATGCTTAGAGCATAATAGGTATGCCGTTAGACGTAAATAGATTTTGTGGTTCATTTAGCCCTTCACTGTCATTATGATCTATGCTTCTGTGACTGAATTGTTTAAAGACTATCTCTCAGAAGTCTGGGTATATCTGTTTCACATGTCTGGTATGTATCTTGTTCATGAGGAGATAGTTGTAGCTGGATCATGAGGAGATAGTTGCTGCACTGGTTTTCTGCACTGCATGTTGTATAACTTCAAAGCACCAAAGAAAACAGTAACAGCAGCCTTGCCTGCCCTGTCAACTTGAGCAGCAAAGGTCATATGAGGAAGTCTTCAGCTCACACCATGGTTACCTTGTTTTCCCAGTTGTATATCACTTGTACAGCTACTCTGGAAGTGAGCATTGAGATCATGGTTGCAGAGCCAACCCTATTGCAAATAAGATGGTGCAAAAAAAGAAACATACAATTGTCAGGGTAAAAATAAAAAGCTTTTGAGTTGTTTTCTAGATGGATGGTTTCAATCATGTATTAAGTGGCCAATGCAGTACAAACCATGAACCTTATCTTTCCTGTTGAGTTATTAACATGTTAAGTGGCAGAAACCAAATAAATACTGCGGTGAGTATCCTGAAGTATGCTAGTGACACAAGAAAAGAAAAAAAACTCTGAATCTGTTAGCTGTATTCTTAAATTTAATAATGCAGGAAGTACCTCAGTGTCGTTGACTGTGGAGTTAGAACATTTCCATTTAAATATCTGTGGAGAGAGTAACTTAAAGATTTTTGTGAATTTTTTTTATTAAAGAATTGCTGTAAAAAATAACTTTTAAAACACCAACTGCAGAAGTGTTATTGAAACACCTCACAGCATCCTATGTTAAAATATAGTGCGACAGCAGCATTTATTATGGCATTGATCACCACTAATCGTATGAGCACCAATTAAGGTTAAGTGTAATTTCTGCACAATTTTTTTCTCTGAATATGTAAGATGTTTATCTGCATCTCTAGTTCTTTCGTGCTCAGTTGCTAATTTAATGGGGTTGTGGTTCGTTCTGCTTTTAGAGTGCCTTTGTTGTTGTATATTCTGCACATTCTTAGTAGTAACGCTGGCTGCCTTCAAACAGGCATTTTTGTACTTTGCAAGGATGCTTGGCTGATGGCAACATTGTCAGCTGAAGGTCTTGTAAGTGCTTATTTCACGATATGTGAAGCTGCAGTTCCTCTTACAGTCATTTGTTGGGGATGAGAGTTCTTTAGGGTAGTTTGAAATTACACGCTGGATCTGATCTTTAATTGCATCCATGCATGATGCAAAAACTGCACTTTTCTGCTGTCTTGCTTTAAAGTTTAGAGCATGTTGGCAAGATTTATTGCAGGTCTTTTACTGTGGAAGGTTGTACATCCTCCTTTCCTACTTTTCAGAAAGTTTTGATCTTATTATAGACATAGGTAGGCAGCAAAAACTCTCATAGTTTGCTTTAAACAGACAGTTTGGTTTTCATTGGTCTGTCAGTCTGTAATGTTTCTACTGCTTAACACACCCTAGGGTTGCTGCCTTTTCAGATGCCCAAAGTGAGATATTTATAGAAACTTGAACATTTTTAGAAGAAACCATGCACACAACCGGTACAAAGGAATGGGTTTTACTTTATTGCCAACATATCATGTGTCTGCTGTAGTGAGGAAATCATTCTGTGTTCCACAACTTGTAAGCAGTGGTATGGCATCTAGAGCCAAATATGCCATCGTTCGTTTTACTCTTCTCTCATAAGATTAATCATTGAGTACAGTGCCCCCTTTGATATGTAACTGGCCAGGCATATGCAACAGCTGGAGTGTCCGCAGAGATTCCTCACAAAAAAAAATGCATAGTTTAGAAAACAAGTCCAATGCAGATCATCTCAAAGCTTTGTCCTTGTATTTGGTCTCCTACAGGCTGCTGAGAGGTGACCTATGCCTGGCCTCTAAAGCATCCTCCGATTCAGCCCTAATGGACCTGTTGTGCATCCATAAAAAACAGTAATATTAGGAGCACCCAATCCATGGACCTAAACCTTGCCCATAACATAAATAAGACATGCTGGAAAGACAGGTATGTGTGTCCGAGGCTTCCCCTTCTCTATAGCAGCTTCCCATCCATGTGAAGCAGAGTTCATATCTGCACTTATTCAAACAAAACTTGAATTAGTGGATGGGGAACTGTAAATATATCCTGGTCTGGCACAAATGTCTCTATTAGAGAAAGCTTGTAAATGCTCGGTCGACCCAAGTATATATACCCCCCACAAACCTTTTGGGAATCAATGCCTATCAGATTTTTTAGGAAGCATGGATAGGCTTAAAAAGACCCCTTGTGTCATTGGCTTAGTGTATTACTATGATAAACACTTGTTGTTATGGAATATTAGTTGTTTGTGTTGTTTCATATCATATTAAGGTGTTGGAGATGCAAAATAATTGTTTTATATTACTTTTAGAGAAAATTTAGGAGATATATTTTGTCCTAAAATCTCAAGTGCTGTTTTTTTATGCTTTTTTGTGTTTGTTTTACAAGAAGCAACTTACCCATGCAGGGACTGTCCTGTGTAAAGAGAAGTGAGTGATCACCCTAACATAACCTCCCACGCTGGAGTAGGGCACTGTTTTGATCCAGATAGACCCTAGATCTCCATATTTTATGTGATTTCTGAAATCTTAGCCTTTTGAAGTTTGTTTGTATATTCTGATGGCAGAACTGACAGGAAGACATTAAGGTTGCTTAATGGAAAGTAGTCCTTTTTGTATGGCAGCTAAATGTGAGGTGTGCACAAAAATGGTTGATATACATTGTAATGAAGTGAAGCCATGATTGGGGAAGGGGAATTCCCTTTAGCTTAAGATGCGGTGACTTCAGAGTTGCATAATTAAAATGGGGGTGCACAGGGGCAGAAAAATATTTTAAGTTTCTCTTCAGTACATTTTATAATGCTTTTTTTTGTGAAATTACATTTGCACAGTGCAACAGGAATTTGTTAACCTATGCATACAGGAGCTATGTCTTGGGTGCACCATTATTTTCATAGATGACTTTATCTGCCCTGTAAGTCAGATATTAAAAGACTTTCTCTGTCACATTCTGCTCTGAAGTACTCAAACGTCACCTAAATCTCTGCCAGTTCTCTCACTTTTTCTGTTGTTAAATTCATCCATGCTTTTTTAAATGACTTTGGGGTATCTGCATCTGAAGCACCAAACTCATGCCCTGCTGACACAAGAAAGCTAATTTTGCTTCGGACTCAATTTCTTGTGAGCTAGTTTCACTTTCTGTAAACTTTGTTTTGGAAAATGTTATTTTTGGATGGCTTTACTTCTGCTTAAAGGAGTGTTGTCAATGTAGTTGTTCCTATGAGGATTTTTCAGCCTTTGAGCAGCTGTTTTTCATTATTTTTTTGTAGAGTGAACTGAGTTGTCTGCATACCACTCCTAAACTGCTTTATATGGCTATGTCTGAGTTAATTTTTAGTCAGTCTGGTTATTTTTTGTGGCACAGTAAAATATTTTGTTGTGTTTAAGCAAAAAGAGGACGTCATTAGTCCTATGTACAAACAGCTGATAAGCTCCCATGTAGAGTTCTTTGAGAAGTTCTGGAGGCCCCATCTCTGCAAACACACAGACAATGTTAAGACTGGATGGCTTTCAGAACTGCACAGTTCCTGTAGCACATGGCTTATAGTAAAGGTTAATGAAAACAAACATTTGCACCCTTCAGGAAGAGAGGAAGGAGAAAATGTAACAGGCATTCATATACATTAACATCTGTAAAGGCCAGGATGACAGCATCCGATGGCAAAGGACTTGCACACAAATAAGGGAAGGAAGTGCTGTCTGAAAATAGGAGGAGGATGTTCAAGAAGTGGTTTAATTCCCATTAAGGTGGTGGATGCTTAAAACAATTTACCACAAATGTAGATTCATTAGTATATGCAGTATCTTAGTGGGATGGGGCAGGCATTACCGTGTTGGGGAGGAAAAAAGTGAATAACAGTTACGACTATACTGCTGCCTCCTTATCGGGTATGTAAATGTAGAATAGGTGGGGTCAACCTGTTCTTATCTGCCGTAAGAAACTGTCTCTTTTGGTTATCCACAAGTTTTGTTATGCACAGTGTTTGAAAGGCCTTAGCTGTTTACATTTGTGATAGAAAAGCATTACCTGTAAGCAGATCACTTCTTCATAAGTTCTTAGGTGTTTACTGGGCTAATGACCACAACAGCCTTTTTAAGCCTAGGCATGCATCCCAAATCTCTGATAAGCTCTGGTACCCTCAAGTGTAAGCAGGGGCTTGGAAGATGAAACATTTACAAGCAGAGGCATGGGAGATTAACCATTTACAGGCTGCCTGTGACCACTAGAGACATAGGTGCCAAACCAGGGATGAATTCCCTGTTCTCTATCCAGTTTGCTAAGTTATGCCTGAATTGGGTTAGGGAGGAACTCTGCTTCACATGGATGGGGAGCGTGTTCCAGAGAAGGGATTATCCCTGGGATACTAACCTGTCTCTTCAGCAGGTCCTCTTTATATCACATGCAAGGTTTAAGTCTTTGAAACAGTTAATTCTGGTGCTGTTTGTATTGCAGATATGCAGAAGGTCCATCAGAGTGGGGTCTGATAATGCCATGTATGCCAGGCATAATGTCCCTCTTTACAAGCCTGTAGGAGACAGAATACAGAGATAGGGCCTTGAGGCAGTCTGCATAGGACATGTTATTTAAGCCCTGTTTTCTTTTAGTGAGGAACCTCTGTGGACATTCCAGTTGTTGGATATGCCTAATGACGTACATATCAATGGGGGCATTGCACTCAATGATAGGTCTGATGAGTAACGAATACAGTAGAATAATGATTTCCTTGGCTCTAGATGCCATACCTTTGTTTATAAGTTGTGCAACGTAGAATGAATTCCTCACTGCTGTGGACATATGATGGTCAAAGGCTAGCTTACAGTCTGTGTGTACCCTCAAATCTCTGACTACTGGGTCAGTTATTTTGGGGTTGGTTGTCAATATGATAATTACCAGGGGTGGATGACTTCACGAAGGATACTACTATGTATTTCTTGGCATTTAGCTTTAGTCCATGGCTCTGACACCAGTTGTTTGTGTCAGCCCTTCCTGTAGAACGTTTGTGTTGGTGGGGGAATTCAGTGACCGCTCCTATTTGCAAACTGACATTGGTCTTAACTTCAGAGAAGTAAATGCCAAAATGGAGTGGTCTCCGCACGGATCCCCAATTCTAACTTCCAGGTTCCTGTCTGTGAGGTGGCTATCCAACTGATGACATAAGGGTTTGTACTTAACCTCCTGAGTTTGTCAACCATGCCTAAGTGGGGTATTGGGTCAAATGCTTTTGCTCTCATCCATTACGTTGGTGACCTTCTCAAACAAGTCCACCAGGTTGAGTAGGGATGACTTGCCCCTGACGAAACCATGTTGGGTTGAGTCCAGTCTCTGGAGGTTTCCTGTGTCATTATTTATCATTTCCATTGATACTTCTTTCCATGGCTTTGCATATGAGTTTAGTGAGACTTATGGGTCTGTAGTTTCCAGGGTCTCTAGATGGCCAACCTTTGTGCAGAGGGATGACTGTTGCTGTTCTCCATTCGTGAGGCATGAAGCCTGTTTGGGGGTACAGTTAAAAGGCATTTCCAGAGGACCTGATAGGTCATGTTTCATGCTGTTTAGAAGGCATCCTGTGCTATTGTCTGGGCCCACTGATGTAGTGTTTGCCTTAGAGAGAGCATTAAGGACCTGTTCTCTAGTGATAGCAGGGGGAGTTATATTTGATGGTATTTCCTGAGGAAGGTTGAGAGACAGAGAAGTGTAAAGTTAAAGCTGAATTTGTCAGCCAGTAGGTAATTTCTCCAAGTCTTTTGGGATGTCCTTCAAGGATGCATCTGCAGTCCTTACAAATGGGTAGTCCTGTCGTCAGGCAGCCCTTCGGTCGGCCGGATTCCAAAGTCTGGGTCTGGCTTCGGCTGGTGTCGCACTTCACCCGACGTCATTGCTGCAGTTTTTCGGGTATAAAGGCATCAGCCGACGCCATTTTCCTCAGTCTTTCTTGCTGCGTGGCGCCCGAAGCAGAAGCTGTTCGCAAGTGCCGGTCGGTCAGATCCAGAGATTACTACTACCGAATACTACTTCGAAGACTTCTAAAAAGCTAAGTACCCCGTTGGGGACTCTTTCTTGCCTCAGCCGATGTCAGAGAAAGTGAATAACTGTTTATCTTGTGGGAAACAAATACCTCATAAAGATTTCCACTCCTACTGCATACATTGTTTAGGCCCAGACCACGACGTAGCAGCTTGTCTAGCCTGTGCTTCTTTTAACTGACGGACGCTTAGACGTCGGTCGGAGTTTGCTGAGCAGATTTTCGGCTCTGATTTTGCCTACATTATGCCGTCGGATCCTCCGACAACGCAAATTACCAAAAAAACGCAAAGAAAAGGACCGACACTCGCAGTCCGTGGTTTCGGCCGAAACCGCGGTTAAGCAAACCGCGAGTGTCTTGGTTTCGGCCGAAACCGAGCAAGCGGTTCTTTCTTCAGCCGAAACCATGCCTTCTACCGAGGCCTCTTCTAACCTGGTAGAATCGGCTTCTGAAATCCAACCTTCTGTTGTGGTTTCTCAGGAATTATCAGACACTATTCCCTTGGATATTTCACGTGGAGCTGCTAGGCCTCCTGCAGCCATGTCTATTAAGGCCTTTGCCAGGGCTAAAGCAGCCAAAGCTTCAAAAGCGGTGCCTGCCAAACCCCCCTCTCACAGGCCCAGCACCAGTTCCCATATGCTTTCTTTGGCTGAGGATCTCATTTCTTTAATTCGTGGATCCCAGCCTCATCCAGACAGGACCTCTCTCCCACCTCCAGAAAAGAGGCCTAGAGCAGAGCCCCCTGAGCCAGTATCCACAGATGATTCCTCTGATGACTCAGAACATACAGACCCTCCTGAGGCTCCTTATTCCCCTTACAAAGACTCTGACGCTGAAGAGTCCATTCCTTCAGCCTCTCCACCTGGGGAATTTTCCTTTGGGGAAACCTTGCATGCTATGAGGGAACAATTTCAGTGGCAGGGCCAAGATTTCTCAGACTCCAGAAAAAGGCTTAGAACCTTTCTACATTTGCCACAACATAGGCCTTTAGCTATACCTCCAGTTCTTTCTGTTGTAGATGATGCATTTAATGATGCTTGCACTGCTCCTGATTCATTACCTCCGGCCCCTGCTAAGCCCGATAGGTTCTACAGGGTCCCGGACACTCATCACCATTTATACAAGGGTACTACAAGCCCTAGGCTTCATGGCATCCTGCATAATTCTGGTCCCTCATGCCAGACTGCATATGAGAAAGCTACAGTGGTACCTAAAGAATTTGTGGTCCCAACACAAGCACAGCCTAGAAACCAAAATTCCAATAATCCCATGCCTGAAGCAAGAGTTCCTATGGTGGGCTCAGGCCTGTCAATCAAACACAGGATTGCCCTTCTGCAACAGTCAACCAAGCCAAACCATCACGACAGATGCCTCAGACCTCGGTTGGGGGGCACACATGCTGGGCAAGTGCATACAAGGCTTATGGGCTCAAGACCAGCTGCCTGCACATAAATCTAAAGGAAATGCTGGCAGTAAAATTGGCAATCCAGTCATTCAGACCATTTCTCCAAGAAGGTCAGTTGATGATAAGGACAGACAACACCACAGTTATGTGGTACATCAACAAACAGGGAGGCACACATTCATATCCTCTATGCCGGCTGGCACTGGACCTATGGGATGTGGCTCTGAGTTACAACATTCAGTTACAAGCAATTTTTGTACCGGGAAAAGAAAACATTCTGGCAGACATATTAAGCAGAACTACCACAGATGCCCACGAATGGATGCTGCATCCGGACATCTTCAAAGCCATCACAACAGAATGGGGATTACCACAAATAGACTTATTTGCATCCCCACTCAATCACCAGCTAAAGAAATTCTGCACAAGGACGTACCACCCACTTGCTTGGAAGGTGGACTCCCTATCTTTCAGTTGGAAAAACCTGACAGCATACGCATTCCCACCACTTCCTTTGATGCACAAGGTACTTTTGAAGATCAAAGAGGAACGTCCAAGGATCATTCTGATAGCTCCAGACTGGCCAAGACAACATTGGTACCCATTGCTGAGGAGCATGTCTCGGGAACAAATATGGACACTACCCCTGATCCCATTACTGTTAACACAGAACAACTACAACATCCTGCATCCAAACCTGAAAACTCTGCAGCTAACTGCCAGGAACATTACATAAGAGCAACTAACCCAAATTTATCCCAAAGGGTTAAAGACATAATCCTTGAGGCTCGTAGACCTTCAACAAGAAAGAATTATGCAGCAAAATGGAAAAGATATCTCATTTGGACTACTGCAAAGGGAGAAGATGTGGCATTGGTAAACATAGCCAACATCCTGGAGTACTTGGCAGATCTCTTCCATACAGGCCTGTCCTATTCTTCCATCAAGATACATGCATTTCAGCAGAATACAGCTTGGATCCTCCTGTCTTCTCTCATCCTCTGCTCAGACAGTTTCTGAGAGGAATTAAAAATGTAAAACCTCCCAGGAAACCACCATTGCCAGCATGGGACTTGAACTTTGTGCTAGAAAAATTGACACTTCCCCCTTTCGAACCAGCAGCAACAGCAGAATTACAATTCTTATCCTGGAAGACTGCTTTCCTGCTGGCAATCACCTCAGCAAGAAGGGTCTCTGAACTACAGGCATTAATGGCAGTGCAACCCTTCCTGATCTTCCATCAAGATAGAGTGTCCATGAGAACAAATCCTACATTTATGCCTAAGGTGGTATCCAGAGTGTCTTTAAATCAGGCTATCCACCTACCTACATTCTTCCCCAACCCACAGAACAGGGGAGAAAGACTCTTGCATACCTTGGATGTACATAGACAATTACACTACTACCCGGACAGGACCAAATCCAATAGGAAAACTGACCAGCTTCTGGTAGCATATGCAACAGGAAAGCAAGGAAAACCAATTTCTAAACAGACAATCTCCAAATGGATAGGAAATTGCATTAGATTTTGTTACTCCTACCATGGAAAGAAAACTCCAGAGAACATCAGACCTCACTCCACAAGGGCTACAGCCACTACCACAGCTTTCTTATGAGGAGTGGCTACCAAGGACATTATAGAGGCTGCTACTTGGACCTCCGTGCATACATTTGCCAAGCATTACAATTTACCTTTATACTCAAGATCCCGAGCAGGTTTTGCCACTGCTGTTTTGCAAGCGATCCTAACTACACCATAATCTCTCCTTTTTCCTCCTCCCCTAGTTTAGCTATGGTATTCTACCCATTTGTAAGGACTGCAGATGCATCCTTGAAGGACATAGTACAGTTTTGTACCTACCATAAATGTAGATGTCCGATAGGAATGCATCTGCAGTCAGGATTACCCTCCCACCTTCCCCTCTGTGGTACTCCTAGGGTATTTGCCATCCTTCAGCTAGCTTGGGGGGGATCTATTATGGTGTATTTGTTTGTATATATGTACATACATGCTTATTTTATGTGTTTGCTCTCTACTATTTGGAAACATTGGCATTTATCCAAATTTAGCCATCCTAGAGGGCACCTGGCATCTGGGGCTAGAAACACTGAGGAAAATGGCGTCGGCTGATGCCTTTATACCCAAAAAACTGCAGCAATGACGTCGGGTGAAGTGCGACACCAGCCGAAGCCAGACCCAGACTTTGGAATCCGGCCGACCGAAGGGCTGCCTGACGACAGGACTACCCATTTATAAGGACTGCAGATGCATTCCTATCGGACATCTACATTTATGGTAGGTACAAAACTGTACTTTTCTAATACTATGATGGGAATGGACCCTATTCCTAAGTCAAATTGTGATTAAAGTTCATAAAATTAGTATTGTTTCAGTCTTTGATGTTAGCCAGAAGTGCTCTTCGCAGAACCTGCAATGTGCCCAGTAGTGACGACTCCTGCAATTCATAGAGTTACTTGTATCTGTAACATTTAAGTATGATTGTAAATTCTTTTTTGTAAGACCTGTTGCTCCCACTACTATTGGAGCTGACTGGGTATTTTTCCACATTGCCCTAGAATGAAGTATGATTAAAGTTCATGAAATTAGTATTCTTTCAGTCTTTGATGTTAGCCAGAAGTGCTATTCGCAGCACCTGCTATGTGCCCAGTAATGACTCCTGCAATTCATACAGAGTTACATGCATCGGTAACATATCTAAGTATGATTTTAAATTCTTTTTTAAAAGACCCTTTGCTCCTACTACTGTTGGAGCTGTCTGGGTATACTCTTTCCACATTGCCCTCATTCCTGGCAGCGAATCCTGATATTTTATGACTTTGTGTCTCTCTGTACTCAAGACACTGTAGTCAATGGGTGTAGCAATTTCAGTGATCAATGTTACTTTTGTTTCCTTTTCATGGACTACTGTATCTGGTTTTCTCGCATCTGTTTTTTGAACTGTTGAAAATGGGTGATCCCATGCAATATAAACGTCATAATTTTCTATAATGACTTGTGGCTCATGTTTCCAGTGTTTTTCAGCTACTTCAGTATTATGTTTGCATAATCCTCAATGCAACAGTCTTTCCAGGTTTACCATCAAAGTTTGGAATGGCAGTTGTACGCCTGCCACTTGGTTGAAATCACGGCGCTCAAGGTTCGCAATGCCGAACTGCAATATTAACAACCATAATAACGAATGTAGAGCTGCATTCGTTGTTATGAGTTTGGCATTGTGAATGTAGATTGCGGTACAGTGCGGAATGAGAAATTTCACATTTTCCTCACTGTGCGATCTCGGAGTTGGTATATTTAATTTGCAGGGGGTGTGGGGGATGCAGGGGGGCTTGCCCTCTGCAAAACGTACATGCTAACACTGACTTTTGATTCAGAAAGTTCAGTGTTGTGAATGGGACCATTGTGATGATGAGTTCCAATATTATGAATGGATCGATGAATACATTTCCGTAGTTTCGGTTTGGCATTGTGCATAAATGCACAACTGCCATTCCGAATTTTGATAGTAAACCGTCTTGCCACACTATTATGTCTTTCAGTATACAGTCCTTCTGCCATTAGTATATCACAACCAGTAAAAAGATGTGCGACTGTTTCCAATTCTGTTTTACAAGTCCTACATTTGTCTGTTTCTCCCACATGTTCAGTGGACTTTAAACCAATGTGTACGTAGTCCACTATCTTGGACCACCAGTATTAAACCTTTTGTCTTTTAGTCTAAATTCATCTTTTCTTAACCAATCCTGCATTCGATCCTAATCAACATTCATGTTCAGTGGACTTTGTAAACCAATGTGTACGTAGTCCACTATTTTGGACCGCCAGTATTAAACCTTTTGCCTTTTAGTCTAAATTCATCTCTTCTTAACCATTCCTGCATTCAATCCTAATCAACATGAGGTTGTTCCAAGAGTATTCTATACTTGCAACTATATTTATGCATTTTCCACAATTCTTGCCTTCTCATCTTATCTTTCACTTTATATTCTTGGTTTTTTTTTGGCACATTCTGTTGCTGCCTGATTTTTATCTACTTCTAGTTAGATTTCCATTCCCATTTGATACCAGTATGCTTCTGCTAAACGAAGCAGGGAAGTCATCTTAGACTTATTCTTCTCATGTTTTAAAACTTTCACTACATTTGGGTTTTGTGAGGTCAGATATATATGCAGTCCTACAATTGCAGATCTATACATGTAATCAGTTTTGAGGAGGCCCATACCTTCTTCACAGCAGGGAATATAGAGTCTTGGTATGCACTGATTTTTATAAATCATTTGATGAGCATGAAGTTTCCTTCTTGTTTTCCTGTCCAAACTACCCAACACCTTTTGGGGCCAGTCAATTACTCCAAAACTGTGTTAGGATAGGAAGAGCAAATTGGTTTATAGCTTGGACTTTGTTCATAGATGTCAGTGCTGTTTTTAGTATTAATTTAGACCTTCAGTGCCCCACACCCCAACTCCCTCCAACACTCAGTTCCTCTCCAGATCCCCTAACTCACTCTTGATAGCCCCATCTTAACATTAGGAGCATAAATAATAAGGTTGCCCACCTACATGCTGTCATGGATGTACATTAATTTGACATCCTATGTTTCACTGAAACATGGCTCAAACCAGCAACACAAGACAATGAAGTTATTCCACCCAGATACAGTATCTTGAGACTAGACCGTAAAGCTAAGAAGGGTGGGGGAGTAGCTATCCTATACAAATCTGGATTACAGGTGACCTCTGTAGACTCCAAACCACCTCTAACTAGTAATGCTGAAATCCTTATTTCCAAGATTCACCTCATTAAATGTAAATCCATCTATATCATCTGTGTTTATCTTCTCCCAGGCAATAACTCTTAACACCCTAGAAGATATCCTTAGCTGACTCTCCACCAACTATCCCCAAGAAACCATAGTACTCTGTGACTTCTGGAGGAGCTGTACCACTGAACAGCTTACTACTCATATTAACCTATATGGTTTTACTCAAAGCATTACCTCCCCTACAAGGACCAATAAACTCAATAACAAGGAAAGCACCTTAGACTGAATTCTCATAAACAGTCATCACCAAACTTACAAGGCAGGGATCCTCCCCGAAGATGTAAGCGACCATTCACTCACCTTCATAATCAGATATATGAGTGACATTCCAAGCCCAATCACCTGTAGGACAATAAGGAGCAACAAACATTTTAACCCAGACATCTTCCAAAATGAATTTAAGCCATGTGATTGGTCAGCCCTCAAACACCTACCTCTGGAGGAAGCAGTAAAATACTTTAATATTAAATTCTTAGCTATTTTAGACTACCATGTGCCAATACATACAACTAGAACTAGGATTAAACCTGCCCCATGGCTCTCAAAAGCAATCAAACAAAAAATCCTCCTTAGAAATAAAGTCTGGGCCAAGTAGCATACTACTAAAAGCCCTGCAGATCATTTAAAATTTAGACAGCTAAGAAATGATACAAAAAAGCCATACTGTTGGATAAAAGAAACTTTTACATTCAACTCCAACAAACCCATCAAAACAAACCACAAAAGTTCTGGTTAGGCATTAATAAACTCTTACACCCAAGTCATTCCATCACACCCACCCAATTAGGCTCTGATCATGATAGTCCCAAGCAAATTGCCAATACCTTTAACACTTTCTTTACAGACACCATTCAATCTCTTGCCAATCAACTATCTCCTGACAGCTCATCTCTGACAACCTCTATATCTAGATCACCCCCCTCATTTCACCTTCAACCTGTCAGTACATCCCTTGTCTGTACCCTTATTCAAAAACTTAATCACCCCCTCAGCTGATCTACTACCTGCAGAATATCTGCAAAAAGCTGCAAAAGCCATAGCCTACCCCATTTCCATCCTGATTAATAGAACAATTACTGAGGGGAACTATCCCATCTATTTGGAAAATTTCACATATTTATCCCCCTGCATAAAGATGGTAACTCCAACGAATTATCAAACTACAGACCTATAGCTATATTATCTCCTCTGGCAAAAATCATGGAGAAATGCATTCATAGACAACTGTTAAACTACCTAATAGAAAACAACTTACTAGCTAACTGCCAACACGGTTTTAGGCCATTTCATAGCATCATCTCTGCCCTCTTATCCTTCTCTGACTGTATTAAAAAAAATTGCAATAATAACAGTCTATCCTCTGCCCTCTTTATTGATCTCTCTAAAGCCTTCTATATGGTTAGCCACCAGTTACTCATAAACATACTCAAAAACCTGTCACTAGATGCACTGACTGTACAGTGGTTCCAATCCTACTTAAACAATAGACAGCAGGCTGTACTATGGGAGAACAACTTATCTACCCACCTCCCCATTGCCCTTGGTGTCCCCCAAGGCTCCATATTAGGCCCTCTCCTATTTTCTATTTTTATTAATGACCTACATTCTGTAATACCTCAAGCTACCTGTATTCAATACGCAGATGATTCCACGTTAATATGCTCAGCTACTTCTCCTGCAGACCCTAACCCAAAATGTGTTTAATACAGTCGAGAAATGGCTTCTACACCATTGCCTCATCTTGAACCACAAAAAACAAAACTCTTACTATTCACTCCCACCTGTAGAGCCTCCCCACTTAACTTTACCACTGTTAACATCAAGCAACGGTACTATCATATCCCCTGATCCAACTACAAAACTTCTAGGGGTACTAATTGATAACAACCTTAACTTTGATACTCATATTAACAGTACTATATAAACAGTCAACAAAAAACTAGGCTCCCTCTGTAGGATCAAGCCCTTTCTGACTCCATTAGCCAGGGCTACTATTGCCCGTACCCACTTAATCTCTCCCCTCCTCTATGCCTCCCCTATATATATGCTAATCTGTGTAAAAACAACCTAAACAAGCTGGCTATCTCCTACAATAATATTGCCAGATTTGCCACAGGCTCCGCTTTCAGAACCCATCATTGTCTTAATCTTGAACAACTAGGATGGCTAGAGTTGCCAAATCTACTACTATTTAACCAATTAACAGTTGCCCACAAGATCCTGTATCAACCTAATAATACGCCAATACTTACCAACCTTATCACCTCCTACAATAACCTTAAGACCCTACGCTTGTCTAATAAACTACTTGTACAAATAGGTAAAACCAACAATATGGCTGGTGACTCTTTGTTCTCTAATACCATGGGCAAAATCTGGAACTCCCTCCCCAGTGACCTGACCTCCCTTTCCTCAATAACACTATTTAAAAACAAACTGAAACTATACCTTAAATCACATTGTTTATGCCCTTATGCCAACCCTGACTAATTACCCCACTTATCTCTAGATACTTATAACTATGCCTGAATAAACTAGTTGCTTTTCTGTTAACCATAAAGAGAGTGTGCTTTTATATATTAATCTAATGACATTATGAGTATCTTCTTATAACTATCCATATATGATATGTATTAAGATTCTGTAAGCAGAAATGTTAGGAAATGTAAAGAATTGCTAAAATATGCAATGTACCTGCATCTGTAAAAACTATCACATAATGTAAATAATACTGTGTTTTGTGGAGCTTTTCTCCCCGGGCCGCTGCTGAAAATGGACATATATCCAGCTGGACTAGCCCGGTCAACAAATATAAAATAAATAAAAATTCTAAAATCTTCCTTACTGAGTTTTATTCACATTTGTTCATGTTTTATTGTTGATCCTTCATCAGTTCCCAAATATTTATACACTTCCTCTTGCTCAAGTTCTTGTATCACATTCCTGTCTCAAACTGACGATTTCTTAGTGCTGCAGCTTTCCTGCTTTAAAGGTTGCTTTTGCACATTTATCAAGACCAAATGACATTCTTATGTCATCTGAAAAAGTTTTGACCACTTGCAGTTGTGCTTTAAGTTCCTCATCTGATGAACTATACAGTTTTAAATCATCTACAAAAGAAGATATGAAGTCTTTACACTTTGTTGTTTTCTGGAAGTCAAATTATAGCCATGACCTAATCTGTTAAGTAGACAGCCTGATGGGTTAAGGACAAAACAAAAGAGCAGCAGTGAAAGAGAGTCACCCTGGAATTTCCCCGTTTGAATTTTTATCCCTGGAATAATAATTTGTCCTTTATCATGGCTTAACTGCAGAGTGGTTTGCCACCGTTTCATGGTCGATGTAATGTAATTGAGCAATGTAAGTTGTATCTTCTACATTTTTAAGTACTCTTTTATCCATGAATGTGGGATACTATCAAATGCTTTTTTATAGTCTATCCCATGCTGTACTTAGATTTTTCCCCGTTTTACAGTTCTCCATTATCACTTTGTTTAACATTAAGTGATCCTTTTTTCCATATGACTTTCTTTTATTACCCTTTTGTTCTATTGCCATGATTGAGTTTTCTTCTAAATGACTATAAACTCTGTTGGCATCTATTCCACTATATAGTTTGTACGTCATTGGGAAGGCAAGTTATTGGACTATAGTTTTTAGGATAGCTTGCAGGTTCGCTGTTAAGTAGGAGTATTGTTTTTCCTGTTGTTAACCAGGCTGGTGTCTGTTCAGGGTGTGCATATAAATAGTTCTTTACTCATGACTAAATCTTTATGTAAAAATGTTAATACTTTTAACCAGAAGTTAGGTACTGCATCTGGGCCTGGGGTTTTCCAGTTAGGAGCTTTCTTAACTTTGTTTTAACTTCTCTGGCCATTACTTCATTCCATTGCATGTCCTGTACAGTTGAATTTCTTGTTCTTTCTTTAAATTAGTCTATCCATTTGACATCTTTATGTTCCACAGGGTTTTCATAAATATTTCTTCAAAATGTATTTATTTCTTCCTTTTGGGTGGTGTTTCAATTCCTTTTTGCCTTGTTTCCCAGTTCTCTGTAAAACTTTTTTGGGTCATCAGTAAATTGCTTGTTTTGCTTTTTCCTTTATATTTATCTGCATATCTTCTAATTTTTTTTCTGCCTGTGCTGATATTTTTAATTTATTATTTTTGATACTGCACAATAGATCCTGATCTGTTCTGATACTGTGTGTTTTTTATCACGTCTATCTTTCTGAGTATTTTTTTGATCTGTTCTCTCTTCTATACTGTTCTAATGGCGACACTTCTTGTCTTAATTGCTTTATAGCTTTCTGCATTCGATACTTCCATGATGGTATTCGAATTCCCCCCTTCTTTTCCCTTACTAGCTTCTATTTTTGTGGTAATACTTTATCTGTTATTAAGTTAGCTGCACAGTAATATTGAGTACACAATGATTGTATGGGAGGCAAGGAAACTAATGTCTGAGAAAAAGCTAATGAGAATATGGGAGACCAAGCAGAGCAGTGATGAGTGGAAACATTGTGGATGGAAGGCTCTCTGTGCCTGTCTGCTACATAGACAGTTTTCACATAGTCCTAGCACCTGTGATGTAAAACTGCTAGAGTTTATGTATATTGTGGGTATGTAATATAGCCATTGACACTTTAAATATATTGTTCAGCATTGCTGTTTTAAGAATATATGTATCCAGTAATGCAGTCTGTTGTAAGGTTAATGTGTTCACGATGACCAAAGTTTAGCATTGTTTCTACAGAACTGTCATGTTTTTGAATAGAGTAGAAGTTAAATGTTTAACTAGAAATGATGGTATATTGTGACATTATCATGTATTATCATTGAGAACCCAGAAGTGCTTATTGTAGCATGGTGTCAGAATTAGGATCTTCTTTATGAATGAAGACTGAAAACACCATACCAGTTACAAAATGGTGCCAAAGAGCTGAAGTGAATCCTCCAAGCTCCGAGTAACTGTTAGAATTTTACTGAAAGTAAGGCACTTTACCTTATAAAGGGAACTTTGCACTGATATTAAGCTATTCAGCCCAAGAAAACTAAGTTTTATTAAAAATTACAAAGTTTAACCCACCTGAGCTGTTTGATTTGTCAAAGCTAATTGGTTGTCCTGCCTTTAGACATAGGTTTGCACACTTTAGAGTGACAAGAAAGTTAGATAAAGAATTGGAAGAAATCCAGGTAAATGCCTTATGTTTGATGGTTCCTTTTCAGTGTTGAGTTCCAGAGTGTTGCATATGAGTCAGTAATTAGTAAACTCAATGAATGTTTTATTTAGTTTTTATTTATTTATTTGACATTTGTTGACCGCATTATTCCATCTGAGCTAGTGCCCTTTTTCAGTGGAGACCCGGGGAGAAAAACTCCACAGTAAAAAAATTATGCAAGTATAAAAAGTCAAAGTACAAATCTGGAAGTACAAAAAGATGCCAAAAATTGATGTAAAATATGAAGAGGCATGCTTCCACAAATTATACAAGCCAGAAGTTGTTGAAGCATTTGTAAGGTTCTTGTACGAACTCCCTGAAAATTGTGGGCTTAATGGCATAAACAATTAACAAACCATATACAGAATTGTGACTGAGTTGGCTGATGTACTGCTGTCTCATACTTTGGAAAATATCATACAAATCAAATCACCAGAGAGGTGTAATTAGTCAAAAATCAAAATGATTTCAACATGGCGAATGATGAGTGTGAGGTAATAGCAGAGATAATGACAGTTTAAAAAGCATAGTTCTTGTCAAACGAAGCAAATGCATGGGAAGCAGAGTGAGAGTAAGCCAGGCAAATTCAAATTTTTGATGAGGTCTGTGATTGATTTGCATCAGACGAAAGGGCTCAACTTGCATTTGATTAAAACATTCTCTTTCTGAAGACATTTAGGGTTGTTTATTCTGGTGGAATGCTGAAGTTGTAACTGTTATTCTGAGTCAGACCAGTGCACTGCATGTGGCAGAACGTGTAATTGATGCACAAGACTGGGTCACTTTGCTGTCGTTTGTAAGACAAAGTTAAAGTGATTGCTTCTGAAAATCAAATTAAAAATAATGCCCAGAAAGCAATAAATCCGCCAAACCGAACCATACTTTAGACTTGTAAAACAAAAAAAAACGGGAACAGCAGACGCTCAGAAAGCACCTTTCCAGGGTTTAGTCAGCATACTGGCAAGTGAATCTTCCTGTTTAAGGAACTCAAAGAGAGTTTCAAAATTCATACACAGGGGCAGATATTAGTGTGATATCATATGGAACCTATAGAAATTTCTCAAAGCTTCCACAGTTGCATGAAGCAGAGACTGAAATTCAGCCCTGTAGGTACACTCAAGTGCACTGATAGATTTCCAGCTATATCTGAGAAGAACGGGCACATGTCTGAAGTTTGTGTGCTGGGTGGTCCATGCACAGCCCAGAAGAACTACGGCATGCAAGATGGGCTTAATTGCCATAATAAGTAAAGTCCTTGTAGATGTGCTTGGTGAATTGTATTTGCCTAATTGTAAAATGGTAAAAATCAAGTTAATCCAAATAGTGTTCTATGTGCCTTGACCGTATCGAGGAAGGTGTAATTTCCAATGCTATCTGAAATGGAAGAAGAGCTCAAAAGAATGCAAAGCCTTACTTTTGTAGAAAGTGTAACTGAAGCAAATAGTGTACTCCAGTGATCCCAGGAATTATAAAGAATATCTGTGTATGAATATGTATTTATTTTAAAAGGCTTAATGATACATTTGTGTAAGAAAGGTTCATTTTACCTACATTAGAAGACCTAGCACCAAAGCTTAGTCAGTGCTAAAGTTTTTTTTCCACATTAGATGCTTCCAGTCTGTTGTTGCAAATACCCCAGAAAAGGAGAGTCAGAAGCTGACAACCTTCATTACTCCAACAGGAAGGTTCTGCTTTAAGGGGCTGCCATTTGGTATAACCCATAACCGCAGCAACTGAAATCTTTCAGTGTAAAATGGCTGATTTGCTAAATGTGATTGAATGTGGTGCTGTTATGGATGACACCTTATTATTTGGACCAAATCAGGAATGCATTGGTGGAGATTAGAGGTAGCGCTCAAAACCATCAGAAAATCTGGGTTAAAGTTAAACCAAGTCAAATGTGATGTTGGAAATGCCGAACTCGAATACTTTGGTCACAGCATTAGTGCTAGTAGAATTAGAGCAGATGCAAGTAAGATCAAAGCAGTAGACCAGTTACAAAATCTGTGTTGTCTGACTGAGTTAAAACAAGCCCTAGTCATTATTAACTTCTTGGGCAGCTTCCAGACCTCTTGACTGTGTTACTTCCATTAACAGACCTGTTAAAAAGAGGCATACCGTGGACAAGGGGTAATACACAAGCCCAAGCATTTAACAAAGTAAAAGAAATGTCAACAAAACTCCATTGCTGGCATACTGTGAGGTCACTAAACCGGCAGTAATGAGTGCAGGTACAAATTTAGTAGCAATGGCCTGGGTACTGCAGTGTGTCAGAAGGTGAACAACTGTTACAGCCTATTGCTTCTTGCTCCAGAATGCTAGCCAATGCTGAACATTCACAGATTGTACAAGGGTGCGTTACAAGTGTGTGGGATTGTGAAAGATTCTCCAGATACCCGTTTGGGCTCAAGATTTTCCAATTCCAGACTGACTGCTAACCATGGGCTTTACTAGTTAATTCCTTTTACGTAAATAAATACCACCCAGGTGCCAGGAACTGTTAATGAGACTGAGAAGGTTCAGTGCCAGAGCAATACGTGTGGCTAGAAAGCAGTTAGTTGTTGCAGATGTGTTAACTAGAAATTCCATACATGACCAACCATTATCAGATACTGTGTAAGGTATTATATGTGTATAGAACATAATATTAACTAGACAGATAATTACCAGAAGACTAGAAACGCTAAAGCTAGCTACCCAGAATGACTACAGTTACAAGCTGTTGTTCAGTGTTTGAGACAGATGGTTTCTGTCCAGAGAGATCTGACCAAACTTTTCATGCACACGAGTGACAGAGCACAACTATCAGAACATAATGGCTTATCGTTGTGTCATGACAGAATCATAGTACTGTCATCACAGTGAGCTGAAGGTCCATATCAGGTACACAAAGGTCATCGAGGTCTCACAAAATGTTGATAAAGAGCCTGAATGTCAGTATGGTGTCCAAATGGTTAACAAAGATACTGCAAATTAGTACCCAAGTCTCATCTTTGCATTGTTCATAATCCATCGCAGAAGAGAGCACCATTATTACCAGCAACTTTACTGTAAGGTCATCTGCAAAAGATAGACGCTGACTCGTGTAAATATGAAGGCAAAAACTACCTCATAGTTGTGAATCATTACTGTCATGACATAAATGATACGTTTGCCAACTCCAGTGAGAAAGCAGATATTAACCAGGTTCAAAACCATGTTCTTGAGATATGGAATACCTATTGAACTGGTTACAGACAATGGCACACAGCTCTTATCAGTTGAGTTCAAACATTTTGTTGACAACTGTGGTTTTATGCATACTATGCCAAGTCCTTGCTATCCTTAGTCAAATGGTGAAGCTGCGAAAGCAGTTCAAGCAACTAAAAAGATATGAAGACACCCTGATCCTCACAAAGCTCTCGTGTCATATCGAGCTTCTCCATACTGTACAACAAGACTTAGGCCTGCACAGTTAATGCTTGGAAAACAACAGCTGATATGCTAATAATGTTAGAGTCAAAGCTTTAGCTTCAAACTATTCCATACAGTTTAGTCAGACAAAATGACCAACTAAGTAAAGCTTCATACAGAAAGTTTTCTGATCAGTATTATTCTGCATGAGTGCTACCCATTCTTCAACAGCCAGGCCACCCTGTCCCACTCCCCACTCTCCGTACCTGTTAACTGTACAGATTTTTGCCTCATGTTTTTGGTCCATTTTTCATAAAATTGTGTTTTTTCTGGAAAATTAGTGGCAAATTATTAAAGTTTGAAGTTAGAAAATAGTGGCAGACATTTGAGTTTCAGACTTCATGCCTTTCAAAAAATTCATGCTAATGCAGAACCTGTTATTTTGTCAACTTTCTACGTTTGTAAGAGCAATATTTAAAAAGTTGGCAGTATTTGTGGCCTTTTGTCCCACTTTTATATGGCGTTGTCCAGATATCTTGCTCTGAGGTTGAGAGGCCTGCCATTCTCCTTAACTTTAGGGGGACACAGTGCAGAAAATAAATTAACCAAGGTCCTACATGTTGCAAGGAGATGAAATTGGAGGCTTTTCTGAGTAGTTCCTGATGATACTCATCCTGAAGCTAGTGTTATGGAAAACAAACCAAGTAATGTGAGCGTGGAGTAACCAGGTGCACATAAAATAAGACCGTTCCTGTTTGTTCAGATGTTCTGCCTCTGTCACATATTCCAAACCAGAGTAAAAATTCAAGACTGACTTCATGTAGCGATACTGTGTCATGTCTAGCCAAAACAACTGAGTTTGATTTTTCCTTATCCTGCTAGTATTGTTTTATCTAGTGACTCTAAAAGTAATAGTGCCAGTTATAATAGCTTGTCTCAGAGTTGTCATTTGTAGCACAGTTCCTCTGCTACAAGTGTGATGGGACGGGAAGTGAATATGTAGTCAAGAGTGATAGCTGTTTGATGTCAGAACTGTGACAGACTAATACGGTTAGTTAAGTAGCCATGCAGTTTTGTTTTTAAAATTTTGTTTATAGTGCTATATCACACAATTTGCAGTTTCATAAGAATATGTATAAATATTGACAGGATCAGTCCAGACTGTTGAATGGTATGCTGCCTATGTTGTGCACATAGTCGTAATTTGTAATTGCAGATAGAAGCCTGTCTCTTTAAAGGTTGGAGATGTGATAAGTAAAGATGCTTGAATTTTGTATATACTGTGAATATGTAATGTAGCCATTGCCACTTTAAATGTATTGTACAACACTGCCATGTTAAGAATATGCATATCCCATAATACACTACATCTTAAGGTTAGTACTTACTAAAATGTTAACCTTGTTTCTACAGAGCTGCCATTTTTTTAAGTGTAAGTTTGACTTAAATGCTGCTGTTTATTATTACTGACTAACCAGTGACACTTTGTGATTGCACCTGACCTGAAAATGTTGCACTGCAGTAGTATGTTCAGGAGTTTGTGGAGTTTTGCCATTACAGGACATTCTTACTTAACTGTGCTGTTTTGCCGAAAGACAGTTTATTGAATTATTATAATTTGTTGTATAGTTTCTCTAACCTTTGTGTGGCACTTACAGAAATTGTTCATTCTTTGTAGATACTGGTGTATGTTGTTGCTTGGCTAGGAGTAATGAGAGAAAAAAACTCCATATAATGAAACACAAATCTTCCTGTCTCTCTCTGTCATTTTAAGAATAGCATTATAATGCAGTGGGTTATTTAGCTTAATTTAATTTGACAGAAAAGCTATGTTTCTAATATTTAGAAAAACTTACTTGTAGGTTTGTTACGTATGTTACTTTCACACTGTGTAAAACAGAAAAAAAAGACAAAAGCACTAAAATGTTCAGTTTGAGATGTGTACAGCTTAAAAGCTATGCAGAACAACTGAGCAGGAATGGGGCTTGCATGTGTGCTACCATTCCCAGTCATACATACAGTAATATGCTTGATGATTTACTAGCTTTCTGGATAATAACACATTCAGGCCGGGAAAGGGGTTCTGTGCATTCATCACCAAAGCCCTGCAGCCACTAACGTAGTTCCCAAAGTCTGCTGTCAATTGCAGATGTTAAGGAATCATTGACCGCCTCTGACACCGATATTCTCTTGCTACAGAGCTTTTTCTTTTGCCCAGTGCCGGGAATTACAATGCCATATGCTGGGCAAAGTGCCTTCTGCAAACAGCAGGCAGCTGACATGCTTTGATGGGAACTGCTTTATGGCAAAGAAGCTCATTTCTGTATCGCATGAATGTGAGTGTGCTGCACGTTTTGTTATTCTTACATAGTACAGTTAATGCACCTGCTTCTTGTCACACTTTTGCATTCCCAGGGGACTATACAAGCTGATTCCCAAAAGATCCTTCAGTATTACCATTCATCTTCCGGAAAACACAAGCTGGCACAAGTGACCACAATGTCATGTCACTTGTCTTCTGGTACTGGGTTACTGGGCAAAAAAGTATTCCCAGTTATTCAGTTGCTGTACACTTAAGACATTTAAATAAGGTCTGCTAGTGTGCAGTAATCATGTCAACAGTTGAAATTTATACATTCCTTTCCAGTGCTACATATTACTTTAACTCCATTTTCTCCTTGTGTTTCAGTGTCCGCCATGCCGTGCTTTAACACGGGTCCTTGTGGAGTCATACTGTAAAATTAAAGAATCTGGACAGAAGTTTGAGATCGTCTTTGTTAGTGCTGACAGGTAATATGATTTTACTGAACACCTTCTGGCTGTGAAGTTTCAAACTGTCAAAGTGATTTTCCTACAGATGATTTCCAAGATTTTTTGCTAACATGTTATATATTTTCAGTATAAGAACTGGAGTTCCACCTTTTGTTTATATACAACTGCCTTCCGCTGTTTGGGCTTAGAGCAGCTACATGTTGCAGGCAGTTTTTGTTACCAGCCTTATGTGAGCTATTTATTAGGCTAACAAGAAAAGCTGCTATTGCTGACTTTTAGGTTTCCTTCATATCACACTGCAGGTAGTGTTTTTTTATTACATAAAAGTAAGTCTACTCAATGGATGTATTTTTTTGACATCCTTATTAAATTATCCTTTAAGACATAGGAACATGCATTAATGGAAAAGAATGCAAACTATATTGATTTTTTTTTCATTTTTATGCATTATACATTGCCCATAAAGTTTTCTTTCATTTTAACAATTAGTATTTACACCATCACATATATTGCTCGATTCTTGCCTTTCCTTAAACCTCACTCTTCCTCCTCCTGAACATTATTCTGGATGCATTGTTCCCACAAATTCTATTTACTTCTTTGAAATTTGCTCATTCCCTTTTGTAAATGTCCCACCTCATTTCTTTTATCTATTTTACAATATTCAGTACAGTTGTTTTAGATTTTGATTTCTGTTTTCTATAATTGCTTTTCGGCATTAAACTTGGTAAGGCCTTACTATGTCTAAGTCTTGTGTCCCTGCTCAAAAGTAATCATTTCTATAAATGTAACCGTTTGCTCCAACAACATTTATGTCCTCTGTAGGGAATTTTTAAAGTCTGGGAACTCATTGCATTCCTGAGAAATAGGTTTCCAGTTATCTCTTTTTTTCACCATCATACCTAAAACATTTGCTATGTACCTGAGGAAAAATTTCTCTGAACTCTGCTTGGGGTATAATAACTATTCAAACATTAAACCTTCTGGATTTTGCTGCATACTTGGGAGCAATATAGATGTCCTCTAATTGTTCCTTTGTGAATTGTTTTTCAGTCTATCTTACCAATATTTTCAAACCTTTTCTGATTGATTCTTATAGTTATCATGCAATATTTTATATGGCCGACTGCTTATTCCTTTTTTAACAGTGACTTATAATGTTCTTCGTGTTTCACTGTTGCAGTCATCACACTTGGGTTATCCTGCCAGGGGTAGCCCTCAGTCGGCCCAAATACCAGAGACTTAGTATTTCTGCGTCAGTTGCTGTCGCTTCAGGACTGATGTCAGGTTGTCAGGGGTATAAAAACAGGCAGCCGATGCCATTACATCAGTCTTTCTTGCCAAGGAGCCTGAAGCAGAAGCAGTTCGCATGAGTGCTGGTCAGCTGCGACCCGAGTTTTCGTTTCCGAAACTGAATTATCCTGAAGTCTTCTAAAGCTAAGTACCCCATTGGGGATCCTTTTTTCTTGCTCTAACCGATGTCAGAAAAAGTATTGCCTGTGGAAAGCAAATACCACACCGAGATTTCCATTCTTACTGCGTCACCTGTTTAGGTCCATACCACAACGTTCCTCGCTGTCGGTTTTGTGCTTTGTTCAACTCCCAAACTATTCGTCATCGGGCCCTTATTGTAGCTAAATACTTCGTTCTCAATCTCCATATTCCAAAATGGCTTCAATAAGCCATCCGACTACCGATCTTCTGAAAAAACGTAAGGTTAAAGACAGAAATGACGCTCCCTTTAAGCTAGTCACCAGTTCGCCGGTACTCAGTGAGATGCTTTCACAGCCCCTGATGCTCGCTTTGATGGATTTGCAGGCCGCTACCAAGACTTGTTCAGAGTCCAGTATGCCGCGAGACTCTTCTTTGACTACGGAACCTGCGGATGTCTCTACCTTGGATGGGTCCAAAGCCGCTGTGCAGGCACCTGCTTCTGAGGAAGTTCTTCACATTACCGATATTCGACACAAACCAATGACTTCTTTCACGTCTTCAGTTCTTTCTAAAACTACCGAGTTTCTAAGGCCAAGAGTACGAGCTACACTTAAAAAACTGACGACCCAAACTCAAGCGCCTGCTTCCTTGCCGCAATCTCAAATGCTTAAAATGGCCGAAGACTTGATCATGCTGATTAGGGGAAGCCAGTCTTCCCCTGCTAAAAGAAAGAGACTTGTCCCCAGCAGCTTTAACTGACCAAGAGTCCGACGACTGAAGTTTCTGAATATGAAGACATGCCCTTATCTGCCTATGAGTATTCAAATGCAGAGGAATCCATTCCTTCTGCTTCCCCTCCAGAGGATTTCTCTTTTGGTGAAACCCTACATACTTTGAGAGAGCATTTCCACTGGGAATGCCAGGATTATCCTCAGTCCAAAAAGCGACTCGGGGAATCTTTAGATTTACCGCAGCACAGACCCTTAGCTATTCTTCTTGTTCTGGATGTTGTGGATGATGTCTTTATGGAATCCAGTGTAACTCCCGATACTTTACCCCCTGCTCCAAGGAAACCAGGCAGGTACTACAGAGTCCCTGACTCTCACAAATTTATTTTCAAAAATCCTACTGCTGACCCAGAGCTCATCTCCCAAGGACCTAAAGGAATAAAAGCAACTACAGCTAAGAATCCCACCCCTTCAGATAGGGATTCCTAAGCTTTAGACAGATGGAGTAAAAAAGTATACACCTCTGCAACTCTCACCATTAGAGCATTGAATTGTCAGTTCCACATGCTGAAATACCAGCAAAATACTATAGAGCTTATTAAGCAAAAAATGTCTACCTTTCCTGACTGTGCAGAAAATAAAGAATTACAGGAGCTTATGCATTCTGCAAGCCAAGTCAACAAGCATATACCCTGCAATGTGGGTTTGATGCCCTAAAAGCATCTTGCAGGGCAGCAGTCACAGATTCTGTACTTAGAAGGCATGCTTGGCTTAAGGAGCAGACCTACCCAGACCATGTCAAATCAAAATTATTGGATGCTCCTTTGAACAAGGACAATCTGTTTGGCACCAAAGCAGAAGAGGTTTTAAAACAGATGGAAGAAAAGGCTAAGTCTGTGCAGACAGTCAAAGATTTTTGCAAGTGCAGCCTCCAAGATTCAGTAGGCATTGCCCCTCGAAACATTGGTCCTTTCCAGCCCCCTCAAGGCCATCTCAGATTAGACCCAGGGGAAACAGACCCCCAGATTACGGTCTCAGGGTATGCAGAGATCTAAGCAATGGAGTACCTCCACTTCTAAAACACGGAGTGCTAAGCCATCCCCTTACAGAAAGAATTCACAGTGACTTCTCAACTCCACTTCTCACCTCTGCTCAATTGCTTATGCCCCTAGGAGGAAAACTTGCCCACCATGCAAAAAAAATGGACCTCCATCACCAACGATCGATGGGTCCTCAACATAGTATCCCAGGGGTACAGATTTTATTTCCACATGCTGCCCAACCCCAAAAGGGTTCCCAGACCTTCCTCAAACTAGTGGGCAGAGGCACAAAACCAAGTTTAGTCCCTGCTCTCCATAAGGGCAATTCAGGCCAAGGTTTTTATTCCAGCCTTTTCCTGATACCCAGAAAAGAGGGCACCTGGCACCCAGTCTTAGATCTGTCCATTCTAAACACCTTCCTGATGGTACCAGAATTCAAAATGCTCACCCTACAGCAGCTTCTCCCTATGCTGTCCATTGATGCCTGGTTAGCCACCCTAGATCTAAAGGAAGCCTATTTGCACATCCCTATCAGGCACTCCTGCAGGAAATATGTACATTTCAGGGCAGGATCTATGCATTATCAGATGTCCTTCATGGATGCATCTGCAGTCATAACAAGTGGGTTGTCCTGTCATCAGGCAGCCCTGCAGTCGGCCGGATTCCAAAGTCCGGGTCCGGCTTCGGCTGATGTCGCACTCCACCCGACGTCATCTCTGTTGGTCTTCGGGTATAAAAGCATCAGCCGACGCCATTTTCCTCGGTCTTTCTTGCCGCGTGGCGCCCGAAGCAGAAGCTGTTCGCAAGTGCCGGTCGGTCGGATCCAGAGATTACTTCACCGAATACTACTCAAGACTTCTAAAGCTAAGTACCCGCTGGGGACTCTTTCTTGCCTCAGCCGATGTCAGAAAAAGTTAACAATTGTTTAACCTGTGGGAAACAAATACCTCATAAAGATTTCCACTCTTACTGTCTGCCTTGTTTAGGCCCAGCCCACGACGTAGCAGCCTGTTCGCCTGTGCCTTTTCAACCGACGAACGCTTAGGCGCCGGTCGGAGTTTGCAGAACAGTTTTTCGGTTCTGATTTTGCGACATTATGCCGCCGGATCCTCCGACTACCCCAAAAACGCAAAGATAAAGACCGACACTTCGCGGTCCGCGGTTTCGCCGAAACCACGGTAAAGCAAATCATGAGTGTCTGGTTTCGCCGAAACCGAGAAAACTGCTCAAAGTACAGCTGAACCTATTCTTACAACTGAGGCCCTGCTACAACTCTTGAATCGACCTCAGAAATTTTACCCACTACGGTGGTTGACTTATCAGACACCATCCCCTTGGATGTCTCTACCCCAGCACGTGGTGCTGCTAGGCCTCCAGCTGCCATGTCCATTAAGGCCTTCGCCAGGGCTAAAGCAGCTAAGACTACTAAAACAGTGCCTGTTAAACCCCCCACATCCAGGCCCTCTTCTAGTTCTCAAATGCTTTCTTTGGCAGAAGATTTAATTTCTTTAATTAGAGGATCTCAATCTCACCCAGACAGGGCCTCTCAGCCCCCAGAGAAGAGACCTAGGGCAGAGCCCCCTGAGCCAGTGTCTTCTGATGATTCTTCTGATGAATCAGACATAACTGACCAGCCTGAGGCTCCCTTCTCCAATTTTGAAGATTCTGATGCTGAAGAATCCATTCCAGCTGCTTCCCCACCAGAAGAATTCTCCTTTGGGGAAACCTTGCATGCCATGCGAGAACAGTTCCAATGGCAGCAACAGGATTTTTCAGACTCCAGAACTCGACTTAGGACCTTTCTGCACCTCCCACAGCACAGGCCCTTAGCTATACCTCCTGTTCTCTCTGTGGTGGATGATGCTTTCAATGATGTTTGCTCCGCTCCAGATTCCTTACCCCCAGCCCCTGCCAAACCAGACAGATTTTACAGGGTGCCAGATACTCATCACCACCTTTACAAGGCCCCACTTGCAGACCCAGAAACTATATCCCAGGGTCCCAAGGCAGTAGCCGACCACAGCTAAAAACCCAATTCCTTCTGAAAGGGAAGCAAGGTCATTAGACAGATGGGGTAAAAAGGTCTACACTTCAGCTACTCTCTCAGCTAGAGCTTTAAACTGTCAGTTTCACATGATACAATACCAAGAATTTATGCTTGATCAGTTAACTAAAAAACTAACCACTGATGAATCTCTTGATAAGAAATATGTATTAGAGATGGTAAATAACATACAACAGGTTAGCAACCATTCCTTAAAATGTGGCTATGATGCACTGGAGGCTTCATTTAGATCAGCCATGACAGGCACAGTGATAAGAAGGCATGCATGGCTAAAGGAACAAGCTCTACCGGATCATGTTAAAGCTAAGTTACTAGATGCTCCTATGGACAAGACAAGTTTGTTTGGTACACCTGCCCAGCAGGTTATGAACAAAGAGAAGAACAGGCAAAATCTGTTCAAACTGTTAAAGATTTCTTGCAGGTTCAACCCCAAGGTTTAGCAGGAACTGGCCTGCCAAAATTGGTCCTTTCCTGACTCCACAAAATTTCAAAGGGGCAGGAATAGACGCTCCAGAGGCAGAAACCAATCCAGAGGAGGTGCCTACAGAGGACGACAGTGGCAAGGTAACAACAGAGGCACAGACACAGCCACTGCCACTACATCAGCACAACCACAGTGACTTAATCCTAAATCCGCCTACCAGGGAACAAATAGCAGCAACAGGATTTTTCAGACTCCAGAAAAGACTTAGGACCTTTCTGCACCTCCCACAGCACAGGCCCTTAGCTATACCTCCTGTTCTCTCTGTGGTGGATGATGCTTTCAATGATGTTTGCTCCGCTCCAGATTCTTACCCCCAGCCCCTGCCAAACCAGACAGATTTTACAGGGTGCCAGATACTCATCACCACCTTTACAAGGCCCCACTTGCAGACCCAGAAACTATATCCCAGGGTCCCAAGGCAGTAGCCTCACCACAGCTAAAACCCAATTCCTTCTGAAAGGGAAGCAAGGTCATTAGACAGATGGGGTAAAAAGGTCTACACTTCAGCTACTCTCTCAGCTAGAGCTTTAAACTGTCAGTTTCACATGATACAATACCAAGAATTTATGCTTGATCAGTTAACTAAAAAACTAACCACTGATGAATCTCTTGATAAGAAATATGTATTAGAGATGGTAAATAACATACAACAGGTTAGCAACCATTCCTTAAAATGTGGCTATGATGCACTGGAGGCTTCATTTAGATCAGCCATGACAGGCACAGTGATAAGAAGGCATGCATGGCTAAAGGAACAAGCTCTACCGGATCATGTTAAAGCTAAGTTACTAGATGCTCCTATGGACAAGACAAGTTTGTTTGGTACACCTGCCCAGCAGGTTATGAAGAAAATGGAAGAAAAGGCAAAATCTGTTCAAACTGTTAAAGATTTCTTGCAGGTTCAACCCCCAAGGTTTAGCAGGAACTGGCCTGCCAAAAATTGGTCCTTTCCTGACTCCACAAAATTTCAAAGGGGCAGGAATAGACGCTCCAGAGGCAGAAACCAATCCAGAGGAGGTGCCTACAGAGGACTACAGTGGCAAGGTAACAACAGAGGCACAGACATAGCCACTGCCACTACACTCTGTGCTACTGTAAACCACAGTGATTCTGAATCCCAAATCCGCCACTAGGAACAAATAGCAGCTCCTCTAGGGCGAGTTAACCTTATTTCTCAAAGAACTGCACTATACAATGTAAAAGATGTAAGTGGATTTTACAAAACCATAGATCAAGGTTACCGGTTTCTACTTCCACACTTTACTGCGCCAAAAGAGGAATGCCAAATCTCAAATCAAAACAGAGGCTCTACGCCAGATAATGGAGAGTACAAAACAAGGAGAGCTGTGGAAAGAGTGCCACAGCAGAACAAGGAAAAGGGGTTCTATTCCAGACCAGTTCCTAGTTCCAAGAAAGGAAAAAAGTTGGAGACCACCCCTACCTGTCCACCTTAAATACATACATCATTGTCCCAAAATTCAAAAATGCTGACCCCATAGCAACTTTTTCCCATGCTGGGCAAGCAGTCTTGGCTGGTAACTTAGATCTCAAGGAGGCATATACCCTGCACGTCCCCATTCGACCAATCTGCAGAAGATACCAGATTTTGCAGCATCGGCCACCACTGTACCCCTCAGTACGTCTGGCTCATCACCAGAGACCATTACAAAATGCCTGGCATCAGTAATCGCCATTGCAGACTACAGGGAATTCAAATTTACTCCATACCTGGACGACTGCCCGCTAAGGGGACAACAAGCAAGCTGACAAATAGATTTACAAGGTCATTTATTTGCTACAAGGACTGATACAATAATTTACAAAAGTCAAGGCTGATACCATCCAACAAGGACATTCTGGCTGAATTGGACACAGTACAACAAATGGCATTCCTGGACTACAGAAAACAAAAGAACTTCCTTTACTTGGCACTAACAAAACTGAACAAGCACAGCAAGAAAGTTCTGCAGGCCTTGGGCTTCATGGCATCATGCATAATCTTGGTCCCATTTCCGCTGCACGCTATGAGGAAACCATAGGGAATTCCAAAGAATTTATGGTCCCAACACAGACAATGTCTAGAAACAGAAATCCCACTCAATTCCATGCTTAAAACAGGAGTCTTATGGCACCGTGGCATGAATAACCCAGGCTCACCCAGATGTCAACCAAGCCAGACCATCACAACAGACGCCGACCTAGGATGGGGGCCCACATATGGACAAATAAGTGGTAAGGATTTTCAGGGATACAGATCAACTTCACCTGCACCAATCTAAAATGCTTGCAAACTGGTAATCCAAAGTTCAAATCCATTTCTCAAAGAGGGCCAGTTGATGATAAGGACAGACAACACCACAGTCATGTGGGTACATCAACAAAACAGGGAGGTAACGATCTGCACGAATTGAGCTGCACCCCGGCACCAGCTACAAAGAGTCTGTTACAGGCAATATTTGTACTGGAAAGCACAATAATTCCTAGTAGATATGCTTGGCAGAACCACTTCGGATGCTCCACGAATGGAAGTTGCACTCCAGACATTCTTCAAGACCATCTCTGGCAGCCACAGATAGACCTTATTCGTGATCACTCCTAATCACCAGCTCAAAAAATTCTGCAATAAGGACATTCCACCCACTAGCATGGAAAGTGGACTCCACTTCCTTCAATCCGGAAGGTTTAACAGCACATTCTAATCTGCCACCACAAAAATCATGAAGAACGCCCAAAGGATAATCCTGACATCAAACCGCCAAGACAACACTGGAAAATTCATCACTAAAGAGCATGTCCTGAACAATATGTGGCTAATAATTCCCTGATGCCTTTGATGTTAACTCCAGAACAACTACAGTATCATACATCCAACCTAAACGCTGGGTAACTGACTGCATGGACATCACATACAGCAGCTAATCCAGAACTCTTCCCAAGAGTTAAAGACATTATTCTTGAAGCACGAGACCTTCAACAAGAAGAACCTATGCTGGAAAATGGAAAAGGTTTGTCATTTGGAGTACGGAAAGAGGAAAAGATGTGTCAAACATAGATATGCCTAACATTCTGGAGTATCCAGAACTTCTTCATTCAGGCCTGTCCTACTCCTCCATCAAGATACACGTGAATGTAGCTTATTTCAGTGAATACAGCTTTGATCCACCTGTTTTTTCGCATCTTTGCCTGGTGGCAGTTCACGAAGAATCAAGAACAAACCTCCAAGGAAATCACCATTACCAGCTTGGGATTTAAACTTGTGCTAGAAAGTTGGATTAATTATCACCTTTGAACCAGCAGCAACAGCAGACCTACAACACCTGTCATGGAAAACTGCTTTCCTACTAGCAGCAATTTCATTTCCAGCAAGGAGGGTTTCAGAACTACAGGGCCTTTAATGGCAGTGCAACCCTTCCTTCCTAATCTTCCACCAAGATAGAGTGTCCATGAGACTAATCCTACATTTACCCAAGGTGGTATCCAGAGTGTCTTTAAAAACCAGGCAATCCCACCTACCTACCTTCTTTTCCCAACCCACAAAACAGAGGGGAAAGCATCACTGCATACCTTGATGTATACATAGACAGCTGCGCCACTATTTCTGACAGAACAAAAAATAGCAGAAAGACTGACCAACTTTTGTAGCCTATGCAACAGGAAGGGAAGGGAAAAGTTATTTCCAAACAGACAATCTCCAAATGGATAGGAAATTGCATAGATTCTGTTACTCCTTCCATGGAAAACCAATTCCACAGAACATAAGACCTCATTCTACAAGGGCAACAGCCACTACCACAGCTTTCTTAGAGGAGTGGCAACCAAAGACATTATTGAGGCGGCTACTAAGGCCAAGAGTACGAGCTACACTTAAAAACTGACGCACCCAAACTCAAGCCTGCTTCCTTGCCGCAATCTCAAATGCTTAAAATGGCGAAGACTTGATCATGCTGATTAGGGAAGCCAGTCTTCCCCCTGCTAAAAGAAAGAGACTTGTCCCCAGCAGCTTTAACTGACCAAGAGTCCGACGACTGAAGTTTCTGAATATGAAGACATGCCCTTATCTGCCTATGAGTATTCAAATGCAGAGAATCCATTCCTTCTGCTTCCCTCCAGAGGATTTCTCTTTTGGTGAAACCCTACATACTTTGAGAGAGCATTTCCACTGGGAATGCCAGGATTATCCTCAGTCCAAAAAGCGACTCGGGGAATCTTTAGATTTACATAGCACAGACCCTTAGCTATTCTTCTTGTTCTGGATGTTGTGGATGATGTCTTTATGGGAATCCAGTGTAACTCCCCATACTTTACCCCCTGCTCCAAGGAAACCAGGCAGGTACTACAGAGTCCCTGACTCTCACAAATTTATTTTCAAAAATCCTACTGCTGACCCAGAGCTCATCTCCCAAGGACCTAAAGGAATAAAAGCAACTACAGCTAAGAATTCCACCCCTTCAGACAGGGATTCCTAAGCTTTAGACAGATGGAGTAAAAAAGTATACACCTCTGCAACTCTCACCATTAGAGCATTGAATTGTCAGTTCCACATGCTGAAATACCAGCAAAATACTATAGAGCTTATTAAGCAAAAAATGTCTACCTTTCCTGACTGTGCAGAAAATAAAGAATTACAGGAGCTTATGCATTCTGCAAGCCAAGTCAACAAGCATATACCCTGCAATGTGGGTTTGATGCCCTAAAAGCATCTTGCAGGGCAGCAGTCACAGATTCTGTACTTAGAAGGCATGCTTGGCTTAAGGAGCAGACCTACCCAGACCATGTCAAATCAAAATTATTGGATGCTCCTTTGAACAAGGACAATCTGTTTGGCACCAAAGCAGAAGAGGTTTTAAAACAGATGGAAGAAAAGGCTAAGTCTGTGCAGACAGTCAAAGATTTTTGCAAGTGCAGCCTCCAAGATTCAGTAGGCATTGCCCCTCGAAACATTGGTCCTTTCCAGCCCCCTCAAGGCCATCTCAGATTAGACCCAGGGGAAACAGACCCCCAGATTACGGTCTCAGGGTATGCAGAGATCTAAGCAATGGAGTACCTCCACTTCTAAAACACGGAGTGCTAAGCCATCCTTACAGAAAGAATTCACAGTGACTTCTCAACTCCACTTCTCACCTCTGCTCAATTGCTTATGCCCCTAGGAGGAAAACTTGCCCACCATGCAAAAAAATGGACCTCCATCACCAACGATCGATGGGTCCTCAACATAGTATCCCAGGGGTACAGATTTTATTTCCACATGCTGCCCAACCCCAAAAGGGTTCCCAGACCTTCCTCAAACCAGTGGGCAGAGGCACAAAACCAAGTTTAGTCCCTGCTCTCCATAAGGGCAATTCAGGCCAAGGTTTTTATTCCAGCCTTTTCCTGATACCCAGAAAAGAGGGCACCTGGCACCCAGTCTTAGATCTGTCCATTCTAAACACCTTCCTGATGGTACCAGAATTCAAAATGCTCACCCTACAGCAGCTTCTCCCTATGCTGTCCAATGATGCCTGGTTAGCCACCCTAGATCTAAAGGAAGCCTATTTGCACATCCCTATCAGGCACTCCTGCAGGAAATATGTACATTTCAGGGCAGGATCTATGCATTATCAGTTCTCTGCACTTCCCTTTGGCTTATCCACTGCTCCCAGAGTTTTCACAAAATGTCTGGCTCCAGCCATTGCGTATTGCAGACAGAGACAGATTCAAATATACCCTTACTTGAATAATTGCCTGATTCAGGTAGACAGTCAGGAAAAGCTGTTGCAGCACCTGACTTTTGTAAAGGACTCTCTAACCTCCCTGGAGTACACTATCAACGAAAAGAAATCAAAATTAGTCCCCAGTCAAAAAATTGTATTCCTGGGAGCAAGCTTAGACACAGCATCCCAGATGGCATTCCTTACTACAGGAAAAACAAGCCTATCTGACAGGCTACTTCGCTCAAATGGCCACCAGAACCCAGCTATCCGTAAGGAAAATCCTGCAGGCTCTAGGGTTCATGGCCTCCTGCATTCTACTAATTCCATATGCCAGACTGCATGTGAGGAAACTTCAATGGTACTTAAAAAGTCTTTGGTGCCAACATTCTCAGGACCTGTAAACTATCATACCTATAATACCTTGGCTCAGGACAGAGTTTCTTTGGTGGGCAGCATCATGCAACCACAACAAGGATCTTCCCTTTACACAACCTCATGCCGCCCAGATCCTAACCACAGACGCATCAGACTATGCCTGGGGTGGACATCTGGATGGCAAGTGCATTCAGGACCACTGGAGCCCAAACCAAATTCATCTGCACATCAACCAAAAAGAGATGCTAGCTGTTCAGCACGCTCTGACAGCTTTCAGATCCCTACTCTCACTGGGGCCCCTTCTAATAAAAACCGACAACATCACAGTGATGTGGTGCTTCAACAAGCAGGTGGGAACCCACTCTTACCCACTCTGCAGGTTAGCCATGACTCTGTGGAACATGGCCTCAGCTGTGCATATTCACCTGCAAGCTCAATTCCTGCCAGGCAAACAAAACTCTCTGGCAGACAACTTGAGCAGAAATCTCCTAGACCCACATGAGTGGCAATTAGACCGCAACACCTTCAGCTTCTAACCCAGAAATGGGGTACCCCGAAGATGGACCTATTTGCCTCCCCCTACAATCACCAGCTCAGCAAATTCTGCACCAGGGTACCTCACAACAAGGCCTGGAAAGTGGATACCCTATCCTTCCAGTGGGCAAACCTCTCAATCTATGCATTTTCCCCTCTGCCTCTTACAAGAGTACTACTCAAGATAAGGCAGGAAAGACGAAGGGCAATCCTGATTGCTCCAGACTGCCCACTCCAACACTGGTACCCACTACTGCGCAGTCTGTTACCATGTCACCATGGCACCTACCCCAGATCCCACCCCTCCTCACTGAGTAGGAGGGACAGATCTTGCATCTGCAATTGCAAACCTTGAACCTTGCAGCCTGGCTTATTCCTTGAATTCTCCTCCAGTGGCCAGCCTAAGCAAGCAGGTGCTGGATGTCATTCGTGAAGCCAGAAGACCCAGTACAAGGAAATCCTATGCTGATAAGTGGAAAAGGTATTGTTCCTGGATTCACTCTAAAGGAGCGGATACAGCACAGCCGTCCTTACCTCTAATCCTGGATTACCTAGCAGACCTACTCAACAGAGGCCTATCCTTCTCTTCCATTAAGATCCATGCCTCTGCCATCTCTGCTCATTACAGCAGTGAGCCACCTCTCTTCTCACCCTCTCATCAAACAGTTCCTGAGAGGGGCTAACAACTTAACGCCACCAAAAAGAGCCCCCACCCCTGCTTGGGACCTTAATTTTGTGTTGGAAAAGCTCACCCTCCCCCCTTTGAGCCTGCAGCATCAGCAGAGTTAAAATTCCTCTCTTGGAAAAGACCCTTGCTTCTGGCCATCACTTCAGCTAGAAGAGTGTCTGAGCTACAAGCATGTATGGCTGTGGAATCCTTCATTATTTTTCATGCTGACAGGGTCTCCCTCAGGACTAACCCTACTTTTATGTCTAAAGTGGTGTCCAGTGTGGCTCTCAACCAATCTATCCATTTGCCCACCTTTTTCCCTAATTCTCAAAATAAGGGGAAAGGATCCTACACTCTTTAGATGTGCACAGACAGCTCAGATTCTACCTTTATAGGACTAAGCCCTTCAGGAAATCTGACCAATTACTATTCAGCTTTGCACCAGGGACAGAGGGCAAGGCCATATCAAAACAAACTCCAAATGGATAGCACACTGTATTTTATCCATGGGAAACCACCACCTCAGGGGGTCAGAATGCATTCCACTAGGGCAACTTCAACCTCTACAGCCTTTCTCAGAGGAGTCCCTACCAGGGACGATGTCCTTCATGGATGCATCTGCAGTCATAACAAATGGGTTGTCCTGTCGTCAGGCAGCCCTTCGGTCGGCCGGATTCCAAAGTCCGGGTCCGGCTTCGGTTGATGTCGCACTTCACCCGACGTCATCTCTGCTGGTCTTCGGGTATAAAGGCATCAGCCGACGCCATTTTCCTCAGTCTTTCTTGCCGCGTGGCGCCCGAAGCAGAAGCTGTTCGCAAGTGTCGGTCGATCAGATCCAGAGATTACTACTACCGAATACTACTTCGAAGACTTCTAAAGCTAAGTACCCGTTGGGGACTCTTTCTTGCCTCAGCCGATGTCAGAAAAAGTCAATAACTGTTTAACTTGTGGGAAACAAATACTTCATAAAGATTTCCACTCTTACTGTTTGCCTTGCTTAGGCCCAGACCACGGCGTAGCAGCCTGTTTGGCCTGTGCTTCCTTCAACCGAAACGCTTAGGCCGGTCGGAGTTTGCTGAACAGTTTTTGGCTCAGATTTTGCGTACATTATGCCGCCGGATCCTCCGACTACCCAAATTGTTAAAAACGCCAAAGAAAAGGCCGACACTCGCGGTCCGCGGTTTCGCCGAAACCACGGTTAAGCAAGCGCTGAGTGTCTCGGTTTCGCAGAAACCGAGAAAATTGGTCAATCTTCAGCGAATCCATGACTACTACTGAGGCTCCTGCTTCCTTATCTGAATCAGCCTCAGAAATTTTGCCTACAACTGTGGTTCCCACTGATCTATCAGACACCATCCCCTTGGATATCTCTACCCCAGCACGTGGTGCTGCTAGGCCTCCTGCAGCCATGTCTATTAAGGCCTTTGCCAGGGCTAAAGCAGCCAAATCAGCTAAATCAGTGCCTGTTAAACCACCCTCACTCAGGCCCACTTCTAGTTCTCAAATGCTTACTCTGGCAGAAGATTTAATATCCTTAATTAGGGGATCCCAATCTCACCCAGACAGGGCCTCTCAGCCCCAGAAAGAGACCTAGAGCAGAGCCCACCGAGCCTGTGTCCTCTGATGATTCTGGATGACTCAGACATTACAGACCAGCCAGAGGCTCCTTTTTCCAATTATGAAGATTCAGATGCTGAAGAATCCATTCCAGCTGCCTCTCCACCAGAGGAATTCTCCTTTGGGGAAACCTTACATGCCATGAGAGAACATTTCCAATGGCAGGGACAAGATTTCTCAGATTCAAGAAAAAGGCTTAGGACTTTTCTGCACTTACCACAACATAGGCCCCTAGCTATACCTCCTGTACTTTCTGCTGTGGACGATGCATTTAATGATGTCTGCACTGCTCCTGATTCTTTACCTCCAGCCCCTGCCAAACCAGATAGATTTTACAGGGTGCCTGACACTCATCACCACCTATACAAGGCCCCACTTGCTGACCCCGAAACTATATCCCAGGGGCCTAAGGCAGTAGCCTCGACCACAGCAAAAAACCCTATTCCCTCTGAAAGGGAATCCAGGTCCTTAGAGAGATGGGGGAAAAAAGTTTACACCTCTGCTACTCTCTCTGCTAGAGCTTTAAACTGTCAGTTTCACATGATCCAATACCAAGAGTTTATGCTTGATCAGTTAATTAAAGCTGTCCTCTGATGAATCTTTAGATAAGAAATATGTATTAGAAATGGTGAATAACATCCAACAGGTTAGTAACCATTCCTTAAAATGTGGCTATGATGCACTGGAGGCTTCATTTAGATCAGCCATGACTGGCACAGTGATAAGAAGGCATGCATGGTTGAAAGAACAGGTCTTGCGGATCATGTTAAAGCTAAGCTATTGGATGCTCCTATGGATAAGGCCAGTCTATTTGGGGAACCTGCCCAGCAGGTAATGAAGAAAATGGAAGAGAAGGCAAAATCTGTACAAACAGTTAAAGATTTCCTACAGGTTCAGCCCCAAGGTTTAGCAGGAACTGGCCTGCCAAGAATTGGTCCTTTCCTGACTCCACAAGATCCCAAAGGGGCAGGAACAGACGCTCTAGGGGCAGAAATCAATCCAGAGGAGGTGCCTACAGAGGACGACAGTGGCAAGGCAATAACCGAGGCACAGACGCAACCACTGCCACTGCAACAGGACAATCACAGTGACTTGGCTCTGACTCCGCCTACCAGGGAGCAAATAGCAGCACCATTAGGCGGAAAGTTAGCCTTATTCTCGAAAAATTGGCACTATATTACAAAAGACAAGTGGATTTTGCAAACCATAGACCAAGGCTACGGTTCCACTTCCACACCTTACCAGTAAAAGAGGAATGCCAAACCTGCCCCCAAATCAAAAAATAGAAGCCCTGCACCAGACAGCAGAATTAATAAAGATGAGAGCTGTGGAAAGGGTACCAATAACAGAACAGGGCAAAGGTTTCTACTCCAGACTCTTCCTAGTACCAAGAAAAGAAAAAACTGGAGACCTATTCTCGACCTGTCCATCTTAAACACATACATCATTGTCCCAAAATTCAAAATGCTGACCCTACAGCAACTTCTTCCCATGCTGGGCAAGGAGTGTTGGCTGGTAACTCTAGATCTCAAGGAGGCATACCTGCACGTCCCCATTCGACCAAATTGCAGAAGATACCTCAGATTTCTTGCAGGATCAGAGCATTATCAATTCTCAGCATTGCCCTTTGGCTTATCCACTGCACCCAGAGTATTCACAAAATGCCTGGCATCAGTAATCGCTCACTGCAGAGTACAGGGAATCCAAATTTATCCATACCTGGACAACTGCCTGTTACAAGCGGACAAAAAAAGCAAGCTGACAACAGATTTACAAAGGGTCATTTACTTGCTACAAGCCCTGGGATACACAGTCAATTTTCAAAAGTCAAGACTGACTGATACCATCCCAGACAAGAACTTTCTTGGGCGCGGAATTGGACACAGTAAAACAGATGGCATTCCTAACTGCAGAAAAACAAAAAGAACTCCCTCTTTACTTCTTGGCATTAACAAAGCAGAACAAACTAACAGCAAGAAAAGTTCTGCAGGCCTTGGGCTTCATGGCATCATGCATAATCTTGGTCCCACATGCCAGACTGCATATGAGAAAGTTACAGTGGTACCTAAAGAATTTATGGTCTCAACACAGGCACAGCTTAGAAACAGAAATACCACTAATCCCATGCTTAAAACAGGAGCTCCTATGGTGGGCTCGGGCATGCCAGTCAAACCCAGGCTTACCCTTCCACAACTTTCGAGCAAACCAAACCATCACAACGGATGCCTCAGACCTAGGATGGGGGCACACATGCTGGACAAATGCGCATAAGGACTGTGGACTCAGGACCAGCTGCACCTGCACATAAACCAAAAAGAAATGCTGGCAGTAAAACTGGCAATCCTAAAATTCAGACCATTCCTCAAAGAAGGCCATTTGATGATAAGGACAGACAACACCACAGTCATGTGGTACATCAACAAACAGGGAGGCACTCATTCTTACCCCCTATGCAGAATGACTTTGGACCTTTGGAATCTGGCTCTCAGCTACAACATCCAGTTACAGGCAATATTTGTACCGGGAAAAGAGAACACTCTAGCAGACATTTTAAGCAGAACCACCTCGGATGCTCACGAATGGATGCTACACCCGGACATCTTCAAGGCCATCACAAAGAAATGGGGAATGCCACAAATAGATTTATTCGCTTCCCCACAAAATCACCAGCTCAAAAAATTCTGCACAAGGACAGTCCACCCACTTGCATGGAAGGTGGACTCTCTATCCTTATGCATTCCCACCTCTTCCCTTGATGCACAAGGTACTACTGAAAATCAAAGAGGAACGTCCAAGGATAATTCTGATAGCTCCGAACTGGCCAAGACAACACTGGTACCCATTGCTGAGGAGCATGTCTCGGGAGAAAATGTGGTCAATACCCCTGATGCCTCTGATGTTAACTCAGAACAACTACAACATCATACATCCAAACCTAAAAACCTTGCAACTGACTGCCTGGAACATCACATAGCAGTAACTAACCCAGACCTTTCACAAAGGGTTAAAGACATTATCCTTGAAGCCCGCAGACCTTCTACAAGAAGGAACTATGCAGGAAAATGGAAAAGGTTCGTCATTTGGAGTACTGAAAGAGGAAAAGATGTGTCGAACATAGATATTGCTAACATACTGGAGTACTTGGCAGAGCTTCTACATACAGGCCTGTCCTATTCCTCCATCAAGATACATGCATCAGCTATTTCAGCAGAATACAGCTTTGATCCTCCTGTCTTTTCACATCCTCTACTCAGGCAGTTTCTCAGAGGGATCAAGAATGTAAAACCTCCTAGGAAACCACCATTACCAGCATGGGACTTGAACTTTGTACTAGAAAAGTTGACACTACTACCGTTTGAACCAGCAGCAACAGCAGATCTACAACACCTGTCATGGAAAACTGCTTTCCTACTGGCTATTACTTCAGCAAGGAGGGTTTCGGAACTACAGGCCTTAATGGCAGTGCAACCCTTCCTAATCTTCCATCAAGATAGGGTGTCCATGAGAACTAATCCTACATTTATGCCTAAGGTGGTATCCAGAGTGTCTTTAAACCAGGCAATCCACCTACCTACCTTCTTTCCCAATCCACAAAACACAGGTGAAAGAATAATGCACACCTTGGATGTACACAGACAGTTACGCTACTACCTGGACAGAACCAAAGGTAACAGAAAAACTGACCAGCTCTTTGTAGCCTATGCAACAGGAAGGGAAGGAAAAGCAATTTCCAAACAGACAATCTCCAAATGGATAGGAAATTGCATAAGATTCTGTTACTCCTACCATGGAAAACCAATTCCACAGAACATAAGACCTCATTCTACAAGGGCTACAGCCACTACCACAGCTTTCTTAAGAGGAGTGGCAACCAAGGACATTATTGAGGCGGCTACTTGGACCTCCGTACATACATTTGCCAAGCATTATAATTTACCTCTATATTCTAGATCCCGAGCAGGGTTTGCCACTGCTGTACTGCAAGGGATCCTGACTACACCGTAATTATTATTCCTCCTCCCCTAGTTTGGCTATGGTATTCTACCCATTTGTTATGACTGCAGATGCATCCATGAAGGACATAGTACAGTTTTGTACCTACCATAAATGTAGATGTCCGAACTGGATAGCATCTGCAGTCAGGATTACCCTCCCTCCTTCCCCTCTGTGGTACTCCTAGGGTATTTACCCTCCTGATAGCTAGCTGGGGGGGGAGTCTCTTATGGTGTATTTGTTTGTATATATGTACATACATGTTTATGTTTTGTGTTTGCCTTCTACTATTTTGGAAACATTGGCATTTATCCAAAATTTAGCTTTCCAAGAGGGCAATTGGCATCTGGGGCAAGAAACACTGAGGAAAATGGCGTCGGCTGATGCCTTTATACCCGAAGACCAGCAGAGATGATGTCGGGTGAAGTGCGACATCAGCCGAAGCCGGACCCGGACTTTGGAATCCGGCCGACCGAAGGGCTGCCTGACGACAGGACAACCCATTTGTTATGACTGCAGATGCTATCCAGTTCGGACATCTACATTTATGGTAGGTACAAAACTGTACTTTCTGGAAGCTGCTACTTAGAGTTCTCTTCACATCTTCACCAAGCATTACCACCTGCCTATCTTTTCCAAATCCAGGGCGGGCTTTGCAACAGCAATCCTGCAGGACATACTAGCTAGCCCCAACTCTTCTTGACTGCCTCCACCCATTATTCAGCTTTGGGAATCAACAGTGAAACACGAAGAACATAGTGCAGTTGTGTACACTTAACGTAAATGTAGATATTAGAGTGTATTCACTGTTGCAGTCCTGGTTTCCCACCCCTAGCCTCCTTGTCTCTCTCTCTCTCTCTTTCTTTTACTCACTCCTTACAGGGCTATTGGTATTTACTTTTTACTGGTGGTGTTTTTTCCACCATAATTTAGCTCCCTCTTTGGGGGCTTCTGATATTTGGGGCAAGAAAAACTGATGTAATGGCGTTGGCTGCCGTTTTGTATACCCCTGATGACCTGACATCAGTCCTGAAGCAACAGCAACCGACGCAGAAATACTAAGTCTCTGGTATTCAGGCCGACTGAGGGCTACCCCTGGCAGGATAAACCCAAGTGTGATGACTGCAACAGTGAATACACTCGAACATCTACATTTATGGTAAGTGTACACAACTGTACTTTCTAAATGTAACTGAAAACTCAACCAGAGCTGGTCTTTCTCTTAGCATTCCCCTATCACTTTGTTTGTCTGTATTTTCAATCCCTGGTACAGGAGGCAGTCTCTAACCTGCAGTCCAGACTTCTGCTTAGCCTCATCCCACTCTGTTACTTTTCCCTCTCTAGTTATTTGCTCCTAAAACCTTGGTTCCATTTCCATTTTTTCAAGTAAATTTCTGCCACACTTATCTATCTATGTCCCCCTCACCCTCATCCCTATTAGCAAAATCTCCTTTCACCATTCCCATGTTGTCTTAGTTCTTAGAATATTTTGTTACTTTATGAATATAATATTCTACATGTCTGTTGTTCTTGAGGATCTGCATCCAAAATCCTACTATCACCTTAATTTGTCCAAGATTGGTACAGCTGTACCTGCCATTACTAAAATTTGCACTATTTGTTTACCATTGCCAGCCTTACCAACATTGATCACTCACTTTGCCTCATCAGCCTGCTCTTACTGGAATTATTTAACACAGCACTTGCTTCCCATCCAATTTGCTAGTAATTTCACATCACTTACGTTGACCCACAACATAACATCTTATACAAATCGTGACAACACCAACATATTCACTTGACTACTTTACAGTTGAAACACTGCTACTCCTTCCTCCACCGAAAATCGCACACCGGCTTCTTTTTTTGTGTGTGTGTGGGTGTGTGTGTGTGTGTGTGTGTGTGTGTGTGTGTGTGTGTGTGTGCGCCATCTCACTCAATTATGCATCTAACTTCAACGAAAAGCATCTGAGCGTAATGGTTGACCATTATGACTACAAAGAATCCAACCAGCCAAAATGTATTTCAATCTACGTGTAAAATGACACTTTAAAACAAGGTAACCTTGAGGTGCCTTCAAGCACTACCAAATAAAACTGCTTAAATAGTTTACCTCTACTAAACCATTAGACCTGTGATCTTCCAAGTTCCCTGCTCTACAGACTAAGATAAAGGAAAGACCTACCTCCTCGCAAAGAACACCACGCTGAAAGTTGAAGCTGAAAGCAGCCAAGGTCGAAACTGAAAAGGCAGGTTCCTTTGTTCCCTGCCTTATCAACCCCATCCCTGGACAGCTTGACCCGCTCTCACCTCTATGCCCTATCCTGGTCCCACTTAACCGTAGCTGCCATAACGGAATCCTTTTTAATCCATATACCTGAATACTTGATCTTAACATATCCTCATAAATGTGGGTATTGCTGAACCAGTTCGTCTGTGGGTACATAATTTACCACTATAGCCTTGTCCCCATAAATATGGGTATTGCTGCACCAATTGATTTGTGAGTACATAGTTTACTGCTGTAGCCTTTATTTTCATTAATGTTATATCCCAAAAATGTTTAAAACTCTTTCAAAATGTTCCACAACACCAAAATGTCCTTTGTTTGGATTTATCAAGTAGAAAATAGTATCATTTGCAAATAAAGCTAACTTTTCTTAATTACCATACCAGTTACAGCCTTGAATTTGTGAGTCCTTTATTTTCTTTGCCAGTGGCTCTAAATATAAACCAAATAGCCTTGAATTTGTGAATACCTTATTTCATTTGCCAATGGTTCACAGGTAAGTAGTAGGCTAGCTGCCCTTATGGATCGTTTTAAGCCTAGCCAATTTCCCTCAAAACGATGGAACTCAAACATTGAACCTCATGTCTGGAAGATAAACACCTAAATAATTATGCCAAGCCCCGTTGGGTCTAAATATAAAGCAAATGAAGGGGATGGGAAAAGGGGTTGTGGATGGATGGATGGAACAATACACAGCTTGTCATAGAGGAACCTTCCAGCCTTTCATATATCCCACTAATTAACCCTATTATTCTGTAAGGGAATGTAAAAGCTTCCATTGGCACGATCGTCATCATCAACCTTTTTCTAGTGTTTTACATGGGGTTTTGGTGTTGTCAACTATCACCATTTCTGTCTACTCAGTGCCACTCTCCTGTCTTTTTCAACACTCATGCCTTGACTGTTTCAGGTCTTCTCTCATACAGTCCATCCACCCTTTTGCTGGATGTCCTTGTTTCCTCTTGCCTTGTTCCTGTCTGTCCCAAATCTTCTTCACCAAATTGTCTTCTGCTTTTCTGCACGTGTGTCTAAACCACAGTAATCTGTTCTTTTTGACCTTTTCTGCAATTGAGGCTACTTTGGCTTCTGCTCTTGTGCCCTCATTCCTTTGTCTGTCCCACAGTGTGCATTCTGCCACCCATATGAAGCTCTTTATCTCCATCAGCTCTAGCTTCTTCATCTGCTCTGCCTTTACTGTCCAGGTTTTTGTACCAGTAGTACTGGTCGTACCATTGTTTTGTACAACTTACTTTTCAGCTTCTTTGGCATTCTTCTGTCATATAGTACACCTGACACTCTGTGCCACTTGTCTGTAACCCGTCTGATTCTAGCTCTTTGGCCCTCCTCATTCAGAGTTTCCTTCTCCTTAACCACCCCTTCCAGATACTTGATGCTGTTAACCTGTTCCACTATTTTCTCTTCTATCTCAATTCTCAACTTTTGGTTTCCACCATTTACATCCATTACAACTGGCATATCTGTACTCACTTTCATCCCATGTGCCTTCACTTTTGCTTCCATGATCCTACACATAAAATTCAACTGATTGTGTCAAATTCTTTCTCTGCATTAAGGTTCACTACAATAGAGGTATTTAGTTACATTCTGCTTCCCTCTGGATCATATTTGTTCTGTTAATGTCCACCCAATATATCCTTGCTGTTGCAAATCAAGTTTTGGTCCTCATTCTTACTTTTCTTTTTTAATATGTATTTATATCTACATGTGCACACACATGCATATTTTTCTTCCCCTCCCGGTAACAAACAGCAGCTTCTAACCCCTTGGTCAACCATTTTGGTACCTCCAGTATGATCCTTTGCCAGTTAGGCTGCTGTGTCCTATGAATGCTGACCTTCTTGTTAACACTCACTCTTAGCCCTGGGGAGCAGGGGATCAATCAGGGAAATAAAACCATCATCCTTATCGCAGCTGGGCTGAGCCTCTTACCTGTTGAGGTGGGTAATGCAATGGCATCAGATGTTACCACCCTCTGTAATCTGAGTAGATGACCTATAAGACTTCTGGTTTCTAACAGAGACTGCATTGACATTCAGCTTCCCAACCTTTCCGGGCCAGCTTGGAAGGCCTTTTGTTAGCCTCTTCATCGTAAACTCCATCCCCACGTCATATCTCTGCATCGGCTGGCGGACACAGTGGATAAGTGAGCAGGAGTGCACAGAAATGACATTTCTGTACTATTTTCGGCTGGTGCTTGATAAGAAATTTGATGTGTGCTTATTGCACCGACCACTTCATTATTGTTTGTGGAGCTACACTCTTAAATTATTTGTCCATCCCACCCAAAAATTATTTTTATGTAATAGCTGTACCTGTCTCTGTAATTCTTCAAAGACCTTTTAGTATGCAATTTTTCTAGGCCACAATTCCTATACTTCTCCACTGCTGCTTTCATCACGGGATGTTTTAACTGCCAGTTAAACTAAAAGGCAGAAATCTAAGTTATTAAAAACAACTGTTAGTAAACATAATTGCCTGTATTCCCCAGCATCTTTACCCAAACAAAGCACTGTGTAATCTTGAATATTCCATGTCAGTTTTTTTCATTTATTTATTTACTTGTAATTAATGAAAACAGCAAAATTAAATATAAATAGAGTGAATACAGGAGTAATCATATTGAAAAACACACTAGAACTATATACTATTAGCAAACCAAAAAAAGAAGAACTTGACACATTAACATAGGTAAGTGGTCAAAATCAGCATAATAGTGTAGCATAAGAAAGGCATTCTAAATAAACTGTTATGTGGCATTCAAAGCATACAGGTTAACTGTTTTACCATAGAACAGGTAACCAAGCCTCAATGAGTTCATAGGTTTATAGGTAGGTACTAGGCTATCTGCCTTACGGCATTTATAAGCCTAGCCAGAATGTGTTGGCTTTCACCTCCCTTTTAGACTAGATTCCTGCGCCTTTGTCCAGCAGGGCCATAGAAGTGATCCCAGGAGCAAATTTACGATTTCCCATCCACTCATCAAGATTTCTCTTGAAGAGGGTCAGCGAGGGGCTCTGCCTAACATGGACTGGGATTTTATTCCAAAGCGCGGGAAGCCTTTGGGATTTAAATCTATCCCTCCAGCATGTCTTATTTATTGTTGTGCTAAGGTTTAAATCCCTGGAGCGTGTAGCTCTAATGGATCTGGTTTTCTTGAGGTGAAGTATGTCCAACAATTCCGGGTTAGACATGGCCTTGTACGTCAGGCAGAGATCGTCTCTGAGTAGGCGGTAAGCAACTGAGTAGAGCTGGAGTTTCTTTAGTCGAGCTGCATAGGGCATCTGTTTGAGGCCCACAATCCTTTTGGTGAGGTATTTTTGAGGTCTCTCCAGCTGTTGCAGGTGTCGGTTAAGGTACATCCCAAATGGGGCATTGTACTCAATTATGGGCCTGATGAGCGATGAGTAGAGGGGCACGATGACCTCTCTTGATCTAGATGTGAACCCTTTTGTGATTAGGTTGGCTATATAGAAGGTTTTTCTAACCACTTTGGCAATGTGATTATCAAAGGAGAGGTTACTATCTACTTGGGTCCCCAGATCCCTAATTACTTCTTCTGTACTTAGTGGATTACCTCCTATGTGGTAATTTGTGGGCACTTTGTTTTTCCCAAAGGGGATGACTGTGCATTTTTTGCATTTAGCTTGAGGCCATGGTTCTGACACCAGGTATCTGTCTCCGTAAGGCCCTTCTGGAGGATGCTTATGTCAGCCGGAGAGTCAATTATGGCTCCCAGTTTGCAATAATCTGCGAACTTGGTCAGCCACAGTCCTCCCGTGTTTGCCTGTACCTCAGAGAAGTATATACCGAACAAGAGGGGTCCCAGGACTGAGCCCTGTGGGATGCCACTTGTAACTGGTTTAGAGTTGGACATGGCACCTGCGACTCTGACCATGTGAGTTCTATCCCTGAGCCAGTTTGCAACCCATCTTGTGACATATGGGTTGATATTTAAGCTGGTAAGCTTATTTATAATATCAGAGTGGGGTATTGTGTTGAAGGCCTTTGCGAGGTCTAGGTAGGCTGTGTGGACTACCTTTCCCTCATCTAAGGCTTTGGTAACTGTTTCAAAGAAGTCAGCTAGGTTTAAGAGGCAAGATCTGCCCTTAACAAAGCCAAATTGGGTGGGGTCCAGTGTTTGGAGGTTCCCAATGTTTTTGTTTGAGATCCATGATGATGCGCTCCATAGCCTTGCAGACCAGGCTAGTCAGGCTTATAGGGCAATAGTTCCCGGGATCCATTGTGGTGCCACCTTTGTGGAGCGAGATCACTGTTGCTGTATGCCATTCTTTGGGTACATAACCTGTGGTGAGGCTGAGTTGGAACAGTGAGTTTATGTGAGGGTTTAGTTCATTTTGGAGCTTGTGTAAGACGCAGCCCGGGATACCATCCGGTCCCATTGATGCTGCGTTTTTTACTTTGGAGAGGGCTGCTTTCACCTGTGTGTCTGTGATGTCTGGGGGACTGCATTCTTCTGGGATAGACACTGGCTGTTTTGGGGGGGAAGGAGGGGTAAAGTTTGCACTGAACCTGTCCGCCAGGATGTTGGCAATGTCAGTGGGTACAGTGTATTTTGTGCCATTTTGCACCAGCTCAGAGCAGATCTGAGAGCTGCCAACCAGATTCTTGACGTATCTAAAGAATGCCTTGTGATTATCTTTAGAGTCTTTGGCGATTTTTCTTTCGAAGCTTGCAAAAGAAAAGCAATGTCAGTGGGTTCAGTGTATTTTGTGCCATTTTGCACCAGCTCAGAGCAGATCTGAGAGCTGCCAACCAGATTCTTGACGTATCTAAAGAATGCCTTGTGATTATCTTTGGCGATTTTTCTTTCGAAGCTGGCCTTTATGATTTTATGAGGGATTGAAGTTTCTTGCTAGTACTGATCAAGGATGCCTTCCCTTTTTGGGATCTTGCCTTTTCATGTAATCATTTCCTCCTTCTGTTGTATAGCTTATTTATGGCCGGGGTCCACCAGACTGGTCTCCTGTTTTTGGAGGAGTGAGTCTTGGTTTTGCTTGGGATGGCACAATCCATGTATTCCTGTAGGTGCTCATAGAGTGCATTTGTAAAGGATTATGTGGTTTGGGTAGCATTTTCCATTAGCCTGGGGGCTTTGAAACTTTCCACCTCTGTGTTGAGAAGTGTGAAGTTTACTTTGAGAAATTTTTCACAGTGGTTTACTTGGCTGGGGGTGGAGTCGAGATGTGGTGATAAGTTTATGGTCTGAGCTTACCAACAAGCGAGGGATTTATCTCTGGTGTGGAACATTGAGCCCCCATGTTGGTGATGACCAAGTCCAATATGTTGTCCCTTCTTGTGGGAGTGGTGGCCAGTTGTTCCATGGCATTTGAGTTTATAAACTCCAGGAACCGTTGGGCAAAAGAGTTGGGACTTGAGTAGTTTTCCCAGTCAATGTTTGGGTAGTTGAAATCCCCCAATATCATGGTGTTTGGTGAGACCTTCATATTCTCCAATGTTCTCAGGAATGCCGAGTGGGTGTCCTGAGACAAGGTGGGTGATCTGTAGCAGGTTATGAACTGAAAAGCAGATGTTCTTCATCTCACATTGCTGCAGTCCTTACTTATGGGTAGTCCGCTGTCCTCGGTCGGCCCGAATACCAAAGTATTAGGCTGACGTCGGTCATGGGCACCTAGATCTGACATCAGAGCGTCAGGGTATAAAGGCGCATGACCGACGTCATATCCTCAGTCTTTTTTGCCGCATGGTCCGATGCAGAAGCAGCGTTGCAAGTGCCGTTCGGCGTTCTGAAATTTTTCGTTTTCGGAGTTTCAGACTGATACCCCGTTGGGGAATATTTTTGTTTTTTCTTGCCTCAGTTACTTACCGGATGTCAGAAAAAGTGAATAATTGTATTTCTTGTGGGAAACAGATACCGCATAGGGATTACCACTCGCTTTGTATTCCTTGTTTGGGACCGGAGCACGACGTAGTCGGGTGCCGGTTTTGTGCTAGGTTTAATAAGCGCACTATAAAACGGAGGTTAGATTGCGCTAGGTTAGTCTTTGGCAAGAGGTGTAATTATAATATGCCGTCGGATGTTCAGACGCCTGCTTCTACTAAGAAGCGCAAAGACAAATCTTTAAAGCCTAGGCAGGATGATTCGTCCGTTTCGGACGCCGGACCTTTAGAAGCTACAGCTGAACAGGTGGATCCGGCTGAAGTTTCTGTTGAGTCCCAGGGGGAAACTTTGATTTTACAGGATGTGGCCTCTCAGGAGGCAGGTCAGGCTGAAGGGGCCTCTCAGGTTACTATTCTCCCTTCTATGCCTAAGGTGGTTAGGCCCTCTGCTACTGTTTCTAAGGCTCCTTCTAAGGGCAGGTCTGTCTTGCCTTCCTCTGGTATCAGTTCTGGTTCTTCAGGGTCTGTGCCTAAAAAGCACATGCTTAAAATGGCAGAGGATTTGATTACTTTAATTAGAGGTTCTATGCCCCCTCCTGATAAGAGGCCCAGGATGGAGCCAGAGTTGGAAAGTTTGGAGCAGGCCTCAGATGATTCAGAGTCTTCTGCTGAAGACATTCAAGATTTCCCTCCTTATTCTGATTCTGATGCAGAGGATTCCACTCCTTCTGCTTCTCCTCCAGAGGATTTTTCATTTTCAGAAACTCTGCATTCCATGAGGGAGCATTTTAAGTGGGAGGGGCAGGATTACTCTGATTCTCGGAAGAGACTTAGGGAGTTCTTGTTTTTACCACAGCATAGACCCTTAGCTATACCTCCGGTTTTGGATGTTGTTTCAGATGTTTTCTCGGAAGCTTCCCTTAATCCAGATTCTGTGCCCCCTGCCCCAGTTAAACCGGACAGGTATTACAGGGTGCCTGAGGCTCATAAATATCTGTATAAGAGTCCTAGGGCAGACCCGGAAACTATTAGTCAGGGGCCTAAGGGTGTTAGAGCCTCTGTTGTTAAGAATCCGGTGCCTCTGGATAAGGAAGCTAGAGCTTTGGATAGATGGGGTAAGAAGGTGTATGCCTCTTCTACTTTAGCAATGAGAGCTTTGAACTGCCAGTTTCATATGTTGAAGTATCAGAATTTCCTCCTTTCTCAGCTAAGATCTAAAGTGGATGCTTTGGCAGAGGGCATAGAGTGTAAAGAATTGCAGGATTTAGTGCATGTTTCTGAACAGGTGGGTAAGCACTCTTTGCAATGTGGTTTTGATGCTTTACAGGCTTCTTCTAGGGTGGCTGACACTGGTTCAGTTATTCGTAGGCACGCCTGGCTTAAGGATCAGAATTTGTCTGAGCATGTTAAGTCTAGAATTCTGGATGCCCCTTTACAGTCTGAAGTTTTGTTTGGTCCTCCTGTGGAGTCAGTCTTAAAGAAAATGGAAGACAAGGCTAAGTCTATGCAGACTGTTAAAGATTTTTTGCAGGTACAACCTCCAAAGTTTAGTAGAAATTGGCCTACTAAGGGGTGGACGTACCCTTCTTCTGATTCTCAGTCTAGGGGTAGATCTAGGCGTGGTAGGGGCAGAGCTCTGTGTACCTTCAGGCCGAGACAATGGAGTTCGCCTGCTCAATCTGCTAGTGAGGGCAGGGGCCAGTCCTTTCGTAAACAGGCCCAATGACCTGCATTTTCAGCTGCCAGATTCTTCTTGCCTGGCAGCTCCTTTGGGAGGAAAGTTGGCTCTTTTCAAGCAAAATTGGCATTTAGTCACCCAGGACAAATGGGTATTGGACATTATAAACCGAGGTTACAAGTTCTATTTCCATACCATGCCTCCTTTCAAAGGCATGCCAGGCGTCCCTCCTCGGCAAAGGATAGAGGCTCACAGACAAATTTCTTTACTTCTTCAAATAGGAGCTATACAGCCAGTTCCTCTGTCAGAAGTGGGCCTAGGATTTTATTCTCGCCTGTTTCTAGTTCCAAAGAAAGGGAACACGTGGAGACCAATTTTGGATTTATCTATCCTCAACACTTACCTGGACATTCCAAAGTTCAAGATGCTGACTTTACAACAACTTTTACCTCTGTTGGGAAAAGATCACTGGATGGTTACTCTGGATCTCAAAGAGGCTTACCTTCATGTTCCTATCAGGCCCAGTTGCAGGAGGTACCTGCGTTTCGGGCTGGGAATTTACATTATCAGTTCTCTGCATTGCCCTTTGGCTTATCTACTGCGCCCAGAGTGTTCACAAAGATTCTGGCTCCAGTGATAGCATTTTTCAGACTAAGAGGAATACAGATTTATCCTTATTTGGACGACTGCCTGATTATTGCACAAGAAAAGGACGAACTTCTTCATCATCTACAGTATGTGATGGCAGTGTTAAGATGCCTAGGGTATTCTGGGAACGAAACAAAGTCCAGTCTAGTACCCTCTCAGGACATGTGCTTTCTGGGTGTGAGACTGAATACAGCTTCCCAGATGGCCTTTTGACCCCGGACAAACAAAGAAGCCTTTCTCTTTATTTCCATCAAATGTCTCTACGGTCCAGGCTGACTGCAAGGACAGTCCTTCAAGCCTTGGGGTTCATGGCATCTTGTATTCTGGTGCTTCCCAATGCCAAATTGCATATGAGGAAGCTTCAATGGTATCTCAAAATGTATGGACACAGCACTGCCAAGATCTAGACACTGTCATTCAGATAATACCTTGCATTCAGAAGGAGTTTTTGTGGTGGGCTCAGGAATGTCACCTAAACAAGGGACTCTCTGTGGCCCGGCCAGAGGCGAGTCAGATTCTAACGACAGATGCCTCGGACAAGGCTTGGGGAGCACACCTCAATGGAAAATGGGTGCAAAACACGTGGCCTGTCAAACTCCAACATTTGCATATCAACTTGAAGGAAATGTTAGCAGTCCAGTTTGCATTGATGGCTTTCAAAGATTTACTTCTCCCAGGGCAGGTGTTGATTCAAACAGACAACACTACTGTCATGTGGTACATCAACAAGCAGGGGGGAACCCATTCTTACCCTCTTTGCAGGCAAGCGATGATTCTGTGGGAAACTGCTCTCAATCTACACCTCAATCTTCAGGCAAGGTTTCTACCAGGAGCACAGAACTCCTTAGCAGATGTCTTGAGCAGACAAATAGTGGATCCTCACGAGTGGAAGTTGGATCCTCATGTATTCCAACAGTTGACAGTGTTATGGGGAACTCCAGACATAGATCTGTTCGCTTCTCCACTAAATTACCAGTTGCCAAAGTTTTGCACAAAAATGTTTCATCACACAGCTTGGAAGGTGGATGCTCTATCATTCAGTTGGAACAATCTGCATGTATATGCCTTTCCACCTCTGCCTCTTCTTCCCAAGGTGCTTTTGAAGGCCAGACAAGACAAGCCAACCATGATTTTGATAGCACCGGATTGGCCTCGACAACACTGGTACCCTCTACTGAGGAGTTTAGCGAGAACCTCCATGGCCTCTGCCTTTGATTCCGCACCTTTTGTCACAAGAGGACAGTCACTTCCTCAATGTCAAGATTCAGTCTCTGCATCTAACAGCCTGGCATATTCTGTTTTAGACTCTGGAGGGTCTCAGCTTCCACAACAAGTTTTGAATGTTATTTTGGAGGCCAGGAGGCCTAGTACAAGGAAAGTTTACGCTGATAAATGGAGGAGATTTTTATTTGGAGCAAAGGAAAGGACTTTGATGTCTCCAAGCCTGATTTAAGTGTTGCTCTTCAATATCTTACTGAATTATTGGACAAGGGTTTGTCTTTCTCCTCAATAAAGGTCCATGCTGCAGCCATTTCTGCTCACTATGATTGTGACCCTCCTTTATTCTCTCATCCTTGGTTTAAGCAATTTCTTAGAGGGCAAAGAATATAAGACCCCCGTAGAGCTCCTACTCCTGCTTGGGATCTCAATTTTGTGTTGGAAAAACTTACTCTACAACCTTTTGAGCCTGCAGCTACTGCCGAGTTAAAGTATTTGTCATGGAAAACTGCTTTTTTGTTGGCCATTACCTCTGCAAGAAGGGTTTCTGAATTACAGGCCCTCATGGCAGTGGAGCCTTTCCTGATTTTTCATAAGGATAGGGTATCTTTGCGTACTAATCCTTCCTTTATGCCTAAAGTGGTTTCTAGTGTGGCCTTAAATCAAACTATTCATTTGCCTACCTTTTATGCAAACCCCCAAAATAAAGGGGAGAAAATTTTGCATACTTTGGATATTCACAGGCAGTTGCGTTATTATTTGAGCAGAACCAAGGAGTTCAGACAGTCTCAGCAATTGTTTGTTTCTTTTGCTTTGGGTTCACAGGGTAAACCTGTTTCAAAACAAACTATTTCTAAATGGATTGGGTTTTGTATTCTTTCTGTTATTCCCATCATGGTAAGGAGATTCCTGCTGGAATCAGGCCTCATTTCACTAGGGCTACTGCTACTTCTACGGCCTTTCTAAGGGGTAGCTACAAAAGACATTTTGGAGGCAGCTACTTGGAGTTCAGTGCATACCTTTTCTAAACATTACCACCTTCCTCTTTATTCTAAGTCTAGGGCTGGATTTGCCACTGCTATTTTACAGGGCATTTTAGCGGCCCCTAATGCTTTATGATTTTTACCATCCTCCCTTTCCCGTTGCTTTGGGATTCTACCCATAAGTAAGGACTGCAGCAATGTGAGATGAAGAACATAGTACAGTTTTGTACCTACCATAAATGTAGATGTTCGAAGATCCACATTGCTGCAGTCCAATTTACCCTCCCTCCTTCCCCACTGTAGTTTGACTTGGTGCTATGCTTTAGGTGATGGTGGTTGTTGGGCATGTTTTTGGGAAGTATTCTGTTTTTGGCTGTGGCCTTTCTGGTTTGGCCTTCTGACATCTGGGGCAAGAAAAGACTGAGGATATGACGTCGGTCATGCGCCTTTATACCCTGACGCTCTGATGTCAGATCTAGGCGCCCATGACCGACGTCAGCCTAATACTTTGGTATTTGGGCTGACCGAGGACAGCGGACTACCCATAAGTAAGGACTGCAGCAATGTGGATCTTCGAACATCTACATTTATGGTAGGTACAAAACTGTACTTTTTACCTACTGTTAGTTGTACCTGGATGGTCTCCGTTGCCTCGTGCAGTGCCACTAACCTGAGGTGTGGGTATCTTTGATGAAAATGGATACTCCCCCACCTTTAGTATTTTGGTCCGAGTTCTGGGGCCTAAAAGAATGGTATGAGTTGAATCCTGGTAATGCTGGGGTGCTCTCTGGAGCCTTGAACCAGGTTTCTGTTACTGCACAGATATTGATTTTCTCCATACTGAGGAGTGCCTCGAGTGCGTGCATCTTGAGGTTTAGACTTATGGCGTTGAGTAGCATTACCCTTAGTTTTTTGTTTCTGGTATTGTCTATGGAGGTGGGTTTGTCTTTTGAGCCTTGCCTAAAAAAGGCACTATGGGGGTGGCAAGAGCCTTAGCCAGTATTCGAAAGCCTAAGGGTGACAGGTGCAAGCCATCCCTGGCGAAGCAACGTGGCTTGTCAAGCATGTCATCCCAGGCTGACAGACACTGGATCCCCTTTGAATGACACCGATAGCTTAGCCAATTGTTAAAATTGATCATTTTGTCTTTATAATGTGGCATCATTCTTGGTGAGGGCAATATGCTACTCTGGGTCAGGGTCATACTGGCCTGGGCTACATGATCAGAGAGCTCCTCTATGTCTCTTTTCATGTAGTCCAGGGAGGTACGTCTCAGGTCATTCACACCAACATGGACAGTGACAGAGTCATACTTGTACCTGCTGTGGAGTGACCTGAGTGCCTGTGTTATGTGGCGGATCCTAGCTCCCGACAGGCAGCTTACAGTGACCTTCTCCTTGTTCAGTCTGGTGAGTGGGACATCAGTGTGCCTGACAATAGAGTCTCCAATTACTAGTGTATTAGGTGTGTTATTTAGCCTTAGGGGCTGCGAATGTGGGGCACACTGACTTCTTGAAGTATGTGATACGTGAAAGTTGTTGTGGGGTAGCGTTGCTTGAATGTCTGCTTTGGAGGTCTCTGTTGCTGTGGCAGATTTTTATTTAGAGCCTCCGAGTATGTTTTTGTGAATTTATGTGTCTTGTTTGCTGGTGTGTGTGGTCTATGTGAGACTGGTTTTGTGGTGCGAGTGGTTTCCTTCTCCTCCTGACTTGCTGTGCCAGTCTTGGGTTGAGAGAGCTTGGCCTGCAGTTTGGCTGTATAGTTGCATCTCTCACATATATTAGAGTTTGTTGGAAGGAGGAGAGGGTTGTCTGTGTACATAAGGCAATTGTAACATTGCCTCAAGATTCCCATATTCACCAGCTGGACTGGAGAGTATACCTGAAACTGTGCTTTGGACATGCCTGGATAGTTTAAGGAACTGATTTATTGATTGTCCGAGATGGACGAATAGGGAACCTTGTACTTCTGGATAGTATAAGGGGGTGTAGTGCTAGAGTTTGTTAGTGCTTACTGAGAAATTTGAGCAAGTGCTGGGCTGTAGAATGAAGGTTGAGTGCTTACTTTGAGAGTTTGACTAGTTCTAAGGGAAAAATTGAAGAGCAGACTTTGTAGCACTGGGAAATGTTAAAAATTGCTTAAATGGTGCTGCGCAACGTTGCGCAATGTGCAAAACCGTGCAAATGTGGGTTTTAAGGCAGGGAACTTGAAAGAGATAGGAATTAGCCCAAAATGGCCAATAAGCTACTAGTTGCTGGGCTGAGACCACTCCTCCAAGGACAGATAGGCTGCTCAAAGCTCCCCACTCTCACTGGTGAACAGAGAAGCTTCCTCCTATCCAAGTAAGGATATGGGCAACACAGGAACTATACCACAGCCCAGAATTCAGCAAAACCTGAAATCTGGACTACTCTCGTTCAGAAAAGGCGGGAAACAAGGATATTTTTTTTTCCTTTTTTTAGCAGAACAACAGTAACTTAACAAAAATTGCTGTAAATGCTTTAAACAGGCTAGCGCACTTGAGTGTGTAGCCTACAACAGTTAAACAACAAAAAAATGACTTTTAGAAGTGCAAAAACAGTAAAATGCAAAAACAAAGCTTTTTCAGTTCTTAGAGTAGCTAGAAAGTCGCTTTTCAGTGAGAATATGCAGTCGCAAGTAGAAAGGCAGAGAAAAAAAACTTAATCAGTTTAAAGTCACTCTTTCGTTGCTCTAATTACTAAAAAATGTTTAAGTTTAGGTATTGGTTTAAGGGGTGTTAGATATTTCATTGTTTTTGTAGCAAAGCTATTAAAATTAATTTGATTTAATGATGGTTGCAGAGTAGAAATGTACATTTGACCTTGGCAGGTGGAATCAGCAGCACTAAAGATGAATTCTCCATAGCAGAACTGGTGTGGTAAAAATGCAGACTCGCGAGTAAGGTCTTTATATACAAGTGTATGTATGTGTGTGTGTGTGTGTATATATATATATATATATATGTGTGTGTGTGTGTGTGTATTTGTGTGTGTATATATATACGTATGTATGTGTGTGTGTGTGTGTGTGTGTGTGTATATATATATATATATATATATATACACACACACGTTTGTGTGTGTGTGTGTATATATATATATATATATATATATATATATATATATATATATATATATATATGTGTGTGTGTATATATGTGTATATATATATATATATATATATATATATATATATATATATATATATATATATATATATATATATACATAAAACATTTGTTTAAGTCCAACTGGGCAAAATTGCCCATTTTCAACAGAGGCCCAGGGGAGAAAATAACAACATGACAGTATTTTTGTCAAAGAAAAAAACTTCAAAGACCAATTCACGTTAGGTTCAAGCAAGGGCACCCTTTATTACTTGCAGCAAGGAGACAATGCATGTAGGCACAAGGTTTGTCTGAATTACTGGTGATTAGTATGTTATTCTTATACAGTTCTCTTCCTGTCACACAGAAAATGTTACTATTCTATTGCTGACGTAGTTAGACACAGCTTTCTGAATGTTCTACAGAAAATGTTACTAGACTTATTGCTGACTAGGTTAAATTATTTGCTAGCTTGCAAAACATTTTGAGAAACACAACCTGTCCTTGGGCTTATTTTAGCCCATTTTAACTTTTCAATTCTTCAATTGTACTGTTCTAATACATGTGTTACATTTTGTCTAGATTCAAGGTACATTTCTAGCTTTGGTACAAGTAATGCTGACTATGGTTTATACTTTCAAGCATCTATTGTTTTCTTTATCAAAGCTTCTAGCAGCTGCATACTTTCTCATAGCATAAGCAGAAATGAATATCTCTTTGTTACGTTTCATGACATTAGCAGAAATGAAATGCTTCTTGTTAAGTTTCTAATAGCTGTGCAGATTCATGCAGTGTGAACAGAATAAATGTATTAACCCTTTTAAACCTCAAATGCACTAAGCATGCATATTACTATTACACATTTTTCTAACATTTCCCCCCTTTAATACTTTTATTCTACTTTCAAGATAAGCATAAACAGTTTTTTTTCTTCCCCTAACCTCTTCCTACTCAGGATTTGCAGTTAAGAGAGTCATTCAGTTTAAACTTATGAAAGCATTTTCAGTTTTTCAGCAATTCTTCAAGTTCAGCACCTTGGTATAAGGTTTCTGAAACTGAAATGTCTGTAAAGTCTTTAATCAGTCTTTTTATGCAGGGGATGCAGCAGCACACACATACCACCAGTAGGATTATTCCTACACAGATGGCAATCAGACTGTTCATCAGGATACTGCCCCACCCCCCAAACAATTTCTGGAAAAAGTCCGTCAATGGATTTGGTCCTGGTTTGGTCATGGCTGACACCTGCTGAATTACCTCAAGATGGTTGTCTATCTCGTGTTTGTGGTCAGAAATATACGAACAGCACTCCTCCTGGATTAAAGTGCACGTACCTCCTCTCGTCGCTAGGGTGAAGTCAAGAGCCATGCGATTTTGAAGCACCACTGTTCTCATGGCAGTCAGTTCATCAGTCACAAATTCTAGGGCAGAAAAGGTTGCATTGCTCATTATTTCGAGAAACTTAGACAATTTTCTCAGTTCCCAGATTGATTTTGTTGCTCCATATGCTGGCAGTACACCTGCCCACGAGATAACAGTATCACTCAAGTCCATATGTGACAGTCCATTTTCCCCTAAGCCCACGGCATGATGGTTTTTCCAGCGCGCATTGATTTGCCCCACTGGATTGACAGGCTTCTTGATTTCTCGAACATTCTGAATTTTCCCTTGAGGTAAAACTGCTGTATGTCATATGGCCGGAACCAGGTACCCCAAAAAACAACTGCCGGACCAATTCTCAGGTAACCATTTATATGCTTTCCTACCACATACAAAGTAACAATCTTCTACTTTGGTAGTAACTTTACTATGCCCTGGCTCTGCATGAAACATTTTTTTGTCGATTATAGACAGTTGCTTATAGAGATCAGCATTATGTTTTACTTCAGTTGTCCTATGCATCAGTTCAAAAAATGTATCATAGCTTGTGTTGCAATAGGATCTGGTGTTATCAGGTTTAGTGTAGCATCTATAGGAAACAGTCACATTGCAATTGCTCCAACCCACCTGAACTGTATCATTCTTGTAAAAACACACAGTTCCCTTCTGTCGAACAGGCAAGTGCAATGCTACTTTATCTTGTGATGTGACATCTGATGTATCATAAATTAAGTTTTCCCAGCTCTTGTTGGCTCCTAGGGGAACTGAAGTTAACGGCAACCCCCCATATGCTGTTGGCAAAGCTGTGCAAATCCAGCAATTCGAAACATTGAAGGTCTCAGCATACACATATTTGATTGCCTGGTAAGTGTTAAAGTTCGGGTGCCAGTCTGCACGCCTGTTTAGTTCAATTTGTGTGGCTGGGAAAAGGAATGGCCACAGCAAAAAGATTATTGTCACTAGTACAGTCAACAGGATGATTATGCAATACTTTTGAGGAAACGGTTGTTCTGCATTTCTGTTTTCTCCGACTTTTCCGAGTAGGTGTATTTGGATCTTACTGAATTCCGTCATCTTGGACACATGCTCTTACTCTCTTCCCTAATAGGACCTTCAGCACCGATGGTTTCTTCACTGGGGTTGAGACGGATCAGTCCTATTGATCTGACCCCCCTTTGTAGCCAGACTTTGTGCTGAGGGCCCCGATGGAGAGGTAAGATTTTTGTCCAACTTAAAGTTCTTAACCAGCTTGCAGTGCGTCAGGTGTATCCACGAAGATCGTTCTGCTATCTTGACTGCAGTGGGTGTTGAAAGAAGCACCTGGTAGGGACCTTCCCACCTTGGTGATGACCAATTCTTCTTGTTGATGTTTTTGATCCACACCCAATCTCCGGGTGTCACTGCCACTTCTGATGTCTCAATTTGTTTTCTATCTGAAACAGAATTTGACTGCAACAGATGTTTAGAACTCAACAACTTTTTCATATATTCAGCTAGTGTGAAATCAGCTTCCTGGTATGATGACATGAGAAGTTTCCACTGGGGTGTATAATAAGCCCTTCCAAATAATTTTTCAAAAGGAGTCGATCCTTTTGCTGTAGGGACAGTTCTCATGCTCAACAGTGCCAGGGGCAAACAGTATAACCAGTTTTTTTCCTGTCTCAGCTATTAATTTTCTCAATTTGTTTTTTAGTATACCATTATGCCTTTCAACTAGCCCTGCAGATTGTGGATCGTATGCACAATTATTTTTTAAAGAAATACCAAAATGCGTACTCAACTGCTGTATGGTTTGATTTACAAAGTGCGTACCATTGTCACTGTAAATCCTTTCTGGAATACCAAACCTAGGAATGATTTCCTTGACAAGTACTTTTGCCACCTTAGCTGCATCTGGATTTTTGTTTGGAAAGGCTTCTACCCATCTGGAAAACATATCTACAATGACAAGACAATACTTCTTATTTTCACATTTGTTCAGTTCTATGAAATCCATACAGATAGTGTGAAACAGATATGGTGGTGTAGGGAAACTCCCTTGCTTGGGCTTTATCGCCCCCTGTGCGTGATGTTTTTTACAAATTTGACACATTAAACAAAATTTTTTAGAGTAGTTTGTAAATCCGTACGTTGTGAACACCTGGTTCACCAGCTGTACCATCCCCCTCTGTTGAGACATGGCACTGCCCATGGCTCAACAAAGCTGCATATCGAAACAAATTAGAGGGTAGTATCGGTTTTCCTTCTCTAGAGATGTACAGCCCCTTTTCGAGGATTGCTCCTCGTTTTATCCATCGTTGTTTTTCAGCTTGCGTAGTGAGTGTCTGCATTGTTTTTAACGTATCTAAATCTAAAATCGCAGAGGGTTGTAATTCCTCATTTAAAAGAAATACTTCTGTGGCTGCTTGTTTTGCAGCTGTATCAGCTCTCGCATTACCTTTTGAAATCCTATCTTGTTGCTTGGTGTGAGCTGTGCATTTACAAATGTCTACTTTTTGAGGTAACTGAATAGATTCTAAAAGATCTAAAATAAACTGTGCATGATTTATAGGTTTGCCAGTAGATGTTATCATTCCCCGGTTTTTCCACTGTTGTGCAAAAACATGTACAGTAGAAAAAGCGTACTGGCTATCAGTAAAAATGTTTACACATTTACCCTTTGCTAAGGTACATGCCCGTGTCAGGGCAATCAATTCTGCTGCCTGTGCAGATAAGTTGTGTGGTAAAGGTTTTGCTTCTATAATCCCAGTATCAGAAACTACTGCATATCCTACTAGGTTCTGTCCTGCAGGACCCCTTTTGCACGAACCATCCACGTAGTATGTCACCTCGGCATCATCCAAGGTGACATCCGTGAGATCTTTTCTAGGTAGTGTCTTTTGCTCAATTAAATGCAGGCAGCGGTGTGGTGTGCAGTCTGCAGGGGTCGGGAGCAGAGTAGAAGGGTTTAAAGTCATGCAGCGCTCAATTGTCATATGAGGTTGGCTCAACAATATAGTCATACAGGAAAGATGCCTAGCAGGGGAAAGATATGCCACCTTTTCTTGTAGTAAAATAATCGCGACTGCATGAGGTACTCTCAAAGTGAGAGGGTGGAACAAAACTACTGAGGCTGAAGCCTGTACTACCATTGCAGCTGCAACTACTGCTTGTACACAGTGGGGTAAGGATCGTGCCACTGGGTCTAGTTGTGATGAATAGTAAGCAATGGGGCGTTGCTTATCCCCATGCTGTTGTGTTAGTACTGATGTCATGTAACCCTGCTTACAATCTACAGTTTGGAAAAAACGTTTATGGTAGTTTGGCAATCCCAGAACTAATGAGGATGCTTTTAGCTGCTCTAATTTGCAGAAAGCAGATTCTGCCTCTGGTGTCCATTGTAACAAATCCTGCGCTGCCTTAGGCTTTTTATATATAAGGTCAGTCAGAGGTGCAGATTCCAAGGCATAGTTTGGAATCAGCTCCGGCAAAAATTGGTTGTACCCAGGAAGGACATCATTTCCTTCTTGGTAGTGGGTTTTGGTTCTTGCAAAATTGCTATTTTTCTGTCCTCATCTAATGTTCTACCTTCCTTGGATATTACATATCCCAGGTATTTGACTTGTTTTTTCCAAAGCTGCAGTTTACTTTTATTTACCTTATGCCCTTCAGCGGCTAAAAATCATAGAAGTGCTATGGTATCTTCTCTACATTCCTGCTGGGTGGGGGCTGCCAGCAGGATGTCATTAACATAAAGTAAAATCTGACTGCCTCTTGGTGGGGTGAATCCCGCCAAGTTGCTTGCCATTTCTTGTGAGAATATTGTTGGACTTTCACAATATCCCTGTGGTAGTTGCGTATATGTATACCTTTTCCCCTGAAATGTGAATGCAAACCAATACCGGCTATCAGGGTGTATCGGTATAGAAAAGAACGCATTGCTGATGTCTACCACAGAAAAATACTTCTGTTGAGGTTTCAGATCATTCTACAGGGTGTGGGTCTGGCACCGTAGGTGCTCTTGGTATTACTGCATCATTTACACCTTGTAAATCTTGGACCATACGCCATTCTCCATTGGCCTTTTTAACTGGAAATAAGGGTGTGTTACATGGTGAATCGGGAGATTCTACTAGTATCCCTCATTTAAGTAAGGCTGCTATAATAAGCTTTATCCCTGCCTCTGCATCTTTTCTTAAGGGATACTGTCTTTTTTGTGTTCTGAATGCTGACTTTGGCGTGATAGTAACTGGTCCCGCTGTACGAATGAGTCCTACATCTGACTTTCCTGTTGACCAGAGGGTCTCTGGTATATTTCGTAAGGCATTCTCTTCCTCCTCTAACAGGAGTGTCAATCAACTGTCCTTGCTAGACTGCAAGTGCACAGCTGGGTTGGTCTGAGTTATCCAATTCAACTTCTGTATTTGTATTCCCTGTTCTGACAGTTCTAGTTCTGTCTGTTTCTCCCATTTTGTGACTTTTTCTCCTAGGTCTGCCCATTCTATATTTCTGTTTTTTGTTAAGCTATCGTGTGGTAATCGATTAGATTTATAAAGTGCAAAGAACTCCTGGGGCAATGAACAGCTGGCTACACTGTTCCTTTCTGTGTCCCAGTACAGGTTACGCAATACCAATCTGTTTGCATGATTTTTAAATAATTCTTGCTCATATTCTTTATCAGGTCCTGGTGTGTTACAATAATACAGGATACAGTGCAATAGGTGTTGCTTATCAATGTCAAGGGAGGGGAACTTGCTGATGGCTACATTCATTAACTCTTTGGTCACAGTCCCTGGACCAGCTGTAACCAAGTCCTGACTGTACTAATAAAACATTTCACCCTCCGATTGCACTGCAAAGGTATTAATTTGTCGCTGTGCTTCCATACCCTGCATGGTTGGGACTACTGCTATACCAAATAGCTGCATGAGGTCTCTGCCCAAGAGGTTCACTGGACATTTTGCAGAAACAACAATTTTGCTTTTCTGAGTCAATCCTGAAACTGGATCAGTTATTGCAATGTTACGGGAGAGAGGCTCCCGATACAGCTGTCCATTAGCTGCTTTGACCAGTATGTAATGAGGCGACTCTGTGTTTTCTGGCAGTTTGGAAGGATTTATCAGGGTTCGTGATGCCCCTGAGTCACACAAGAATTTGACTTCCCTCCTTTCTACCAAGACTGTAACTTCTGGTTTTGTGTCTGCTAAATAAAGCTCCAAGCTCAATAGAGCTAGGTCTAATATTTCATTCTCTTCATTGTCACTAACTTCCTGCACTTCCTCTACTCCCTCTATCACATTCTCATTTGTCCTTTCTTCACTAGCCCCCTCTAGTGATTCCTGACTACCATATAGTCAGTCCTCACCCTCCTTGTCTTCCGTTGTTGCCTTCTTGCAATCCCTTGCCAAATATCCCTTTTTACGCATTTAAAACATTCCCCCCTTTTCTTTCGCCCTTCAAAGTCCTCTGATCGTTGATCAGATTGTTTGTTTCCCTGTGCGTTTTTCTTTCCCTTTTTCCCGGACTGTACTACATAAACTTCTGTTCCATCTTCTACAGAAAATACTTGAGCTTTCTTTTTCTTTTTGCTATTAAAATGCCTTTCGGCATGCCTAGCATATTCAAGTAGTGATTGTAACCTGCTTGTACAATGGTCTACCATATGTTTTGTAATAAAACTGCTTATAGGTGCAATACTGCCCTTTAAAAATGCATTCTTTAATTGCTGTTCATATGGGGAATCTTGTGTTTGATCTTCAGGAACCTGCATTCACAGTGGTTATTAAAACACTCTAATAATCTGGCATAGTACCGGTCAGTTGTTTCACCTTCTTGTTGGATGCATTGATTAATGCAAGTCCAATCTGCCCTGGGTTTCCATATTTCAGAGATGCGGTCTGTAAGACCTTTTACTCTGGTGTCTAATTCTGCGCTGCTATGTGGGAGGGGTCTTTGTGCAGCATCACGGGGATTCCAGTTCCCACTAATCATGTACCAATCTGGCCCTACAATCTGTCTAACTACCTTTTCTATTTCTTCTCCGTTTAGGTTATAACTCAGCCTCATTCCTTGTAAATCTTCTGAGAATTTTCTAAAATGAACCTTTGGATGGGGAATTCCCTCAGTGGCTTTCCGGATGTCTTCCGGAGTCCAAGGTCTATACACTAAAATAGTTGGGTCCTGATTGTCTTCACCTGCCTGAGGATTGGGTGCTTCTATAAGTGGCCATATTTCTTCTTCACTTATAGATCGTGAATTCTTAACCATTTGCCATAACTCTATGCTTTCATCTGAGTTACCTGCCTTTGTTCGGGACCTGGTCCCGATGGGATCTCTAATTTTAATCAGTTTTAGTTTCATAATATTTCTTATCTTCAGTGACTACAGGATATCGTGGGGGTGGACTAACCTGTTCACTTGCTTCATATTCTGGTAAGGGAGGTGGAGGTGCTGATGCTATTACTAAGTTATTGTTCTCCTTATCTAAAAACATTGCTTTTGAATTTTTGTTTGTTTGTTCATGACGGTTTACTTCCTCAAGCCACCTGTGTGCCTGAGGAATTCCTAATCGACATTGCTTTTTTACCCGACCTTTGGAATTGGTTTTGAGCTGTTTGATAAGTTTGATAAGTGAGGATTTTTCTAATTTTCCATCAAATTCGTATTTATTAACCCATTTTGAATAATATCTAATATTGTCGGCGCGCTGTGACTGCATATATTTTGCGTCTTCTGTTAAAAGCGGATTTTGGGGTATTTTTGTGCAATTATTACCCATTTTGTTGTACCCTTTGATCATTACGTAACTTCTCTTAAATTTTTTTTTAACGTGGTACCACAGATTTTGTTACAGTCTCTTCAGAATGACTGCCTACTTATTCTGTTTCTCCTGATCTATGACAAGACAGTAATCTTTTTTGTCCCTGACTTGTAAGAAAAATACAGTCTGACAAAAACAATACATATCTAGTCCCTGATCTAAAACAGAAAACAGAAAAAGTAGATTCACCTTACCTGAGCCCACGTGATTGATCACCAATTCGCAGAGACCCGTCCTTCAGTCACAGATCAGAAAGTGTCTGGCCTCTTTTGAACGACAATTCAGTCGGAGGACTTTCCATATAATAAGAACCGATTTGGTTTCTTCCCCGTACAGTTTCAACCACCTGGCCGTCTGATCCGAGATGAAGAGAGGGTTCCAGTCCACAGGACCAATCTGTCAAAGGAAAAAACTTCAAAGACCAATTCACGTTAGGTTCAAGCAAGACGCCCTTTATTACTTGGAGCAAGGAGACAAAGCATGTAGGCTCAAGGTTTGTCTGAATTACTGGTGATTAGTATGTTATTAATATACAGTTCTCTTCCTGTCACACAGAAAATGTTACTATTCTATTGCTGACGTAGTTAGACACAGCTTTCTTTATGTTCTACAGAAAATGTTACTAGACTTATTGCTGACTAGGTTAGATTATTTGCTAGCTTGCAAAACATTTTGAGAAAAACAACCTGGCCTTGGGCTTATTTTAGCCTATTTTAACTTTTCAGTTCTTCAATTGTACTGTTCTAATACATATGTTACATTTTGTCTAGATTCAAGGTACATTTCTAGCTTTGGTACAAGTAATGTTGACTATGGTTTATACTTTCAAGCATCTATTGTTTTCTTTATCAAAGCTTCTAGCAGCTGCATCTCATAGCATAAGCAGAAATGAATATCTCTTTGTTAAGTTTCATGACATTAGCAGAATTGAAATGCTTCTTGTTAAGTTTCTAATAGCTGTGCAGATTCATGCAGTGTGAACAGAATAAATGTATTAACCCTTTTAAACCTCGAATGCACTAAGCATGCATATTACTATTACACGTTTTTCTAACAATTTTAAACAATAGTGAAACAATCAGAGAAATTATGGTAATAAATCACATAATATATTACAGTCTAAGTTAGTAATAAGGCTAACAGGAGAACTTAGTAACACATTTTGACAGTTACACTTAGTATCAAGAAATCATTCAGTGGAGTAGTGTCTCAGAGATACAAGAGCTTAATATACAATGACATAGTAGAGAGAATACTTATTTTACTTTATTATTTAAGCCAAAACTGTTCATGATACTTTTATAAAAGATGCCAGGAGTACTGTATTTTGTTACTTGAGAGCATCTGTGTTGTTCTTTGTATGATCACTTGAAGCTTTTAAAATAGTATCTATTCATATGTTAAAATGGATGTATGTTCTTGTATTAAAAAAAAAAAAAAAACTTTGAATGACAAGTAATTGAACACAACTGGTCAATCGCCAGCCAGTCGAAAAAGTGGGGGGAAAAAAAAAAAACAAAGCTAACTATATATGTCAACTCTAAGATCGCATTGCAGTGGGAATAGGGCAAATGCCCTGATCCTCTCTGTACTGTGATCTTGTACACATTTAAAAAGCCAGTATATGCAGTCAGCTGATTTTTCAATGACGCATACCATTTTTTCAGTCAATAAAATGAACTTTTGGCCAAGTGAATGTAAACCATATGTACCATTCATTTATATTGAATGTTTATAATGTGGAGATGTTCATCGTGTTACCCTGCTGCAGTCATCACACTTGGGTTATCCTGCCGTCAGGCGGTCCCGCATTCGGCCTGAATTCCAAAGTCTTGGTCCAGCATCGGTTGCTGTCGCTTCTTCCCTGACGTCAGTGCGCCAGGGGTATATAAGAGGCATCCGACGCCGTTTTCTTCAGTCTTTCTTGCCACGCGGTGCCCGAAGCAGAAGCAGTTCGCAAGTGCCGATCGGCCGACACCTGAGATTTTCGATTTGAATTTCAGTCCGAAGTCTTCAGTAAAGATAAGTACCCCATTGGGGAACATTTTCTTGCCTCAGTCCGATGTCAGAAAAAGTTAACAATTGCATTTCTTGTGGGAAGCAAATACCTCATAAGGACTTCCATTCCTATTGTATTCCTTGCCTAGGCCCAGACCACGACGTCACAGGTTGTCGGTTTTGCGCTAGGTTTAATAAACGAACTATCAAACGCCATTTTGACTTTGCACGGCATTACTTTGGTAGGAAATTTAATTATATCATGCCATTGGAGCAGCCGACAACCACCACTCATAAAAAAACGCAAGGATAAGGGCAGGCAGCCTAGGAATAAGCCAGAAACCGAGGCCTCTGCTGGGCCTGTCGCCGGTTCTGCAGTTTTCAGTGAGGCGCCTACGCAGCCCCTGACGACCGCAGAGCTGGAACCCCAGACAGCTGTGGATTCCCATGCGGAATCTACTAGGCCTTCTACCGACACCGGAGCAGAACTAGACACCGGTGCAACGGAAACACCTTCGGTTTCCGAAGGTGTCTTCAGACCGACTACACTCACCATTAAATCTTATGCTAAACTTAAATCTCCTTTAAAACCAAAGTAAACTGTACATCAGTCTACAGTTCAAGGCCCCATGCCTAGGAAACAGATGCTTAAGATGGCTGAAGATTTGATTTCCCTTATCAGGGGTTCCCATCCCCCTCCTGATAAAAGACCTAGACATGAGGAGGATTATGCATCCTCTGACCAGGTTTCTCTCTCCTCAGATTCTTCTGAGGAACAGGATTACACTTTTCCACCCTATGAAGATTCTGATGCTGAGGACTCTATTCCCTCAGCATCTCCCCCTGAAGACTACTCTTTTGGGGAAGCTTTACATGCCATGAGGGAACATTTCCACTGGGAAGGCCAGGATTACTCAGATTCTAAGAAAAGGCTCCGAGAGTTCCTTTTACTACCCCAGCACAGACCTCTTGCTATCCCTCCTGTTCTGGATATTGTGGATGATGTTTACTTGGAGTCTAGTTTAAATCCAGACTCCCTTCCTCCTGCTCCAGCCAAACCAGACAGATACTACAGAGTACCTGACTCACACAAATTCCTTTATAAAAGCCCTGTAGCTGACCCAGAAACAATTTCCCAGGGTCCTAAGGGAGCAAAAGCTTCTATGGCTAAAAATCCTGTGCCCTCGGGATTCCAGAGCCCTAGATAGATGGGGAAAGAAAATATACACCTCAGCTACTCTGGCTATGAAAGCATTAAATTGCCAGTTTCACATGTTGAAATATCAACAATTTCTAATGTCTCAGTCAAAACAAAAAAGAGCACACATTCAGAACTGCCTGAATTCAAAGAAATGCAGGATCTGTTGCATGCAGCTGAACAGGTGGGCAAACATACTTTACAATGCGGATTTGACTCATTGGAAGCTTCTTGTAGAGCAGCTGTTACTGGCTCTGTGACACGTAAGTATGCTTGGTTAAAAGAACAAACCCTCCCTGACCATGTTAAAGCAAAATTATTGGATGCACCTTTACAACAGGATGTATTATTTGGTGTCAAAGCAGAAGAGGTTTTAAAGAAAATGGAGGATAAGGCAAAGTCTATGCAAATGGTCAAAGATTTTTTGCAGGTACAACCCCCTCGATTCAGCAGAAATTGGCCAACAAAAAACTGGTCCTTTCCAGCTTCAGACAGATCACAGAGGGGCAAATACAGACGCCCAAGGGGCAGAGGTCAGTCACAGGGCCCTTATAAACCTCGCCAATGGGGTTCTGCTACCCAGAAAGTAGGAGAAGACAGGCCCCAAGCTAACAGAAGACAAACACAATGACTCTATTCTCAAACTACCAAGCAAATCCCTCCTAGCAACTCCCTTGGGAGGAAAACTAGCATTTTTTGCAGACAACTGGCACATCATCACAAAAGACAAATGGGTTCTAAACATTGCCTCTCAAGGATACAGATTCCATTTTCATACCTTACCAAGGAACAAAGGAATGCCAAACCTGCCACCAAATCAATGGGCAGAGGCACAAAAACAAATTACAGCTCTCATGAACATGAGAGCCATTCAACAGATACCTACACACGAGCAAGGACAAGGATTTTACTCAAGACTCTTCCTAGTCCCAAGAAAGGACAAGGCATGGAGACCCATTCTGGATCTTTCAATTCTGAACACCTATCTGCAAGTACCAAAATTCATGATGCTAACACTACAGCAGCTTCTTCCTATGCTGGGCAAGAATGCTTGGCTAGTCACTTTGGACCTCAAGGAGGCATACCTGCATGTCCCTATCAGACAAATTTGCAGAAGATACCTCCGCTTCATTGCAGGTTCAAAGCATTATCAATTCTCTGCACTGCCCTTTGGCTTATCTACTGCATCCAGGGTCTTCACAAAATGCCTGGCACCAGTAATTGCATACTGCAGACAAAGAGGAATTCAAATATACCCATACCTGGACGACTGCCTTATTCAAACAGAAAGCAAAGACATTCTTTTAAAGCATCTGGCATTTGTGAAACACCTTCTAAGTTGCCTAGGGTACACAGTAAATGAAAAGAAATCAAAACTAGTGCCCTCACAAGACATAATATTCCTGGGTGCCAGCTTGAATACAATGGCCCAGATGGCTTATCTCATGCCAGACAAGCGACAACTGTTTCAATATTTCAAAATAATGGCAACAAAGACCCAACTCCCTGCAAGAAAAATTCTGCAGGCCTTGGGATTCATGGCATCTTGCATACTACTAATGCCATTTGCAAAACTGCATATGAGGAAATTACAATGGTACCTGAAAAGTGTATGGACTCAGCACAGCCACAGCTTGGAAACAATGATACCACTCATTCCCTGCCTTCAACAGGAGTTTCTATGGTGGGCATAGACATGTCACCTCAACAAGGGTCAGCCTTTCTCCTTACCCACAGCCAGCAAACTATGACAACAGATGCATTGGACTATGCCTGGGGAGAACACATGGCAGGGCAGTGCATTCAGGGCAAATGGACTACAGATCAGAGGCATCTGCATATCAATCAAAAAGAAATGCTAGCAGTACAGAATGCCCTAACAGCTTTCAAGGACCTTCTACACCCAGGACAACTAATAACAAAGACGGACAATACCACAGTCATGTGGTACATAAACAAGCAAGGGGGCACACATTCTTACCCTCTATGCAGGCAAGCAATGACCTTGTGGAATACTGCACTGTCTTACCAGGTTCAATTACAAGCACAATTCCTGCCAGGACAGAAAAACACAATGGCAGACGACCTAAGCAGAAATATCATGGATCCACACGAATGGAAACTAGATCCACAAGTATTTGCAATGATAACTCAAACATGGGGGCGCCCAGACATAGAACTGTTTGCAAGCCCCCACAACCACCAACTTCAAAAATTTTGCACAAGGACCTTCCACCCACCAGCTTGGAAAGTGGACGCTCTCTCATTCAGTTGGAAAACATTGACAGTGTACGCCTTCCCTCCACTACCTCTTCTAGCAAAGGTACTGCTGAAAGTAAGATTAGAGAGAACACAAATGATACTCGTTGCACCAGACTGGCCACACCAGCATTGGTACCCAATTTTAAGGAACATGGCCCACGGCCCACCATGGATTTTGCCACAAATTCCACACCTGCTCACCCAGCGAGATCATCAGATTCTACACAGCCAGCTCAAGACTTTAAACCTGGCTGCATGGCAAATTACCTAAACAACCAGCCAACACCTTTATCCAAAGCTGTTATGGATGTTATTCTGGAGGCCAGGAGACCCAGCACCAGGAAAACCTTTTCAGACAAATGGAAAAGATTTTGCGCCTGGAACCAGGCTAAAGGCCTAAACCCCCTTGATCCAAACATCCCTCAGATTCTACAATATTTAACTGAGATGTTACACAAAGGACTTTCCTTTTCATCTATTAAGATCCACGCCTCAGCAATTTCAGCTCATTACAGCACGGATCCTCCTTTATTCTCACATCCACTCCTGAGACAGTTCCTCAGAGGGGCTAAGAACTTAAAACCGCCAAGGAGAGCTCCAACACCTACTTGGGATCTCAACTTTGTTCTGGAAAAGCTTACACTACCGCCCTTTGAACCAGCTTTTTCTGCTGAAAATGTCTTTCATGGAAAACTGCCCTACTACTAGCAATAACCTCAGCTAGAAGAGTCTCAGAGCTACAGGCACTAATGGCAGTGGAGCCTTTCATCATTTTTCATCAAGACAGAGTCTCTCTATGAACGAATCCTTCCTTTATGCCAAAGGTGGTACCCAGTGTGGCCCTAAACCAAACCATTCACTTGCCCACCTTCTTCCCAAATCCCCAGAACAAAGGAGAAAGACTCCTACACTCTTTGGACATTCACAGGCAATTATGTTACTACTTGGATAAAACTAAGGCTTTCAGAGAAACTGACCAGCTTTTTGTAGCCTATTTCAAAATGGATAGGGCATTGCATACGTTTCTGTTACACACATCATGGGAAACCAGTACCTGCTAACATTAGGTCCCACTCCACCAGGGCTACAGCTACATCAGCAGCCTTTCTCAGGGGAGTGCCAACCAAGGATATTCTGGAAGCTGCTACTTGGAGTTCAGTGCACACCTTCACCAAACACCATCACTTACCTCTATACTCTAAGACTAGAGCTGGTTTTGCCACTGCAGTTTTGCAGGGCTTATTAGCTTCTTCTAACCCTGTCTGACTCCACCTCCCATCCTTAGCTTTGGGATTCAACCCAAGTGTGATGACTGCAGCAAGGTAACACGATGAACATAGTACAGTTTTGTACCTACCATAAATGTAGATGTTCGAGTGTTCACCCTGCTGCAGTCCAGATTACCCTCCCTCCATCCCCTCTGAACTAGCTGAACCTATCTCTACCACTCTATCCTATACTACCTCTGTGGTGTATTTGCTTGTGCCTATGGGTTTTGTTTTATTTTTATATAGCTATATGTATATATATATATATATATATATATATATATATATGTATATATATTTTGCCTACCTATTGGGGGCACCTGACATCTGGGTCAAGAAAAACTGAAGAAAATGGCGTCAGATGCCTCTTATATACCCCTGGCGTATTGACGTCAGGGAAGAAGCGACAGCAACCGACGCCGGACCAAGACTTTGGAATTCGGGCCGACTGCGGGACCGCCTGACGGCAGGATAACCCAAGTGTGATGACTGCAGCAGGGTGAACACTCGAACATCTACATTTATGATAGGTATAAAACTGTACTTTTTTGTTCCTGGACCTTCACTGTAAAGTTCTGATTTTCTGCATAAACAAACAAAATAAATAAATAAAATAGGCCTCCTTTTCCTCCTCATTTTTACTGTTTCATACACACTCCAAAGCCTACTACTCTAAGGCTCTTTCAAGGGTACCCAATTATAATGCAAAGTTAATATTAATACAAATGGTAATATTGACCAAACAGCAAGGTTTTCAGGAGTGGCCACATAATTACCAAATAAATATAAACACTCTCAAAGGATAAAATATTCTCTAAAGGACCAGCCATAATGAAAAGTTTAAATATATTTAATAATAAATAATAAAAAAACATGGCATAGTAAATATCTATTTACAGTAAACACCTGAGTTTCAGTCAAAGGAAATATTACAGATAACACAGGTGCACAGGTTCATGCAGTTACAGAAAAACAATACTTAAGTAATCTCATTATATTTTCCTGACTGATCTAAAGAATTACTATCCCCTGATTGCTTACTTGAGCAAGACAAGATAAAGTAGGTGAGGGGTCCTTCCTTGTCAGTTTCCAAAAACTGAGTAAAACATTATTTTAGTGATGGATTACAGAATGACATCACATACATCTGGTCCTCTGACTTCTGGTTACCATGCTACTCCCATTGGCTAGAAGCTGCCAGGATTTAGCACAGATGTGTCAATAATACACACACACAGTGTTTGCTACAATCTGATGCAGTTTCTGGAAGTCATAAAAACAATTTCAAACTTCTACCCTTCCAGAGTATTAATTAGTTCCCCCCAAAGACAGTACAGAAAACTTCCTAGTACAAATTTTTTTGTCTCTGGCTGCATTGAGAACTGTAAGATAACATATTTATGGCGTAGGCCCAGTAATTTAATTTCTTACTATTTTCAAAGTTAGCTGGAGCTGAGCTTAACTTCTTTTCTTCCAGTATCCTGTTAACATATATAGTTAATTCAGTTACATTACAGTCAGAACCCACTGTTGGTACATTTTTAATGCAAGCAACTTTACAAATACATTTTTCAACACAAACGCCTGTACAAATCAATCTGATATACAAATGACATATAATTCTTTACAAAATTCCAGCTAGCTGTGCTGGCATGTGATGTTCTTCGTGTTTCACTGTTGCAGTCATTACATTTGGGTAATCTGCTGGCAGGTTGCCCTCAGTCGGCCTGAATAACAAAGTCTTGGGTCCTGCGTCGGCTGCTGTCTCCTCTTCCATGATGTCAGGTCGTCAGGGGTATAAAACATGCAGCCGACGCCATTTTATTCAGTCTTTCTTGTCGCGTGGTGCCCGAAGCAGAAGCCGGTCGGCCGACTCCTGAAATTTTTGCATTCGAGTTTTAGAACCGAAGTCTTCAAACTAAAGCTAAGTACCCCGTTGGGGAAACTTTCTTGCTCCTTACCAATGTCAGTAAAAGTTAATAATTACATTACTTGTGGGAAGCAAATACCTCATAAGGATTTGCATTTGTACTGTATTCCTTGCCTAGGCTCAGATCATAACGTGCCTTGCTGTCGGTTTTGTGCAAGATTTAACCAACGCACTATTAAGCTTCGGTATATTTTTGCTTCTAAATATTTTGGATCAAGATTTAATTATCCTGAAATGTCGTCGGTTAGCAATCCGACTACCGGAGTTCACAAAAAACGCAAAGAAAAAGACAGAGACAGACCGTCGAGGTCCAAAACCAATGACAAAGCTTCTCCTAAGCCAGTCGCCTGTTCGCCAGTACTCAGTGAGGCGCTTTTGTGGCCCCTGATACCCACTACATTTGAGTCGCAGGCCTCTACCGAGACCCATTCGGTGTCCGGCATGCCGCAAGATTCTCAGAGTATTGAACCAGCGGATGTCTCTCCCTTGGATGGGTCTGGAGCCGCTGAGCAGGCACCGGCTTCTGAGGGTGTTTTCAGGCCTCAACATTTTTATATTAAACCAACGCCAGCCTCAAAAACAAGATCAAAAACATCTTCTATTGTCTAAAAAACCGACGCATGAGCCACGTGCTCAGGAACCTGTGCCTAAAAAACAGATGATCAAAATGGCTGAGAACTTAATTACCTTGATCAGGGGTTCCCAACCTCCCCCCCCCCCCCATCCTGCTAAGAGGCCTAGGCAAGGCACTGATTATGAATCTTCAGGTCAGGTTTCCATTTCTTCTGATCCCTCTTCTGATCAGGAATTTTCTATTCCACCCTATGAGGATTCTGATGCAGAAAATTCCATCCCATCTGCATCTCCTACTGAGGATTACTCTTTTGGAGAAACTTTGCATACTTTAAGGGAACATTTTCACTGGGAGAGTCAGGACTTCTCTGAATCAAAAAAGAGGCTTAGGGATTTCCTCCTCCTTCCTCAGCATAGGCCTTTGGCAATACCTCCTGTATAAAACATTGTTGATGTGTTTTCGGAATCAAGCATGGCTCCTGATTCCCTACCTCTGGCTCCTAGCAAGCCAGACAGATATTACAGAGTTCCTGACTCCCACAAATTTCTATTAAAAAATCCTGCTGTTGATCCTGAGACCATTTCACAGGATCCCAAGGGTATAAAGGCCTCTACAGCCAAAAATCCCACCCCCTCAGATTCCAGGGCGCTGGATAGATGGGGAAAGAAGGTTTATACGTCTGCAACCTTGGCAATTAGGGCCTTAAACTGCCAGTTTCATATGCTTAAATATCAACAGCATGTTATGGGCTTACTGAAACAGAAAATGATGTTGATTTCTGATTGTGTGGAAAATAAAGAATTACAGGCATTATTGCATTCAGCGGAACAGGTTGGAAAGCATACTTTGCAATGTGGTTTTGATTCCTTGGAGGCCTCTTGCAGGGCCGCAGTTACTGGATCTGTGATTAGAAGGCATGCCTGGCTCAAGGAGCAAAATCTGCTTGATCATGTTAAAGCTAAATTGTTGGATGCCCCCTTGCAACATGATACTCTGTTTGGTAATAAGACAGAAGAGGTTTTAAAGAAAATGGAAGACAAAGCTAAATCTATGCAAACTGTAAAAGATTTCTTGCAAGTGCAGCCACCCAGGTTCAGTAGGCACTGGCCTACTAAAAACTGGTCCTTTCCTGTGTCCAACAGAGCCACTCAAGGCAAATCCAGGTGCTCAAAAGGCTCCAGATACCAATCACAGGGTTCTTACAGGTCAAAGCAATGGGGTGCCTCCACCTCCAAATCTGGAGGAAACAAAGCACAACCCTGCAGTCTCAATGACTTTCCTCTACCTTCACCAAGCACTTATCTTTTGGCAGCCCCCTTGGGAGGAAAGCTAGCACTTCATGCTCAAAATCGACAGTTAATTACCCAGGACAAGTGGGTATTAAACATAGTATCCCAGGGGTACAGATTTCATTTCCATACTTTGCCAATTCAAAACGGATGGCCAGATCTGCCACAAAATCAGTGGGCAGAGGCTCAGAAAATGTCCCTCATGGATATGGGGGCTATTCAACCAGTACCAGAAAAGGAAAAAGGACAAGGTTTTTATTTAAGACTTTTCCTGGTACCCAGAAAAGGCAATGCCTGGCATCCAATACTGGACTTATCAATTTTGAACATGTTCCTGGACATTCCAAAATGCTGACTTTACAACAGCTACTGCCTATGCTGGGCAGGAACGCTTGGTTAGTGAATCTAGACTTAAAAGAGGCATACTTGCATATCCCAATAATGGAATCATGCAGAAGATACCTCAGCTTCAAGCCAGGTTTTTTGCATTACCAATTCTCTGCACTGCCCTTTGGCTTATCTACTGTGCCCAGGGTCTTTACAAAGTGCCTGGCACCAGTAATTGCATTCTACAGACAAAGAAGCATACAAATTTATCCTTATCTGGATGACTGTCTCATTCAAGCAGAGGACAAGGACACTCTTCTTCAACATCTGGCATTTGTAAAAAGGCTTCTAACATGCCTAGGGTACACAATAAATGAAAAGAAATCCCAACTGGTACCCTCTCGAATAATTACAATCCTGGGTGCAAGTTTGAATACAACTGCCCAGATGGCTTACCTTACGCCAGACAAACAAAGGCAACTGACAACATACTTCAAACAAATGGCAACAAAAACCCAGTTATCTGCAAGACAAATTCTGCAGGCTTTGGGGTTCATGGCATCCTGCATTCTACTAATTCCATATGCGAGACTGCATATGAGGAAACTACAATGGTACCTAAAAAGTTTATGGAGTCAATATTGTCACAGTCTGGAAACAATGATTCCTCTCATCCCCTGCTTACAACTGGAGTTTCTTTGGTGGGCAGAGACATGTCACCAAAACGAGGGACTGTCATTCACTCTACCCCCTGCCACCCAAACCGTAACTACAGACGCATCAGACTATGCTTGGGGGGCCCACCTGGTGGGGAGATGCATTCAGGGCAAATGGAGCCCAAAACAAATGCATCTGCATTTCAACCTGAAAGAGATGCTAGCTGTTTAGAATGCTCTGACAGCCTTCAAGGACTTCCTTCATCCAGGACAACTACTGATAAAGACGGACAACACCACGGTTATGTGGTACATAAACAAGCAGGGGGGTACACAATCCTACCCCCTTTGCAGACTAGCCATGGCATTGTGGAACGCAGCTGTGACTTACCAAATACATCTTCAAGCTCAATTCCTGCCAGGAAAACAAAATACTCTGGCAGATGACCTAAGCAGAAATCTTATGGACCCGCATGAATGGAAACTGGATCCACAAATCTTCAGCATGTTAACACAGAAATGGGGGAGCCCAGACATAGATCTATTTGCCTCTCCTCAAAATTATCAGCTGGCCAAATTCTGCACAAGAACTTATCACAGAAAAGCATAGAAAGTGGATGCCCTATCCTTCAGTTGGAAAAACCTATCAGTCTATGCCTTTCCCCTTCTGCCTCTTCTCTCCAAGGTCTTACTAAAAGTCAGACAGGAAAAACCAAAAATGATCCTAGTTGCTCCGGACTGGCCTTGCCAGCACTGGTACCCAATTCTAAGGAATATGTCTCAACTTCTTCCTTGGCACTTGCCTCAAATACCTCATCTACTGTCTCAGCAGAACAATCAAATTCTGCACACTCAGCTCCAAACTCTGAACCTTGCACCATGGCTGATCATTTAATTATTCAAACAACACCTCTCAGTAAATCTGTGATGGATGTCATTTTGGAAGCCAGAAGGCCTAGTACTAGAAAATCTTATGATGATAAATGGAAGAGATTCTGTGCTTGGAACCAAGCACAAGGAACGGAGACAGCAGAGCCCAATATTCCTCAGATTGTACAAAATATTTGGCTGAGATGCTTGACAAGGGCCTATCTTTTTCTTCAGTAAAAATACATGCCTGTGCCATCTCGGCTCATTGCAACACAGAGCCTCCCCTCTTTTCTCATCCTCTGCTTAAACAGTATCTTAGAGGGGCCAAAAATTTAAGGCCCCCCAGAAGATTACCAGCTCCTGCATGGGACCTCAACTTTGTGCTGGAAAAACTCACCCTGCCTCCTTTTGAACCAGCAGCTACTGCGGATATAAAATTTCTATCTTGGAAAACAGTTTTTCCTCTTGGCAGTCACTTCAGCAAGAAGGGTTTCAGAACTACAGGCTCTCATGGCTGTGGAGCCTTTTTATTACATTTTACCCGGACAGGGTGTCCCTCAGGACCAATCCTTCTTTTATGCCAAAAGTAGTATCCACTGTGGCTCTTAACCAGACAATTCACCTGCCAACATTTTACCCAAATCTGCAGAACAAGGGGGAGCAGATTCTGCATTCATTGGATGCACACAGACAACTAAGATTCTACTTAAACAGGACCAAATCTCTAAAAAAGTCTGAGCAACTACTGGTAGCATTTGCTACAGGGGAAGGCTGTATCAAAGCAGACTATTTCTAAGTGGATAAGCCACTGCATTCGTTTCTGCTGCTTGCACCATGGTAAACCTGTGCCCAATGGGATCAGGTCACATTCCACCAGGGCTGCCTCTACCTCAGCAGCTTTTCTCAGAGGCGTTCCAGCCAAAGACATTCTAGAGGCTGCTACTTGGAGCTCTGTTCATACCTTCACAAAGTATTATCATTTGCTTCTCTTCTCCAAATCCAGGGCAGGCTTTGCCACTGCAGTTCTGCAGGGCCTTATAGCCGCTCCTAATGCTATTTAGTTCCATCCTCCCATCCATAGCTTTGGGATTCTACCCAAATGTAATGACTGCAGCAGTGAAACACAAAGAACATAGTACAGTTATGTACACTTACCATAAATGTAGATGTTCGAGTGTATTCACTGTTGCAGTCCGGGTTACCCACCCGCCATCCCCCTTTTCTATACTTTTCTTTCCTTCACTATATACTAAAGCCTTTGTGGTGTATTTGCTTTTAGATGAAAGTAAAGTTTATGTTGCTAAAAGTGCATTTACATATATTTCTGTTATATATATATTTTTTTTTTGCTCTCCATTTGGGGGGCACCTGACATCTGGGGCAAGAAAAACTGAATAAAATGGCGTCAGCTGCATGTTTTATACCCCTGACGACCTGACGTCATGGAAGAGGAGACAGCAACCAACACAGAACCCAAGACTTTGCTATTCAGGCTGACTGAGGGCAACCTGCCAGCAGATTACCCAAATGTAATGACTGCAACAGTGAATACACTCGAACATCTACATTTATGGTAAGTGTGCACAACTGTACTTTACACATCCACTGCCATACTTCTCCTGGCATAGCTGGCAATACCTCACATCGTCACAGAGGATGTCCACCATAAGCTCCTTTTCCCAGAGTTTGTAATTTCCTGTGGATGGGTCTTTTATGCTACCATAATAATTATGGTGGTGGAAGAAGTGATGCAGTTCAGCATGTTTCTCCAACCTGTTCATCGATGCTCATTTTCACCATTACTGAGTGGAGGAGTTATATTTGCTTTTTTTTACCAGTGTCAGGCAAACTTCAGGCATATGTGATCATATTTGTAGAAAGTTATGTCCTGGAAAAATAAGTTAATGAGCCACTCAGGATTGATTGCATCTATAAACAAACTTTAGCATTAGGCATTTCCATTTCTTCTACTTTTTATTCTTCTGCAATGTTTTATAGTGTACATTATTATGTATGGTAACCAATACCACATGTAAAATTCAATATTGTAAATTTATATATATATATATATATATATATATATATATATATATATATATATATATACCAGAATGAGAGCTAGAACACAATTTTTTCTGTTTGTTCTTACATTCCATAACATTTTATTGAATAATTAACTTTCAGTAGCTATTACCAGAAGAAAATTTCAACATTGTTTTTCAGCTTATTTATTTTATTTTTGCTTTTTTCTTGTGTTTAATGAAGTTTTACAGAATATATTTTTACTAATGGTAAGCAGTGCCAAAAATCTACTGGGCTAATATTTCCTTATGAGACAAATATACAGTTAAATACATATTATTGTCTTGGTGGAATGGCAGAAACTGTTTGTGTGTGGATTGAAGGGGTTCTGTCTTTTCATATGCTTTCCAAGAGGTCTAGGCAGTAGTTGCGCGATTTGACAAACTAGCAAAGTAATAAGTGTGGGTGTAGTGAGAAGCTGGTAACAGTGTGAAACAAACTGTTTTTACTTGTCAAATTCTAAAATATTATTCTAGAACTCTAAAGTGATGCAGGCAAGGAGGTCTGTGTCAGAACTAACCTATTTTCAAAAGCAGTGAAGCATGACACATTAGTGTCTGTCTAGCAATTTTAAAAGAAAAATGACCCATTTGAGAGACCAGCAGTAGGGCATCATTTTGCACCTGTTGGTTTGATATTAGTCATGGCAAGCAGGAAGTCATCAAGTGTACAAGTAAAGATATGAAAGAAATTAGGAAATGTATTAGGAAGGACTTAAGAGTTTAGTAAAGTGGAAAGGAAAATCATAAGTGTCTATGCTGGTGATAACTGGAAGCAGCGATACAGAACAAGGATGAGCTCAGTTTGAAATTGTAGGTTAGGTAAGGAGGTGGAAGAGAAGGGACAACATTGAAGAACCTATTGAGCAGTTGATTGAGCAAGTTATATAAAAAGCGTTTATAATATCTTTGGGTGAGGCATGGTTTCACGAGAGTACTCTGTAGATAAGTGGTTGGAAGGTTTCTTTAAAAAGAAAAGTGTGTATGTCTGCATGAAACCCAGCACCTCAAAAGTCAGTTTCACAGCTTCATTTGCACAAAATAAACTCAAATACACAACCCTCCTACATGCATGTCCTTGGAAGATGAGTGTATATTATCCAGTAGAATGAAAAAAAATCTAGGTATTTTTTGGGTGTGTATGTGGGGGGGCAAGTCCCATATACCCGCATACCCTGTTTGTAATGTATTCTCACTTTATGATCACTCCAACTTGTTGAAAGAATAATAGTTAAAAAAATTGTCCTGTGTCCTTAAAAACCTAGACATTTTGGGCTCATACCCATTGCTACAATTTTTTTTTTGTTTGTCTTTTTGGCTTTTCCCAGTTAGGGGTCACCACAGCGGAACTCCGGTCCGCTCATGATTGGCAGAAGATTTTTATGGTGCCGAGTTGCCAGCCCGATGCCCAACCTTCAACGAAGGCATGCCCATTTACGCATGTCTTTCGAACGCCACTCAACCACGGGGACAAATTGCTGTCTGAAAAAAAAAATACAAGTAATCTGTCTAGCATATTGAACAAAAGTCAGAAAAGGTGGCTTGAGCAGCTTAAGGGAAACCCTTGAAGAGCCGCAGAAAAGAGCAGTCGTGTTAGTGAGGAAAAGTGTGGAGATGATATCTGCTTACTGTTATTTTGGACATGGCTGTAAATTATGCAGATCAGAATTGAAGTGATTAGATTGAGAGTAAAGCTAAGAAGCTTACTGGAGCTGTGCTGTCAGTGTGATTAAAGAGCTCCTACTGACAAAGCTAACCTATCTTTTTCTGTGTATATTTTAACTACTTTGAGAGTGCAGATTAGGTACCAAAATATGCAGGTTTTATAAACTCTGCTGATCTGAAAGGAAACAGGGTGCTGTGAAGTCATAGGTTCATAGGTAGGTACTAGGCTATTGGCCCTAGGGCCTATATAAGCCTAGCCAAAAAGGTACCGTGGCTTTTGCCACCCAAGGAAATTATTTTCCTGTGCCCCTGTCAGGCAAAGCCACAGAGGTGATCCCCAGGGTGAATTTCCTATTTCCCATCCAATCATCAAGATTTTTCTTGAAGAGTGCTAATGAGGAGCTTTGTTTGATGTAGATAGGTAGTTTGTTCCAGAGTATGGGAAGTCTCTGGGACAGGAATCTATCCCTCCAGCATGTTCTCTGTATTGTGATGACAAGGTTTAGCTCCCTAGAGCGTGTAGCTTGGTGGGATTGGGATTTCTTTAAGTGGAGCATGTCCAACAGCTCTGGGTTTGACATAGCGTACGTTAGGTAGAGATCGCCTCCGAGTAGGCGATATGCGACGGAGTAAAGCTGGAGTTTTTTGAGATTGTCTGCATAGGGCATCTGTTTGAGGCTAGTAATTCTCTTTGTGACGTATTTCTGCGGCCTTTCCAGTTGTTGTAGATGTCTTGTGAGGTACATACCAAAAGGGGCATTGTACTCTATAATGGGACTAATGAGTGATGAGAGGAACAATGATCTCTTTTTTTCCTAGATGAGAAACCTTTTGTGATGAGGTGTGCCACATAGAAGGATTTCCTGACTACTGTGAAGATGTGATTATCAAAGGAGAAACTACTGTCCACCTGTGTCCCAAGGTCTCTTATCACACTTTCGGTGTTAAGTAGGCTACCACCTATGTGGTAGCTCATGGGTGCAGAGTTTTTACCAAAGGGGATGACAGTGCACTTTTTGGCATTGAGCTTGAGGCCATGGCTTTGACACCAGGTATCTGTCTCAGGATGTCCACATCGTTAGGAGTTTCGATTATGGCTCCTAGTTTGCAGTCATCTGCGAACTTCGTTAGCCAAACACCTTCTGTGTTAGCCTGTACTTCAGAAAAGTAGATACAAAACAGGAGACGACCTGGGACTGAACCCCGTGGTACTCCACTTGTCACTGGTCTGAAGTCAGATTTGGATTCTGCTACTTTCACAGTGTGGGTTCTGCCAGTGAGCCAGTTGGCAACCCATCTTGTGAAATAGGGATTTATACCTAATTTAGTGAGTTTACCTATAATTCCAGAGTGGGAGATGGTGTCAAAAGCCTTGGTGAGATCTGGATAGGCTGTGTGAACAACCTTACCCTCCTCTACAGCTTTAGTGACTACTTCAAAGAGGTCTATCAGGTTTACGAAACATGATCTGCCTTTTACAAACCTGAATTGGGTAGGGTCCAGAGTTTGGAGTTTACCAATGTCTTTGTTTATAAGTTCCATGATGATATGTTCCATGGCCTTGCAGACCAGGCTTGTTAAGCTAATGGGGTGGTAGTTCCCGGGGTCCATGGTGGCTCCCACTTTGTGGAGTGGGATAACTGTCGCTGTGCACCATTCAGTGAGCACAAAGCCTGAGGTGAGGCTATGATTGAACATGGTGCTTAGGTGAGGTGCCAGTTCATTCTGTAGTTCGTGTAGAACGCAGCCTGGGATGTTGTCAGGTCTCATGGATGCTGTGTTCTTGGCTTTGGAAAGTGTGGTTATTACCTGTGCAGCTCTAATTACAGGAACTTTGCATTCTTCCGGTATAGAGATGGCCTCTTTAGGGGGTGAGAGAGGGGTAAAGTTAGCAATGAACCTATCTGCCAGGATGTTGGCGATAGTTGGTTCTGTATATTTAGTGCCACTGTGCTGTAACTCAGAGCAGATCTGAGTGTTGCCATTGAGATTCTTGACATAGCTTTAGAATGCTTTGTGGTTGTCTTTAGAATCAGTGGTGATTTTGTTTTCGTAACTATCTTTGGAGGATTTTATGAGGGATTTCAGCTTCTTACTGAGGCTGACCAGGGAGTTCCTCTAATCATGGGATTTTACTCTTTTTTTGCAACAGTTTCTTTTTTCTGTTGCAGAGTTTGTTTATGGCAGGGGATCACCAGGTTGGATTCCTTTTTTTGGAGGATAGCATCTTGGTTCTGTTAGGGATAGCATGATCAATGCACTCATGTAAGTGCTTATAAAGTGCATTTTATGTATGATTCAGCAGCCGTACCTCTATTGTCTATCTGCATGGGTGTCATGAAGTTTGCCACTTCTGTTTTAAGAAGCGTGAAGTTGGCTTTGGAGAAATTTTTTACAGTGGTTTCCCTAATGAGGGGTGGGGGCGGGATGTGGATGTCTAGGGTGATTAGCTTGTCATCTGATCTGACCAATAAGGAATTGACCTCTGGTGTGGAACACCGGTCGCCCATGTTGGTAATGACCAGGTCTAGGATATTCCTGCCCCTGGTGAGGGTGTGGATAAGTTGGTCCAAGGGGTTGGAATTTATGAATTCCAGAAAATGTTGAGCAAAGGAGTTGGTACATGAGTAGTTTTCCCAGTTAATGGTGGGGTAGTTGAAATTGCCCATTATTAGGGTGTTGGGTTGTACCCTAGTATTTTCCAGTGTATCAAGAAATGAGTAGTGGGAATCTCGGGGCATGGTGGGGGATCTGTAGCAAGTTACAATTTGGATTGTGGTCTTGCCCAGAGTTAGGTGCACTTGGATCATCTCAGACGCATTATGCTGAGGAACTAGCCTGGAGGTGTGGATATCCTTAATGAATATGGACACGCCTCCACCTTTAGTGTTTCGGTCCAGGTTAGGTGGCCAAATAATATGGTATGAATTATAGCCTGGTAATGCAGGGGTGCTCTCTGGAGCCTTGAACCAGGTCTCTGTCACTGCACAGATGTCGATGTTCTCCATTTTAAGGAGTGCCTCGGGTGAATGCATTTTGAGGTTTAGACTTCTAACATTGAGTAGCATTTCCCTCAGATTTTGCTTGCTTGTACCTGTTACGGTGGTGAATTTGTCATTTGAACCTTGTCTAAAAAAGGCACTATAGGAGTGGCAAGAGTCTTAGCCAGTATCCGGAATCCCAAGGGCGACAGGTGCAGGCCATCTCTGGTAAAGCATCGTGGTCTGTCAATCATGATCCCCTTAGAATGACACCAGAAGCTTAGCCAATTGTTGAAGTCAGTCATTTTGTCCTTGTCCTGTGGAATCATTCTGGGTGATGGCAAGATGCTACTCAGGGTTATGGTCATACCTGCCTGGGCTACAAGATCAGAGAGCTCCTCCGTGTCTCTTTTCATGTAGTCCAGGGGGGTGCGTCTCAGGTCATTCACACCAATATGGACAATGACAGAGTCATATTTGTACTTGTTGTGGAGTGACCTGAGTGCGTCCATTATGTGGCAGATCCTGGCACCCGACAGACAGCAACTTTCTCCTTGTTTATCCTGGTGAGTGGAACTTCTATGTGCCTGACTATAGAGTCACCTATGACTAGAGTGTTGGATACGTTGTAATGCCTTATGAGTTGTGGTTGAGTGGCACACTGAGGTTGTGGGCTATGTGTCATTTGGGCTGTGTTGGGGGGTGGAGGTTGCTTGCATTTCTGCTTTGGAGGTCTCTGTTGCTTGAGCAGATTTTTATTGAAAGCCTCCGCGAATGTAGCTGTGTGTTTTGTGTTGTGATGTGTGTGTTTTGGTGGTGTAGGTTTTGAGGGACTATGTAATGAGTGTGGTGTGGTGCAAGTGTTTACCTTCTCCTCTTGACTGTCTAGTCCAATCTTGGGTGAAGAGAGCTTTGCTTCCAGTTTGGCTATAGAAGTGCATCTCTCACAGGTTGTAGTGTTGGGTGGCAGGAGGAGAGGGTTGTCTGTGTACATGAGGCAATTGCTGCATTGCCCCAAGATGCCCAGATTCATCAGATAGACAGGAGAAAATACCGGGAGCTGACCCTTTGACATGCCTGGATAGGTGCTTATTTATTAAGTACTAAAAACTGTTTTCTTCTAGACAAGTGAGGAAACATTTGTTAAACCACTGGGTCAAAAGCCCATTTTCAGTGGAGGCCCGGGGAGAAAAACTCCACAAATAAGACATACAAAATAAATATTCAGAGCAAAAGTAACAAACAAAACACATTAAATCTGTAATTGGATCAACATTGTAAGGTTGACAGGTTGGTACATGCATAATATTAAGTTGCATAATAGTATATATGCTATACATGATATATTATCATAATGAGATTATGGGTGGTGTGTGCCACTGTTACTGACTTGGAGGGTGAAACCAAAAGAAAGAAGTATAGTGAGGAAATATGTAATATTAGCTTGTAGGTAGAGAATTGATGATATGAGTAGAAGAAATAGGTAGGTTGGTGGTACAGGTTGGTATGGTGACAGAAATATGAAAGTAGGTGGATGGAGGTATATAAGATGGGTATGATGACACAGTTATGGTAGTAGGAGGAAGGAGTTCTAAAAGGTAAGAAAGACATAAGTTTATTTATGATGGCCTATGGTTTGACTACAGGGACAGATGTGATTGTTAAGAAAGTATTTCTTTAGAGATATTTGAATGCATTTAATGAGTCTCTGAGGGTGATATCTGGAGGAAGGGAATTCCAAATCCTAGCTATGGCATAAGAGTAGTGGCTATGACCAGCTCTTTTATTAGGTTTCACAAGGATGACAAGTTGTTTGTGTGTAGATTGTAGATTTCGGGGTAGGGAGTAGGGTTGTAGGATGTGCTGAAGGATAGGGCAGCTATCGGGTGTGTAAATTAGTTTGAGCTAGAGTTAGTTGGATGAAATCGAGATATTGTTGAAATTCAAGCCAGTTAAGTTCTGTTAGAGCTTGACAGTGATGAGATTGATATGGTATACCTGTTGCAAATTTAGCAAATTTGTTGTAGAATGTGGCAACATTCTGTGTAAACAGAGAGATACGCAGCATTTTAAAAACTTATTTACATTTTCACAATTAGACATGCTGGCATACAATACAAGTTAATCTGAGAATATACACAAATCTCCTGCCAGACATGCTAACACAGATGACAGTGTTTTCAGTTTTTTCACACACCCCACTCTGTCACCCTGTTTTAATAGGGCTTTCTAATTAGTCTTTCAGAGTCTCCATATCAGACATGGAAGCAGGTAGTTCTTGGCAGAAACCTTCTGTTCCTTGCTTATACCTTCAGCCATACTCTCATCCATATTCCTGCATATAGAACCAGTCCCTCAGCCACTCATTTAGTCTGTAATTCTGTCTTGCTGAATGAGCATGCCACTGCCAAAATCTTTGAGATGGATATTGCACTGACTGCCTTTTAGTTCCATTGATCTTCATTGTATCATCTTACTCGTATCAAGTGCATGTACAGACACATGGAGATGTTCCATTATTTTCTAGCTTTCAGCAAAGTTGTGCCCTGTCAGATAGATCGTCTTCAACCAAACAAAAACTTTGAGTCACCCTTCTTTCATCCCCTAAAACCCTGTTTATTATTACTTCTGGATCAGTTATTTCTTCTGTTACTCCGCATTGGATATCCTCGAGAAGAGCCTCACCTCATATATTCATTTCTCCTATCCTTTATAACAATACTTTTCTCTTCCTTGTTTGTTCTTCATAGTAATCACATTTTCAAATTTCGTACCTTCTCAGGTCTTAATTTGTTGTACCATTTCCTGCTTCTGTTATTTTTTTGTTTGTTTTGTTTTTTGTTGTCCTGTTCCCAGTAGTCTTTTATTTGTCATGCTTCCTGACTCTACCACTTTCCTTTGTGCCACAGATCCTAACTGCTGCTTCTGCTATACCTCTTATTAAAAGAAGAAAAAAAAAGTTCCAGATTTCCATGACTTAACTAAACCCCAGTTTTCCCCAAATCTAGTTGACTTCACATTGAGCGGGTTCAGCCCACAACTTGCTTCTTCCCACACTTCTGTGTCATACTGCAGCCCCCATGCTTCACCCCATTTTGTTTCTGTTCATTGATTCCCTTTGTCATTATCCTAATGTGCTTATATCTGCCCTGTAACTACAGTATTTCTAACAGTAGTAAAATTTATGGCTGCTTTACCTTCTCCTAGTAATGCATTCCCATCTCAGTTTGGTTGCCAGTTTAGCCTTGAGAGATAACATGTAGGTGGGGGGATGCATCCATGTATGAGTTTTAATAGTTAAGGAACTGAAGTTCCTGGTGTGAGATTCATGTACGTCAGTCAAAAATAGTGAGTCACAACATATTTAAACCAGTGGCAAATTCATTTAACGTCATTAGGATGCATTAACTTAGTGTGGCCACGGTGATGCAGTGGTTAGCGTTGTCTCCTCACAGCAAGATGTTCTCCCATTCGATTCTTGGCTGCAGCGCCTTCTGTGTGGAGTCTGCATGTCCTTATCCACGGTTGAATGACATCTAAAGACATGAAGGTAGGTCCGTGCTTGAATGGGTGTGCCTTCTTTGAGGGTTGGGCGTCGGGCTGGTAACTCAGCACCGTAAAAATCCTCTGCCAATCATTAGCGAACAGGAGTTCTACTGTGGTGACCCCTAACTGGGAAAAGCCAAAAGGAAGAGGAGGCATAAACTTAAAGTCCTGTCCTGTTTTCTGTCATGCAGTCTGCCTTTCTGAAACAGTAAGAATAATGACACTAACCATGTTCCAAAGCCAAGTGTTATAGTTCCAAGACCATCTACTTAGTCAGACCTTTTGATATTTAAATAAGTACCCGGCAACCTAAATCAGAACTTACTAAAAATTACCAGCTGGGCAAGCTTATTAAAAGGTACCCAAATTACAGTCTGACATTAGATCTTTCATTAGTAACTAATTGTGAAACTAAAAACAGAAGTGGCTAAAATATTGAATCAACAGTTTTATTGTGAACACCACATTTTGAGTTTAAAATTCTTTATTAGCATTCAAGAGTTTTAAAAACTGGAGATGCCCAGTACATGTATTATATGATCTTAAATGCTTAAATTAATTAATGATCAGAAAATGTAGAAAGTAAGCAAGCATGATTTTAAGGTGAAATCATTATTTTATAAGAAAAGGAATGATGCTAAACTGTGTATTTAGAATGTAAGGGCATTGTGCCTTTAGTCTAATTTTCCACATAGCTTCAGCTGTAATTAATTTACTGGTGATACAGCTGTTAGCGTTGTCACCTCACAGCAAGAGGTTCTCTGGTTTGATTCCCGGCTAGGCGCCTTATGTGCGGAGTCTGCGTGTTCTCTCTGCGGTCGCGTGGGTTCCCTCCGGGTGCTGTGTTTCTTCCCACATTCCAAAGACATGCAGTAGGTAGATTGGATACTTACTCTAAATTGACCGTAGATTCGAGTGTGTGTGCAAGTGAGTGGTAAGGAAGAACTACCAAGGCAGGGCTAGCCACCCAGTGGTGTAAACCTTGTCTCATTGATGATTGTTACTGTTGGTGACACCCCGACCCCATGTGCAAAATGGGAAAAGGGGTCGAGGATGGATAGATGGATCACTTCCTGTCTTATTATTAAAAACTGACTAGAGAACTACAAATGTGAACTCATGCTGTCTAGCACTAGAAGTAAAGTGTGCAGCCAAGACATTAATTTTAATGTCCATCTTGATGTCTCTGTAATGCTAGCAAATTCTTAAATGACAGGTCATGACAAATTTGGTGTGAATATTTTGTATTAAACTTTATACTATATTGGTTTGGCTTGGCTTTGTCTTTGCATACAGGTGTATAGACCTTTACTGGCTTTCTTTTCTGCACTGCTGTGGAGTTTTGACATTTGTATTATTTACAGCATTTCCTGTGGTTACTAGTACAAATAAGAAAAACACAAGACAGTGCTTATTACTTCAACACAATGATATTACAGAGTTCAGAAATCAGAGGAAATACTTTAAAACAATATTGTAGGATAGTCTGGCATCAGTACAGAAAATGGCTAGACTAATCTGGCTATCTCCATCTCTAAGAGAAATCACTGTTCTAAATACTAGTTACATACAGAGCAAGCAAGTGCTGGTGAGTGGATGTGCTTACTAGAGCCAAAACAAGATACAAAAGGCTCAGTCTTTCTCTCTGTGAAAGTCTTAAATTGATAATACACATTACTACTGACTCATCTCAGATTACATCATTTTTATCACATCTTTAGTTCCCAGACTAAGAGAATCTCAAAATTTACATTTCTTTGTAAGCTGTACCTGCCAGGAAACCACAGCAATAAAAGACACTTTTACATGCGAAACCTAGTAATCTATGTTTTAGAACAATAGAAAGACTTTCCTAGACTAGACATCCTGTCTCCGAGCTTGAGATCAAACAGTCATAAAATGCTTTGTCAGCTTTCTTCCAGCAGGGTGCACTGTGGTTACATTTGTGAAGCTCAGAACATACACAGTTTTCTTACATTTGTTAAACAAGCCCGTGGATAATATTAATATTTACAATGACATATAATTATCTACAAAATTCTATCTGGCTGGGCTGGCAGCCCCTCAGTTTTTCACATTTCTCCCCACCCTGAGAACTCAACCTAGTTTTTCAAGTGTCCCTTGAGAAACATTGCTTGAGAGGGTTGAGTCTATCTGGATATACCTTACCCCATTCTCTGTCTTGAGAGCCCATCTGCGTTGGCATCGCTAACCCCACTGCAGTGCTGCACTGACATATATGCTTGCATCCCTAGGCTCCACCCGAGTAACTTGGCATTCTGCTGGCTGGCTCGATATAACCATGTTAGGGGATTGTGATCTGTAACTACAGTGAATTTCCTTCCTTACAGATAAGGCTGAAGTTTCTGCAGTGCCCACACAATGGCTAGACATTCCTTTTCTACATCTGCATAGCATTCCTCCCTGGGTTGGAGCCTACGACTGGAATAAACCACTGGGTGCTCTTCTTTCTCTGGAGAAGTCTGCCTAAGTACAGCCCCCACCCCATGGTTAGAAGCATCCACCTGCACAACAAATTATTTGCTGTAATCTGGACTGGCTAACACAGGGGGCCCTCTCAAAGCTTTTTTAAGCTTCTGGAGTGCCTGCTCACATGCTGTGATCCACACGAACTTATCTGGCCTGTTTTTCCTTGTCAGGTCTGTGAGAGGAGCAGCTATGGTACTATAACTGGAGGCAAACATTCTGTAGTATCCTGCTGTCCCTAAAATGCCCTCACCTGCTTTTTGGTAACCGGTGCAGGCCATGCCTGAATGGCTTCCACTTTGGCAGGTTCTGGCCTGATCTTGCCACTCCACACTCTATGTCCCAGGTAGGAGACCTCTGCCATATCCACCTGACATTTGCTGGGCTTAATGGTCAACCCTGCACTGTGTAGTCTGCCTAGCACCTTCCTGACATGCTTTAGGTGCTCTTGCTAGGAATGGCTGTAGATGGCAATATCATCTAGGTAAGCAAGGGCAAAGCCTCCTGATAGGATATGATCTACCAGCCTCTGGAAAATCACTGGGGCATTTTTCATCCCAAAGGGCATCTTTGTGAACTCATACAAGCCAAAAGGAGTCACAGTGGCTGACCTCTCTCTAGCAGTGGGAATCAAGGGCACCTGCCAGTAACCCTTGGTAAGACACTTAGCCCCACCCAGCTGCTCTAGGGCTTCATCTGTCCTAGGCATGGGGTAAGCATCTGACTCTGTGTGACTATTTAATTTCTTGTAGTTCACACAGAACCTGGTGCTGCCATCCTTCTTTGGCACCAACACCACTGGAAAGGCCCAGGGACTGTTGGACCCTTGAATTATTCCTAGTTCCAACATTTCCTGTGTCTCCTCCCTCAGAGTCTGTTTGACTCTCTCTCAGGCACCCTATAAGGGGGCTGCCTAATAGGGGTTTGGGGTCCTGTATCCACCTGGCCCTGCACCAGGTGGGTGCACCCTGGTTTCCCAGTGAACATGTCTCCAAACTTCTGTAGCACTGCTCAGATTTCTTGAACCTGGGTAGGAGATAGCTGCTAGGACATTGCTACCCCTTCCACTGAAGTTTAAGTTTGAGCCTCACTGAGGAGATCAGTCAACACATCTCCCTCAGACTCCTGCAATCCACTGCAAATACTCAGCACAAGGGCCTCCCTATCATGGTAAGGTTTGATCATGTTAACATGGTACAATTTGTGCCCCTGCCTAGCATTTCTACCATGTAGTCAACATCACTGACCTTCCTTACCACCTTGTAGGGTCCCTCTCAGGCTGCTTGCAGCTTATTGTGTCCGACAGGAATGAGAACCATTACCTGCTGTCCTACAGCATACTCTCTAACTCGAGCATTCCTGTCATACCAGACCTTTTTCTGTGGTTAGGCTTCTGCCAGGTTCTCCTGGGCCAAGCCCATGAGTTCCCTGAGCCTTGTCCTGAGGTTTAGGGCATATGCCACAACAAATTCCTGGTGAGATTCACACTCACCCTCCCACTCATCTCAAACTAAATCTAGAGGTCCTCTCACCCTATGCCCATACAGCAACTCAAAGGGTGAAAAACCCGTGGATTCCTGGGGAACCTCTCTGTAAGCCAATAACCGATGGGGTATATATTTGTCCCACTCCCTCTTCGTCTGCAAATGCCCATAGCATGGACTTGAGTGTAGAGTTTAACCTCTCAACAAGACCACTAGTCTGGGGATAGTAGGGGGTGGTCTTTAGGTGCTTCACCCCACAATACTTCCACAGACTAGCCAGCAGGTCTGACATGAAATTGGCACCTCTGTCCGTCATTATTTCTTTTGGGAAACCTACCCTGCTGAAAATCTCTACCAAAGCATTTGCCACCTTTTCCGCCTCAGTGGAGGACAAAGCCACTGCCTCAGGGTATCTAGTAGCATAATCTACTACTACTAAGATATAATTTTTCCCTGTGGAACTTGAGTACTCAGAGGCCCCACAATATCCATAGCTACCCTCTGAAATGGCACCTCTATAACAGGCAAAGGCATCAAAGGAGCTTTCACCTTGTCTCCTGCCTTGCCTACCTTTTGGCACTGCTCACAGGCCCTGCAGTACCCTGTTACATCTCTGGAAATTCCAGGCCAGTAGAAGTTCTGCATAATACGTCTGTTTGTACGTTTTATGCCCGTATGACCTGTAAAGGGAATATCATGGGCTATGCCTAGAAGTGCTAGACGGCAGGCTCTAGGTATTACCAACTGCTGTATCCTCTCACCTTCTAGCCCTCCCTCAGGGGTCCACTCTCTATATGGCAACCCTTTGTCCCAGTATACAGATTCCTCTTTACCTTGAGAATCAGGTGCCTGCCTCAGGCCTTGTAATGTAGGGTCCAAGAGCTGAGCCTGTCTCAACTCTCTGTTTGTAACCCTTCCCAGCTCCCCTTCCACAGGAAGTCTGGTATCCTCTGACAGCGGTGCCTCACTGTCAGCCTAGGTACTACTACTCACCTCTGCCCTTGCAGTCACTCACTCTGTCCAAAGGAACATCAGTGCCCACAAGCAGCTGTGGTTCACCTTCTGTCTCACTGCTATAGGGTAGCTCCCTCCCTGAAGTAATCACCTCACCAGTCCTGGCTGCAAGTATGTGGTCTGACTGGGTCTCCCCTAGGCTACCAGTCCCACATGCTTGTCTCCACGCCTGTCTGCATGTAACTGCATTAACACCCGGTACTTCATTATCAAAATCCTTCCCTATCAGGACATCTGCAGGATGGTAGTTTGGTATCCCTGTTGTCTCAAGACAACCTGCTATTGGCATTTTGTCGTTCCCATTGCTGGCTCCCTCACCTTTTGTTCCCCACATTGCCTCCATGGACATCTGTATGTTACATGGCCCCACTGGTTGCATTCAAAACATGTAACCTCGGTCCTGGACATGTACCTGGTCTAGTGGCGTACCCTGCTACTGGTAGATGCTGTTTTGGAAGTCTGGCCTGCCCACCATGGGTTCCCTTAGACCCATGAGCAGCACTGCGTGTCCCTTTCCTGTACAGGGATGCCCTGCATGCTAGGTGTAGGTCTCCCTTCTTCCCCAACTCATCTACAGTATAGCATTGTCTATCAGATAACCAGATCCTCATGTCCTCAGGCAAGGTGCTAATGGCTTGTTCCCTCACCAAAAGGTCTGCCAGCCTTTCAGAATTAGTGACCTGACATCCACTCACCCACCTATGAAAATAAGTGCTTAGTTCAGCAACATATTCACACACACTTTCATCTGCCTTGCGTCTATGCTCAAGAAACTCTTTCCTATAAGCTTCATGTGTTAGCTTAAAAAATTCTAGCAAACAATTCTTTACAGCATTATAATTTAAGAAATCATTGTAAGACAGTTTGGAAAGTACATTTGCAGATTTACCATGGAGTTAGGGTGTCAGGAACCGTAACCAGAGCCTTTGGTCAACATCATACTGTTTACATACCCTCTCAAACATATGAATGAAATTATCAAAATTATCCACCTCTGTAAACTGTGGAAGAAATTTACTTACCTTTGTTGCTTCTGGGGTCTGGTTACTCCCTTCCCCATTACCTCCATGACTCTGGTGAAGAGTCAGCATCTCCTTTTCGTGCTGCCACTGCCTCTCCTTCTCCTCAGCTACCAGGCATAGCAGTTTCTCATTCTGCTCAGCCTGTAGATGTCTCAGTTTCTCTACTGCTTCTACTTCCAACTGCTTGGCCTCTATCTCAGTCTCTCTAACTCCAGATGGATTTTTTAAGTCCTCTGTAGAAAAGTTGAGCTGTCCATTCTCTGAGTGTTTTACATCTCCACGGCCAGTCTGATCACCCTCCTGGTTACTCTTCTCTGATACAGCTGTGACCAAAGCTGCAATCATGTCTGCTTTAGTCAGATTTCCATGCACCAGTCCTTTAGCCTGGCACATCTCAGCCAAGTGGCTTCTTGTCAGCTTGCCATACTCCTCTGCTGACATGCTTGCCTGCTCTCCCTGACTATGCTAACAAAAGAAATAAAACAGTTGTGATCTGAACTCTGAATGTTCACTGTATAGCTGATTTCCACTGCCATACAATTAATATGGGATGCCCATGCACTGGCCCAGCAATCAAGAAGCATCAATCCTCACCACTAGCACCAGTGAGTGGCGTCCACATTGGGAGGATAACAAGTACACACACAGCAAAGTACAATTTCCCTTAAGAGCACACAGGGATTATAGTCAGTCTGGGACTGGTTTCTCCCTTTCTCTCCAGATCCCCAATAAGACTCCCCACTGGCACAGCTATAGAGTGGGGTCCTTAGCCAGGGGTCCAATCCAAGTCCGCCCAGCACTCCCTCTGTCCAACCAATGCTTTGTGTCCCTGCCCAAGTAGCTGACACACACTTTGAGAAATGAGTTGTATACAAACACACAGGCACTCCTGGGGAAGGCTGCACAGGTTCTCCAGCTATGCCCCCTTCTCTCCAGACTATAAGGCAGAAATCACTGCCAGCAACCACAATTTATCAGCTACTAATAAAGGCCCTTACCAAAGGGTGTCCAATTTTACTGTGCAATATTATTGTTCAATTAGTAAGTGTGACTAAGATCAGGGCTATTGGAGTGACTTTGTACAGTATCACTGAATACATACAAGTACTCTAGAGCTTAAATGATCTCTACACAAAACAGCCACAGTTGAAAGGTTTAAAGATATTTAATAATAATTAATAAAAACACAAGACAATAATTATTACTTCAACACAGTGACATTACAGAGTTCAGAAATAACAGGAAATACTTTTAAAACAACATTGTAGGATAGTTTGACATAAATACAGAAAACAGCTAAACTAATCTGGCTATTTCTGTCTATCTCTAAGAGACATCACTGTTTTAAATACTACTTACATACAGAGCAAGCAAGTGCTGGTGAGTGGATGTTCTTTCTAGATCCAAAACAAGATACAAAGTGCTCAATCTTGCTCTCTGAGAAAGTCTTAAATTGGTAATACACAGTACCGCTGACTCATCTCAGATTACATCTACATCATTTTTATCACTTCTCCTTTAGTTCCCAGACTAACAGAAACTCAAAATTTACATTTCTTTGTAAGCTGTACCTGCCAGGAAACCACAACAATAAAAGACACTTTTACATGTGAAACCTAGCAATTATATATGTTTTAGAACAGTAGAAATAATTTTCTAGCCCCATGCATCCTGTCTCTGAACTTGAGATCAAACTGTCATAAAATGCTTTACTTGCAATCTTTCTTCCAGCAGGGTGCACTGTGGTTACATTTTTGAAACTCAGAATATACACAGTTTTCTTACATTTGTTAAACAAGCCTGTGGATTATATTAATATGTACAATAACATAGAACTATCTACAAAATTCTATTTGACTGGGCTGGCAGCCCCTCAGTTTTTCACACCAAGAGTGAGTAGCATTAACCACTGCACCCCCCATGATACCTATATATGGTTTGGTCTGCAGTTGTAGAGTAGAGATGTGTTGTCTTTTGAAAATTTGAGTGACCCATGCAGCTTTTGAAGAGGACATAAGAAGCCCAACTGGGCAGGAGATGTGGTGGCTGTTCAAGCAGTAAGACCAGAAGTAATAAGCTGGATATTTTAAAACTTTTGTGTTCTGTATATTCACCAACATGTCTGACATGGATATGTGGAACCACTGTGAATACAGCTGATCTAAAAGAGAGCAAGAGAAAGTAATAGAATTTAGTACAAGGAAGGGATGGGGAAATGAGGAGGAGGAAGTTCAGAAAGAAAGGTCAGAGAAAAGGTTTTTGAATTGATTAGCAATGGTCACAAGACTGCCAAGTGTACAGCATTCTCAGTCATGCAGTAATGCTTTGAAACAAAGAAAAGAGCACATGCATTATTGAAAGTGGCTATGATTGGTTACGTATCCCTGTCGGAGTAACAGTGACATAAAGATTGTGTCTAGTAAAGTGGAAATAAGTTAAAAAAAAAAACATTGTTCCACCAACATCTATAATAAATAAATAAATAAATATATATATATATATATATATATACACACACACACATATAGATATTATTTTTGCAGGAGGCAAGCCTCCCAACTCTTCCCACATACAGAAATAAATATACTGCCTGCACAGTCACATAGCTGTGGAGAAAATGCAAACACCCTGGAAAGGTAATCTGTTCCTTTACCAAATCTGCTGCTAGTTAAACTAAACTGGAACTAGAGCTGAAGTTCATATAACTCCTTTGCGAAGAATGAACCAGGAACAGCAGGCCGTACAGAAGCAAACTACGTTTAAAATTCTGCAAGGTTGAAAATCAAACAAGCACCTAAACTACAAACATTAGACCTGTGTATATGCAAGCCAAAAAATGGCAAGTCTTTGCATTTATATAGAAAGTGGTGCTTGGTAACGCAACTTTAGGTATTACTGGATCTGACAAAAGTGCAGGGTTCTGTGATACCTGTCTCAGAATGGTCTCTCCTATAGGTTTTTGCTGCATCTCACTCTGCTCTTTCAACAGCTGAGCATGTCTCATGGCTTTAGTTTTCACATTGCATATCTAACAGCACCTATCCAAATTGTCCTGCAGAACAAACCCTTCCTCCTTATGTGAAACCTGTTTACATAATGATATTGTTATAATTTCACAGAAGTCCGTTTGAACCAAGTCCAAGGATCTTTGTTCATGGTAATTTGATAATTACCACTCTATTTAGGCAGGGCTGGTGCACCTGTTTTGTTTTAACAGCTGGTTGCACCTTAGAGTAACACAGCATTTCCTGTCCATCCATCCCCATTTCACTGTAGATGTAGCTCTTCTGCTTATTCTTCCACCCTCAGTATCCACTAGGGTGTCATATGTGCAGCGTACATACATGTACCCGCACCTCTAGTTAAGACAACAAAAAAAAGATCTGATAAATAATTAGTACATCCTTAATCATTTTCTTCATGAGGACCTTCTTTTATGGACCTTGCGGTTGAGATTCAGAATATGGCATATTTTTTTACTTCCAGTGCTCATAGATGGATGCAGAACCATGGTAATGCATTCTGTGACTTAAATCTATTAACTATATAAACAAGCTTGCCCTTCCTGCCAGTTTCTAAACACTATCAAGTTTTTTCTTGCAAGTCAAGAAATCATAGTCAAGCCTGCAGGAAACTAGCAACAACTGAGGCTGGTTTGAGGGGCTGTAAGCCTGCAGAGGAATAGCAGGAAGGCATGCCTGACCTGTCAAGGATGATCTAATGAATCAGTGTATAAAATAAGTCTGTGTCAGTTACCTCTAATACTGATGGATACAGCCATATTCACACCATGGTAGCGTGTGAGGGTGAGAGATCTGTGCCAGGATTAGCACTGGGATCAACTGAAATCCCCAAAGGAGAGATTCCATACCATGTGTCAGTTTTTCACAAGGCATCATACTAGAGCCTGTCTGAGAAGGGGTAGTGAAAGGGCTTAGTGCCCTTGCTCATCTCACAAACAATATGTGTCAGAGCTGTCAGCCTTCAGAAGGAAGCCCTGCATCCTCTAACAAGTCCAGACAAGGGATCATTCAAGCTTTTAGGAGTGTGTGCTGCAAATGTGCACACTGACAATGTGGCGCACTAGGACCTATGCACAATTGTGTTCATTTAGGGATGGCATGTAAGGGGGATTTGCCTATGCCAAGATTAGCAGTGTCATCAAGTCAGTGTCCTTAAAGGAGAAATCCCACAACCAGTCAGGCATCAAACAAGAGTTTAATGTTGTGTTCCTGGATCATGGAACCTGGAATAGGCTTCTTCAGTGGCCACTCCTCTACTAGGCTGACCAACTCTGCTGTTTTGTTTTAGAGGGAGGCGTCCTAGAAGGCAAGAACTTGGCTCTAAATACCACCTACCCATGAATGGGTGATTTAAGGGATCACTCCCTGATATTGGCCTGTACAGCAGCAAATCTAGTCAAGTCATTCAAGAGATTGATGGCACAAGCACCCCTCCCCCCAGATCGGAGCCATCCATCTCCCCAACCTCTGGGGAGACTGGAACAGGTCTAAGCCCTCTTGTTTTTTCTCTGTAAGAACTGGATGGTGAGTAAAATATAAATTACCTCAAGGTACGTTAGGATTCAGCCCATCCTCTAAATTACTTTTTCAGTGATAAAACTCTATTTTCCTTCTTGGGTTTTGAGAGAAACCCTCCCATCAATCCCACAATGAGATTCATTCCATCATTTGGTACAGGATTTGCAGAATAGCACATGTGAATGAGGAAACTTTTACTGATGATCACAAGGACTGAAATCTGAGCTGTGTAAGCAGAAATAAGAGAACTGGCAGGCATGGGAATGACTCTTGGTTATATAGTTGATGTGTTCACTGATTGTGTTGTCATCGATATGGAGCTGTCCCCTTATTTAACTTATTTAATAAAAAAAATTCTGATTCGTAGACAAGATGAACCCAGCAGCAGGACACATCAAGTCGGGTCCTTGATAGTAAATCTTGGAACTGCAGTAGGTGAAACTGAATTGATGCCTGCTGAATCTAATGACAGTGGTGATTAGACACCATGCATATTCCTTATTCACAGTTTTACAGAATTCCCTCTTCTTCTACCAAATCCAGAAGATTAAATGAACATGTGTGTGATACTTTTTAGTTCTTTTTAGTTGGAGGGTATTGCCATGGTATGGAAGTTTGCATAGCTGTCAACTTTCAAAGTCTAGTTGTCAGGTTATTGCTTTTAGTGATAATTTTAGGAGCTTAAAATTGACTCTGAAATGAAATGATATCTTTATTGATCCATTTCAAAGTCTGAAATCTAGACTTGTTATAATTAATTGCTTTTTTTTGTATAAGGCCCAATTTATATCCATTTTGAGAATTCTCTTCTGCGATGCTGCAAGGAAAGAACAACAAAGAAGGATGGTGATCTCCATGTAGATCACTGTTGCAGTAGTCTTTACTACTGGGATTCCACCACAAAAATCTCAGTGTCTGGTCCAAATTCTAGAGATAAGCACCCGTTCTTTTCTAGGCCAGGTGAATTCCACCCTTTAGGGATGTTTGAATGTTCCTTGTAAAAAGCTGAAGTCTTCCAATGTGATTTTAGACTATTTTTGCTGCATTTCACAATGTATGATCTTCATGTTTCACTGTTGCAGTCATCACACTTAGGTTATCTGCCTGCAGGTAGCCCTCAGTCGGCCGGAATACCAGAGACTTAGTATTTCTGCGTTGGTTGCCATCACTTCAGTACTGATGTCAGTTTATCAGGGGTATAAAAACAGGCGGCCGACACCATTACATCAGTCTTTCTTGCCGAGGAGCCTGAAGCAGAAGCAGTTCACACGAGTGCCGGTCGGCCGCTACCTGAGTTTTCGTTTCCAGATTGAATCATCCTGAAGTCTTCTAAAGCTAAGTACCCCATTGGGGATCCTTTTTTCTTGCTCTAACCAATGTCAGAAAAAGTTAACAATTGTCTTGCCTGTGGAAAGCAAATACCACACAGAGATTTCCATTCTTACTGCGTCACCTGTTTAGGCCCAGACCACGATGTACCTCGCTGTTGGTTTTGTGCCTTGTTCAGCACCCAAAACTATTCATCATCTGGTCATTATTGTCGCTAAATACTTTCGTTCTCGATCTCCGGATTCTGAAATGGCTTCGGTAAGCCATCCGACTACTGATCTTCCGAAAAAACTTAAGGATAAAGACACAGAGACCACACAGGTCTAAAACTGCCGACAATGCTTCCGTTAAGCTAGTTGACAGTTCACCAGTACTCAGTGAGGCGCTTTTGCAGCCCCTTATGCCCACTTCTGTGGCTTCGCAGTTCACTACCAAGATCCGTTCGGAGTCCAGTATGCCGGGAGACTCTTCTTTGGCTACAGAACCTGCGGATGTCTCTACCTTAGATGGGGCCAGAGCTGCAGTGCAGGCACAGGCTTCCAAGGAAGTTCTTCTCATTACCGTTATTTGACACAAACCGACGACTTCTTTTGTGTCTTCAGTTCTGTCTAAAACTACCGAGTTTGTAAGGCCAAGAATATGAGCTACGCCTGATAAACGACAGCCCAAACTCAAGCACCTTTATCTGCTTATGAGGATTCAGATGCAGAGGAATCCATTCCATCTGCTTTCCCTCCAGAGGATTTTTCTTTTGGTGAAACCCTTCATACTTTGAGAGCAATTCCACTGGGAATGCCAGGATTATTCTCGATCCAAAAATAGACTCAAAGAATATTTAGATTTACCTCAACATAGACCTTTAGCAATTCCTCCTGTTCTGGATGTTGTGGATGATGCATTTATGGAATCCAGCCTAACTTCTGATACTTTACCCCCTGCTCCAAGGAAACCAGACAGGTACTACAGAGTCCCTGACTCTCACAAATTTCTTTTCAAAAATCCTACTGCTGACCCAGAGGTCATTTCCCTGGGGCCTAAAGGTATAAAAGCAACTACAGCTAAGAATCCCACCCCTTCAGACAGGGATTCCCGAGCTTTAGACAGATGGGGTAAAAAAGTATACACCTTTACAACTCTCGCCATTAGGGCATTGAATTAGCAGTTTCAGATGCTGAAATACCAGCAGCATATTTAAGCAAAAATGATCTACCTTTACAGACTGTGCAGAAAATAAAGAATTACAAGAGCTTATGCATTCTGCAAGCCAAGTCAGCAAATATACCTTGCAATGTGGCTTTGATGCCGTAGAAGCTTCTTGCAGGGCAGCAGTCAGTGGTTCTGTACTGAGGAGGCATGCTTGGCTTAAGGAACAGACCTTGCCAGACCATGTCAAATCAAAATTACTAGACGCTCCTTTGAACAAGGACAATCAGTTTGGCACCAAAGCAGATGAGGTTTTAAAAAATATGGAAGAAAAAGCTAAGTCTATGCAGACAGTCAAAGAATTTTTGCAAGTGCAGCCTCCAAGATTCAGTAGTCATTAACCCTCAAAACATTGGGCTTTTCCAGCCTCCTCAAGGCCATCTCAAACTAGACCCAAGGGAAACAGACCCCCCCAGATTACAATCTCAGGGTATGCAGAGATCTAAGCAATGAAGTGCCTCCACTTCTAAAACAGAGTGTGCTAAGCCACCCCCTTACAGAAATAATTCACAATGACTTCTCAACTCCACTCCTCACCTCTGCCCAATTGCTCGTGCCCCTAGGAGGAAAACTTGCCCATCATGCAAAAAACTGGACCTCCACCAAAGACCGATGGGTCCTCAACATTGTATCCCAGGGGTACAAATTTTACTTTCACTCACTGCCAACCCCAAAAGGGTTCCCAGACCTTCCTCCAAACCAGTGGGCAGAGGCACAAAACTAAATTCAATCCCTGCTCTCCATAAGGGCAATTCAACCTGTTCCTGCAGAACAAATAGGTCAAGGGTTTTATTCCAGACTTTTTCTGGTACCCAAGGGCACTTGGCGCCTAATTCTAGATCTTTCCATTCTAAACACCTTCCTGCTGGTACCAAAATTCAAAATGCTAACCCTTCAGCAGCTTCTTCCTATACTGTCCAAAGATGCCTGGTTAGCCACCCTAGACCTAAAAAAAGCCTATCTGCACATCCCTATCAGGGACTCATGCAGAAAATACCTATGTTTCAGGGCAGGATCTATGCTTTATCAGTTCTCTGCACTTCCCTTTGGCTTATCCACTGCTCCCAGAGTCTTCACAAAATGCCTGGCTCCAGCCATTGCCTATTGCAGACAGAGAAAGATTCAAATTTACCCGTACAGGCAGACAGGAAAAGCTGTTGCAGCACCTGACATTTGTAAAGAACCATCTAACCTCCCTGGGGTACACTATCAATGAAAAGAAAGCAAAACTAGTCCCCAGTCAAAAGATTGTATTCCTGGGAGCAAGCTTAGATACAGCATCCTAGATGGCATTCCTTACTCCAGAAAAACAAGTCTGACACGCTACTTCACTCAAATGGCCACCAGAACCCAGCTATCTGCAAGGAAAATCCTGCAAGCCCTAAGGTTCATGGCCTCTTGCATTCTGCTGATTCCATACGCCAGACTGCATATGAGGAAACTTCAATGATACTGGAAAAGTCTTTGGTGCCAACATTCTCAGGATCTGGAAACCGTCATACCTAGACTAAGGACAGAGTTTCTTTGGTGGGCAGCAGCATGCAACCACAAGGGACTTCCCTATACTCAACCCTATGCTGCCCAGACCCTAACCACAGACGCTTCAGACTATGCCTGGGGGCCACATCTGGACAACAAGTGCATTCAGGGCCACTGGAGCCCAAGTCAAATTCATCTGCACATCAACCAAAAAGAGATGCTAGCTGTTCAGCACACTCTTGACAGCTTTCAAATCCCTACTCTTATAAAAACTAAGCTAATAAAAACAGACAACACCACAGTTATGTGGTATATCAACAAGCGGGGGGGGGGAGCCCACTCTGCAGGCTAGCCATGGCCCTGTGGAACACAGCCTTGGACATGCAGATTCATCTGCAAGCTCAATTCCTGCCAGGCAAACAAAACTCTTTGGCAGACGACTTAAGCAGATATCTACTAGACCCACACGAGTGGCAATTAGACCCCCAGCACCTTCAGCCTTCTAACCCTGAAATGGGGGACCCCAGAGGTGGACCTTTTTGCCCCCCCCTTACAATCACCAGCTCAGCAAAATTCTGCACCAGGACACCTCACAGCAGGGCCTGGAATGTGGATGCTCTATCCTTCCAGTGGGTAAACCTTTCAATCTATGCATTTCCCCCTCTGCCTGTTCTCACAAGAATATTACTCAAGATAAGACAGGACAAACCAAGGACTGTCCTGATTGCCCCGGACTGGCCAGGCCAGCACTGGTACCCTCTACTGCACAGCCTGTCACCGCTGCCACCCTGGCACCTACCCCAGATCCCATCCTTCCTCACCCAGCAGGAGGGACAGATCCTGCATCCACAACTGCAAACCATGAATCTTGCAGCCTGGCTTATTCCTTGAATTTTCCCCCGTGACCAGCCTAAGCAAGCAGGTGCTGGACGTCATTCTTGAAGCCAGAAGACCCAGTAGAAGGAAATCCAATGCTGATAAGGGGAAAAGGTATTGTTCCTGGATTCAGTCTAAAGGAGAGGACACAGCACTGCCCTTCTTACCTGTAATCCTGGATTACCTAGTAGATCTACTCCACAGAGGCCTGTCCTTCTCCTCCATTAAGATCCATGCCTCTGCCATCTCAGCTCATTACAACACTGAGACATCCTCTCTTCTCTCACCCTCTCATCAAGCAGTTCCTGATAGGGGCAAACAACCTAAGGCCACCAAGAAGAGCACCCGCCCCTGCTTGGGACATTAACCTTGTACTGGAAAAGCTCACGCTACTCCTTTGAGCCTGCAGCGTCAGCAGACTTAAAATTCCTCTCTTGGAAAACAGCCTTGCTTCTGGCCATCACTTCAGCTAGAAGAGTGTCTGAGCTGCAAGCAGTTATGGCTGTGGAACCCTTCATTATTTTTCATGCTGACAGGGTCTCCATCAGGACTAACTCTTCTTTATGACAAATGTGGTGTCAAGTGTGGTTCTCAACCAATCTATGCAATGGCCAACCTTCTTCCCTAATCCTCAAAATAAAGGGGAAAGGATCCTGCACTCCTTGGATGTGCACAGGCAGCTCAGATTCCGCCTGGATAGGACTAAAGCCTTCAGGAAATCTGACCAGTTACTAGTCAGTTTTGCACCAGGTGCAGAGGGCAAGACCATTTCAAAACAAACAATTTCCAAATGGATAGCACACTGTATCCATTTCTGCTACAAACACCATGGGAAACCAACCCCTCAGGGGGTCAGAACACATTTCACTAGGGCAACTTCTACCTCTACAGCATTCCTCAGGGGAATCCCTACCAGGGACATTCTGGAAGCTCCTACCTGTAGTTCTGTACACCCCTTCACCAAGCATTACCACCTACCTATCTTTTCAAAATCCAGGACGGGTTTTGCAACAGCAGTCCTGCAGGGCATACTAGCCAGCCCCAACTCTTCTTGACTGCCTCCACCCTTTCTTCAGCTTTGGGAATCAACCCAAGTGTGATGACTGCAACAGTGAAACACGAAGAACATAGTACAGTTGTGTACACTTACCATAAATGTAGATGTTCGAGTGTATTCACTGTTGTAGTCCTGGTCCCCCCCCCCCCCAGCACCTTTGTCTCTCTCTCTCTCTCTCTCTCTATCCTCTCTGTGTCTATTATTCACCCCTTACTGGGTTATTGGTATTTACTTTTTACTGGTGCTGTTTTACCCACCATAACTTTGATCCCTATTTGGGGGGCTTCTGACATTTGGGGCAAGAAAAACTGATGTAATGGCATTGGCTGCCTGTTTTTATACCCATGATGACCTGACGTCAGTACTGAAGCGACAGCAACTGACACAGAAACACTAAATCTCTGGTATTCGGGCCAACTGAGGGGCTATCTGCATGCAGATAACCCAAGTGTGATGACTGCAACAGTGAATACACTCAAACATCTACATTTGTGGTAAGTGTACACAACTGTACTTTGTCTGTAGTCTGACATTATTCAGTCTGTTACAGAATTCATTTGGGTATTTTGAACTGTTTAGTTAATGGGGGTAGACACCCAGTGAGAGAGGCCCCAGCATGTTCACACCTAAGAAAGGCAGGTGCTCTTGTGGTAGACAAATACCACACAAACAGTATCCTAATTTGTAATTTTTTTTTATGTAGGCCCAGAGCACAGTACTGGGAGTTGAAGGCTTTGTCAAGAGTTTTCACTAAAAAACTGTTAGAAGAAGGAAGCAGTCCCTCCGATATTATTTAGAGTGGAAGAGAGTAAAAGTCTTAAAACTGTATCATGATATTGTCAGGTTCATCTCTGACTTTGGACTTCTGCACTATGAAATGAGTAGATAACGGATCTGAGGAGAAGGCAGTCATGTCTCTGGTGAGGTGGCATTGGATATCCCTGCTTGGCTTAAGGATACTGGTCCCAGTAAGACACTTTTGCAGCCCATCCCAGCCTTGGTAAATCAGGGAATTCAGGGATCTGAGACCTTTTGCAAAGGCCTATGAAAAGCGATCATGCCTGCAGCTTAAGGAATGCCCTACCGAATTGAGAGCCCCCAGATGTCCTGCCTTGCACACCTGTGGCCCAAGCAAATTTTGTCTCAGGACGACTAGATGGTGATGTTCTTCATGTTTCACTGTTGCAGTCATTGCATTTGGGTAGTCATTACATTTGGGTAATCATGCTGGCAGGTTGCCCTCAGTCAGCCTGAATTCCAAAGTCCTGGGTCCTGCGTCGGTTGTCGTCGCCCCTTCCCTGACGTCAGGTCGTCAGGGGTATAAAAGAAGCAGCCAACGCCATTTTCTTTAGTCTTTCTTGCCACGTGGTGCCTGAAGCAGAAGCAGTTCGCAAGTGCCGGTTGGCCGACTCCTGAGAATTTCGAGTTCGAATTTCAGATCCGAAGTCTTCTATAAAGCTAAGTACCCCGTTGGGGAAACTTTTTTATTGCTCCAGAACCGATGTCAGAAAAAGTTAATAATTGTATTTCTTGTGGGAAGCAAATACCTCATAAGGACTTTCATTCTTACTATATTCCTTGCCTAGGCCCCGATCATAACTTTCTGGGTTGTCGGTTTTGTGCTAGATTTAACCAACGCACTATTAAGCGTCAGTATGACTTTGCTTTAAACTACTTTGGACGCAGGTTTAATTATCCAGAAATGTCGTCGGAAAGCCATCCGACTACCGAAGTTCACAAAAAACACAAAGGAAAAGAAAGACACCCGAGGCCCAAAACAGACGACGAAGCTTCTCCTAAGCTAGTCGCCGGTTCTCAGTAAGGCGCTTTCACAGCCCCTGACGACCGCTACTTTAGAGTCGCAGGCCGCTACCGACTCCTACATGGAGTCAGCCATGCTGCTGGAAACTCAAGGTATTGAAGCCTCGAACGCTAATCCTTCAGATGGGTCCAGAGCCGCTGAGCAGGCACAGGCTTCTAAGAGGTGTATTCAGACCCAAACATCTGTACATTAAACCGACTTCAAAGTCAAAGACTAAAGCTCCTTCAAAGGCAAAGAAGCAAACTCAAGAGCCACATGGACAGGCCTCCATGACCAAAAAACAGATGCTCAAAATGGCCGAAGACTTGATTACCTTGATCAGGGGTTCCCATCCCCCTCCTAATAAGAGGCCTAGGCAAGAGACTGACTATGAATCTTCAGATCAGGTTTCCATTTCTTCTGATTCCTCTTCTGATCAGGAATATTCTTTCCCCCCTATGAGGATTCTGATACTGAAGAATCCATACCTTCAGCTTCTCCTCCTGAGGACTATTCCTTTGGGGAAACCTTACTTACCATGAGGGAGCATTTCCACTGGGAGAGCCAAGATTTTTCAGAATCTAAAAAGAGGCTCAGGGATTTCCTGTTACTACCTCAGCACAAGCCACTTGCCATCCCCCCTGTGTTAGACATTGTAGATGATGTGTTTTCGGAGTCTAGCCTTACCCCTGACTCCTTACCTCCAGCTCCTGTTAAGCCTGACAGATATTACAGGGTTCCTGACTCACATAGATTCCTTTTTAAAAACCCTGCTGCTGACCCAGAAACTATTTCTCAGGGTCCCAAGAGAGTTAAGGTTTCCACTGCAAAAAACCCTACCCCTTCTGACAGGGATTCTAGGGCACTGGACAGATGGGGAAAAAAGTATTACACATCTGCTACCTTGGCTGTAAGGGCCTTAAACTGTCAGTTTCATATGCTCAAATATCAGCAACATGTCATGTCATTGCTTAAACAGAAAATGTTGTTAAACTCTGAATGTGCAGAAAACAAAGAATTGCAGGATATATTGCATGCAGCTGAACAAGTTGGAAAGCATACTTTGCAATGTGGTTTTGATTCTTTAGAGGCGTCCTGCAGGGCCGCAGTTACAGGTTCTGTAATTAGAAGACATGCTTGGTTAAAGTAACAAAATCTGCCTGATCATGTTAAAGTTAAATTATTAGATGCACCTTTACAGCATGATACTTTGTTTGGTGTTAAGGCAGAAGCAGTGTTAAAGGAAATGGAGGACAAAGCTAAATCTATGCAAACTGTCAAAGATTTTTTACAAGTACAACCACTTAGGTTTAGTAGACACTGGCCAACAAAAAATTGGTCCTTTCCTGTGTCAGACAGACCTCAAAGGGGCAGACCCAGACGCCCTAGAGGCAGATCCCAGGCGCAAGGTTCATACAGGTCAAAGCAATGGGGTGCTTCTACCGCCAAAAGTGGAGAAGACAAATCACAACCTTACAGGAAACAGCCCCAATGACTTCCTCCTGCCTGCACCAAGCACTTATTACCTGGCAGCACCCTTAGGGGGAAAATTAGCACTTTTTTCTCAAAATTGGCACATTATAACCCAGGACAAGTGGGTTCTAAATATCGTGTCACAAGGCTACAAGTTCCATTTCCATACCCTGCCAAAGGCAAATGGCTGGCCAGATCTGCCAAAAAATCAATGGGCAGAGGCACAAAAACAAGTCTCATCCCTCATGGACATGAGAGCCATTCAACAAGTGCCAGAGCAAGAGCAGGGACAAGGACTTTACTCAAGACTATTCTTAGTGCCCAGAAAGAACAAGGCCTGGAGGCCATTACTGGAACTATCGATTCTGAACACATACCTGGATATACCAAAATTCAAAATGTTGACTTTGCAGCAGCTTCTGCCCATGCTGGGTAAGAACACTTGGCTTGTAACTTTAGACCTAAAAGAGGCATACCTGCATGTCCCAATCAGACAAATATGCAGAAGATACCTCAGATTCAAGGCTGGCTCAATGCATTACCAATTCTCTGCACTGCCCTTTGGCTTATCTACTGCACCCAGGGTCTTTACAAAGTGCCTGGCACCAGTAATTGCATTCTGCAGACAAAGAGGAATACAAATATACCCTTACTTGGACGACGGTCTAATTCAAGCAGAGAACAAGGACATCCTTTTACAGCATCTGGCGTTTGTGAAAAAAATTCTAACATGCCTAGGGTACACCGTCAACGAAAATAAATCAAAACTATTACCCTCTCAAGAGATAATATTCCTGGGTGCAAGCTTAAATACAACTGCCCAGATGGCTTATCTCACACCAGACAAACAAAGGCAACTGACTACCTATTTCAACATGTTAGCAACAAAGGCCCAGTTATCTGCAAGAAAAATTCTGCAGGCTCTGGGCTTCATGGCATCCTGCATCCTATTAATTTCATATGCAAGACTGCATATGAGGAAACTTCAATGGTACCTAAAAAGTGTTTGAACTCAACATTTCCACAGCCTGGAAACCATAATTACTCTCATTCCCTGCCAGCAACAGGAGTTTCGATGGTGGGCAAAGGCTTGTCACCCAAACAAGGGGCAGCCATTCACATTACCCCCAGCCAGGCAGACACTAACAACAAATGCATCAGATTATGCCTGGGGGGCCCACATGGCAGGAAGATGCATTCAGGGAACATGGACCTCAAACCAAAAGCATTTACATATCAATCAAAAAGAGATGCTAGCTGTTCAAAATGCCCTGACAGCCTTCAACGACCTACTTCATCCAGGACAACTACTGATAAAGACAGACAACACCACAGTCATGTGGTATATAAACAAGCAGGGGGGCACACATTCTTACCCCCTTTGCAGACTAGCTATGACTTTGTGGGACACAGCATTGACTTACCAAGTACATCTGCAGGCACAATTCCTGCCAGGAAGGAAAAATACTCTGGCAGAGGAACTAAGCGGAAACCTCATGGATCCCCACGAGTGGCACCTGGATCCACAAGTCTTCAACATGATAAGAAGGAAATGGGGATGCCCGGACATAGATCTATTTGCCTCCCCTCACAACTACCAACTAAAGAGATTCTGCACAAGGATTTATCACAGACAAGCATGGAAAGTGGACGCCCTTTCCTTCAGCTGGAAAAACCTATCAGTATATGCCTTTCCCCCCTCTGCCTGTCCTCCCCACGGTACTCCTAAAGGTCAGACAGGAGAAGCCAAAGATGATTCTGATTGCACCAGACTGGCCCCGCCAGCACTGGTACCCAATATTAAGGAGCTTGTCTCAATGCCCAGCTTGGACCTTGCCTCAAGTACCGCATCTACTATTCCAGCAAATCAATCAGATCCTGCACAGCCAGCTAAGAACCTTAAACCTGGCAGCGTAGCGAATAATGTAGTTAAACAAAGCACACCTCTCAGCAAAGCTGTGATGGATGTCATTTTAGAAGCCAGAAGGTCTAGTACTAGAAAATCTTATGTTGGAAAATGGAAGAGATTCTGTGCTTGGAACCAGGTACAAGGAACAGATACAACTGTGCCAGATATTCCTCAGATTTTACAATACTTAACTGAGATGCTGGACAAAGGCCTGTCTTTCTCATCTATTAAAATTCATGCCTCTGCCATTTCGGCCCATTACAATGCAGGGCCACTAATCTTTTCTCATCCCTTATTAAAACAGTACCTCAGAGGAGCCAAAAATTTAAGGCCTCCAAGGAGATCACCAATGCCTGCATGGGACCTCAACTACGTCTTGGAAAAACTCACCCTGCCTCCTTTTGAGCCAGCTGCTACTGCAGATATAAAGTTTTTATCTTGGAAAACAGCTCTGCTCCTAGCAATAACTTATGCAAGACGAGTTTCAGAGCTACAGGCACTCATGGCTGTGGAACCTTTTATCATTTTTTATCTTGACAGGGTCTCCCTGAGGACAAACCCAACATTTATGCCTAAAGTGGTGTCCAGTGTGGCTCTTAATCAAACCATTCATCTGCCAACTTTCTGTCCAAATCCACAGAACAAGGGGGAAAGAATTCTACATTCTTTGGACTTACACAGAGAGCTTAGATTCTACTTGGACAGAACCAAATTTTTCAGAAAGACAGAACAATTACTAGTGGCATATGCTGCAGGATCACAAGGAAAGGTTATCTCAAAGCAGACCATTTCAAAGTGGATAGGCCACTGCATTCGTTTCTGCTACTTATACCATGGCAAGCCAGTGCCTAAGGGCATTAGGCCACATTCCACCAGAGCTGCAGCCACTTCAGCAGCCTTTCTCAGGGGAGTACCAACCAAAGACATTTTAGAGGCAGCTACTTGGAGTTCAGTGCACACCTTTACAAAGCACTATCATCTGCCACTCTACTCCAAATCCAGGGCAGGCTTTGCCACTGCAGTTCTGCAGGGTCTCATAGCCGCTCCTAATGCTGTTTAGCTCCAGCCTCCCAACCATAGGTTTGGGAATCTACCCAAATGTAATGACTGCAACAGTGAAACACGAAGAACATAGTACAGTTGTGTACACTTACCATAAATGTAGATGTTCAAGTGTATTCACTGTTGCAGTCCAGGTTACCCACCCGCCATTCCCCCTTTTCTTCTGATGGAACCCATCTTTCTTTCTCTGATTTATACAACCTGTATTGTGTATTTGCTTTGTGGATGAAGGTAAAGTTCATATTGCTGCATGTAATTTTATATATAGATATAAATTTTGCCTACCCTTTTAGGGGGCACCTGACATCTGGGGCAAGAAAAACTAAAGAAAATGGCGTCAGCTGCTTCTTTTATAGCCCTGACGACCGGACGTCAGGGAAGATGTGACGACAGCCGATGCAGGACCCAGGAATTTGGATTTCAGGTCGACTGAGGGCAACCTGCCAGCAGAATTACCCAAATGTAATGACTGCAACAGTGAATACACTCGAACATCTACATTTATGGTAAGTGTACACAACTGTACTTTCCTTGTATTCCAATTAGGGAGGACATTGAAGATTGTAACACGGAGGTCTGGGAATTTGCTTTAAGGACTCTGAAGGTTTATACATTAGACACCAACCCCCAACTCCTGGCAGTTGATGTGACCTCAGGCTATTCTAGAAGAATGGCTGTCCTTGGCTCAGTGGTTGAGGTATTGAGGAGCCTACAAGCAGGTTCAGATTAGTTAGTGTAATGAGTCCCCCTCTGCTAAGAGAAAGAGAAAACCTTCTCTAGAGGGGGACAGGGACATCTCAGAGAGTGAAGGGAAAGATTTGGGCTACTGCTTACAAATGTCTTTCCCCAGTTTTTGGGGTCCTTTCCATAGCTGACCATCAGCTGCATGGCTGCTTTCCTGTGGCTCCTCTGCTGGTCTCCCCTTATACTGCTTGTCAGAGAAGAATGTGACTGAGAAGTGGGGATTCATATCCCCCAGCTGAGATGTTTTGTTTGGCAGTCGGGGAGAGAAGAACAGACCAGAGCTAGCAGATGTTAGCATCACATATATTGGTGGCAGGGTTTCCATAAACCTTATCCCTTCCCCTTCATGCTGACATTCTCTGGTTTAGGCTAGGTGACCCATGAGGTATAAATTGAGGACATGCTTATCCCAGACCCTAGTGCAGCCACACCTCCTCAGCCCACTAACATATCCTGGTCTAGCAATTTTCTCATGAACTATCCTCCACCATGGCTCAAGGAATCTGCCCTTTGCAACACACACACACAATCCCCTCTCCCCCTAAGACGGGGCATGTCCATTCTCCCTGATATCTCCACAGCTGCCCATCAGTCTTGGGTCATCTGATTCATAGTCAGGACTTTAGCCCTGTATGACACCCCCTTAGGTGTAACACAGGCATTAATGACATTATATTCTTTTCTCATCCACAGAGAAAATCTCATTTGAATATGCTCTCTTTTGGATAAAAAAGCTTGTCTTATGGGCACCTAAAAAAGGTATTTTGATTTACTGGTTCTGAATATTCCCAAAACGTGCTGCATTTCCTCCAGTGCTGGATGCTTTAGTGAATGCATTTTTAGCAGTCTTCAAGGAACCAGATACCCAGCTCCCTACCATTTGAAAGCCTGCCAGGTTCCAGAGGGTCTAGTAGTCCCACATATTCTTCTGCATACCTTTATGGCAGATCATACATTTGTCCCCATGGATCCTGGGAAAGGGTCAGCACTGATGGAAGCACCTAGTACACTTCCCAACAATAAGGAAAGCAGAGTGCTAGACTGATTTGGGAAGAAAGTGTGCACAGCTGCCACTGTGGTTTGGTCTGTTGTCTCTCCTTGTACTGCTTGACAGAAAGGAAATGTGAATGGGAAGTGGGGATTCATACCCCCAGCTGAAACATTTGTATGACAGGGAAGTGGGGATTCATACCCCCAGCTGAAGCATTTGTATGACACTCGGGGAGAGAAGAATGGACCACCTATCCGTTCTTGAAGATGCCATGATAACATTATATCTTTTGTGTCATTTACAGAGGTCTTCTCATTTGGAGATGCTCTCTATTGGATGAAAAAGCATGTCTTATGGACTCCCTGGAAAGGTATTTTGATTTACTGCATCTGAATACCCCCAAAATATACTGCATTTCCTCCTGTCTGGTTTTCAGAGCTATTAATTGTCATATATGACAAGGTTTCAAACTGACGTCCTAGAATAGCTGGAGAACATTGAGGAGGTGTCTGATGTGGATATGAGGGCAGAATTATTGGACCTCACCCAGTCTGGTGGCTAAGCACTCCATGTGGTTGTGATACCTATAGATGCTGCATCCAGGGTGGCAGCTGTGGTGTCCTTGTTCAGGAGACATGCCTAGCTGAGACTATAGCCCCTGCCCAGAGGATGTACAAGTACATCTCCTTAAGGATATGCTTTTTGAGAGCCCCACTGGGGGCCACATTCAAAATTAGGGGAAAGGGGAAGACTGTGCAGTTAAAGAAACTGCAGGTTTACTTCCACATGCCTGAGTATGATATAAATTACCTATGTAAGTCTGGGCCTGCTGTCGGAATCGCGGAAATGTTATGCAAGCCAAGAGTAAGAAGGACCAGTATAAAAAATGGTAGGGAAACCAAAAGGGAAAGCCTGAATTACACAGGGGCCCTCCGTATTGAGCATCCAAGACTGAGTGAAACTTCTTCCTCCCCATTCTACCCTCAAAACCCCATCCTCAGCTTTGTCCCATCCCCATTCCACACACTCCAAAGCTAGGGTGATGGGTAACTTAGTGCATTAGAAACTGGGAAAGCATCACAAAAGACAAGTGGATGCTGTAGGTATTTTGGGGTTACAAACCACAGTTCCTATGAAAGCTAAAAATGTCAGGCATCCCACCTGTACCACGGGTTTAGGTGTTTCTCTGCCCCTATTGTACAAGAACCTTTACAACTATGAGTCATAGAACCTGTACTAAAACATAAATAGAACAAGAGGTTCTACTCAGCACTCTTTCTAATGCTTAGAAGGGGTGTTCTGGAGGCAAATCCCGGACCTGTCAATGCTAAATACCCATTTCATGTTTCCAGAATTCAAAATGTTGGCATTGCAAACCCAGTCACTACTCCTGTTCTGTCAAGCTGTGATGGCTACCCTGTGTCTCAGAAATACATGTCTTCATATACCCATTCACAGGGACCAAAGGTTCTTTTTCATATTTGGAATGGAGGATCTTGCTATCAGTTTACCTCCTTGCCCTTTGGATTGGATGCTACACCAGTAGCATTCATAAAGCTTGGCTCCAGTAATTGCTTATTGCAGAACCAAGGACTTTCACATTTACCCATATCTTGGATGAATGCATCTTTCAGGTACTGTCCCAGGAGGAGGAGATGGATAGGGCTGAATAATTCAACATGATCTGTTAGCGTCTCAGGTGTAGTATATGAAAGAAGAATGCCAAAGAAGCTGAAAAGTAAGGTGTACAAGACCGTGGTGCAACAGTACTACTGTATGGTACAGAAACCTTGGCAGTAAAGGCAGATCAGTTGAAGAAGCTAGAGGTGATGGAAATGAAGTGCCTGAAAAGGGTGGTAGGATGCACATTGTGGGGCAGGCAAAGAAAGGAGGACATAAGAGCAGAAGCCAAAGTAGCTTCATTTGCAGAAAAGATCAAAGAGAACAGATTACAGTGTTATGCACATGTGCCAAAAAGCAGAAGACAATCTGGTGAAGATGATTGGGACAGATAGGAAGAAGGTAAGTGGAAACGAGGACATCCAGGACAGAGGATGATGGATTGTGTGAAAGAAGATCTATGACAGTCAGGCATGAGTTTTGAAGAAGGCAGAAATGTGGTATTGAATATAGAGAGATGACAACAGTTCACACAATACCACGATCCCATTTCAAAAATGGGGAAAAAAGGGACAGTTGATCTGTTTGCAAAGCCTGGGGTTTTCCTTAAACATCTGCAGGTCATATCTCAACCCTTCCAAGAAAGTGGTGCTCTTTGAGTCTTTAGTGGATTCCAGCAACCAGAGGTCTACCTCCCTTCAGACAAGGAGGAATCTCTGGCTCAGCATGTCCAGGCGACTGCTATAAAACCCGTCGTTACATTTAGAAAAATCCTGAGGTCACTGTGGTTTATAACCTCCACAATTCTAGTGGTCCCCCTGACCAGTTTACACACAAAAAAAACTCCACTGGTACTTGAGAAGTACCTAGAGCCAGCAGCACAGCCCTTAGATATAATCTCTATGCGACTCTGTGTTTCCAGAGAGCTAAAATGGTAGTCCTACTGGGCCATAATGAGCCAAGTGGTGCCATTCAGACAAGAATCCCACAAGCAAACATGGATGCTTCAGTCTTAGTTTGGTGGGCACACACGGGAGGCCTCAAAGTAAAAAGCTCTGAGAAGCAACAAAGAGGAAGAAGCACACACATGTAAAGATGACAGCCCTGATACTGGAGCATTGAGCCTTGAAATCCATGTGGAAAAAGAGTGTTTTTTTTTTTGGTATCAGTAGACAACACTACTGTAGTGTGGTGCATCAAAAACAAGGGATGACTCATTCTTGCCCTTTCTCCAAGCTATCCAAGACTGCCACGAAATGACAGAGTCGCCACAATGGATCTTACAGATTGTTCACAGGTGGGGGTGCTCTAATACCTTTCTGATGAACAACAACAACTCAGGAGGTACTGTTCCAGAGCACCACACTGAGAAGTTTTGGAAGAGGATGCCTTCTTCAAATAGATAGGTCACTTTCTGTATTAATTTCTTTCGATCCCCCTATTTTACTAGGGTTTTGCAGAATGCAAGAGAGGGGAATGAAAAGATGCCACTGCTATTCTTCCTGGGGTCTCTGTGATATAGTGGTAGGATCAAACACGAGTCACTGTCTCCAGCAACTGCGAGCTTTGGCTGACTCAGGTTGCCTTTAGGATGACCAGTTCTTTGAACTTATCCTTGTTGCATGAGTAAACCATTGGCTTTTCCTCACGTATTGTCCACCAGGTTATAGAACATTGCTACAGGAGCTGCGAGAATTCTTACTGACTTAGTTCTGGGAAACTGCCACCACCATCCTGTTTGAGCTCCAGTATCTAGGTTGTCAGTGAATTGGTGGGTAATGCTAAAACATTAAATGTGATAGTGTTCAATCTGATTGGTTTTCAGCTATAGCATCATTGAATAGATTTTCCAGTTGATGCCTTCTACAAATAACTGCATTGAGGAAGAAGCTGATAATCGTTAATACCACAATCCCCTTTACCTCATTGTAAGTGTTATTGCTTTGCATCTTGCGCATCGTTGTGATACAGATTCGAGAGTTTAACGGTGTATTATTTTGCTTGTTGTGGTTCCCTTTATTCTTTTCTATATAGTTGATATTTTTTTGTTCTTGAAGTGTGGCCGTGTGTTTGTGGTTTTTTTAAACCACTGGTACCGTTAACCTTATTGCTCGGTATGCCCTCTTGAGGCCTACCTTCTTCTGGTCTTACCATATTCACTTAAGTTTTTACGGTTGACAATTACTGGAGTTGTGACTGGTGCATGCGGTTTGACGCTGTCCACTCTGGAGAGGTCTTTGAAAATTCTAGTTCCTCGTAGAAAGTCTGGTTCTGACGTTGTTCGCAGGGCCCTAATGCCGGTCCACTGACTTTTTACCACGGCTTTCCACAGGGCCTCTGGGCTTACAAGAGGATTGTTCCATCGCCCACTCACTGAAGGCGGAACCGTGACAGATAGCGCTTGCCGACTGTGGACAGAGGGTTGTGAGAATCGCTTTCAAGACCCGGGCCGATGCTTCTGACCCATCTTCTCCACTGAGCTCTAGGTCTCCGAGAGGCTGAGGAGCCCTTCTTCATCGGCTCGAGCTAGTCTTCAAAGGTCTTTGGATTCCTCCACCCTCTTTCCATCTCCGTTCCCATATGTCCTCGTGGATGAGCCTCAGGTCCCTTTTGTTGGATGGGGCTCCCCTCGGAACCCATTCGGTTGTCGGCTCCGTTGTTGGTTCCTTCTGCCCGTTCTTTCTCCGAGCTTTTTCGGATGTCGATGTGGTTCGCTCTTTGCCTGTCCTGTTGGTCCAGTGCAGTCCTCCTAAACTTATTTTGGTTTCCACGGGCTTTCTTATCGGGTGCTGCAAGTGGAAACTCCGTCGGGACCAGCACCCTTGTTTTCCGCGGCGGTCTTTGGAGCGTTCGGCCCGATCTGAACCGGCGATCAGGCTCGGGTCCTCGGGAAATTTTCGGCTTCCGGACCTCACCTCGGCTCCGTCCTCTCCAGTACGGGCCCTCGAAGTAGGGTCTGTTCTCTTCCAGGGCACCAAGTCGAACCGGCAACGTCATTCCGACTTCCAATTCCCTGAGAACCTCGTTGTCTGGTCGGCCGGGAGGCGTTCCTCCTGAGTTTCTCCCTCCGTGTCGAGATTCCCTCCATTTCTTGAACCGGGAGGCTCTTGCTCTTTGGACCGGCCTGCCTTGACCTGATGAGGAAAGTGTCTCTTACCCTGACTCAGCCACAGTGTCCCGGCCCCTACCTCCAGAAGAAGGGCCCTTTGTCTTCCTTCAGGTTCCTGGAAGATCCTTGACTGGACCATTTCCAGCCTGAGTCAGAGCTGCCCCCTCTTCCTCCTTCAGATGATGATGCTCTTCACGAGATTTGGAATAGGAAGACCTGGGTGACTGGCTGTCCTTCCCTCCCTTGAATCCTTGACACATTGCCTCCTTGACTTGGAGTCGCCCTTCCTCCTCCTCCCCTAAGTCACCTGAAGAAGAAACAAGTACACCATTTTGGAGGCGTGGGAGACTCCTGGTGACTGGCAGTCCCTTCCCAGGGGGACGGATGTGTCAGTGGAAGCTGTTCCAATTAGGTGCTCCACCTTCCTCCTGGTTCATCCCGCATTCGGATGGTGGCTGGAAAGGATGCTCGGTAAGGGCTTTGGTTCTCCGTCTGTCCATAGGACCTGTCCATTCGAACAAGTACTGTAGCTTTCAGGATAAAGAGTACTGGGATAAAGGGTTTCAGTGTCCCTATGGTAGGGCTGTCTCAGAGACGTCTGCAGATATCGGTCTTCTTACGTAACATTATCCGCCTAATAAAGATTCTGGGATGATGGATAGATATGGGCGTTCGTTTTACATCAATGACAGTTCATGCGGTCCCTGAACTCGCAGATGCTTTACTGCGTCTGCAGGCTCCTTTCGGAAAGAGTTTACATTTCCTCATTTGATGGTGCCAAGATTTTGGCCCCTCCAGAGAGGTGGTAGCGCAACCAAATACCCTGAAAGCGCCCCATTGATCGTCCCTGTCTAAATTTCCCCGCGGCGAAGTGAACAATAGGGGCAGCAACTTCAGCGGTGCTCTTGAGACAATCCTGGATGCAGGCAGGTAACCCTGATGCCCCTCTCGAGGCAGAGGAGGGCCAGACTTGATAAGGGCACTGGGCACAAGGGGTAACGCAACCCCAAGGAGGGGAAAACAAGACACAGAACTCTGCAGCACTCCTGAGAGCAGAGACTGTCTCCGTGCAAGGTGAGGGAAACTGCTCCCGCAGTTGAAGCAAGGGTCAGGCTCAGAGGCTGACTGTCCTGCTCTGGAGGCAAGGCAGGAGGGAATGAGGGTGGAAGAGCGCCCTCCTATCAGAGGTCAGCATCAAGGGTACGAAACTAGTTACCCCCACCTTTCCAGACCCAGCAGCTTCGCCCCCTTTCCTGCTCTGGAGGCAAAGAGTCATCGCTCCACTTTAACCACCCATCTTACAGAAAGATATAACTTTACAGACTCAAAAATTCTAAAAAAAGGGACTGCGGACCATTACCCTTCCCTATCTATCTCAAGACTCTAAGAAGTAGAAATGTACGCTTATACTAGGAACATCTCTAGACCTAATTTCAAAGCTACTGATCGATCAATCATCCAGCTAGAGAATGCGGACCAACGAGATTAATGGCCAGGCCTTCCATTCTCATTTTTCCAAAGAGGGATGCCAGACAGAGCCCATTCTAATTCAATACACCTTTTCATCCAAGCCAGGGCCTCGGTCATCGATAGTCGCCAGTCACTTCACCAGTTGAGGCTACGAGGAGCCCTGATGTTTGGTCGACCTCTAGAATGCATACCTTGATAAGTAATAGCCCACTTGAGGCGTCCCACCATCTTGCGTGTTTCCAGGCCAGTGCTGTGTTATTCGAGCCCTATCCGGCGTAAGCTTCCTAAAGGTGAAATTTACACCCGTCAATGGCATGTTCCCCTAGGGATCTTGAGTAAACCTAATTTCAGAAATTTCCATTGGATCATCCTTACTCTCCTTCCCAGCCAATACCATCGTCAACGTCGGGCCAGTTAAAACTAGGTCCCTTCAGGCCCATGTTCACCTGGAAGGATACAGAATTCGTGTCTCTTGTCAAAGGAAATCTCCAAAATAACTGCTCCATAGAAGAGAGTTAAACACGTGTCCAGCCTCTGAACTTCCATTCCCCTGGGAATCCTGTAACTGAGACATACGTCTTCTCTTACTGTTAAAAAAGACTGCTCAACTAGTACCTGAGCACACACCTCCCCCTCATAACATTCTGTACAAAAACCTTTGAAACTGGTGACTTCAAGGGGTGGCCTGCCAGGAGCTCTTTGGTCATTCAACAGGCACTTTCCTTTTACGAGATTCCAATAACAAAGACTTGCAAAGTAGGGTGAAACTGGTTTCTTCAACAGCAAGTCAAGGGAGGCGGTTTGTGCTAGGGTACAATCTGTCCACGAATGCTCTAGACGCTTCTGCAGGGGTGTTTCTATCTTTTCCAGGGACAGACAGTCATTCCTCCGGACAAATTTGAATTTAATCTGTGAGATAATGTTCTAAGGTTGAGGCAGTGTAAATAGCGTTACAACACTGCTCCCCTCGAATCTAGGGACTATTGGGGTCACGGCGGACAACATGTCGGGTAGTCTGTAGCAAACACAACGTACCGATCGAAAAGTCTTTAAAGAGGCCATGAGAAGCCTTGCAGTGGTCTCTCACGGGTCGCTTCAGAAAGCGTTTATGTGGGTGGGGAGCGTCATACTGCGTGGGCTGAGCCGACAATTCTGTTACGCACGAGGGGCTCTCGAGCAGTCCAGTGGCCCCTCAGGGGAAGTCCGTGGAGCCAACCTTCCTCCGACCTGTTTGCGTCTCCAGCGGGCCGAGAATGCGCATCCTACCATGCCCTGTACCTCGAAGTGGTCCCCAGGGCCTGCTGGTTTCTCCTCATTGCCCCCTTCTTCTGCTCCTTTCCATTGCTTCCCCTGATATGAGTTTCTCCAAGCCAGGAACCCTCGACGGACGATAATCAGATCTCCCACTCCACTAGTCGGCTTTTTGGTTTCCTTCCTGAAAATCCATGTTCTTGCTCCTCCATCTAGCATCTCCAGAAAGCCATCTCCTGACTTAGTTTCCACTGATCAGGGAATATTTAGCACCGCACTCCATCTAGCAGCTTAAAGCTTCAATTCTTACCAGCCCAAGGTGATCTTTTGTCACCAACAGTCCAGGATATATCCTTATTTTCGCGCAAAGCTTTTCTTGCTCCTCTAAGAGTTCTATTTGGCTTCTTAACTTCTATTCTGGCGAATACACACCATGTTGATCCTTTATAGCTCCTTGTAATAAGATATTAGAGCTCTTAACAGACTTATTTCCTTTAGGTGAAGCTTTTGCTACTCTAAAAAGCATTGGCTGCCATTTAATTTCCATGTGGAAGATGTGGAGCTCTGCCTCTGGTTGCCAGACTTTGTAAAGCTAACTTTTTTCTTGTTTTTCATCCTCCATTACACCGGTCAGATCTCGTAACTCTCTCTTTGTTGCTATCTAGGTAATGTTTCCCTTTTTGAACCTTTCTCTTCTTGCCTTCAGCACCTTTTGTTCCTGGAAAACCATCTCTTTCTTCTAGCTAGTACTTCTTCTACTAAGTCCTCTGAACTTCGCTCTAACCATAAAAACTTGCTTTGAAATTAAGTCTGTTGAGAGAAAAACTTGAAAGGTATCATCCTTCTCAATTGGTGTGTCACATTAAGCTAAATATTCAAACACAGAACAAAGGATCACAGGAAACAGGACAAGGATCATTGCTAAATTGGATGTTCTAGACAGGCTTTTTTTATTTGGATGAACACCTTTCTAGGAAAACAGATCCAACTCTTTGTGGCTTTTACGATAGCCCAAATCAACCTTACAGTTGCAAAAAAACTCTTTCTATTACAAGGTCAGTTATAATCTATTGGCTGATGCTGCCATTCTTATTTACATGCTTCCATCTACCTCTGTATACAGTCTGTGCCATACCTCTTTGGTCTATTTGTCAAGTAGACTACCTGAGTCTAGTGGAATACATTTATTTCTTCACACTGTGCTCCAAGAAGGTCCTCCGGGACAGGGCAACCTTTGAACACACAGGGCAGAAGATAGTATGAATACTAGCTGGGATTCAAGGCTGAGAGGTTATGTAAAGACAATATGTTAGCGTTCGTAATGGCCCGTTAGAAGTTATGTCCTTAAGAATCCGTTCCGTAGTGTTCATCCGCCTGATCTGATCCACCAGATTGTTTTTTTGCCTATTCTTTAATGATTGCTGTTATTATGGTATATACATATATGTTATATGTGAGTATTTTATATGTGTATATGTCTATTTGTATAATGTATGGTTATGTTGGTGGTGATGTAGATTATGGGTGCAAAGTAGAGGGGTGGTAAGGCTCAGGATTGTTGTGGGTATCTTTCTGTCTGAGCTTCTTTAATTTGAGCTTGCAAGCCGAGAGGATCGACTCGAATGTGTAAGAACAAAAAAGCGAGATGAGCTCCACATGGAACGTTATGGTAAGGACATAACTTCTATTTTGGATTATGAATTATTAACGGTTTTAGATTTCCTCAGGTTATTAACTCTGCAACTCACAGAGGTCAGACTGTGGATTTTATCTTCATACTGGATGGAAGGCCTTGGAATTGGTGGTGGAACTGGTCCTTGTGTGTGACCAATTCCTTGTCCCCTTTGACATAAACCTCCTAAACTGTAGTTCACCAAATTTGAGCTGAAGGAAATTTGTTTTACTAACCATTATCATATCTGCCATGTTTTCTTCCACACTATCAGTTCCTCCCATAGGATGATGCTAGTTCTTTTGATGATGTCGTTGATGCATGTAATAGGTCACTGTCCTCAGCAATTGATTTTTCTTACCCCAGGTCATGTTTGCCCTGTGTCTAACAAGTGGTGTAAGTCACGGTTTGATGACATGCTTTGACTCCTCTGATAACAAAAACAGGTTGGAGTGTCAGTGGTATTATGTCTGTCTGTGTAACAATCTTCACATGAATGAACATTGCACTACAAACTTGGCTGAGATCTGTCATAAGAAAGAAGCTTACTTTCCAGAGAGATTTCCATACCAGCTAACGGACCAGCTGCACTCTCTCATGTGGTGGACAGGGTGTACAGCCCAGCCTCCCTTACTGTTCTTAGAGCTTTATCTGTTCTGCTTTTTTATCCACAGGATTACTACTATTAGACCTACTTTGCCAGCATCTGACCCATTGGATGTGATAGTGGTTTCATTTTCTCACTTTTCTACTGGATACTGTTTAACATTCCTGATAATCATGTTTTTTGACCGTTGTCCCAGGTATGCAGCTTATGACCTCCAGACTGGACCCTTGCCCATCTAGGCTGATTCTTTCAAGTCTGCATCCTTGGCCCATTGTTATTTCAGGCCTTGGTTTCCTCACTATTTTTTTTTCCTTCAGCACTAAAGGAGGCCATTGTCACCTCATCCTCAAGAAGCCATCTTTAAACCATAATACATTAACAATTATTGCCTTATCTCTAACCTTCCATTTTTGTGAAAGGCAATGGAAAAGCTCATGTATACACAACTTGAGTCCTGTCTTACAGCCAGTGGACTCTGATCCTTTTGAGTCTGAGTTTTGAACTTCTTGTAGTGCTGAGACTGCTCTTATTCAAATAGTGATTTCCTGATGACTTCAGTCTGGCGGTTTGAGTTTGTAGGGTCCTTCTGGATCTCTCAGCTACATTTGGTAAGTTTGACAATGGCATTTAAATTGAGCAGGTACTTTTTTTTTTATATTTTCTGTATAGTGTTAGAGCACTGTACTTCTTACCTCTTTGGTCACAGTCAGAATGTTGTTCAGGTTTTTGCACTTCCTCCACTTGGAGTCTCTCAGGGCTTGATCCTGGACCGTTCCATGTTAAAGTATATATCATACATTTGGGAGAGCTTATTAGGAAGAAGGGCCAAGCATACCGTTGCTATTGAAACAGGGGAGAAGCTCAAGAAACAAGGAGAGACTGGGATTTTGAATGCAGGCCTTTAAGGAGAATACCAATAATCATACAGAATGTTGTATCCATAAAGTAGCAGAAAGTATTCCAAGAACAAGCCAACACAGGAATGGAGAAAGGAGATTCTGCCGATAGGGATGACTGCAATTAAGGATACAGCTAATAGGCAAGAGGGAACTGGAATTTATTGGAGAAAACTGGCAAAGAAACAAAGGTATTGGGAGCAAATAACTAGAGAGGGAAATATGATAGAATGGGAAGATGTCAAGAATTTATTTGGACTGCGGGTTAGAAATTGCCTTCCATATCAAGGGTTGATATCAGAGTATAGGCAAAGAGAAAGAAATGGGGGGGGGGCTAAATGAAAGACCAGCTCTAGTAGAGTTTTTAGTAGAATCTAGAACAGAAGCTGCTATTGAAAAGAAATAATTAGTAGAGCATATAAACTATTGCATGACAACTATAAGAATTAATTAGAGGAGGTTAGAAAGGATTGGGAAGAGAGACTGGATAAGCAATTCACAAAGAAACAATGGGGGTGATGCATGTATGTCTCCCAAATATACAACAAAATCTAGAAGATTTAGGATTTTTGCTTGGAAATATTGACATAAATATTTTTATACCCCAAGTAGACTCCAGAAAACTTTTCCTCGGGTAGACTGCAAATGTTGGAGGTGTGATGGGAAAGAAAGAGGTAACTGGGGACATATTTTCTGGGAGTGCAGTGAGTGCTTGGACTTTGCACAGTCGGAGATGCTGGTGTGAAGAGGGAGATAAATTTTCTGAGCTACGATACAGAATTGGAAATGTCTAGACATGGTAAGGCCTTGCTGTCTCTAATTATGGTGGCTGCCAAAAAAAAAACCAATTACTAGAAAATGGAAATTAAAATCTAAACCAACTGTATTGGAAGTAGTAAATATAGTAACCGGGATAAAACAACTGGAATTAAGATCTTTAGAAAAAGGTAGGAGCAAACTACATAGGAAAAAATCGAAATTGTGGGAACAATACATACATTGGAGGAATGAAGTTTAAAAGAAGACGGGACTTAAATGAGCTATGTAATGTTTGACTGAAAATGATAGGGTAGATTACAAGTGATATATAATGTTTGCATCTGGATGTGTGTCAGTATGGCTTGTGATGTAAAATGCTTGCAACTAGGATTGTGTCTGTGTGGTTTGTTTTCATTTATATAAATGTATGCTTGCTTGTGGCGTAAGTGATGGTTTAGTAAAGATGTTACTTGTTTAAAAAAAAAAAAAAGCATTCCATTGCTACATTAATCTTCTCTCCTTTCCACAGAAAGAAATGGCAAGTTTGTCTTCCCTTGCTAATGACCTAGAGGCTATTTAGTCATGGCCTACTTATAACTGGATGCAACTCTAAACTGAGGCCGTGGCACTTTATGCTACCTTGCATCAGTCTTTTGCTCCCTCTGTCTCTTCCCAGTTAATTTTTTTGATGGAAATAGGCTTGAGTTTGTAGATGAGGCATATAACTTGGGTGTAATCCAGAAGTGTCAGCTGATACTCTGGGACAGTCTGCCAGATGTTCATCATGTTTACCCTGCTGCAGTCATCACACTTGGGTTATCCTGTCGTCAGGCGGTCCCGCAGTCGGCCGGAATTCCAAAGTCTTGGTCCGGCGTCGGTTGCTGTCGCTTCTTCCCTGACGTCAGTGCGCCAGGGGGGTTTACTATTGAAATGTCGAACGGCACTACATCGACTGTACTATAGTCTAACACTGAAGTTCGAAAATAGTAATGTCGACGTCAAAAAAACAATCTAGGAATGGTTTTAACATGGGTCGAGGTAGGTGTTCAGTATTATTCAGAACTACAAACATCTCCCCTACCTCGACCCATGTTAAAACACAGTCCTAAATTTTTGTTTTTGTCGTCGACATTACTATTTTCGAACTTCCGTGTTTGACTATAGTACAGTCGATGTAGTGCCGTTCGACATTTCAATAGTAAACCGCCAGGGGTATATATATATTGCAACCGACGCCATTTTCTCCAGTCTTTCTTGCCGCGCGGTGCCCGAAGCAGAAGCAGTTTGCAAGTGCCGGTCGGCCGACTCCTGAGATTTTCGAATTCGAATTTCAGACCGAAGTCTTCTATAAAGCTAAGTACCCCGTTGGGGAAACTTTTCTTGCCTCAGACCAATGTCAGAAAAAGTTAACAATTGTATTTCTTTTGGGAAGCAAATACCTCATAAGGATTTTCACTCTTATTGCATACCTTGCCTAGGCCCAGACCACGACGTCACTAGTTGTCGTTTTTGTGCTAGGTTTAATAAACGTACTATTAAAAGACGCTTTGATTTCGCATGACACTACTTTGGTAGAAAATTTAATTACAGTATGCCGTCGGAGCAACCGACTACTGGCATGCACAAAAAACGCAAGGATAAGGACAGACAGCCCAGGCCTAAGCCAGATTCCGTGGCCTCGACTGGTCCGGTTTCCGGTCCTCAGTGAGGCTCCGACGCAACCCCTGACTACCGCAGATCTGGAACCCGAGACCGCTTCTGAACTTTTAGCGGAATGTACCAGGCCGACGCAACCATTTTGTTCAGGCCCTACCGACGACATTGCTGATAAAGATGTCGGTGCTGCAGAAACACCATTGGTTTCTGAAGGCGTTTTCAGACCGACGACGCTCACCATTAAAACATTTCCTAAAACGAAGACTCCTATTAAATCTAAAAGGACTGCACTTCAGTCCCCTGTTCAAGGCCCAATGCCTAAGAAACAGATGGTCAAAATGGCTGAAGATTTGATTTCTTTAATCGGGTTCCCAGCCTCCTCCTGACAAAAGGCGTAGACGAGGAAGATTATGCATCCTCTGAACAAGTGTCCATTTCTTCAGCCTCCTCTGAAGACCAAGATTACTCCTTCTCCCCTTATGAAGATTCTGATGCTGAGGATTCCATTCCCTCAGCTTCTCCTCCTGAAGACTACTCCTTTGGGGAAACTTTACACACTATGAGGGAACATTTCCACTGGGAAGGTCAGGAATACTCTGACTCGAAGAAAAGGCTCAGAGAGTTTCTTTTACTCCCCCAGCACAGACCACTTGCCATCCCACCCATGTTAGACATTGTGGATGATGTTTACTTAGAATCCAGTTTGAACCCAGACTCTCTACCTCCTGCTCCTGCCAAACCTGACAGATACTAGAGTGCCTGATTCCCACAAATTTCTATACAAAAGTCCTGTTGCTGCCCCAGAGACAATCTCCGAGGGTCCCAAAGGGGCTAAGGCTTCTATGGCTAAAAATCCTGTACCCTCTGAAAGGGATTCCAGAGCGCTAGACAGGTGGGGGAAAAAGGTTTACACCTCAGCCACTCTAGCTATCAGGGCACTAAATTGCCAATTTCACATGCTTAAGTATCAGCAATTTCTAATCTCTCAGTTAAAGCAAAGAATCACCACTCTCCCTCAACAGTCTGAATTGAAAGAAATTCAGGATATGTTGCATGCAACTGAACAGGTGGGCAAACGCACCTTACAATGTGGGTTTGATTCTCTGGAGGCCTCCTGCAGAGCAGCTGTCACTGGGTCTGTTATATGTAGGCATGCTTGGTTAAAGGAACAAACTCTGCCTGATCATGTTAAAGCAAAGCTTCTAGATGCTCCCTTACAGCAGGATGTTCTTTTTGGAGGTAAAGCAGAAGAAGTCTTAAAGAAAATGGAGGATAAGGCAAAATCTATGCAGACAGTCAAAGATTTCCTACAGGTACAGCCCCCTCGCTTCAGCAGAAATTGGCCAACAAAAAATTGGTCCTTTCCAGCTACTGACAGACCACATAGGGGTAAATACAGATGCCCAAGAGGCAGAGGACAACCACAAGCCCAGTACAAACCTCGCCAATGGGGCACTGCAACACAGAAGGGAGGAGAAGACAGGTCCCAATCTACCAGGAGGCAAACTCAATGACAGGAAAACTCGCACTTTTTTCAGACAACTGGCACATTGTCACAAAGGACAAATGGGTCCTAGACATAATTTTACGAGGATACAGATTCCATTTTCACACCTTGCCAATGAAAAGAGGAATGCCAAACCTGCCACAAAATCAATGGGCAGAGGCACAAAAGCAAATTACAGCTCTCATGGACATGAGAACCATTCAACTGGTACCTACTCGAGAGCAAGGTCAAGGATTTTACCCAAGACTCTTTCTAGTGCCCAGAAAGGTCAATGCCTGGAGACCTATTGTGGACCTTTCAATTTTAAACACATTCTTACAAGTACCCAAATTCAAGATGCTAACACTACAGCAGCTTCTTCCCATGTTGGGCAAGGAGGCATGGCTAGTAATGTTGGACCTCAAGGAGGCATACCTGCATGTCCCTATCAGACAAAGTTTCAGAAGATACCTCCGTTTCATTGCAGGTTCAACCCATTACCAATTCTCTGCACTGCCCTTTGGCTTATCTACTGCGCCCAGAGTCTTCACAAAATGCCTGACACCAGTAATTGCATACTGCAGACAAAGAGGAATTCAAATATACCCATACCTGGACGACTTCCTCATCCAAGCAGAAAGCAAGGACATTATCTTACATCATCTGGCTTTTGTAAAACATCTTCTAAACTGCCTGGGGTACACAGTAAACGAAAAGAAGTAAAAACTAGTACCCTCACAAAATATGACATTCCTGGGTGCCAGCTTGAGCACAACGGCCCAGAAGGCTTATCTGACGCCAGACAAGCAACTACAGCTGACTCAATATTTCAAAACAATGGCAACAAAGACCCAATTAACTGCAAGAAAAATTCTGCAGGCTTTGGGCTTCATGGCATCTTGCATACTACTAACACCATTTGCAAAGCTGCATATGAGGAAATTACAGTGGTACCTAAAAAGCGTATAGCCTCAACACAGCCATAGCTTGGACACAATGATATCTCTCATTCCCTGCCTACAACAGGAGTTTCTATGATGGTCACAGGCATGTCACCTCAACAGGGTTCAGCCATTCACCTTGCCACCAGCCAGGCAAACTATCACAACAGATGCATCAGACTACGCCTGGGGGGCACACATGGCAGGACAGTGCATTCAAGGCAAATGGACTGCAGATCAAAGGAATCTGCACATCAATCAAAAAGAAATGCTAGCTGTACAGAAAGCTCTGACAGCCATCAAGAATCTATTACATCCAGGACAACTAACAATAAAGACGGACAACACCACAGTAATGTGGTATATAAACAAACAAGGGGGTACTCGCTCCTACCCTCTATGCAGGCAAGCAATGATCTTATGGAACACAGCTCTGGCTTACCAAGTTCAGTTACAAGCTCAATTCCTGCCAGGAAAGAAGAACACATTGGCAGACGACCTCAGCAAAAACATCATGGATCCCCACGAGTGGAAACTAGATCCACAAGTATTTACAATGATAACTCAAAAATGGGGCCTTCCAGACATAGACCTGTTTGCCAGTCCTCAAAACTATCAGCTAACAAAATTTTGTACAAGGACACTTCACCATCAAGCTTGGAAAGTAGACGCACTGTCTTTCAGTTGGAAAAACCTGACAGCATATGCCTTCCCTCCATTGCCTCTCCTCACAAAGGTGCTTCTGAAAGTCAAAAAGGAGAGACCAAGACTGATTCTCATAGCCCCAGACTGGCCACGCCAGCACTAGTACCCACTATTGAGAAATATGGCCCACGGCCCACCTTGGATCTTACCACAAATTACCCATTTGCTCACACAACAAAACAGATTCTTCACAGCCAACTCAAAACCTTAAATCTGGCTGCATGGAAAATCACCTAAGCACCCAGCCAGCTCCTCTTTCCCAAGCAGTTATGGATGTTATTCTGGAAGCTAGGAGGCCAAGCACCAGGAAGGCTTATTCGGACAAATGGAAAAGGTTTTGTGCCTGGAACCAAGCTAAAGGCCAAGACACATTTCAGCCTCACATGCCTCACATTCTACAGTACTTAACTGAGATGTTGCACAAAGGACTTTCCTTCTCCTCCATTAAAATCCATGCTTCAGCTATTTCAGCCCACTACAACACGGATCCACCCTTATTTTCGCATCCACTTCTAAGGCAGTTCCTCAGAGGGGCAAAAAACATTAGACCCCTCAGCAGAGCACCTACACCAACATGGGAACTCAATTTTGTTCTGGAAAAACTAACACTACCTCCCTTTGAACCAGCTTTTTCTGCAGATCTTCAGTTCCTATCATGGAAGACTGCCCTGCTGCTAGCAATAACTTCAGCCAGAAGAGTCTCAGAGCTGCAGGCACTAATGGCAGTGGAACCTTTCCTCATTTTTCATCAAGACAGGGTTTCTCTACAAACTAATCCTTCCTTTATGCCTAAGGTGGTTTCCAGTGTGGCTTTAAATCAAACCATCCACTTACCCACCTTCTTCCCAAATCCACAGAACAAAGGTGAGAGACTCCTGCATTCCTTGGACATTCACAGGCAACTTCGTTACTACTTGGACAAAACTAAGGCTTTCAGAAAATCTGGCCAGCTCTTTGTATCCTATGCTACAGCTTCACAAGGGAAGGCTATTTCAAAACAAACCATTTCCAAATGGATAGGACATTGCATACGTTTCTGCTATACCCATCGTGGAAAACCAGTTCCTGCTACCATTAGGCCCCACTCTACCAGAGCAACAGCTACATCTACAGCTTTTCTCAGGGGGGTTCTAACCAAGGAGATTTTGGAAGCTGCAACTTGTAGTTCAGTACACACCTTTACCAAACACGATCACTTACCACTTTACTCTAAGACTAGGGCAGGCTTCGCCACTGCAGTTCTGCAGGGCCTGAAAGCCTCCTCCAACCCTCTATGATTCCTCCACCCATCCTTAGCTTTGGGATTCAACCCAAGTGTGATGACTGCAGCAGGGTAACACGATGAACATAGTACAGTTTTGTACCTACCATAAATATAAATGTTCGAGTGTACACCCTGCTGCAGTCCAGGTTACCCTCCCTCCATCCCGTCTGAACTAACTGGCTAAAATCTCTACAATACCTTCCTGATGTATTTGCTTATAGCTGGAGGGATTTTGTGTTTGTGCAAAATTTACTCAATTTGGTACTAATTACTGACCACCTTTTTGGGGGCACCTGACATCCGGGGCAAGAAAAACTGAAGAAAATGGCGTTGGTTGCAATATATATACCCCTGGCGTACTGACGTCAGGGAAGAAGCGACAGCAACCGACGCCGGACCAAGACTTTGGAATTCCGGCCAACTGCGGGACCGCCTGACGACAAGATAACCCAAGTGTGATGACTGCAGCAGGGAGTACACTCGAACATCTACATTTATGGTAGGTACAAAACTGTATTTTTCTGCTGTCAGAATATTTCCAGGATGAAACATGTTGTACCTTAAAATAATCTCTCAGCATTTGTCCATGCCTTTATTTCATCCGGACTAGACTGCTGCAAGGCCCTTTACTTAAGACTTCCTAAAACCAAACTTGGCCGCTTACAATAGTTGCAGAACTCTGAAGCCAAGTTGTTGTTGCTCACTTTATCAGCACATTACTCCTCTCCTGCATAGTTTATACTGGCTCCCAGTTAGTCACACAACTGTTTCAAGGTCCTGGTGTTAGATTCTACTTTCACAACTTGGATCCTCCTTACCTGAAGGAGCCTATGGTGCCACATTGTCCCTCTCAGGCTTTGCATTGAGCTTCCCAGGACTGCTTACAAACATCATGTATCTTTTCATTCGACTTTCAGGCTCTCAGTTGTGGAACTTACCATGTCTGTGCAACTGGGAGTGTCCTTCCTTAACTTAGCTTAGCTTCCCCGTATTGTTTAAAATTTATCTTTTTGAAATGGCCTTTGATGGTGTAGGTTAGCCATTTAAATTTTTGGAGAAGTATGATTCTAACCTTCCACTGGGTCATAATGTGTTTATTTTATTTTACATTTGTTAACCGGTAGAGTCCAGTTGGGCAAGTAGCCCATTTTCAGTGGAGACCCAGGGAGAAAAGCTCCATAACAATAGTACAAAAAGATTACAAACATTTTTAAAAGATTTACAAACAATATACAAAAAGTTTTATTTTTAGTTGCATTATTTTCTGGTTTTCATATGTTTTTATGTGACATGTATTTAATTGCATTTTATTTTATATTGGTTTATTTAAATTATGGTTATTGCAAACAGTGTTTTGTTAAAAATACATTAATAAAGTGTAACAGCACTTTAATGGCTCAGGCAGCATTGATTCTCATTCTTCATTCAGATCTCTGGGATGAAACCTTATGTCCTACATTTGCAAATGAACCTCTTAACTCAAGATACAGAGGCCCTGTTAACACTCCAACCTAAACACAATGCAGCTCACTGCCTGGAAGTTTTAGCTCTCCTACCCTTTGGACACCAGGTCACTGAGGACATGCTGATTATATTTAAGGAGGCTAGGATGCCTGCCACAAGGAAATCCTACTTGGCCAACTGGAGGAGGTTTTTTTTCTAGTGTCAAACGAAAGACCAGGACCTTGACACAGCGCCAACATCCATGATTCTGCAACACTTGAACAGCTGTTCAAGGCAGGCCTGGCATATGCATCTATAAAGATGGATCTGTTCTCCATTTTAGTCTGCATATTAGAAGAACCCCCCCCCACCAAGCACCACTGCAGACTGTGACTGTTAAAGATTTCCTCAAGGAACTCCTTTACTTGAGACCACCCAGAAAACCTATTGACTATGCATGGGACTTGAGCTATGTCTTAGAAAAACTGATATGGCTCCTTTTGAGCCTGCTGTCTCAGCCCTTTTCAAAGATCTAATATGGAAAACTGCTTTGTTTACTGGCCAACACCTCAGCTAAGAGGATTTCAGAAGTATAGGCAGTTGTATGCAGAGAGCACACTGTAGTCCTCCACAAGGACAGGCAAGGTTAGTCTTAGAACCATCCCCATCTTTATGCCAAAAGTAGTGATTGCGTTCTCCCTCAACCACCCTATCCTGCACCTGTATCATACTAGGTGACATGAATATTGACTGGGTCACTACTCTCTCTCCCCAAACTCCCAACAGCATGAATCTTTTCCACTTTACTCAACTGATTCATTCCCCTACCAGATATAACCTTTAGAACCAATAAAGGCTCAATACTAGACTGGATTCTGGTCTCGGACCCTTCCAAATATCTCACTGCCGGCACACTACCAAATTCTTTCAGCGACCATCTTCCAGCATTTGTCATCCGGAACTGCACATCCCTTGCCAAAACCCACAATATGAGTCACCCAAAACCTGTCAAAGTTCTGCCTCCAGAGATTTAATACCATACTAAAAAGCTATGATTATACTTGTCTTAAAACCCTGCCCCTAGAGGAAGTCCTTGTTCACTTTAACAATACCTTTCTAAGTACTCTCCATAGCTTACCACCAACTAGATTCATCAGAATAAAAAATAACCATGCTCCTTGACTGGACTAATCCTACCAAAGACATTATGAAGTCCAGGGATAAAGCCTGGAGGCTCTGGCATAATTCTAATACTCCCTCTCTCTCTACCCATTACAAACAACTTCATAACCGTGCTAAAAAACTTATCCGCAAAGACAAACAAGACTACTTCTAGAATCTACAATTAAATAAAAAAAAAATCCTAAACTTTTCTGGTCCTCCATTAATAATCTCCTTAATCCAGGCACAAAAACTAACCCTTGCCCCTAGCTAGACATGTCATCTGACCTTATAGCTACCAAAACTAACCCTTGCCCCTAGCTAGACATGTCATCTGACCTTATAGCTACCAAATTTAACCAATACTTTATTGATACAATAGCCAGTCTTACTGCCTCATTTTACTCGCCTCTTCCATCTCACCTGCATACTACTTTTTCCTCCTGTTCTCAGCTACCCCAAAACAGCTCACCTTCTAGTTAAACCTTACCAAACTGCAACATACCTCCCAATCTTCCTGGATGTACTCTTTCCTCCATCCCTACTTCCTGTATTAAGAAACTGTTGTTAAAACTTAAACCTTGTTCCAATTCAGCTGACAAGTATGCCTGCCAAAGTCCTTAAAATAGCTGCAGATGCAGTATCACATCCCATTAGCATCTTAATTAATAGATCTATCCAAGAATCATATGTCCCTTCTGTTTGGAAAAAAGCCATTATCCTTCCATTCCACAAAGGTGGTACATCCTCTGATATTTCTAACTTTTGACCTATAGCTCTTCTATCTCCAGTATCTAAAATTCTTGAAAAATGTGTTAAAAAACAATTAATCAACTATTTGCTCTGCAATAACATCCTCTCCCCCACCCAAAATGGATTCTGATCCAACCACAGCAAATCCACAGCACTAATGTCCTTCGTGGACACCATTAATAAAATACGTGACACTGGCTCAATAGCATCTGCCCTATTTCTAGACCTTTCAAAAGCTTTTGACACCATTTCTCATTCTGTACTCCTCTCTCAACTTTCTTCCATAGGCCTTTCTTCTCACACCCTAAATTGGTTCAGAAGCTATCTCTCAGATAGGCAACATGCCATCAAATGGGAGCATTCAATCTCCCCTACCTCCATAACCGTACTGGTGTCCCACAAGGATCCATCTTAGGTCCCCTTCTTTTTAATTTATTCATAACCAACCTTCACCTAGCATTACCCCATACCTCCCTATCCAGTACAATGAATGACTCAATGATAGTCTGCTCTGCACCTAACCTCACTACTTTACAACAATTGACCCAAACTGCCTTCACAACCATTGGCTTCACAAAAAACATCTCTCCCTAAATGCCAAAAAAACTAAGCTAATGTTTACTCCAAAAAAAAAAATATATATATATATATATATATATATATCATCAACAGACAAGACTTCGACATACTCTCATTGACTTCAATAAAACTTGAAATTTTAGCCAGTACCAAATTATTAGGTGTCATTATGGATGAAAATCTAAAATTCAGTTTACATATCCAATGCAGTATATCAAAAACGGGTTCAGGCGCCTAGGCAGTGAGACATTTCCCTGTGGTACATTTGACTGGGGACACATGGCTGAAGTGACATTCAGCTGCAGAGAAATATGTCTGTTTGCAAATTCCCTGTGGGCAAAGAAAAGCACACACTGCCACGCTCACAGCTTTAATAGCCAAATGCATGGTGGCAGAAGAAGCAATGAGTGTTGTGCTCAGTGTACAGTACATACTTATATAACTATAACATGTAGAAGTGTGCTACAGCATGGAGGAAATCCTGCAGGCTACTGTAGTCACATTTATGCTCTAGTATGCATTTTAGGTAATGTTCCCTAGACACTGTGAATGGGATAGTGGTCCACACACTCTAATTATAAAGGCACTGCCCATTGTGCACTGCAGTTTTACTGCCACTTACATGCCCTCTGGCCAGCCTGCTGCTGATGCCTGCCATATTGCCTGCTGTCTCATGTTCCCTTGGGGACCATGGACATTGTTTTCCCCCTGTGCATTTGGTTATTAAAGCTGTGGGCATGGCAGTGTATGCTTCTCTTTGCCCACAGGGAATTTGCAAACAGCCATATTTCTCTGCAGCTGAATGTTACTTCAGCCGTGTGTCCCCAGTCAAATGTACCACAGGGAAATGTCTCGCTGCCTAGGCACTTGAACCCATCAAAAACCCATAAAAAACGCTGTCTACTTTACAGGCAGAATACATTCTCTCCTATTTGCTTCCCTCCCTAACATACGGAGCCCCTTACTGACCAACCTCCAGTCATCCCTGAAACAAAAGCTTGAATCCTGCTATAACATTGTTTTTCTTTTCCCGGTTAGGGGTCACCACAGCGGAACTCCGGTCCGCTAATGATTGGCAGTAAATTTTTTATGGTGCCGAGTTGCCAGCCTGACGCCCAACCTTCAGCGAAGGCACGCCCATTCACACATGTCTTTCGGAGGCCACTCGACCGTGGGGAGGACATGCAGACTCCACACAGAAGGCACTCCAGCCGTGAATCAAACAGGAGAACCTCTTGCTGTGAGGCAACAATGCTACCACTGTACCACTGCAGCTCCGCTATAATAAAATCTCTAAATTTGCCTCTAATACCTGTCATTATACCCATCGCTGTATAGCCTTGAGAAATCTCCAGTGGCTTCAATTCCCACATTATTTATCATTCCTTCAGCGTACTACATCCCACAAACTTATTTACAAGCCACAAGACTGCCCTTCACTCAGCTCCTTATTCTCTTCCTAGGTCTCTTCAATCTGAAAACCAGAATCTACTACAAATCCACAAACCAAATCTTTCTGCTGGTAAACTCCTATATAGCTGGACAATTGCCAGATCCTGGAACAATTTCCCCTCTTATGTCCTCTCTATACAACAACCCTCTATCTTCAAAAACGCCCTACACAAACATCTCCTCTCCAACTGGATATGTAACTGCACCACCCAGACTAGTGCCATAACTTAACCCCCCTCCCCACCCCCAGTACTGCTTCTTCCTACTTTCCAATCTCAATAATATTATAATTTCTTCAGATGAATTAACCATCTCTTCCTGAATTTCTCCTTAGCATCTCCTTTTTCCTCAAAAATAAATAAATATGTAACCCATCTACAATTTATCACTGCTACTTTAACTTGTCAACCTGCTAAGGGCATCATCATCTTTGTAACAAAACTGACTTGACTTCATTTCTTTGTTTACATTTTTTTCTCATTTTTGTCATTGTCTCCTTATATTTTTGTACTGTTAGAAACTTTATAACTCTGTAACCCACTCAGGTGCTAAATGTAATTGTAATTTAATATGTAATTGGAGCTTTTCCCTGGGCCTCCACTGAAAATGGGCTCTTGCCCAGTAAACAAATGTCATTAAATAACTATTTCTTCCCTAACCCCTCAGAACAAGGGAGAAATAATTCTTTGTTCCATAGATGTGCAGAGACATCTGCGATACTGCCTCAATAAAACCAAGAATATCAGGACCTCTGATCAGTTGTTTGCGTCCTTTGCATCTCATTTCCAAGAAGAGACTTTACATGTTCTGTTACTCTCATCATTACAAAGAAGTTGGAAAGGACTGTTGAGATCCCACAGCACTAGGGTAAGCAGCTGCTGTCGCACTTTTCCAAGGAAGGTGAATGCACAGGCTGTTCTTGAGATAGCTACCTTGTCGCCATTCCACAGTTTTTCCAAACACTGTCATCTAAACTTTGCTTCCAGGGCTAGAGGGCTACAACTGGGTTAGCAAATGCCATTCTGCAAGGCCTGTTGTAGTCCAGTCCTACTAATCTGACTGCCCTATTCTCTGGGGTCATCCCAGTAGAAAGGACCATACCTCAACCTGTAGACATTAAAAATAAGAAAAATGGCCCTTGAAAAATAGGTACATCCAGCCAAAAATCTGGACATATTAATCGGAATACAAAATAACTCGTAATTCATTCTGATTCTAGTAGGGATGTGGGATACTACTCAGAGACACATTTGAATAACAGTGATGAAATGATGGAAAATATAAGTGCATTATCAAAGGACAGTGTAAAATATGTAGGCTTTAATGTTTTGCTTCTGAAAAAGAGATATGTGAGATTTGTGTCCTCTTTATTGATATAGTTAGTATGTTGGTTATGTAGTGTGGTGTGGTTTTATATGTATTAGATTGCTTCACAAATCATGTGTATGATGAGAGGGATTTAGAAAATTGTGTGATGGGGTAAATCAAGTCTGAAAATTGGGACATACCTCCAAAAATGGGAACATCGTGTGCAAGCCTAAGTTAGGTCTGAAAATAAGAATATTACTTCAAAATAAGGATAGTTGAGAGATCTGGGAAGGACTACTGCTACAGTGACCTATATGAAGAGCATAGTACAATTGTGTAAGCACTTGTCATGATAGTAGACTGTTGACAAGATTGCTGTTGCAGTACTGGTTCTTTGCTATCATCCCCCTATTTTCTTCATGGGCAACCTGAGCTGGTTTGGAAAACCCTATCCTTGTACAATTTTTACTTCCCCCTTCACCCCTTTTAAGGTGTGTTGCTTGCTGAGGTTTGGATGAATTTTGGGAACTGTAGTCCTCCAACTGTTGATACAGAAAGTGTACACATCCCTGCTTGGATAGGATCCTTGGGTCTAATAAGGCCTGCAGTCATCTTGAGCAAGAAAGTTCTAAAATGGCACTGACAGAATTAAACATTACACAGGGAATATCCGAACATCCCTAAAGTGTTGATCTCTGTCCTGCCGGGCGGGGGAGACTGGATTGACCTTTGAAAGTTGGGCCTCACTTTGGACTTTCTACAGCAGACATCCTTGTAGTAAGGACCTCTGTGATAATTATGTACTCAGCATCAACTATTATGGGTTGTTATACAGTTCTACTTTATGTAACTGTGCAGATCATTGAAGGTGTTGTGTTATGTAGACTGGATAATGACTGAAGTGGGTCCTCACCAATTCATAGATTTTCCAAGGCCACTGAGTCTAATGACTTGTCAGCCTTCCTCAGGCCACACCACCTTTCTCTAGGAGACCCATACCAGTCAGTCTTGGAGTAAATTTGTGAATACCCAGCCAGTCATCTAGTTTATGTTTAAAAGACAATAGTAATTCACACTGTTTAGCATGTGAGGAGTTTGTTTTATAGGTTTTGGTTGTGCTGGGTTATAAACCTGTCCCTGGTTCTAGTATTGGTAGAGATATTGGACATGTGTCAAAACAGGAGGTGCAGGACAATCAGGCCTGTACTGTCGCTGTAAGAAAGACAGAGACCTATAAGATGCTGGGAAAAAGAGATGGAGTTTCCAGCCTCTCGCAGTAACTCAAGGACTTTTAGGCATGTGATATTTTTGATTACATACCTTTGGGGGGCTATTTAAATATTTGATATGGTTAATGAGATACATTCCAAAGCTCTGGCTTTGTAGTCTGTAATTGCCTTGATCATTGCTGTTCGTAAAGGAGTGATTAACTTTTTATACTTTGATTTATATTCCTTTAGCAATTAGCTGGGCTAGATAAAATGATTTCCTGACAACTGTTGTCACATTGCAGTTAACATAGAGGGAGCTATTAAACCAAGTACTTATACCCTAAACTATATTTTTGATTTTCAGAAGTGTGTTGTCTAGATAGTATGATGAGGGGGAAGGGATATCTACCAGAAGTGGTGGTACTACATTTTGTAGCATTTAGTTTGAGCCCATTTTTAGTACACCAAGGGATTACTAGGGAGAGTTCACTCTGTGAGATTTGGGTGTGATAGGGTGACTTAGCAACAGCCTCCAGTTTGCAGTCATCTGCATCTTTGTTAGTCAGACATATTGGCTGTGTGCTTGGAGGTCTGAGAAGTTAATACCAAAAAAGAAAGGAGCTAGCACCAATCCCTGGGGGATACCACGGGTCACTTTCCTGCAATCTGATGAAGAATCTGCAACTTTCAGTCAGTTTGCTATCGTATCAGACATGGTTTGACTTTTAAAGTCTTTAGCTTTTCTATAATGTCAGCATAGGAAATGGTGTAAAAGACCTTGGGTAGTTCAAGATATACCGCATGGCCACTGTCTAAAGCCTTTGTAATCCTTCTGAAGAAATTACCAGATTAACTACACAAGATCTTCCCTTCACAATACCAAACTATTTTGGTCTAGTCTAACAGGATACTTTTACCCCAGTTTATGAGGTCAATTATAATATGTTCCATGGCTTAGCAGAGGAGGCTTGTAAGGCCGATAGGTCTGCAGTTACCCAGGTCAGTTGTAAGGCCACCCTTATGGAGGGGCATAGCTACTGCTGTGTGCCAACTATCACAGAAAAAAAACAGTAGCTAAGCTTAAGTTGAACAGTAAGAGAAGTGTGTCTGCAAAGGTATGTTTAATGATATTAATTAAGCAGTTTGGTATATTGTTAGGTCCCATGGTGGGGATCATTCATTCCATAAGTTAAATGATAAATGAATAAAAAATGTGTAGGTACTGTTTTTGGTGACTTAAAATGTATGCTCTGGGGTTGGAGGTGTAAGACAGAAAGCTTATTTTTCCAAAAGGACTGAAAGCATTGGCTTCCACAGTGCTGCACTATCCAGTCTTTGGAGACTGAAACAGGGCAATATGAATGGAAATGTGCAGGGGAATGTACATACTTAGTTTCATGCAGGAAAAGGTGGGTGAGACATTGAGCATTTGGAAGCAAAAACTGTAAGTGGGAGGCTAAGACAGACTGAATGTGGTTGGGAGTCTGATGGTTGCATAAGTCGTTGACCATAGTCTAGAATTATGAGTGGAAGAGTGGGGCAAATTTGGGTGTGCCATTTATCTGTTTTGTGCTGTACATATTCATGTTAGTGGGTTATGGCATTGGAGTCCTGCATTTAAGCAGATATGGAGCAGGGGTGACTCCCACCCCCCACATACCCAGGCATTATGACATTCTGAGGAAGGTCATGAGGATGGTACTTTTAGTACAGGTGCAAAACTGGTCACATGGTCTTACTGATACCATTTTCATTGGTTCTTGTTTTAGCACTTAATCTTGTAGTCATTGTTAAGTCTAAAGATAAAAAATCAGCATGAATGATGTTTGTTTTCTGTGCTGTATTCCATTCTTTCTGCAGATCTGAAGATTCCTTTAAACAGTACTTTAGCGAGATGCCCTGGTTAGCAGTGCCATATGGTGATGAAGGCAGAAGGTCACGCTTGAACCGTTTGTATGGCATTCAAGGTAAGAAGCATCTTTCTGGCCTCCGCATTTGACAGTTAATTAGGCTCAAAAAGGGCAAACTAGCACAAACAAGGGTTTAAAGAAATAATACAGCAGCTTTAATGTTTAATTTGTTTTATTAATCTTGAACAATGCTGTGTGTGTTTTGCGGTAGAACACAAAAGGGGTTAGAACGTGTTAAAGTGCATTGTTTGCAGTCTTATGGCAAATGAGTAGAGAAGATTGTAATCTAACAGTAGACTATGGCATAAGGTAATGCTGATTCAGAGTTCATTAATCTCTAAACCTTGATGCTGAAAAAGTGTTTCCTTTTTTTTTAAATCATTGTAGCTGTTTGTACATTTATTATCGAAGCCACGCATACCATTTTTAGCCCTTAAAAGTGATCCTTTTGATAAAGTAAGCGATGAGATGAGTGTTCATTGCAATGTTAAGTAAATGTGATACTGCACTGCTTAGGATAGTGGAAGCAGTTTGTTATTAAAACCCCACAGAAACTTCTGTGTAGTATGATTAAATTATAGTCCTTAACTGCATGTCATTGTTTGAACTTTCTTGACTTGTATGCAATACTGATCATCGAGCATCTGCAGATTTTTAAGAGTTTCCTCATTTTTTTACATTGTCAATGCGTATGTCACATACATATGGTGATGTTACTGTATCATCAGGGCTTTGTATCACAGGCAGAAATTGTCATATCAAATCTTAGGAAGATTCTTTCTGAAAAGTATTGCAAATATATCTGTAAGAAATTAAAAAAAAAATTTCTTCTGCCAAACCAGCAGTCTTGAAGGGGAAAAAAAAAAGGAAAGGAATTCAAGAGCAAAACATTCTGGCTGACGCCAACTGGAAAAGCTGATCTAAGATAAGATTCCAGATTCAGTAAAGCCTACACTGTGTACACGATATGTATTCAAGAATTTTCTTATCACATTTTTTGTGTTTTCTAGTCACTCTGAAAAATTACACTGTGTACATGTAGGGTACACTCTTTGGTAACCTTTATGAATTTCTGTCAGTATTTAAAATTGCAAGAATATCAATAGGAAAACTAAAATTAGGAGGAAGAATGTGCGAGTTATGTCTGTGTTGTCTGTTCACTCAGAATGGTGTACACTTAGTGTAGGCGTTATTGAATCCCAGGGATCATCTTTAGTGAGTTCGTGTCAGCAGCTTGAAAGTATTTTAAGGGTGCTGCAAACTTTAGCACATTGGGCAATTGTGTTGTTTACCAGTTTGGGTTAGGGGTAGGTTAAAAGTAATTTATCACTGTAGTTAGTGGGAGAGGACAGCTTGTTGAATCCATCTAGTCAAACATGAATTTGTCAAATACAATATATTCAAATCCAGCAAAAAGACTATTATATGGAAAACCGCCTTTTCCATCCTAGCATGCCAACAGAATCATGCTTATTTTTCTTTCTCTGAGACGTGATCTTGTAGTTGCAGTTGATTGTGTATATCAAGTTCCATTTGGGTGGAATACTGTTCCACAAGCTTTCTTCTATCCCAGTGGAAAATTGTACACAGCCAGTGAAACTGCATTAACATTTTCAGAAAGATGAAAATGTTCAGTCGACTTCTGTGCTCATTTCTATCCATGACTGGGTTGCAGGAAAAGGTGACTAGACTGTCCCAGCAAGTGATGGGTACAAGCCAGGAACCATCCCCATATGGGATGCCAGTCTATCAAAATAATGTGTGCACATATTCACACACACACACACACTACATATGTGGGAATAACACTGTAAACTGTTTCTTGAAGTACATGTAGCATATCCTTGCATCTGTAAATATGTACATGTTTTTTAGCATACCCTTGTATCTATAAATATGTTTTGTTCATTTCTTACCTGATCTATTCACCCAGGCTGTGCCGGCAAATCGCCCATTGAGATCAGTACATTGCCCTGGTAAATAAATAAATAATTTTATCATTGTCAGTCTTCTGTGTCAGCATGTGAGAGAATGTAGTAGACCCTTGCAGAAGCATCTACAAAAAGAATGTGCAGACTCCAAATAGTTGGCTTGTTGTCCAAATAAAGAATTGAGAATCTAATTTCTTTAAGCTAGCATTGCTTACTGTGAAACAACTGTGTCATTCAGGGTGAAAACTATGTTATTGCTTGTAATTTACTTTCTAAAGGTCTGAGTGTAATCCTCATGTTTATGTGATCTATGGGTTACAAACAGTGCATACCATGCTTTTGTTGCTTCATCATACCTTTAGGCATTTGAAGGGCAGTTATTGTAACCCAGTATAATCTTCTCACTGGCGCAGGTTACTGCCATTGAGCTCTCTCATAATAGAGCTTCTTAATATCTTGTGATGATATCTTCATGAAGTAGAGGGGTAAAGACAGTTCAGGAGTTTCCAGACACTTGGAGAATGGGAGTGGACAGATGGGGCAAGACTTCTCTTTTGTATGACAGCTGTCAGATAACAGATGCAGAAGCAATCTCAAATTAGGACATTGTACTGATGTTTTTCGTGTTTTACTGTTGCAGTCCTAACATATGGGTTATCCGGATCCCGGTAGCCCTCAGTCGGCCCAAATACCAGAGTCCTCAGTATATGACGTTGGCTGCCATTGGCTGTAAAACTGATGTCAGAACGTCAGGTATAAAGGGAGGCAGCTGACGCCATTTCCTCAGTCTTTCTTGCCACGGAGCCCGAAGCAGATGCAATTCGCACTAGCGCCGGTCGGCCGTTTACCTTCCTTTTGCATTCCGACTACCAAGTTGAAGACACCATCAGATAAGTACCCCGTTGGGGACCCTCTTTTCTTGCTTTAACGAATGTCAGATAAAGTTAATAACTGTCTTGCCTGTGGAAAACAGATTCCGCACAGTGATTTTCATTCCTATTGCATAACTTGTTTGGGCCTTGAGCACGACATCCCTAATTGTGAACTTTGTGCTTCCTTCAACCCGCGTACCATACGCCATAGAGCTAAGATTTTGTGTGAGCATTTCGGAGTCTGGCCTAAGTTCGTCGGTATGGCGTCTTTTGGTCTCCCGACTTCAGATGTGCTTAGAAAACACAAGGACCGCGACAGGCCTAGGGTTAAATCTGCTGACGACCACCGGTGAAATTGGTAGTCAGCCCAGCAGTAGTCAGTGAGGTGCTTTCGCAGCCCCTGCAGTCCGCAGATTTTTAGCCACAGGCCTCTGCCAAGACCTTTATGGAGTCCTCCATGCTGCAGGCTGCTATTTCGTCTTCAGACCCTCCGCCTGTCACCGCCTCAGATGGGTCTGGAGCCGCTATGCAGGCACCTGCTTCTGACGCCTCTTCTCTTCAACATGAGACCAGAGCCAAACCGACTACCTTAATTCAGACTTCTGCAGTTGCTAGGCCTCCTGAGTCCCTCTGGATTACTAGCAAACCTTCTAGCCACAAAACTGCTCACAAGCAGGCGTCGGCCTCCCCTCCTTTGCCTCAGTCCCAGTTGGTAAAGATGGCTACTGATCTTCTTTCCCTTATTAGGGGCTTTCAACCCCTCCCCCCTCCCATGAGGGCTAGGGAATTGTCTCCTGATGTTTTGTCTGTCTCAGATTCTGGAGTTTCCAGTATTTCTGCTGGTGAAGAAGGGACTTCTCAACTTTTTTCCCATTTTGTAGGAGCACTTTAAATGGGAAAGTCAGGATTTTCCTCAGTCTAAGAAAAGAATCAGGGAATTTTTGGATTTGCCACAGCATAAGCCTCTGGCTATACCTCCAGTTTTGGAAGTTGTGGATGATGTTTTCATAGAGAATTCCTTAACTCCTAATTCTGTTCCTCCTGCCCCCAGAAAACCTGATCGGTCTTAACAGGATTCTTGATTCTCATCAATTTATTTTCAAAAATCCTACTGCTGAACCTGAGATTATTTCTCAAGGCCCCAAGGGTGTTAAGGCTACTGGTAAATAGAAAAGCACTTTGGTAACACTGCAGGTAAAATCACTGAACCTTTATTGTCCAAATACAAAGAACCAGAAAAAAGACTTCACTGACTGAACCAGAAAAAATACTTCACTGACTTGAGCGCTTTCACCCTCCTGGGCATCTTCAGAGTCAGTTAACTTCATCAAAATCAAACTTTAAATACACTTGCCAATTAATACACAATTGAACAATGTAAAACCATTGAAAAAAATCAAGTAATTAATTAATCCCAAGTGTTTGTTGAACAGATCTTTGTCTTTTAAAAATCAATGTTTCTTAATACAATGCACTGAGTTCTCAGTACAGCTGATCAAAACTAAAATATATATACACCTAAATAAACCATCCATCCATTATCTAAATTGTTCTCTCCAAATAGTACAACATATATTGTTTAGAATCTAATAACACAACTAGAAAACAAAACAAAAACTGATGTCTTAGTTTAGTACTTTTTAGTACCCTGCTGCGAGCTTGTTTAAGCAAGCCCATATCCCTATAAGATGTGAGATTCAAACCCTGCACCTTGTGTTTGTAAGGCAAACACCTTAGCCATTAAGCCACCCTCCCAAACAGTCCCTGCAAGGCTCAAACCCAGGAGCCTGCATACCATAAGCAATGTAATTAACCACTAAGCCACCTCTGATTGTTTGCATTGGTATATGTATGTATTCTTGTATATCAAATACATGCTGCCTTATGTCTTAAAATGCAAGCTAGGGAAAGAGTGTCATTAATGCCCGGAGCATTACTAGCATCCAATCTTATCTGCCGTAGGCATTCCCTAACCTCCAAAATAGTTTTGTAATCTCCCCCAAACTCTTTTGTGTAAAGCCTATCTATTACAAAAAATATAAGCCTTTTGAAATTTGGACAGTTATTGGTGTGGTTGTATAGTGAATTGGTGTTTTTTTTTGTTTTTTATATCTCTGTAATGTTCTAAAATTCTTTGTCTTAGCTTTCTAGTGGTCATACCTATATAGAATGCTGGACAGGATAAACAGGTAGCAACATAAATAACCATACTTGTGTTGCAATTACAGTGGCCCGGACTCCTCAAAGTTCTCTTGAAATTGCCTACACAAACATAGGGACCATCGTTAGTAAATTTACACACTTTGCAGTTGCCACATTTAGCCATTATGGCAGGTCTTTGGCCAAAGGTCCTAGTGTCCTTTCAAACAGTTCCTTGATATTCAAACCCCTGCTGTTTATGAAGGTAGGCATTCTACCTAATATATCATGTAAATCTGTAGGGATGATGTTTTCCCAGGCCCTATGGATAACACTTTTAACTTCATCTTTAAAGATGCCTATCTATCTAAGATTCTTGGATGACATTTTGTTTTTTGGAAAGGAACACATGATGAATTGGAAGAATTTATAAAATACTTGAATTACACTACTACATTTTTGAAATTTACACACAAGGTTGACAATAGGAGTATTGATTATTTGGATTTACAATTATACATTAAAAACAGAAAAATAGAATCTAGCTTGTATAGAAAGAAAACTTATAGCAATTCATTTTTACACTACGACAGTTGCCACGCTTCCTATATTAAGAGGAATGTGGTCAAGGGCCAGATAATCAGGTTGTCTTGCATTGTTAGCGAGGACGACAATTTCACAGTTGAATTAGGGGTCCTGAGGGATTTGTTTGTCCAAAGGGGTTACCCATTGGACATGCTCACTATGCTTCAAAATGAAATATCTAGAAGAAGGTTTACTGATTTTATTCCCATCCTGCATGACACACAAAGGACGTGTGACAAAGTTATCAATCATAACAGTAAACTAGAAAGAAAAAATGTGTCATCAGGAATGGTATTACAACACAACTTTTTAGCTTTTGAAGTTAAAAGTGTTATCCATAGGGCCTGGCAAAACATTATCCCTACAGATTTACATGATATATTAGGTAGAATGCCTACCTTCATAAACAGCAGGGGTTTGAATATCAAGGAACTGTTACAAAGGACACCTAGGACCTTTGGCCAAAGACCTGCCATAATGGCTAAATGTGGCAACTGCAAAGTGTGTAAATTTACTGACGATGGTCCCTATGTTTGTGTAGGTAATTTCAAGAGAACTTTGAGTCCGGGCCACTGTAATTGCAACACAAGTATGGTTATTTATGTTGCCACCTGTTTATCCTGTCCAGCATTCTATATAGGTATGACCACTAGAAAGCTAAGACAAAGAATTTTAGAACATTACAGAGATATAAAAAACAAAAAAAAACACAAATTCACTATACAACTACACCAATAACTGTCCAAATTTTAAAATTTATATTTTTTGTAATAGATAGGCTTTACACAAAAGAGTTTGGGGGAGATTACAAAACTATTTTGGAGGTTAGGGAATGCCTACGGCAGATAAGATTGGATGCTAGTAATGTTCCGGGCATTAATGACACTCTTTCCCTAGCTTGCATTTTAAGACATAAGGCAGCATGTATTTGATATACAAGAATACATACATATACCAATGCAAACAGACATCAGTTTTTGTTTTGTTTTCTAGTTGTGTTATTAGATTCTAAACAATATATCTTGTACTATTTGGAGAGAACAATTTAGGTAATGGATGGATGGTTTATTTAGGTGTATATATATATATATATATATATATATATATATTTTAGTTTTGATCAATTGTACTGAGAAAGTGCATTGTATTAAGAAACATTGATTTTTAAGAGACAAAGATCTGTTCAACAAACACTTAAGGGGTTAATTAATTAATTACTTGATTTTTTCAATGGTTTTACATTGTTCGGTTGTGTATTAAGTGGCAAGTGTATTTAAAGTTTGATTTTAATGAAGTTAACTGACTCTGAAGATGCCCAGGAGGGTGAAAGTGCTTAGTCAGTGAAGTCTTTTTTCTGGTTGTCAGTGAAGTCTTTTTTCTGGTTCTTTGTATTTGGACAATAAAGGTTCAGTGATTTTACCTGCAGTGTTACCAAAGTGCTTTTCTATGTACCAGTATTTTACATCCGATGGAGCTGCATGTTAAGGGTACTATTGCTAAAAACCCTGCACCTTCTGATAAGGAGTCCAGGGCCTTGGACAGATGGGTAAAAAAGTCTATACCTCCGCAACTCTTGCCATTAAATCTGTGAACTGTCTTTTTCACATGCTTAAGTATCAACAGCATACTTTGGAGGCTACTAAAGCTAAACTTGGGGATGTTCCTTCCATGTTGGAGAACAAAGACTTACAAGATGTACTAAATTTTGCCATTCTAGTTAATAAGCATTCACTACATTGTGGTTTTGACACCTTGGAGGCTACCTGCAGAGTAGCAGCCACTGGTTCCGTTATTAGAAGGCATGCTTGGCTTAGGGAGCAGCCTCTTTCTGAACCTGTTAAATCTAAATTGCTGGATGTTCCTTTGCACAAAGACAACCTTTTTGGTAGCAAGGCTGAGGATGTACTGAAGAAATTGGAGGATAAGGTGAAATCTATGCAAGCTGTTAAAGATTTCCTTCAGGTTCAGCCTCCTTGGTTTAGTAGGCATAATCCTTCCAAGAATTGGTCTTTCCCTGATCCTGGCAAGCAGGGTCGCTCTAGGCCTAGGGATTTCAGATCTTCCAGAGGGCAGGCTTCTGCCCCTCAAAAGGCTAAACAATGGCATTCTTCTTCTTCTTCTAAAGTGGGAAGTTCTAAGCCAGCTTCCCAAAGCAAGCATTCTCAATGACTCCAGCCTTCTTGTGCCTACCTCTGCGAGCCCAGGGTTTCCTTTGGGGGGAAGGTTAGCCAGGTTTGCAGAGGTATGGTCTACCATCACAGACAACAAATGGATGCTCAGTTTAGTAAACCAAGGTTACAAGTTTTATTTTCACACCTTCCCTGTTCTACAAGGGTACCCAGACATACCCAGAACTCTCAGGGCAGAGGTAGAAAATCAAATTTCTTCTCTACTGACTATGGGTGCTATAGAGCCAGTACCTGCAGCTTAGGCAGGCCTAGATTTTTATTCACGACTTTTTCTGGTACCCAAAAAAGAGGGCACTTGGTGCCCTATCCTGGATCTGTCTATTCTAAACACTTTTCTGATGATTCCCAAATTCAAGATGCTCACTCTTCAACAGTTACTGCCAATGCTGGACAAGGACTTATGGCTGGTAACTTTGGATCTCAAGGAGGCTTATCTGCACATCCCAATAAGGGAAAGTTGCAGGCAGTTCCTTCATTTCAGGGCTGGGGAGAAACACTTCCAATTCTCTGCACTGCCCTTTGGCTTATCTACTGCTACCAGAGTTTTCACGAGGTGCCTGGCACCAGTCATTGCTTTTTGCAGGCAAAGAAACATTTAAATTTATCCTTACCTGGACAAATGTCTCATTCAAGCAAACTCCCCAGAACAACTAAAAAAGGATTTAGACTTTGTGAAGAACATTCTCTCCTCTTTGGGTTACACACTCAACGAAAAGAAGTCAAAGTTGGTTCCTACAAGGAAGATTGTTTTCCTGGGAGCGAGTCTGAATACAGCCACCCAGATGGTATTCCTCCCTCAAGAGAAACAAGAAGATCTTTTGGCTTACTTCAAGAACTTGGCAAGCATGACCCAGCTCTCAGCAAGGCAATTCCTGCAAGCTCTGGGGATCATGGCTTCATGTATTCTGATGATCCCATATGCAAGGCTGCATATGAGAAAACTTCAATGGTACCTTGGTGTCAACACACACAGGACTTACTCGATTCTTCCTCTTATTCCCTGTCTACAAATGGAGTTTCTCTGGTGGGCGACAGCCTGTTTTCAGAACAAGGGTTTGCCTTTCCGCCAACCACCTGCCAGCCAGACTCTCACCATAGACGCCTCAGATTATGCACGGGGAGCACATCTGGAAGGCAGGGGCATACAGGGGACTTGGAGCACTCAGCAGATTCGTCTGCACATAAACTTAAAAGAATTGATGGCAGTGCAGCAGGCCTTGTTGGCTTTCAAGGACCTACTCTACCCTAGGACTGTTCTGATCAGGACAAACAATACCACAGTCATTTGGTACATCAACAAGTGGGGGGGACTCACTCTTACCCCTTGTGCAGACACAGCATGAGACTGTGGTCCTTAGCAGCTTCCATGGGCATACATCTAATAGCCCAGCATCTTCCAAGGAGGCTAAACTCCTTGGCGGATCAATTGAACAGACATGTTCTGGATCCTCATGAGTGGCAACTGAACAAGATCATCTTCCGGCGCATCATTCAGCGTTGGGGCACTCCACAAGTGGATCTTTTCTCCACTCACACCAATCATCTCCTTCCAAACTTCAGCACCAGGGAGTTTCACAACAAAGCTTGGAGAATGGACGCTTTGTCCTTCCCATGGATACAACTCTCAATTTATGCCTTTCCTCCTCTGCCTCTTCTTCCCAGAGTGCTGCTAAAGATGAGGGACGAAAAACCAAGGGCTAATCCTATAGCTCCAGACTGGCCCAGGCAGCATTGGTATCCCCTTCTTAGCAGCCTTTCCCAAGCTCAGCCTTGGCATCTTCCCCTGGTACCAGATCTGTTGGTTCAGGAAGGGGGGAAGTTTCTTCATCCTCATCTTCAAACTCTGCATTTAACTGCCTGGCTAATGCTTTAAATCTTTCCCAGCAGGTGGTTGAAGTTCTTCATGAGGCCAGGAGGCCTAGCTACAGGAAATCCTATGCAGATAAATGGAAGAGATTTTGCTCTTGGATGCAGGCTAAAGGAGCAGACTCTTCTCATCCTTCTCTTTCCCTCATTCTTGATTATCTAGCAGGCTTGCTTAATGGTGGACTTTCTTTTTCTTCAATCAAGATTCATGCTTCAGCAATTTCTGCTCATTGTTCTTTTGCGCAACCCATTTTTTCTCACCCCTTGATGAAGCAGTTCCTGAGGGGAGCTAGCAGTCTTAGACCTCCCAGAAGAGCTTCTACTCCTGCTTGAGATCTTACTTTTGTCCTGGAGAAGCTTACTTTTGAACCAGCTGCCTCTGCAGATGTAAGGTTTCTTTCCTGGAAGACTGCTTTTCTTTTGGCTATTAGTTCTGCCAGAAGGGTTTCGGAGCTGCAAGCCTTAATGGCAATAGAACCTTTCATTATTTTTCATACAGATCGGGTTTCTCTGAGAACCAATCCCTCCTTTATGCCTAAGGTGGTTTCCAGTCTGACCCTTAACCAGTCTATTCACCTGCCTACGGAAGGATTTTGCACTCTCTTGATGTGCATAGACAGCTGAGATTTTACTTAAACAGGACTAAACCCTTCCGGAAGTCTGAGCAGTTGTTGGTTAGTTTTGCTCCTGGGGCTCAGGGTAAAGCTATTTAGAAACAAACCATCTCCAAATGGATTGCTCATTGTATTCACTTTTGTTACCTGCAGCATGGGAAGGTTCCCCCTCAGGGTATTAGGACCCATTCTACTAGAGCAGCCTCTACCTCTGCAGCTTTTTTGAGAGGTGTGCATACTAAGGACATTCTAGAAGCAGCTACTTGGTCTTCTGTCCATACTTTCACAAAGCATTACAATCTACCTTTGTTTTCTAAATCCAGGGCTGGTTTTGCCTCTGCAGTTTTGCAAGGCCTCCTTACCAACCCTTAATCTGTGATTCTTCCTCCCCTTTGTTTTTTCCTGGGCTTTGGGAATCAACCCATATGTTAGGACTGCAACAGTGAAACACGAAGAACATAGTACAGTTGTGTACACTTACCATAAATGTAGATGTTTGAGTATATTCACTGTTGCAGTCCTGGTTTCCCACCCTCCATTCCCCTTTTTTCCTAAGGCACAGACTACATATTTCATTTTTTGGATGGCGTGTTTTTAGGGTGTTTCCTTCCTGGGTTAGCCTTCTACTGGGGGCTCCTGGCAGTTAAGGCAAGAAAAACTGAGGAAATGGCATCAGCTGCCTCCCTTTATACCCGACATTCTGACATCAGTTTTACAGCCGACGGCATATACCGAGGACTCTGGTATTCAGGCCGACTGAGGGCTACCGGAAGCTGGATAACCCATATGTTAGGACTGCAACAGTGAATACACACGAACATCTACATTTATGGTAAGTCTACACAACTGTACTTTCCTACCAAGCAGTGCATTGCAGTGTAGCTGCGCTAGGTAGAAACTTGTATCCATTACAAGTACTGTAGGCCCTGCTTTATCAGTGTGTATGCTGTCCTTTGGTTACTACAGGGAATGTGGAAAAACTAGAAATAGATGAAAAATGCACAGCGATGCACTTATGATAATGCCTCATTGGAATTATTTTGTGCTTCATTGAAATCCAAAAAATTAAGGCCATTTCCCAGTTGTCCTCTCCTGAAGGACCTTTGGGTCATTGGGATTGAGGGACACTGGTAGGGAGGAAAATTATCAGAGTGCAACGGGGTTCAGAAGTTGGAAGTTAAAACCTTCCTCAGCACACTCTCCAGTAGCAGAGGGATCATATTTATAGAAATTATTCATTGTTTAACTAGGTCATAACCACTAAATGCAATTGTCTTTTTCAGACTTGAACTAGGAATACTGGTCTGTTCAAGTGACTTCATTAAAGACTGTCAGGATGCAACTGGGGATTGCGGTATCAAACACAAGATGGTCAATTAAAACATTTTATCAGCTGCTAGTCCTAAACCTATATGCTTCACAATAGCAGAGACATGGTTGTTAGACATGCGTGCATTAGGCATTGCCTCTTAATTTCTTTGTTTTTTGCAGATATTTATAATTTAAACCCAGAAGCAGACATACCTTCATACCTTTTGAAAACGAGAGCAGTGGTACAGGTTAAGCAATGGCCATGTTGGTGACATGGTTATGTAAATAGATCAGTTGATCACTTTGCCAATAGCCGTAAATGCTTAGATCTTGTCTGCAGCTAGAGGATTACTTAAGATTTACAGTTAATTGAGGTTAAATGTGGTCTACCTTCTCTGATTGTGAGACGTCTTTGATAGCCGAGTGATTAGCTTAATCCACTTTGGACTATTTTCATTACCCAAGAGCAGGTAGTACATAAACAAGTAGATAGTTGGGAGGGGAGGGGTGGGGCAATACTGAGAAGTGTGTGGCAATTAGTTGGAAATATTGGTTTCAGACCAATTCTGTGACAGAAATTTATTTTAATTGGAAATTACCACCAACCATGTCATAACTTTCCTTGCGTTTTCACTTGCTTTGTACAAAGTATATATTTTTGCACTGTTTATTGTATTTGTCCTTCACACAGGTAGAGAGATGAGTAGAATCTGCACAGCCTGTTATGAGGCCAAGTCAATTTTCTGTCCCTGTGTCTGCAGGCCATCTGCCTTCCTATTTCTCCACTGACCCATTCATTCCCCATGGGCAAGAGCTAATCATAGGACACAATTACCCTTGCAGCCATCAGTATTGCTGCTTACTGTAACCTTGTTATCCCTTGTTGTAGTCTGAGGTGCGTGTACTTTCACAGTACCAGCCCAGTGACATGTGCATGCCTCCTTTCATGTGTCAAATCCCTGCTGCAGCATATGAACACACTACTCAATGGGTTCACACATCCCAACTTCTAATACTGTCTGCTGTTACAATTGCATCCACTAGTCATGACTACCCCCCCCCCCATGGACAAGCAGATGCCAGCCACTTATTCCACCTTCACCATCAGAATGCCCCAGTGCCCAGGTACTCTGGGTCATATTTAGGGCTTTATCCTTGTGTGCTGTGGAGATGGCTTCAGTTTAGTGATGAAGATGGTTAGAATAGGCAAGCTGATTTTGAGTAATACTTTTTGGACAGGAAAATTGTAGGTGAGGAAAGCCATAAACATTTGGATAAATACTTCTAAAATGGAAAGTCATCAGTATGTGGTATGTATCAGAAACATTGGTATAGAAGGTGTGGTTATTTTATAGAAGTATAATGCATGCTGTTTGAGAAAGTGCAGGGTGGGGGCTAGTGCTAGGGTGTGTGGGTTTAACCATGTAACATGAGATCATTACACATTTAAGATTTGAATATAGAAGACTAATGTTACAACAAAAAGAAGCACAAGAACATGAATGTGAAGTAGAAGAAAATGCGTATTAAAGTTAACCTTTACAGTAACATAGACAATAACGGTAGTGCCTGTGATTTCAGGTAAAGATCTGAAACTGTTGAAGAGGGTATTTGTGAAGGATGTGCAGTTACATAAAGCAAATAAATTTAAGATGGCTGCACTTGGGTAGAGTAGACATTGTCAGCACTAGATTACTGAGATCCTGTGAAAATAATAATTTAAAATGCTCTAAAACACAGTTACCAGTTGTGATTACTGAATATAAGTAAACTAACTCCTAATTGCACCAGGTAGGGAAAACAGGTGAAGTTCTTGTTCTTACAGTCAAGCAGCATTAAGATGTACAAGGCGAAACCAAATACTATGGAAAAGGAAGCAAGTGCAGCCAGGGGGAAAAATTTACCTGTCTCACCAGTGTTCCTCTTGGTCACAAGATTGTGCATGTGCAGAGGCAGGCATTCACTTCCCAAAGCAGCTATAGTAGGAACTTGTAGATTACCGAGGGGGTTAGGGATAGGGCAGTGTACATAATCTGCAGAATGGCTCTCCCTAGCACCTGACTTTGGGCCTCCATTAGGGAATGACTAGGCCAGAGATCTCTTGTCAGTTGGGTTTAGGGAATGGGTTGATTGGTTGCTGGAGGTGGTGCCACTGGACCAATCCTGCAGAAAAAAAAGTTTAGTAAAAGAAGTGTCAGGCCAGAGTCCGTACAGTTCATATATTCAGCTGAAAAGAATGTACAGGGTTGTGAGAAGTCTTCAGCCAAGAGGAAGAAGCCCACTGCAGCCAATTTATGTTAGGCTGCATAGCTAAAATGAAGCCGAATATATATTAAGACAAAACAAATGGAAAAGGAAACTTCAGGTGGTAGAACTCAACAACAGTTTGAAATCTGCAAAGAATGATAGAGGAGATCATAGCTAGAAGCATTAAGTTCAACATGTTCTTTCCCCACAGTTTAACCTTCCTTGAAAAAGGAAGCTGAGTTGAAGCATCAGTTGTTTGGTCAAGTGTGAATGACCTTATATGATGTATCAAGAAAAAAAGGAATGGGCTATGTACAAATTCTGAGGAAAACATGATATATGCAAGCAAATAATGTTCATACTCAGAAGTCCACATTGAGAGATTATGAGATAGAAAAGAAAATGTATTTTTAAAAAAGGTATAAGACACTGCCCAGGGCTTAGAGCTGCAAGCAAATTCAATCTGTATACAACTAAATAAGTGTTGTATACTTAAGTGCATTTTGGTGCTTCTTCATTTCATGGTCTCAGGTGGCAGATGATGTAATCTCACGGGGAGAATTACACGTAGACTGTGCAAAATGAGCCATTAACAGAGGAAGCTGATCAGACTTAAAAGGTGCCTAGAAACTGACTAGTGAAAATTAAAACAAGTTGCATTAATACTTTCAAAGCGTGTTGCCTGTGTGCTGTAGGTGAGTGAGATGATTGGCAGCATGTCAGGATTCCTCTAAGAATAGGGGGGACATTTGTAATGAGACTTTTGGAATAAAGGGAACAAAAATATGGAAGCCATTTGACTTCAGTTTGCAACAGAGCTGTGATTTATGTCTGTGCTTTCGCTCATAGTCAGAGTGCACATGTTATATTTAGAAGCTGTGCAACTGCTACCGAAGTCAGCAGAAGTATGCAGGCTACATAAGTTGCATAGAAAGAGAACTGAGTACAATTCAATGAGTACAAAATGAAGGTAAAAGTGATCAAACATTTGTACTGAAGACGAGGACAGAATTGCGCAGGAAACAGATGCATTGAAGAAAGAATGATGGATTTTATTAAAGTAATAGGGACAGGGCTGTAATCGCTAAGGTGGAAAAAGAAGGGACATTGCAAATGTACTTAATTCTGTGATCTGCCATCAGAACCGGTGTAGAAAAACAGAGACTTATTATGCCATTCACAGGTAACATAATGCTGACAAAACAGGCAATTTAATACAAAAAAATTCAATGTATTTGATCATTGTAATGTTTTTTTCTTACCACATATACAGATTCATTACAAACTCATTCTGCAAGCATTACTATATCATGTAGAAAAAGCCAAATGGTTACCCATAAAATAAAGATGTAACCTACTGTTAGGATCCCAACTCTACAAACTACTCCATCTCCACACATTTACTCCCCTTGCAGCTAGACTTCATGAAAAAAAAAATCCTCCTACAACTTGAGACACAACCAGGTTGCCAGACATCCCTATTTGGGCGGGACTGTCCCGAGATCAGCAGCCTGATCCCGAGTCCCGCCCTGCCGGTTTAAATCCCGGCCAGCCTCCGCTTTGTTTGTTTTTTTTTTTTTTTTTTTTTTTTTGATTGTCCCGTATACCTGGCATACGGGCCAATCAAAAATTGCTAAACACGGAGCTTCTTGTGTTCCGCATTAAACATGAGAGGCTCCGTGTTTAGCGATTTTTGATTGGCCCATATGCCGGTATACGGGCCAATCAAAAATCGCTAAACACGGAGCTACTTGTGTTGAATGCGGAACTGCAATGCATTAAACACGAGAAGCTCCGTGTTTAGTGCAGAGCTACTGAGTGAGCTCAGTTCTTTAATGTGGAACTCTGTTCCGCATTAAAGACCTTTTTTTTTTTGGTCTTCAGTTGCCGAAGACTTTTTTTTTTTTTTTTTTTTTGGTCTTCACTTGCTGTGAGAGACCTTCCTTTTTTTTTTTTGTCCCTATTTGGGGGGCTGGAAGTCTGGCAACCCTGGACACAACTCACAAGACACACCAACTCTCATTAACCCTAGAACCAAACTCCACAGCACTGCACTGCACACGTTTTCTCCTCCCAGGCATCTACTCTTTGGTAAGCTCTCCTCATCATCTTAAAGGAAATCGGCACTTATTTCTAATTCAAAATGCAACTCAAAAAGGACTTCTTAATCCAAGCCAAGAGCTCCTGCTTCAACACAGAACATATCACCTAACTTTCCAAGTTTGTTCTCCTCCCTCAAGATGTACTGAAGATTGACCCATTTTAGAAACTAATGTATGTATTGTACATTATATTCTGTATGATCTACATTTCACTGTGTTTGTTCACTAGAATGTATATACACATTTTTTTTCTGTGTAACTAGTCTGAACTAATTTGTTATTGCTGACATTTCTGTATTTTTATGTTTGTGCAGTGCTTTGCATTTCACCTGGGCTGAGACCGAAATTAGTTAATATTGATCGGTGTACTACCCTGGTAAACACACACTAATTGTACAAATAATTGAATCACTATTACATGTGGCAGTTCTCAGATCTGCTCGGAGTTCGTGCAGAATGGTACAAAATACACTGAACCAACCGATATAGCCAACATCCTGGCAGACAGGTTCATTGCAAACTTCACTCCCCTCTCACCCCCAAAAGGGCCCATAACTATACCAGAAGAATGTAGTGCTCCTGAAATCACAGACACTCAGGTTAAAACAGCTCTCTCCAAAGCCAAAAACATAGCATCAATGGGACCGAATGGTGTCCCAGGCTGCGTCCTACACGACCTCAAAGATGAACTAACCCCTCACCTAAACACACTGTTCAAACTCAGTCTCTCAACGGGCTATGTGCCCATAGAGTGGCACACAGCAACAGTTATTCCACTCCACAAAGGTAGAGCCACAACAGACCCTGGGAACTATCGCCCTATAAGCGTGACCAGCTTGGTCTGCAAGGATGTGGAGCCCATCATCATGGATCTCATTAACAGAGACATTGGAAACCTCCAAACACTGGATCCTACCCAGTTCACCTTTGTTAAGGGCAGATCATGCCTCCTAAACCTGGTGGACTTCTTTGAAACAGTTACCAAGGCTATAGACGAGGGAAAGGTGGCCCACACAGCTAACCTAGACCTCACAAAGGCCTTCAATATCATTCTCCATTCAGTTATTGTAGACAAACTCACTAGCCTGCACATAAACCCCTACGTCACGAGATGGGTTGCCAACTGGCTCACGGACAGAACCCACATGGTAAGAGTTGCGGGAGCTAGGTCTGACTCTAAACCGGTTACAAGTGGCGTTCCCCAGGGCTCAGTCCTAGGACCCCTCCTGTTCAGCATATACTTCTCAGCAGTACAGGCAAGCACAGGAGGACTATGGCTGACCAATTTCGCAGACAACTGCAAACTAGGGGCTATAACTGACTCACCGGCTGACATAGACATCCTCCAAAAGGGTCTCACTGAGACAGATACCTGTTGTCAAAACCATAGCCTCAAGCTAAATGCCAAAAAGTGCATAGTCACCCCCTTTGGAAAAAACAAAGTACCCACAAACTACCACATAGGTGGTAGTCCCATAAATACGGAAGATGTAATAAGGGATCTGTAGACCCAAGTAGATAGTAACTTCTGCTTTGATACTCATATTGCCAAAGTGGTTAAAAAATCCTTCTGTGTGGCCCACCTAATCACAAAAGGGTTTGCATCCAGATCAAAAGAGCTCATTGTGCCCCTCTATGCATCTCTCATCAGACCCATCATAGAGTACAACGCCCCATTTGGGATGCATCTTGCAAGACACCTGCAACAGCTGGAAAGACCACAGAAGTACCTCACCAAGTGGATCACTGGCCTCAAACTGATGCCCTATGCAGCTCGACTGAAGAAACTCCAGCTGTACTCTGTTGCATCCCGCCTACTCAGAGGTGATCTCTGCCTGACATACAAGGACATGTCCAACCCAGAATGGATGGACATGCTCCACCTAAAGAAAACCATATCCCCTCGAGCCACATGCTCTAGGGATCTAAACCTTACCACAACAGTAAATAGGACCTGCTGGAGGGATAGATTCCTGTCCCAGAGACTTCCTATGCTCTGGAACAAGATTCCAGTCTACATTAGGCAGAGCTGCTCACTAACCCTCTTCAAGAAAAACCTTGATGAGTGGATGGGAAACAGAAAGTTTACCCCGGGGATCACTTCAGTGGCTCTGCTGGACAGAGGCACAGGAAACTAATCTAAGAGGGTGGTGAAAGCCAGCACATTCCGGCTAGGCTTATAAATGCCTTCGGGCAGATAGCCTAGTACCTGCTTATGAACCTGTGTTTAACATATAGATACATTTCCAAAACGTTGATCTCTGCATTGCTAGGAAAAGTAATCTTAATGCTACAAAAGTCATTCAGTGAGCCAACCTAAGTATTACAGTGCTGCAAGTCATTATTATTTTTTTTATCTCAAGACCTTACCCAGTGGCTTCACTACCTATACCAAGGTAACCCATTCTTTCTGGCGGTACAGGAGTGGGCATTCTTGGGCTGTGTGATAGTCCTATTACCTATTCATTCCTGCATGAGAATCTGAAATGTCTCTCCATTCCCAACCAAGAGCTTGCTGGTCATCCAAGGAGATGGCACCCTGCCCCCTTTGCAATTCCTCTAATTTTGACTACTGTTGTTTCGTAAGAGGAAACTTGCCTCCACACACCAAGTTCCCCTGGGATACCAGTATGAGAATGCACTGTGGAAACACATGCTTGAACTCCATCTGGTAGCACGTAGTGTTTCTACTAGTTTTTACCCTTGCGGAAAGCCAGAACCCCCCCCCCCCCCCAAGGATGGGCGAGCCAGCAGTGTCCATTTACTCCGAATCTCCCCAGCCATCTCCTGTAAGTGCCAGAGCCTCTGTTTGAGTTCTGATGGTCTGTGGCATACTCAGAGGTGTATCCCTATACACCATGGAATTGGTAAGCATTAATTAAATCTGTTATTTTTAGTACTTGGCAGCATGGATGCACATTGTTTATAATTGTTTGTGTACTACAGCTACTGTTATGTTATTATAAGGAAGATCACTGTTATGTTATTATAAGGAAGATCACTGTTCTGTTTTTTTCTCAGCAGTCCAGAGGATTGACCACGTAGCTCTCCTTCCTGCATCCAGTTGTCCCATTCATTCCTGTAACATAGCCTGAGCCACACCCAGCCCATTTGTTCCCTGGAGTTGTGAAAGTCAGGTGTTAAGATGCAGGTCAGTCTGCAGATCCTGCGGGCTGTCCCATACCCATCTGCTTAGTAGCCTACGAGCGCTGCTATAGCTACCTTGGGAGGTGCATGCATGCTTGTGCACATGCACAACCTGTTGACCAAGTGACACATCATTTGCAGCGTTGGTATGGTAGGCTTGTCATGTTGTGGTGATACCCGCAGCGTTGGTATGGTAGGCTTGTCATGTTGTGGTGATACCCCCCCCCCAGGATGGGTGGAGCAAACCCTAGATACTACTCGTATCATCCCCACTTTCTCTCCAGTGACCATGCTCCTAGTCCAACACAGATCTTCTGGATACAGTCAAGGCTTTACCCTTCTATGCCACAGGGCCTGGTATCACTGCTCTTTTGAAACGGAAATCATTAGCTTACTTAGAGTTGACACTAGATAGTTACCTTGCAGACACAGTGCTGAAAAACAGGTAATTGGCTGTGGCATGCATTTCTGTTTGGTGATTACATATTGTTCCTTTTTTTTTCTTGAAACATCTCAGTCGTAAAAGTAGACAGATGGGTGCCTATGGTTCTGTGTTTAACTAGCCCCCATAACATTACATCACATTGTATTAGTTAAGTAAGAATACTCCACTGTACAGTATATTGTAATATATACTGATATGTTATCACTAAGTTATTGTCCCCATTTAAACCACTAAAAACCGAAAACAATAATGCTGTCAAACTGGTTTGGACTATCAACCTGAAATGTTCAGCAGTAGAAGCTACATCAGTGCACTTGCCACTGTAGAGCAATAATATGAATTTTAGAAAACTTAAAAGTTGCAACTAAGCTAAAATAGTGTTTGAGGAAAAGACCAAAGTTATAGATAGTGCATAGGTGTGTGAGAAGTAGAAGCGCATCTAGAGATGTATATCTGCCTATATCTAATGTGTATAACATAATACATATATCTACACACACATACATTTCATATAAATTTACATGTATATTTTGTGTGTATATATACTGAGATACTACTATTACCTCCCCAAATAATTCCACAAGAGTCCGAAGGAAAACTTTTCTCTTAACACTTCTGTAATGTTTCATATCTAACAGGAGGAGGACCCTTGTGTCTTTTTGTACAAGTTCCATTAAGTTTTCCTGTGTGAGTTTATATTGATGACTTGGCTATTGGGTGTAAATTTGTTTAGGTTTGTTGTGACCACCAACCCCTTGTGAATTAGTACAACTGGCATCCTGTCAATGTGCAAGAACACCGTAGTTGTGAGTCTCACAACTACCTAAACAATAAAAGCGTAACGAAAATAAAAACTTACTGTAATACCATTAAAGTATTTTTCATGGGTATTTTACCCCCACCCCACCCTCTATGACTGCTGCAGTTTGGAGAAAAAGTAGTAGTATGTCTCAGACTTGGTTTCTGACTTTTTAGTGTCACATTTCCAAAGTTCAGAATTGTTCCTCACAGTGTAAACCTGAACCCAATACCATTATAGGCGCTCACCACCGGTCATGGACATGTCCCTTTGTTAACATGTTGTTTAATGTGAGTGATGAGACTTTTTGTTTCTGTATAGGGAAACACCCAACATGTTATATGATCCCACAGAGCCAGAGTTTTAATTTTATTTGTGGCAGCATGTATTGTCTGTCTTCCTTTGTGCTTATAGCATTTTGAATATTCCATTGATATGTTGAAGTTTGCACAAAATATATCTGCGTATGCATTTGGTGCGTCTTGCTGCTGTTTATTAAAAACATGCCACATCTCTGTTTTATAATATAATTAAGGAATACTTTGCTGTTCTTTTCAAACTTTGTGATCAAGGTGAGTTTATAATTACAAGCAGGAAGATGTTTTTGTTGAGGAAATTTTTGAAAGTTAAGTCACACCTCTTATTTGCTTATTTACTATATTTTATTTTTATTCATGTTTTGTTAACCGGGTTTGTCCCTTTAGGCCCATAGCCTGTTTTCAAGGAAGACCTAAGGTGATATTCATACTGACTTGGAGAAATTTGACCAGGGCAACAAGAAAATATTCCCTACTCTTTTCCAGTGTAGAAGCTGATGGGGGGATCCAGGTACAGAGGAGATGAGTGTGTGTGGAGGGGATGCTGTGGTTAACCAGGAAGTTAACTGTGATTATATGGATGATGATGAAGTTATGGTAGCCAGTGCTGAACTGGAGTACAGTGATAACAATGGAAGTTCTTCGTGTTTTACTGTTGCAGTCATCACATTTGGGATATCTGCCTGCAGGTAGCCCTCAGCCAGCCTGAATACCAGAGTCTTTGGATTTCTGCGTCGGATGCTGTCCCTTCTTCCATGACGTCAGGTCGTCAGGGGTATAAAACATGCAGCCGACGCCATTACATCAGTCTTTCTTGCCGTGCGGTGCCCGAAGCAAAAGCAGTTCGCAAGTGCTGGTCGGCAGTCTCCTGAAATTTTCGTTTTCGAGTTTCAGACCTGAAATCTTCAAAAAAGCTAAGTACCCCATTGGGGATCCTTTTCTCTTGCTCTATCCGATGTCCGTAAAAGTTAACAATTGGCTTGCCTGTGGAAAGCAAATACCTCATAGAGATTTTCATTCTTACTGCATCCCCTGTTTAAGTCCAGACCATGACGTACCTCTCTGTCGGTTTTGTGCCTTGTTCAACCCCCAAACTATTCGTTGTCGGGCTATTTTTGCAGCCAATTACTTTCGTACTCGATCTCAGTACTCCAAAATGGCTTCGTTAAGCCATCCTACTACCGATCTTCCGAAAAAAAGTAAGGATAAAGACAAAGATAGACCACATAGGTCCAAAACTGCCGACGATGCTTCCTTGCTGGTCGCTAGTCCGCCAGTATTCAGTGAGGCACTTTCGCAGCCCCTGATACCCGCTACTTCAGATTCGCAGGCCTCTACTGAGACCCATTCAGAGTCTGGTATGCCGCGAGATGCTTCTTCAACTATGGAACCTGCGGATGTCTCTACCTTGGATGGGTCCAGAGCCGCTGTGCAGGCACCGGCTTCTGAGGGTGTATTCAGGCCTATGGACATTCATATTAAACCAACGCCATCATTTTCATCCAAGCCAAAAACTCGCACTACGCCTAGAAAACCGGCGACCAAACCGCAGGCTCAGGCCCATATGCCTCAAAAACAAATGCTTAGAATGGCTGAAGACCTTATTACCTTAATTAGGGGAAGCCAGCCTTCCCCCCTCTAAGAGACCTAGAACTGAATTTCTTTCTGATTCTTCTGATCAGGAATCTGATATTTCTGCTCCTTCTGATTACCAGGATTTGCCCTTGTCTACTTATGAGGATTTTAATGCAGAGGATTCTATTCCCTCTGCTTCCCCTCTAGAAGATTTTTCTTTCGGTGAAACCTTGCATACTCTTAAGGAGCATTTCCACTGGGAAAGCCAGGATTACTCTTGAGTCCAAAAAGAGACTTGGGGAATTCTTACTCCTGCCTCAACACAGACAGGCCCTTAGCTATCCCTCCTGTTCTGGACATTGTAGATTATGCTTTCTTGGAATCTAGTCTTACCCCAGACACTTTACCTCCAGCTCCCAGAAAACCTGACACAAGTTCCTCTTCAAGAACCTTCTGCAGATCCAGGGACCATTTCTCAAGGACCAAAAGAAATTAAGGCTACTGCTGCCAAAAATCCTACCCTTTCTGATAGAGATTCTAGAGCCTTAGACAGACGGAGTAAGAAGGTATACACTTCTGCTACTTTGGCCATTAGGGCTTTAAATTGCTAGTTTCATATGTTAAGGTATCAGTAGCATATTATGGGACTACTTAAACAGAAAATGATAGTGATTCCTGACTGTGCTGAATACAAAGAATTGCAAGATTTAATGTATTCTGCGGAACAAGTTGGTAAACACACTTTGCAATGTGGTTTTGACGCTATAGAAGCATCTTGCAGGGCTGCTGTCACTGGGTCTGTACTTAGAAGGCATGCTTGGCTTAAGGAACAAAACTTGCCAGATCATGTTAAAGATAAATGACTGGATGCTCCCTTAAACCAAGACTGCCTTTTTGACAACAAAGCAGAAGTCCTCCTCAAAAGGATGGAGGAAAAAGCTAAATCTATGCAAACTATTAAGGATTTCCTACAAGTACAACCTCCCAGATTCAGTAGGCATTGGCCTTCAAAGAACTGGTCCTTTCCAGTCCCTTCCAGGCCTTCTCAGTCCAAACCCAGGAACAGCAGACCACCTAGACTACAGTTTCAGACTACGCACAGATATAAACAGTGGGGGGGGCTCCCACTTCCAAAGCAGGGAGTAGTAAGCTACCCCTCCATGGAAAAATGGCACAATGACTTAACCTTAAACCTTTCACGCCCTGCTCAACTACCTCCTCCCTTAGGAGGAAAGCTCGCCCTGCATGCAAAAAACTGGGAACTCATTAGCCAGGATAAATGGGTTTTGAACATAGTTTTCCAAGGATATAGATTCCACTTCCACACACTACCAACCCCAAATGGTGGGCCAGACCTACCCCCAAATCAATGGGCAGAGGCCCAACAGCAGGTTCTCTCTCTTCTCAGTATCAGGGCTATTCAACCTGTCCCAGCAGAATAAAGGGGACAAGGTTTTTATTCAAGACTTTTTCTGGTACCCAGAAAAGACAATTCCTGGCGTCCTATGCTGGACCTCTCTATTCTAAACACCTTTCTGGTGGTTCCAAAATTCAAAATGCTAACTCTTCAACAGCTTCTTCCTATGCCAGGCAAGGATGCCTGGCTGGCAACCCTTGACTTAAAAGAAGCTTACCTGCACATCCCAATAAGGGAATCTTGCAGGAAATTCATATGCTTCAGGGCAGGATCCATGCACAATCAGTTCTCTGCACTTCCCTTTTGCTTATCTACTGCGCCCAGGGTGTTCACAAAGTGTCTATCTCCAGCCATTGCATTTTGCAGGCAGCGAAATATTCAAATTTACCCATACTTGGACGATTGTCTGATTCAGGCAGAAAGCCAGGACTTGCTATTACAACACCTGGCATTCGCAAAGAACCTTCTAACCTCACTGGGGTTACTCCATCAATGAAAAGAAATTTCACCTAGTACCCTGCCAACAGATTGTATTCCTGGGAGCAAGCTTGAACACAGCTTCCCATATGGCATTCATCACTCTGGAGAAACAAGTTTATTTGACAACATACTTCAAACTATTGGCCACAAAACCCCAGCTATCTGCAAGGAAAATACTGCAAGCCCTGGGGTTCATGGCCTCTTGCATTCTACTAATTCCATATGCAAGACTGCATATGAGGAAACTTCAATGATATCTAAAAAGCCTATGGTGTCAACATTCTTAGGACCAGGAAACAGTGATTTATATCATTCCTTGTATGAAGACAGAGTTTCTTTGGTGAGCAGAGGCCTGCTACCACAACAAAGGACTCCCTTTCACTCTAATTCTGCCGCCCAAACCCTAACAACAGATGCATCAGACTATGCATGGGGGGCTCACATGGCAGGGCAAATGGAACCCGAGACAGATGCAGCTGCATATCAATCAAAAAGAAATGTTAGCTGTACGGAATGCTCTGACAGCTTTCAAAGACTGCATTCTTCCAGGACAACTATTGGTAAAGACAGACACCACCACAGTTATGTGGTACATAAACAAGCAGGGGAGAACCCACTCGTACCCTCTCTGCAGACTAGCCATGGCTCTGTGGAACACAGCCTTAAACTACCAAGTACATCTACAAGCTCAATTCCTGCCAGGCAAACTAAATTCACTGGCAGACAACTTGAGCAGAAATCTCATGGACCGACACGAATGGAAACTAGAACCCAAAATATTCAACATCTTGAAGAACAAATGGGGGACTCCAGAGGTAGACCTGTTTGCCTCTCCTCAGAACTACCAGTCAAACAAATTCTGCACAAAAACTCCCCACAGTCAAGCTTGGAAAGTGGATGCCCTGTCCTTTACCTGGGGAAGCCTCTCAGTTTATGCCTTTCCCCCTCTGCCTCTCCTCTTGAAGGTTCTACTAAAGATCAAACAGCACAAGCCAAGGACAACACTGATTGCACCAGACTGGCCACACCAGCACTGGTGTACCCCCTCTTGTGCAGTTTGACACTGCTGCAACCATGGTACCTGCCTCAGACCCCTTCCCTGCTGTCCCAGCAGGTGGGCCAGATTTTGCACTCTCAGCTTCAAACCCTGAACCTTGCAGCCTGGCTAATTCCTTGAGCTCTCCTCTATCATCCCTCAGTAAGCAGGTGCTGGATGTCATTCTGGAGGCAAGGAGGCCTAGTAGTTGAAAATCCTATGCTGAAAAGTGGAAAATATATTGTTCCTGGAGCCAGGCTCAGGGGATGGGCACAACGGTGCCCAGCTTACCTCATATTCTACAGTACTTAACAGAAATGCTCCACAAGGGCCTATCCTTCTCGTCAATTAAAATTCATGCCTCTGCCATTTCAGCACATTATAATGCTGAGCCACCCCTCTTCTCTCACCCCTTGCTAAAACAATTCCTTAGAGGGGCCAAAAATTTAAGACCCCCCCGGAGAGCTCCCACTCCAGCCTGGGACCTTAACTTTGTATTGCAAAAGCTCCCCCTTTGAGCCAGCTGCAACAGCAGAGTTGAAATTCCTTTCTTGGAAAACAACCTTCCTTCTAGCCATCACTTCATCAAGAAGAGTATCTGAATTACAGGCCCTCATGGCAGTGGAACCCTTTATTATCTTCCAAGCGGACAGGGCTTCCCTCAGGACTAATCCTTCCTTTATGCCAAAGGTGGTGTCTAGTGTGGCCCTAAATCAGTCTATTCATTTGCCTACTTTTTTCCCTAATCCACAAACAAAGGGGAACGAATACTGCACACTCTGGACGTGCACAGGCAACGTAGATTTTATTTGGACTGGACTAAGCCTCTCAAAAAATCTGAACAGCTGCTAGTTGGCTTTGCGGCAGGGGTAGAGCGGAAGGCCATTTCAAAGCAAATCATTTCCAAATGGATAGCCCATTGCATTCATTTCTGCTACAAGCACCATGGAAAACCTACCCCGCAGGTGATAAGATCACATTCCACCAGGGCTGCATCTACCTCTGCGGCTTTTCTCAGAGGAGTTCCTACCAGGGACATCCTAGAAGCTGCTACCTAGAGCTCTGTACATACCTTCAGCAAGCATTACCACATGTCTATCTTTTCTAAATCCAGAGCTGGATTTGCCACTGCAGTTTTGCAGAGCTTAATAGCTGGCCCTAATGCTCTTTAACTTCCCCCTCCCTTCCCTAGCTTTGGGAATCAACCCAAATGTGATGACTGCAAAAGTGAAACATGAATAACATAGTACAGTTGTGTACACTTACTATAAATGTAGTCCTGGTTACCCTCCCTCCAGCCCCCTGACTTCTCTTGGCTCTACCTTTCCTTCTTGTTTGGTATATTTATTTTTTCTGGTGTATTTGCTTTTTGATGGGGGTTTACCATACCATATAATTGCTTCCTATTATGAGGGCACCTGATATCTGGGGAAAGAAAAACTGATGTAATGGTGTCGGCTGCATGTTTTATACCCCTGACGACCTGACGTCATGGAAGAAGGGGCAGTATCCGACGACTCTGGTATTCAGGCCGGCTGAGGGCTACCTTCAGGCAGATAAACCAAATGTGATGACTGCAACAGTGAATACACTCGAACATCTACATTTATGGTAAGTGTACACAACTGTACTTCATTGTACCTGGTAGACTATATGATTCACAAACTATGCATTTGTTTGATGTGAAAAATAGTAACACTATTGTTTCATGGGAAGACATGAAGGATCACATAGAAAATTAAGTTCTTAATTCACAAGTGCAGATTTCTTTTTTGTAATTTCCATTGAAGGACATACAGAAAATGATTTAATGTTGTCATTATGTGGTTGATGCTCTTTTACCGAGAGCAGTTAAGAGAAGGAAGTGGTGGCTTCTGTGACATGTGATATGGGAAGTGTAATGAGTAGCAGTGAAGTAGGTAGGCAGAAGTGGCAGTAAGGTATGCTAGCTGATGCGGATGGTGAGGGCAGCATAGCAACAGCCGTACAGATGCAGTATGACACTATCAGAGATGCTGAAAAACAGGGGCAGCCGTAACAGCAAACAGAAGACGTACGCTGTAGATGCCGCAGGAAAATAGTTGAATCAGCAGCAAGTGGGCATAAGAGGAAAATAATAGTTTACAAAACTGAAATGTGGGTCTATTCTGTGAATTAAATCTAAAAAAAGATATCATGTATAGAGCAGAATAATTCAACCATTAGGCATTAAGCCAGAGGAGATGTGATCACTGATGTTTTTTGAATCTTTTGTCCTGGCTTGACAGATTAATTGCAAGCTATGAGAAAAAAGTTAAGGCATATCCTTAGTCAGATTAGGGTTTTCAGAGTTTGAGTTTCCAAAGCTAAAACAGACTGGTAGTACAATTTAGAATGGTCATATTAATCCAGTAGTTCTTGCAAAATTATTTTGCAAATGTATGTTAGATGGTGAATTATGTAGGAAAAATATATGTTGAAAAGGGAGTGTATAGACAGGAGCTTGGAAAATTAGCAGAGATTTGCATACCTCTGATAAAAAAAAGATTTATTTACCAAGTATAATTGCTATAGAAGGCAGCTATCAAAGAAAAGAACATGTTTAAAAACTGTTTAGCATGTCAAAATTTCCTCTAGAAGTTAAGTTATAGATAACATATTACCTAAAGCAGAACTTACATACAGTGATCAGTGTGTTAAGACAGAATAAACACATCAACATGCTCTTAAGAAATTATGTTAAGATTATACAAACATGGTATATTGTACAAACCAGAATATGTAAAAGGATACTTGAAGACTTAAATATGAATATGATGCTGTCTGGATAGTTTGAGGGAGTAAAAGAGGAATTAGTGAATTATTTAAGTAAAATTGTGTTTGGAACCATGTTGAATATATGGAGAATAAGATATGAAGACTTGTTTAAAAAGATGTGGGATAGACAGTATATGATGAGTAGATTAAAAAGTAGCTTTGAGAAAAGGGGTGGAGATAAGGAAAATATTTAAAGAATGAATAATAAGGGCAGATATGCCACAGGAATATTTGTTTCCCTTTTATTTTCCTTTTTTGCTTGCATAAAGAACAATTTTATCAAACTTCTATTTTATAAGTTTATAAAAATAAAATATAAAAAACTATTACTCTTTTCAATAAATACTGTGGGCTCATTTACATTCACCTGAGCTGCCATCAAATCATGCTAATGAGGCCTTAGTTTAATGTTTCATCCAAAAGATGACATGCTCAGAAGTACAGCTTCTTCCCCTTAGTGCTGCATTACGAATCCAAACACCTGCTGTGGGAGTAAAATGCACAGCTTTCTGACCTTTCAGGATCAAAAGTGTGCTACCTGTTGAGCCACAGAGACATTTGTTGAATGTGTTATTAATTCTGTGATTACACCACTGTTATTTTTTGGACTGTATATTCTTAACTACATGTGGCCACAAATGTAGAAAACAACAATACAAAACTCAGTATTCTGACCAGTCCTGTTTGGGCCATTGTGGAGAATATTGCAGTTTGTTTTCAACCCGCAGTAGTGGTGCTGCGGTAGCGTTGTCACCTCACAGCAAGACGTTGTCGCGTTCGATTCTCAGAGCGTCTTCTGTGTGGAGGCATGCGTGAATGGGCGTGCCTTGGTTGAAGGTTGTGTGTCAGGGCTGATAACTCGGCACATAAAAAAATCCACTACCAAACATTAGCAGACCGGAGTTCCGCTTTGGCGACCCCTAGCTGGGATAAGCCGAAAGACACAACGTTTTCAATAGTATACAATTTATTGCATTGATTCCACTGGTAAAGTCTGGGAATGATATTTTGTTTATGATTGAGTTTGATTTTATTCTTAGTTTGAGAATGATGTTATCTTTATTTATTTATTTTTTTATTTTCAGAGGGGTATAACCAGTGGGTGTGAAGCAGAGGGTTCCTTGTTTGTGTGATATTTAACAAATTTGCACCTTTTTTTTTGTATTACATACTGTTTGTTCCAAATTGTTTTGACATAGTTAATACTTTGACTAGATAAAGAGTTTCAGCAGTTGGAATACCCTGTATGGATAGCATTTTCACTGAGTTTTACATCCTCAGATTTAATAAGAAAATCATCATGGTCTGTGTGGAACACAGTGTGAAGCATGTATCTGTAATATTATAATCATTCTTTTTTATATCTGCTTTATTATATTCAGGGGTGCAGGAGAGCCAGAGCCTACCCTGGTAAGCAGAAGCTGTAATATAGAAAGTTGGACAGAGCACCAATCATTCACTGAACACACAGATATGCTTGTTTAGATGCCTACAGCAGTTTTTAGGCTCACTATTTATTTATTTTATTTATTTTTATTTATTTTACATTTGTTAACCGGGCTAGTCTAGCTGGATATATGTCCATTTTCAGTAGAGGCCCGGGGAGAAAAGCTCCACAGATACTAAATTACAAGGAGACAAATTATAAAATAAATTCAGTACAAAAAGAATATATGTTTAGTAACACAAAAAAAAATAAATTTCTAAGGAACACACTCAAAATATTATTATTCAGTAAAACATTGCAAAACAATTACGATTAGCAACATATATTTGATAATCCGTTGGAGAAAAAGTAGCATGGGAGACTCAGAAAGGAGTTACAGAAGAAATACAAAGGCAGAAGAGAGAAAGAGCTAAAGTGTAGAGTGGAAAAGAGTATTGTGATGGAAAAGAGGAGAGGAGAGAAAAAGGAGGAGGGTAGGAGAATAGGAGGAGAGTAGCAGGGCAAATAGGAAGAAGGGCGAAGTAAAGTAAATAAGTATAGTGTAAAGATACTAGTAGTATAGTGGGAAGGAAGAAGATCAGTCAGGGGTCCTGCAGGAGCAGAGCCACTGTGTTTGGAAGTACAGTTTGATTTTTGTTTGAAGAGTGGTAAGGAGGGATTAGAGTGATATCAGTGGGTAGCTGATTCCATATCCTTCCTACAGTATTAGAGAACAGAGAGTCACCAGCTAAGTTATGGGACTTTACAGATTTGGTCATGAGTTTAGAAGAAGATCAAGGGAGGTAAGATTATTGTAAGGGATTAAAAGTTGAGAAAGTATAGGGGTATTATAAGGTTGGTACAGTATCTTGTGAGCAATGGTGAGTTGGGATATCAAAAGACAGTTTTGTAGCTCCAGCCAGCCTAGGAGTTTTAGGTTTTGACAGTGATGTGTTCTGAAAGGGTTACTGGTGGCAAAGCGGGCAATGCTATTGTAACAAGTTGCTAGTTTATTTAGGTTGGCCTTCTTAAGGTTAGTGAAGATAGGTGAGGCATAAAAGAGGGTAGAAATCAGATGGGAATGGGCAATGGTATTTACCCTAGTGGCATGTTTTTGGGATATAAAAGGACACTGAAGCACCTTATAAAAGCACTTACAGATACAGAGTGGATATGCAGACTCTGCACAGAAGGCACCATATCAGAGACCCAAAGCAGTGTAAGATAGCAACATTAAATATTCCATCCTAGTTCCATCCTGTATTATGCTAAGGACCACCAATGCTTATTTTGTAAGCAATTAATAGTCCTGAGCTGTTTTCTTAATTTCTGGCTTTTAGGTGTTTTAATTGGGACACTACCACTTATTAGTTTAGATTTGTAACAGTCATAAGAAGTACATAATGGAATATGTAGTGTATGTTTTGGATCTTTAAAAAAAATGGTAAAGGTACAGGTGATATTCTCCAAACAGTCAAAAGTTTTTGCCCAGCTATGTGGCACAGAGGAATAAAAACCCGACTGAGACCTAAGCAACCCTATTTTGAGTAGCAGCTCAAGTGCAGAAAGAGCTGGATATGGGAAGATGGGAAACAGCAGCTTAGGCCGGCATGTCTATCCTGGGAGGATGGGAGACTGCAGCTTAGGCCGGCATGTCTATCCTGGGAGGATGGGAGACAGCAGCTTAGGCCGGCACGTCTATCCTGGGAGGATGGGAGACGGCAGCTTAGGCCAGCACGTCTGTCCTGGGAGGATGGGAGACAGCAGCTTAGGCCGGCACATCTATCGTGGGAGGATGGGAGATGGCATCTTATCCTGGGAGGGGGGGAGGTGGTTCCCAGTCTGCTTAAATCTACAACAGTTCTGATAAAGCTGGATTATCTAAAAGATAAAAGCACTAAACTTTAAAACAGTCATTCTGCTTTATTTTTAAATTTTGCAGTGACATGTATCCAACAAAGTGTGCCATTTTATTTTTATTGAATCTGCACAAGTGATGGAATAGGCCTTCATGATTCATTAGCTGTGTACTGAAAGGACATGAGCTTGGTGCATCTAAGCCTGTGATGGTAACTCTTGTCAACTTGGTGGAGGAGTGTGCATAAGTAAAAGGCCCTTGGAAGTCTCTGCAGTGATGCAGATGCTCATATCAGCTACCAGAGGAGAGGGTAGGTCTAATAACAGATGTCTGCATTGCCAGGATGCCAAAGAGGGCACATGCAACCCTCATGGGGTGTCTGACTGCTGGGTCTTTGGACTGCTTTCATCCCCATGCTGTACTGGATACATCCTTAGGAAGGGATAATGAATGGGCAGGGTCTAATTGTGGGAGGCTTGGTGGTCAGCAAGCATGGGAGCAAAAAGATAACAGGAAAAAAAAAACAGTCAAATAGTCACCCATTTAGCAGATCCATGCCCATATGTGTTTTTTTTTTCTGTGTGCTGGAATTTGAAGACGTCTAAAAAAAGATACTTTGGAGAAAAATAAAGACCCCGGTGCAAAGCAGTCTAGCTGGTTTCATATCTCACTCCAGGCTGGCAAATACCGAGTCCCTTGTGCATGACAGTTTCCATAGTCACCAACTGAAAGCCGTAGCTTTGTATTGATGTGCAGGTGCTGTACTAAATGAGGAGAGGATGCCACTAAGCAAATATGCTTTTTCCCATGTTTGCTAAAATGTTTGATAATGCCAGTATATTTTGTTGCACGTTAAGGATGGCAGACCAACATAAATTTTTCAGTTGTTAACCTATTTAAGAAGTCTCACTCTGCTTACATCACTGTACTAAGCATTGTACATACTCTGCACTGTAATTAATTCTTCAAATATTTATGTAATTGTTGCTATTTGCCCATTCCATAGCTTGAAATGGTCTCTCTCAACTCATTTAACAATCAAGTAACACTGTATGTATGTATTTGGATCCCCTTCAGAAGCTTGAAGTTTCAAAACTTTGAACTTCAAGCAGCTGAGACCAGAAGATCAAAGTTTTGAAACTTTGAATGTTTTGAATGGAGATCCCCATACAGCGTAGAATGGGATATTTACCAGTTTCCTTACTGTAGTGTGATCTCAGAGTTGTTGGTATATTTGTTTAGCAGGGGGTGTGGGAGGCAAACCTTTGAAACTTCGAGCTTTAGAAATAGATCCATGTATGTATTTATACACACACACATTAACAATATCCATGTCAATATTAACCTTAATCTTTTTTGCACTCATTGAGAGGGAGAGTAATTTTAGCTCCAGGTAGGCATGTTACAAATTCCTTGCAGAGTCCACTGAAAGATGTGTTTTCTTATGAACAACAGTCACCAATGGCTAGGATGCTTGGGGGGGTTTCTAGGTCTGTGGTGTGTACCTTATGAGCTTTTTAGTCTGGCTCGGTTCAGTTTTAATTCCAAGAATTTTGTTGTTATAGACATCATATATACACTATATATGATGTCTATATATTGGGTTCACTTCAAAATCCTGAAAGCTCAGAATCCTGAATCTCAAAATCCTGTAAGCTCAATATCCTGAAAACTCATAATACTGAAAAACATACAGGACACCAACACTGACTGTATTGCAGAAGAAATATATACAGAAACATATTAGTCATCTACAATTATAAGCGCCCCCCACACCCCCTGCTACTTAAATTTATCAACTCTGTGATCACACTTCACAGAAGAAAATGGCAAACATACCATTACGTGCTTCATGACTGCCTGTTGTAACCTTTGTCATGTTCCCTTTTAATGTACTATACTACAACATAACTCATCTTAGTGTAGTGGAGTGCGATCTCTGAGTTGATCTATTCAAGTAGCAGGGGGTGTGGGGGCGCAGGTGGGCTTTGCCCCCCTGCTTATAGTTGGTTTAGACTGATATGGTTTATCTTTTCTTTGGTTCTGTATGTATTTCTGCTGCAATACAGTTAGTGTTGGTGTCCTGTATGTTTTTCAGTATTATGAGTTTTCAGTATTTGAGGATTCTGAGTTCAGGATTTTGAGCTTTCAGGATTTTGAAGTGAACCCCTATATATACACATATTATATACTGCCATGTAACCAGGCAACTGACTATTTACAGAGTAGTTTAGTCCAATGGCAGTGCCAACCACATGTAATACAGGGGAATCCTAGGTTCAATCCCCAGACAAGGGTCAGTCTATAGTATGTTTGAAAAGTCCAGCACTCTCCCATAAAGGAAAACAGAAGGCCCAAGGTCAGTCTTTTGTAGACTTGCATGATTAGCTGTGAAAGAGGCATGATGGGTATTCAGTTGTTTTGGTATCAGTGCACTAAAATGGCATTCTGCCTGTGGCAGCTGTGCTTATGTCATCAGTCGTCACTTAGTATTCCTTGACGGCCACACCTTATGACTTACTGCCTTGAAACACCAACAGGATATGCATATTCTTGTTTTGTACATACTGTGGAGGTGTACAAGATCAGTGTTATTTTTGTAAGTTGTTGTCTTTCGGCTTTTCCTGGTTAGGGGTCGCCACAGCGGAACTCCGGTCCGCTAATGATTGGCAGTTGCTTTTTACGTGCCAAGTTGCCAGCCCCTGACACACAACCTTCAATGAAGGTACGCCCATCCATGCAGAAGACGCTCTAGTTGAGAATCAAACCGGACAGCATCTTATTGTGAGGCGACAATGCTACCGCAGCACCACCACCGCGGAGTGTTATTTTTGTAAGTACCAGTATAAAAAAATGTATTGCTGTAGACCTGCAGCAGTATGGTTTTATCAAAGAAAATCATGTTTATGTAATTTAGTAACAGCTTTTAGAAAGTCATGAAGCTGTAGACCATGACCATGCAATTCATACAGTGTACCTGTACCTGGCCAAGGCCTTTAATGCAATTCTTATACTGAGATTTGTAACTACACATAAAGACCTAAATATGGATTGTACGATGGATAGTAAACTGACTAATAGATGCAATCTGTGTAGATGCCTACCTTGGAAATCAAAAAGGTAACTAGTACCATTTCACAAGGCTTACTGCTGGGGCCCCTTCTCTTCAGCGTCTATTTATTGGACCTCCAAATCACTAATCTAGATATATGGCTAGCTAAATTTGCTGATTACTGCATCCAATACTGTTACTACAGCAAGAGGAAACCATACAGATCAATGGTGCATTAAAAACAATCTTAAATTAAAGGCAAGTAGCTGTGGCATTCTCTCCTTTGGTAAACGAATCTTGCCAGCAGCTTACAGTACAGACAGTACCCCACTCCAGATGGATATGATTGTTTGAGCTCTCAGCATCTTCAATGATGATTTCTTATTCTTTGACCACTATGTAGCAAAAATATTCTGGAAAGCCTTCTGTCTAGCCCTGATAAGAACTAAAGATATCTCATCCTAGCCAAAATGTTATCTTTCCTGTATACTGTGTCCTGGTTAGACCAGTAATAAACTGTAATGTTCCTTTTAGTATGCATTTATCCAAACACATCAAGCAGCTAGAAAAATCCAAGAGGTTCCTTACTAGAAAGATTGCTGGACTGAAGACCGTCAGCTGCCAAGACAAGCTTGAAGGTCTTTCCCTGTTTTAAGTCTCTTATAAACTCCTTTGCAATAAGTTATGTCTAGAATTCCATTCTGTTAAGGACCCAACCATGATCTTCTATGCCTCCACAAATGAAATGGCTAAAAACACTCAAACTGTGGACTTGCATCTCCATTAATAAATCTGCCCCTCTAACATTTCTTTGTCAGTGCTCCAGCCCCTGGAGACAAGGAGGTGCCCTATAAATGTGGATGTTAGCAAATCTGAATGTGTGAAAAGTAGGAGAGTCAGAGCCAGATCGACTGGCATGTGCACCAAGCAGCCATTGCAGTATTCAAGAAGGGGTTGGGGCCCAGACTTCCAAGGAAGAATGTAAATCAGTTCACCTTGTGATTTGCAAGTGCCATTGCATTACTAGTCTCCTTGGCAGCACAGGCGTAGGTTTTTGTCTGAGTTGTTGTTTGCAACATCTTCTGGTGCTATAATGAACATGTTGTAGATCTTTAGCAATAATTGGCAGCTTCTTGCACGGTGTACTTTGTGTGTGAGTATGAGTGTGTGCCTATTTATAAATGTTTCTCTTGCTTCCTTTATGTAATTTATCAGTGATGTGCCTATTAAGATTAGGTCTTTTCTATGGTATTGAATTTTTGTATGTCCCCAGAACTCCTGTGAAGAAAAGTTATTATTAGTGAGCCCTTTGGTGTGTCTGAATGCACAGATAAATCTACAGCTTGCTTGACTGGCTAGCTGTTGCCGTCAGGCTTACATTTATTTTGTAATGAGATGTGCTGCAAAAAGTGATTGCAGCATACTTTGACTGAATGTGTCACAAGAACATAATAGTATATCCACAGGCATAGTTGCTACTTTCTTTTCTATAGCTAAGCAGTATAATGTATTCTCATCCTCTGATTTCCTGCTCTTTAATAAGTTAAAACCAATTTACTTTATAATGTAATCCTTTCAAACAGTATCTTTTTTACATGTCCTCCTTAAAACTGTAGCTGACTGACACTGATCCCTATGAAAACGTTATGAGGATGGTATATAGTTAGTGCTGGTCTTAGAAATGATAGCATTTACTTCATTTGAATATGCGCCCAGATTACAGGCTCCTGAGGCATACTGTAATATGCTTTGTATCCCCAGACTGTGAAGTCTAGGATCATATAAGATTTTTAATTGTATTTTTTATTTAAAGTTTAGTAATTGCACAAACTGACCTGCATTGAACTTTATGGTGGGTTGCAGGTGAGTAGTGTCATTAAGATTTGTAGTGACAGCTTCACCACACTTTTGAAGTGTTAGAGCGTGCAGATTTTTTTTTCCGTTTTGTAGCCAAACAGTTACGCTGTGGAAAGGAGTGTATTAAACAGAAAGAAAAGTAACCATGGTAGCTCACTCCAAAATTTGTGGATAAAAGGCATACTAATCTAAATTCTTTAACTCAAACTAAACAGTGTTATACTGTTAAAACTTTTTAAAACAAACTAAATAGCAAAATGTTATTAATGTGCTGGTTTGTTAAATGTGATGCAGCAGTCCCTCTTCTAAATATAGTAGCAACCCAGTGTGTGACACATTGATCTATACCAGATTATGAAAGGAATAAATGATGTGAGTTACTTTTTCACAAGCTTGACAGAACAGTACAGCTGTTTGTGAGGATTAGCTATGTCACATTAATGACTGGATAGTGCAAAGCCAACTAAAATTAAATCCACATAAGACTGAAGCTTTCCTAGTTCTTGCAACTAATCCAGAAGTATATGTTCCCATTTTGTCAGAAGTTAATCTTTGGGGTGGAAGTAGCTGGAGCTTTTCTTAAGTTAATATCTAAAAAAATTAGATTAGAAATTGGCTATTAAGCAAATGTCTGCAGTTATAAATCTTATATTCACCTTAAAGTATTTGTATGATTAAACATATTTTTCATTTGGAAGAGTTATCTTTGCATCTATAGTTCATGTTTTAATTTCTTCTAGACTACTCTGATACATCTGACTTTACTGTGGACTTAGTGGCTATTGCACTGAATGTTTACAAATCAAAAACTTCTGCTAAGAGTTTGTCTGTAAATTCTGCCATAATTACAAATGTTGTGTGGGATTTATATATGTTACCATTTGCTAGAAGCGTCACTTTTAAGGTTGTGGCCCTGACTTTTCAGGCTGTCATGAACCAAGGCTCTGATTTACCTAAATGAGATCATCCTGCGTTACCACTCACTATGACATTTCCATCCAGCAGATGTTAGACTAACAATTCCAAAAAAACAGTCTAGAATCTTCTAGATTGTATGGCTATATTACCTATTTGTTTAATAATTCTAGGCTTGGAAAGTTCATTTAGAAACTCCATATCACATTTGTTTTTGCAATCTAATAGGTGGGAAGTGACTTTTTCCTGTATTTGAGATCTTAAGTTTTATATAACTAGTTTGTTCATGTTTATCATTATTGCAGTAAGAATCTTGACATGTGGTAATTAACCACAGGTGGACATCAGCTCAAAATCCCACAGCTATGCAGACTTCAGGCATAGGCCACTTTCTCCCCAACATGAAGATGCATGCTTGCATCCTGGTTAAAAAGGCAGCCCATGCCAGCTTCAGTTCTTTTTTTGCCATGGATGATTTCAGATCTTAGTAAGCATGTTCACTGTTTGGTCTTATGTTTCAGCAAAGCTGTTTTTCTTCACGAATCTTGTTCAGGAAATACTTTGTTTCAGTTCTATTCACTTTTTACATTCAGGTTGCCATAGGCTAGGCAAGACAGCTAATTGTACTGGCATTCAGTGAATCTAAGAGAGCTCTTGTATAAAACTTGACTTTTCATAGGCGTCTCTGCCTGGATCCCTGGAGATACTTGCACTTGAGCATGGTACTCGTTCAACCTCTGCATCTTACCAGGCCCAGGCATCTGAAATGAGCCTGATGATTCAGGCCTCCAAGAAACTGGTAGAAGAGCTTGTTGCTCTGTGGCAGTCAGCCATGAGCCGTGTAGGGTTCTTCTCTGCCCTCCTCTTCTAAACCTGCTGATGAATAAGGGGGACCTCTGCATCCAAGGATGCCAAGTCCTTCTTGTAGGATGAAGATAGCCTGTACAATCCAAGTGTCTTTTCTTTTAATTTTCCTCATTTGGTTCTTCCATGGGTACCGAAAGAGACTCTTAGTTTAATTAGAGAACTCCAAGTGGGAGATGTGTGAAATGACTGATACCAAGAAAAGATATTTAGAATATCTGGGTTTAGAAGAACAGAAACCCCTGTCAGTTCCCCCAATCTCTGAGGCATATGAAGACCCCTTTTTGTTAGCATTCTTAGAAACCGTTAGCACTTTAAAAGCCTGACTAGTTGTATATGGTCCAACAGAACTGCCAGTACTTGTACAAAAACCCCATTGCGGATTGTACTTTAAACACCATGGGTGCAAAAAAAGTGTCTTTCTCCTGGTATGGGTTGACTGTCATTCTCAAGGTCTTCTGAGAAGTCACTTGTTCTTTATTATGCTGCACTGGCCCAGGTGGCTTCTTGGCATATTTCCCCTGTCGCTTTCCATCCCTGTCATGGTTTTGAGTTTGGTTTTTTTTTGTTTGTTTTTTTAAGACAGAGTTTTGTGTACTGTAGCATATATTCATTGTAGAGTTTATTTGGGCCGTCTGTTGTAGAAGGTTTGACAGTTGACCCAGCCTCAAGAGCTTGGAACACTTCCCCCTCCAGGATCTGTGGATACCCTTCCCACGTGGATGTCAGTGGTATAAAAGTGGCATCCACGCAGGATATGTTCTGTTCATTATTGCCAGAGATCTCTCTTAAGATTGACTGCATTGCTCCAAAAGCATCATCAGTCCATTCATTAGGCCTGGCTTCTAGGTTTTTCAGGCACATACCGTTTTGAGAAACAGTTCTTATCTGTGTTTTTTTTTCTAAATTATATTATTGGTAACTGTAGCTTTCAGATGTTAAGTCTAGATGTCAGATATTGAGAAAGTAAATGAGTGTATTTTGTGTAGGAAGCAGATTGTCCACAAAGACTTCTTTGACAAGCATCTTTTTCTTGGAGCCTAAGCATAAAGCCACAAACTGTTCCATTGTGCAAGATTTAACAAAAAGATGATGAAGTGGAGGGCAGCCTGTCTCTGGGGTTGCCTTAACCAGAGAACGTTGAACATTGCTTGCTTTGTCTAAGTTCCAAATGGTCTTGGCTGAATCTGCCACTAATGTCCCTTTTTCATGTTTTGAGATGGAGGGTTATGCATTGCAGTCCGATTTATCCAGGTCTGGAGTGTTTCTTTTTTTGTTCCTTGTAGGGATGCAGTTGGGTGATTTTGGCAATGAGTCTGTCTCTTCTGGCAACAGATGAATGCTGCGTGTACAGCATTGTTGGAGTGAGGTTTGGTTTGTTTGTTGGTTGGTAGGCAGCCTATTCAGGTGCTTAGATTAAATTTGTAGTAAATTAATTTATTAATAAACTTTGCCTTGGATGTGGTCTCCTTGAATAATTGTTATAAACACTGGGCCATTTGTGTTTTGTGTTGTATCTAAGAAACATTTTCATATTGTATTGACAGCACATATTGTGTTGGACATTTAAATAATTTCTGTTTTTGACGTTCAGTGTTTTCTACAGCATTGTTGACCAAGGTAGCAGATTATACTGTAACAGTAATTTAACAGTAAAACTACTGTAACATCTAAGTATTTTTCTCATCTGAAAAGTCACGTCCAATTTTCTGTTTTTTGTCATTTTATGTACAACATAACATATTTGATTTAATTGCTATTTACTATTTTACTGTTGTTTACTACCTAGTTAAGAACTATTTGTAAGCTAATTTATGGTAATCTTTAACCTTGTTATAACTGTGGTTAGTTTGGAGCTTTTCTCCCCGGGCCTCTAATGAAAATGGACGTATATCTAGTTAGACTAGCCCGGTCAACAAATGTAAAATAAAATAAATAAAAAATAAATAAATACTTGTTTTTGGACAGTGTCATGTGTAGTAAATAAGGGAGGGTGTAGTTGAAGACAAGTGAGTGAATGAATATAAAACTAATCCTGCGCTTTTTTTTGTTCAGGTATGGGTGAGTAATCATTACAAATCTGAGAAACTTCATTTTAGCTTGAACTTAAAGTAGTTTGTCACTATTCTTACCTTCATGGTTGTTTAATTGTTGTAATGTTTTTTCCTGTGGTTTCATCATAATAATTTCTTGGTCGGTGATCATTTTTCCCTTTATTTCTGTTAGCTTTCATTTTGCGATGCTCTGCCTGCAAGTGATTCTCTGTGGTCAGAGGGCATTCCACTGAGAATCACATGGATGTGTGATGAGTACTTTTAAATGAGATTATCGATCCAAGCCCACTTAAAGTGATCTGTCACACTTTTAAGTTCACATTACACACAGAGAAATTAAGGAATGCACCAAATTTCATTCCCTTGCCAAAGTGCAACTGTGTGTGTGTGTGTGTGTGTGTGTGTGTGTGTGTGTGTGTGTGTGTGTAACAATGTGTGAGATACCACTTCTGTGAAGATCATTACAGTGCTCTTTTCCTACTTTTATATTCATAGCTAATTTTCAAACAGATCCATACTGTTCATCAAGCTGCGGTGGTGGTGCTGCGGTAGCGTTGTCGCCTCACAGTAAGACGTTGTCCTGTTCGATTCTCAGCTAGAGCATATTCTGTGTGGAGACATGCGTGAATGGGCATACCTTTGTTGAAGGTTGTGCATCAGAGATGGCAACTCGGCATGTAAAAATCTGCTGCCAATCATTAGCGGACCGGAGTTCCGCTGTGGCGACCCCTAAAAGCCGAAAGACACAACAACAACTGTTCACCAACTTCCTTACCTGCATTCCAAACAAACACTTTATCCATACAGGCACTGATAAACTGGTCAGCAGTGTTGCAGAAAGCATTAAACTTCAAAATAGAGACAACCTCCAACGTCAAATACCTAGGAGCTTGATCAGTCTCTAAACTTCTGTTTCCACATAGACAAAGTGAGAGCCAAAATGATGATCTCTTTTTTTTCCATCCCAACCAGCCAGAGCAGACATTGGCAAAGTTCTCCTTTCTCAACTTGAATATGGGCTCCCCATTTTTGATTCTGTCTGCAAGAAAAACATTGCCACACTCCAGACTTATCTCCAGCAGCATCTGCCGATTCTTTACAAACTCACCTTTCCTTGAGCATCACTGTACCTCTGGGTACCCACATAAAAAATAAATAAAACAAGGATCTGTCCTACTTTTAGTATCCCAACTCTACAAACTACTCAAACTCCACACATGTACTTCCCTTGCAGCTAGACTTCACAAAACAATCCTCATACAACCTAAGACACTACATATAAGCCACACCAACTCTCATTACCCCTAGAACCATACTCCACAGCAGTGCACATACTTTCTCCTCTCAGGCACCTACTCTTTGTAAAGTTGTCCCTATCAACATAAGGGAAATCAACACATCTGATGTCAATTTTCATTTTATCCTGAATGTATGGGTTCATGTTCCACACTGGAACCAACTCAAATGTGACTACAGTGCATGCTGACCAAAAACTCTTCACCTCTACCCATAATGCCTGTCTCCCAGTTACTGCACTTTCCCGGACAAACACATTCAGCAGAGCTCTCGAGCATAGTTTCACTTTTTTAATAGTTTTTTCTTCTGTTCTTCAAACCTTTTCTCTCTTTTAGTGTTTGTTCCCTTTCTCTGTTTGTCTACCCTTTATGTAGTATCGTTGTCTCCTTTCCATACATTCCAGTACATTCTCTGCTATTATTGCTTTCTTCTGTATGCTTCACTGTACTCCTTAACTATTGTCATTGATAGTTTCTTCCTTTCCTTTCTCCTCTTTCACTACATATAAAAACAAAATCTGCCTTCCTTCTGTCTTTTCTGGTTGAGAATTGTGCCTGTCTCTCTTTCACATGAGGGGTGTCTGTCTGTGTGTCTGCCCCTGTGTCTGTGTGTGTCCTTTTATATTATGGCTCAGAAAATCAAGGCCCCTACTGGCTTCAAAAATGCCAGAAGTGCGGCCATAGGATACCTGCATCAGACTTGCATATTTTGTGTGTGTATTGTTTGGGTTCTGTGCATGTACATGGTTTTAGCCATAGGGCTCTTGATGAGAGGAGAAACAAGTTGATTTTGAAAAGCCTGATTTTGCCCACCTTTGGAGAGGCCATATCTGCTGTACACAAAAATAAAATGGATATTTCTTCCCCCTTATCATAGTCTTGTTTGCAGAAAGGTAAAAAGAGGAGTTTGTTAGTACCATCCTCCCCTTTGGCACTGACGGCTAAGAAGCATAGATCCTTGGTTCCTAAAAGTTCCTCAGAGCTGAAGTACTCTGATTCTAAGATTTCAGTACTGGGAAAATTACTGTCTCCAACCACCATTCCTACATCAAAACCCTTGATGCCGATGGCTTCAGCACAAGAAGATTTGCCTTCTGGTTCTACTTTGACTACTTTGGTGCAGACTATAGATATATGGCAAAGAAAGCTCTACCCAGGGCTTGTTACTCTCCATCTATTGACCCCTTTGTGGGTGAGTTACCCGAGGTTTTTCTTCAAAGACCCAAATCACCCTCTCTGTCATCAGTCCGTTCCACCAAAAGCCTTGCAGAACTTGACCTGGAGAGACTGGTGAATAAAATTTTGTGGGTGAGAGGTTTCACAGGACTCCCTTCGGCTCCGTTCCCCATTTGTTCAGGAGCCAAACCTTAGTTCACCCCCTAACTACTCCTCCTGTGACGACCTCTGAGGCTTCACAGTTTAAAGCTCCAAATCGTCTGATGCCTGTTGTATCAGTTCAGGAGATCAATCTCTCTTTAGAACTGGTTATTGCCCTGAGTTGTCCAGTTATTTCTGAGCTGAAGATGACCTGGGGCTGTATCATTCCTATCAGTACCTAGGGGCAGGAGTCGACTCCAATTTTTTCAGAGCCTTCCCCTGCACCTTGAAGCATCAGCGCAGTTCAGTTTGGCTTCAGCTACTGTCTTGGGGCCTGTTTCTTCGAAGTGGTGAGTGACCTCAGTTTAGAGGCAATCTGTCCCATCTCCAGGCTCCCTTCCCTCTTGGGGAGGCAGCCTTCTTGGCAATGGAGTTGGCCTTGTCTCTTACAGTGACTCAGTTGGCCCCTTCCTCCTCGGAGCAGATACCTTCCTGACGCCCAGTTATTCTGTCTGTTTCTCCACTGGGGCAGTGATTACCAAAACCTCAGGAATCTCCGATACAGATTCTGTCATCTTTTGGTACCTCTTAACAGAAATTCCTTGGATATAATTCCAGAAGCAATGAGTATAAAATATGAAGAAAACAAAAGCTATTGGAACCATGAGTAGCTGTACTGTAATCTATATTTCCAAATAAAGCTTACAGTACAGCCACTCATGGTTCCAAAGCTTTTGTTTTCTTCATCTTCTGATACCTCCCCAGATTATCCCCCTGAGGAGGTTCCTCAGAAGAAGTGCAAGAGATTCCCCACAAGAATCAATCACAGAAGACACTGATTTTGATGAAGGGGAAGGGTCCTCAAGGTCAATCCCTAAAGATGTCTCCTTTGGAGACATCCTAGAAATTTTGAAACAGAGGGGTGACTGGAAGTTCCAAAACCCTTCCTAGGAGGAATCTGTTTACCTGCAGGCTTTCAGTACTTACCCATCTACCTCTTGGGTGACTCTGCCCACTGACGAACAAATCTATTTGATTTCTCAGTGGGCTTGGAAGGCTCCAGACACTATTGAACCCATCCCCAAGAGAACGGGCAAAATTTTATCTCCACCTGAGGATAAGAAATTCTGGGCTAAAGGTTTATCGGTAGATGCCATGGTCGTAGTGGCTGCCACGAAAAAGGAACTCGCTGAGGAGAGTTCATCTATCCATCCACCTAACAGAGAGTCTCATGTGATGGATAGATTTGAGAAGTGAGTTTATGCTTCATCGACCTTCGCCTTAAGGTCTTTAAATTTCCTGACACATTTCACCAGACTTCAAAGGGATCTGATTAATGAGTTGTTTGATACCCTGGAGGGCGCTGTTACTGAGGAACTCCAAGAGAAGGTTGCTTCCCAGTTGGCCACACTGAAGTCTGTGTCAAACTCATCCACGAGGTTCATTGTGCATGTAGCTGAAGGGACCTCCATAGCAGCAGGTTCAGGCATAGCCATAAGGAGACACACCTGGATGTGCCTATTGGACTTTGTGGAACCATTTAAGTCTTCATTTGTCAATGCACCTTTCAACAGATCATCTTTGTTTGGCCCAGAAGTAAGGGAGACTTTATCCAGGTGTGAGAAGGATGGTAAAACCCTTTCTGCTGTGGGCATACATTTTCCCACCCCTAAATATCCTTTTCTAGGAATCAGTGGAGCAGTGGAAAGATGTGGTTCAAAAACTCCCAAGGGTCTTCCCAGGACACATGTGGAGGCAATTCCCTCAGGGGTGGAGGGGGGAACTACAATGAAAGGTGCCACCCACACCGGCAGAAGTGGTCTGCATAACCAGGGCTTCAGGGACTCCTTCCCGGGTAAGCCCTTTCAGCATTCCTGAAAGGAGGCCTGATTGTTTTATTCTGGAGGCAGTCTGAAGATGCTTATCCTTGCATCAAAACACATGGCTTAAATATAACAACAGATTCTTGGATGCAACTGATTATATCCAGAGGTTATACCATACCCTTTTCCCATCTTCCCTCCATATGCAAAAAAATCCCAATGTTCCACACAGTGAGAGGGAACCAGCAGTTCTAGAAATTTAAAAACTGCTCAACAAAAGAGTCAGGGAGGATCCAAAATTTAATCAAGATTCTTTTTAGTGTCAAAAAAAGACGGGACTGGGGTCCAATTTTGGATTTCAGTGTATTGAACAAATCAGTCCATTGTTCCGTTTTTAGGAAAGGGAACAACAGGATGTGCTCAATAGATCTTCAGGATGTGTATTACCATATAAAAATGGGCACGTGCTCCAGAAAGTTTCTCCACTTCAGGTTGGGAGCCAGTCATTACCAGTTCAGGGCGCTACCCTTTGGTCTCACCTTAGCCCCCAGGGTATTCACCAAATGTATGGAAGCAGTAGCAGCTCACTTGAGACTGCAAGGATTCCTGGTGTTTCCGTACTTGGACAACTGGCTCATTATCGCTCTAACCAGGCATAGATTGATAGAAGCAAGGAATTATGTCCTCCAGACCTGTGCATACTTAGGAATAACTATCAACCAAGAAAAATCTCAACTGTCTCCAACCCAGAGTTTGAAGTTTATAGGGGCATTGCTGAATATGACAACAACCATAGAATCCCTTCCTTCCAGTGAGACTTCAAAAAATCATAAGCCAAGTGAAAAAAAATTACACATGGAAAGAAGGTTCCCACTCGATTAGTTTTACAGGCTTTAGTTCTGTGGCAGTGACAATTACTTTAGTTCCCCTAGCTAGATATCACATGAGAATTCTACAATGGCTGATGGCTTCTCAATGGTCTGTACTATATCCATCCATGTCGGACTAGATTCTGATCACCAATTATTGCAGAATGGATCTAGCTTGGTGGATTCACTCCAAAGAAATTCTCCTGGGTTGCCCCTTCATCCTTCCAGAGCCCAAGGCCATAGTGACCACGGATGCCTCCCAGATTGGGGGGGGGGGGTATTTTCTGCGCAAGAATGTCCAAGGCACTTGGTCCCCTACAGAGGCCAACTTGCATATCAGTGTTCTAGATCTGAGAGTGGTGCATTTGATGCATTGCAAGCCTTTCAAACTGCTCTTCCTCGGGGAACAATTGCAATTCAGACAGACAATATGTCACTAGTTTGGTACATCAGCAAACAGGGAGGAACCAAATCTTATTCCCTTTGTTGAGAAGCACTCTGAGTGTAGCAGTGGGTGATCTCTTCCAACCGCTTTCTGATAGCAACGCACATTCCAGGGAGTTCCAGTGTGATAGCAGACAAGTTGAGCAGATGTATTTTTCAGCCTTATGAGTGGTCTTTCAGTCCAAAACTGATGGAAGAGATTTTCTGGCAGTGGGGCTAGCCTTGCTGTGACCTGTTCACTTCTCCCCTAAACAAGTGCAGCAACTACATTGCCCTGATTACCCCTCTGGGGAAGTCACCAAGAGATGCTGTTCTCCACACTTGGCCCTCCGGTCACCTATATGCTCCCCCCCTCCAGATACCTCTAATCCAAATTTCTTACAGAAGAGCAAAGTAATCCTCATTGCTTCATTTTACCATCAACAGATATGGTTACCCTTTCTTTGGCCTCATCTAATTCAATGACCATGGACTCTAGACCCAGCTCCAGACCTTCTGTTCCATCCAGATGGGCTAGTTCACCCAGACATTCTGAACCTCAAGCTGTCAGCATGGTTCATCCAGTCCCACTAGTGGCCAGGTGTCTTAACCTTTCTTCCTCACTGTGCCAAATTCTTCTAGCTTCTCATAAACTTTCCAAACAGAAAGTATATACTAGTAAATGGAAAAGAATTATCATTTGGGCAGATGAAAGGGATATTGATTCCTTTTCTGCTTCTGTTGATATTTTGGAGTTCTTAGCCTCTCTTTTCAATGCAGGAGCTTTCCCTTCTGCAATCAGAAATCAGCTAGCAGCAATTTCAAATTTCTATGATGGTTTGGTAGAATGCTCCTTGGCTTCTCATAGACTCTGTAAGTCATTTTTAAAAGGGACAATTTTGCTAAAACCTCCTTTCAAAGAGCCTATCCCCACCTTTGGACCTAAACCTAGTGTTGCAAACTATTGTACATTCTCCCTTCGAACCATCTGCAGACTGTGATCTGAAATACTTGTCATGGAAAACATTATTTTTGGTGTCAATAACCTCTGCTAGAAGGATTTCAGAAATGCATGCTTTATCATGTAAACCACCTTACCTGATCTTTCATAAGGACAGTCTCTCCTTGCGAACAGATCCAGCCTTCCTACATAATGTAGTGTCAGAGTCTAATAATAATCGGACAACTAATTTGCCGGTATTCTTTCCAAATTTTTCAAACAGAGGTGAATACTGTCTGTATTTGCTAGATGTTCACAGGCAATTACACTTTTTCCTTCACAGGGCAAAATACATGAGGAAATCTGAACAACTATTGTCTCCTTTTCAAGTGTTAGGTTTGGTAAACAGTCAGCAAAGTGACCTTAGCCAGATGGCTCAAGGATTGCATTTCCTTTATTTATGGCAAAAATAAAATTGCCTTGCCTAAACCTGTGAAGGCACATTCTACAAGATCTGTCGCCACTTCAGCAGTTTTCCAGTTTAGAGCTTCAGTGGTTGACATATGTGCAGCAGCTACTTGGACTTCTCCTGATAACTTTATTACTCATTACAAATTGGATTTGGTCTCTAGGAGAAGAGCATCCTTTTGGTTCAATGGTGTTAAGGAATAACCTTCCATAAGTCCTCCCAAGGTCTAAAGTAGCTGGGGATTCTGCCCCATATGTCAAGGATAAAATGAAAATTGACAATATCAGATAAAGAAGTTATGTACTCACCCTAACGTTCCATCTGTGTTCATTTTCATTTATCCTTCACTCCCCTCTCTCCATCCCACGGCCTTTGAAGACTCTGGTGGAACAGATAACATACTTTTATCTTATGGTAACTTTTGAGGCATAGCAGATATGACTTCTGTTGAGGCTTCTTTATCTATCAACTGTATCTAATCTGCAAACTCTATCTGAGGTAATTGGGAGACAGACATTATTGGTAAAGGTAAAGTTCGATAGTTTTTGGTCAGCACGAGCTGTAGTAATGGCCGAGTCAGTTCCAATGTCAGAATTGAACACATATGTCAAGGATAAATGAAAATGGACAACACAGATGGAAAGTTATGGTGAGTACATAACGTCTTTTTATTCCAAATTCAGAATGCAACTTTAAAACACTTCTTCATCCAAGCCAAATGTTCCTGCTTCAACACAGGACATCACCTAAACTATCTCCTTTTCAAGTCTCTTCTTCCTTCTCAAGATTCACATTAATTTGTACTTGAATGTACATTGCACTGTACTTGTTCACTGGAATGTGTATACACAGTTTATTTTACGTAATTAGTCTGAATATTCTGTTATTGCTTACATTTCTGTATTTATTTTGTAAAATGTTTTATATTTCACCTGGGCTGAGCTTGACATTGGTCAGTATTGATCAGTGTACAACCCTTGTAAACATACATAGAAATAAAATATAGTATATATATATATATATATATATATATATATATATATATATATATATATATATAGCATTTGTTTACTGGGAAAGTCCATTAGGCTTAAAAGAGACCATTTTCAATGGAGGCCTTGAGGGAAAGGTCCGACAAGAACATAGATATAGAAAATGTTAAACAATAATTGGAACAAAAGTATAACAGTGTTATAGATAGTGATTACAGTAATATATACATAAAAGCAGGAATTTTGTTGGTTGCCAGATGAATTCAGAGAGGTATAAACAGAGATATATTAATCGGCATTATTGTACCAGTATCAACAAGTCTTAAAAATAGTAATTATGGAGAAAATATCAGTCAGCAGTAGCAAAAAGCATAGGAGTTAAGTTATCATATAAGGAGGAGAAGGAGGTTAGGTTATAGAGCAGCAAATATACATACTGCTGTCACTCAAAATATTAACAAAAACAGTGCACTGCTATGAACCAACAGTAATAATTGTGTGCCGCAAATATACATACTGCTGTCACTCAAAATATTAAAAACAGTGCACTGCTATGAACCAACAGTAATAATTGTGTGCAGCAAATATACATACTGCTGTCACTCAAAATATTAACAAAAACAACAGTCACTGCTATGAACCAACAGTAATAATTGTGTGCAGCAAATGTACATACTGCTGTCACTCAAAAAAATAACAAAAACAACAGTCACTGCTATGAACCAACAGTAATAATTGTGTGCAGCAAATATACATACTGCTGTCACTCAAAATATTAACAAAAACAACAGTGCACTGCTATGAACCAACAGTAATAATTGTGTGCAGCAAATGTACATACTGCTGTCACTCAAAATATTAACAAAAACAACAGTGCACTGCTATGAACCAATAGTAATAATTGTGTGCAGCAAATATACATACTACTGTCACTCAAAATATTAACAAAAACAACACTGCACTGCTATGAACCAACAGTAATAATTGTGTGCAGAAAATATACATACTGATGTCACTCAAAATATTAACAAAAACAACAGTGCACTGCTATGAACCAACAGTAATAATTGTGTGCAGCAAATATACATACTGCTGTCACTCAAAATATTAACAAAAACAACAGTGCACTGTATGAACCAATAGTAATAATTGTGTGCAGCAAATATACATACCAACAGTGCACTGCTATGAACCAACAGTAATAATTGTGTGCAGCAAATATACATACTACTGTCGCTCAAAATATTAACAAAAACAACAGTGCACTGCTATGAACCAAAAGTAATAATTGTGTGCAGCAAATATACATACTGCTGTCACTCAAAATATTAACAAAAACAACAGTGCACTGCTATGAACCAACAGTAATAATTGTGTGCAGCAAATATACATACTGCTGTCACTCAAAATATTAACAAAAACAACAGTGCACTGCTATGAACCAATAGTAATAATTGTGTGCAGCAAATATACATACTACTGTCACTCAAAATATTAACAAAAACAACAGTGCGCTGCTATGAACCTACAGTAATAATTGTGTGCCGCAAATATACATACTGCTGTCACTCAAAATATTAACAAAAACAGTGCACTGCTATGAACCAACAGTAATAATTGTGTGCAGCAAATATACATACTGCTGTCACTCAAAATATTAACAAAAACAACAGTGCACTGCTATGAACCAACAGTAATAATTGTGTGCAGCAAATATACATACTGCTGTCACTCAAAATATTAACAAAAACAACAGTGCACTGCTATGAACCAACAGTAATAATTGTGTGCAGCAAATATACATACTGCTGTCACTCAAAATATTAACAAAAACAACAGTGCACTGCTATGAACCAATAGTAATAATTGTGTGCAGCAAATATACATACTACTGTCACTCAAAATATTAACAAAAACAACACTGCACTGCTATGAGCCAACAGTAATAATTGTGTGCAGCAAATATACATACTGCTGTCACTCAAAATATTAACAAAAACAACAGTGCACTTCTATGAACCAACAGTAATAATTGTGTGCAGCAAATATACATACTGCTGTCACTCAAAATATTAACAAAAACAACAGTGCACTGCTATGAACCAACAGTAATAATTGTGTGCAGCAAATATACATACTACTGTCACTCAAAATATTAACAAAAACAGTGCACTGTATGAACCAATAGTAATAATTGTGTGCAGCAAATATACATACTACTGTCACTCAAAATATTAACAAAAACAACAGTGCACTGCTATGAACCAACAGTAATAATTGTGTGCAGCAAATATACATACTGCTGTCACTCAAAATATTAACAAAAACAACAGTGCACTGCTATGAACCAACAGTAATAATTGTGTGCAGCAAATATACATACTGCTGTCACTCAAAATATTAACAAAAACAACAGTGCACTGCTATGAACCAACAGTAATAATTGTGTGCAGCAAATATACATACTGCTGTCACTCAAAATATTAACAAAAACAACAGTCACTGCTATGAACCAACAGTAATAATTGTGTGCAGCAAATATACATACTGCTGTCACTCAAAATATTAACAAAAACAGTGCACTGCTATGAACCAACAGTATTAATTGTGTGCAGCAAATATACATACTGCTGTCACTTAAAATATTAACAAAAACAACAGTGCACTGCTATGAACCAATAGTAATAATTGTGTGCAGCAAATATACATACTACTGTCACTCAAAATATTAACAAAAACAACACTGCACTGCTATGAACCAACAGTAATAATTGTGTGCAGCAAATATACATACTGCTGTCACTCAAAATATTAACAAAAACATCAGTGCACTGCTATGAACCAACAGTAATAATTATGTGACCACAAAATGAAAGTAATGCATTCACCAGTTTAAAAAACATATGCATTTCATTTAGTAATCAAAAGCAAAAGAAATTCAGTATATCCTAGCAGAACCCATAGTATTTGTGATTTCCCAAATATGTTTCACTGTGATATGGAGGGGACCACCACATCATCATTGCTGCTCTCTAAAATTCCTGCTGAATTCAAATAAGGTTCATCCTTGTAAGAATTTAAAACTCCCAATGTCAGAAGTTAAACCAACAACTTGGACATCACAGCTATCACAAGAAAAACACCCTTGTCCCCAGAATTGCTTTCACTCACTGAATTGACTGGCTTAGTGTAATCCCTTACATGACATCAACGGTTAGAGGGCTATTCCACAAAGAAATTACATGGAGGTGGAGCACTGCACAACGCAAAATAATGTTAAAAGGGGAAAAATGATCTCAAACCATGAAATGATTATTGCAAAACCACAGTAAGAGGCATTACAACAATAAATCAAATGTGAAGGTAAGAATAGCAACAGATCAGTTTAATGTATAATGTTAAAGTTTTCAAAAGAGATTACTGTGTGATTTCTTAAATTAAGCTAATCTGCAAACATCTCCTAGCAGAGACATGGGTGTTAAGATAATTTTATGTAGCTGGAAGAAGCCTATGATTTGATAAGTGTTTAGATCTGTGGTGTTACGACAAGATCATAATGTGAAACTTCATTTCAGTTTGAGACTTTCAGTTTTTATTTTTCTGGTAGTATTTAAAGGTTATAAGCTATAAATTGTGGTGCAGTGCATGTGAAATGTGGGATATCTTTGTTTTCTTTCTGATGTGTACCATTTACAGTCACGTAATCTAAAATGTGATTAGTAAATGTCGATAAAGCTTTTACTTATGTTTTTTTTTTTTGTTTTACATTTTTTGTATTTATGTCAAAGCACACTATTTATCCTTTTCTGTTGTAATATTGCTAATTGATTGACTTTGCTAAACAGATTTTCAAAGAGAAAAGTTAAAGCTATATTATAATTAATGTGACATTATAATAGGGTTAATTTGGGTGGACAACAGGAGCCTACAGCTCTAGGGGGGGGGGGGGGCATGGCTGATATTCAAGCATAGTGCACCCTAGTCAACCATATGAAATATTTTAAGTTCCTCTATTACATGTAGCACTGTTAACTCACTGAGCAACAATAGTCACTGATATTCTAAGGTTTTTATCTTACATTAAAAAATCCATTAAACTCCACCAAGAGTATTTCGTACTTGGGTGACAAACTCCATTCAAACCTGCAATTCACTGCTGTAATATATGTTGCTAAGGCAACAACTCTAATAAGCAGTATGAGGTAAAATGTGTACTGTGCACGTATTTAGCCAATGGACTGAAATAGCCAGTGGCTGAAATAATGTAATCTTCAAGGTATTCTTGAGGTAACTTGAATAATGGCTGGTAACTAGATAATTTTGCAATACTGTAATAGCCTAACCCCTGGAACCCACTGTGGTAGTTGGCAAGCTTACTTGTGTGTACCATAAATTGATCTTTGTTTTTTTCTGATGTTGTTTACTCCACTGGAACTTGGTTACGGTAGGGGAATGCTGTCTTTATAGCTTCAGTACCAACTTATTAGAACACTTAGGAAATTGACCCATAAAACATAAGAGGTAGGTGAAATGCTGAATTTCTTTTTCAGATGCTGCATCTTTAGCATATGGTTGACATAATCTGACCTCAGGACCTGGCTAGGGTGTGCAGATTGCTGATTTATGGGTACAGGAACTATTGTTGTGGTTGGACTTTGGAGCAGGCTGACGCGTATGAAACAGCTAAAGTAGCTTTAGTGTTCTGATGCAGTGCCATGATTTTTGGCCTACATCTGGAGCAAAAACTAATTAAAGTTGCACCTCCACTTTCGCAAGGGTTTGGTGCTGCGACACCCCCCCTGTGAAGTCCCAATGAATCATGAATAATAATTAGGCCCTGTAAGTCCATACAATATCAGCCAAAACATACATCATCCAGCAGCAGTCTCTTGGAAGTGCAGCCAACACACACAGCATCAGCTAGTAGCAATCTCGTATCTCCCAGAAATGCACAGGATTTTTGCTCTGTATTCTGTGTGGGAGATTCGTACAGATGATGAGCAGAAGATTGCATGGATGATTAACTTTTATTGGAGATTTGTACTGAAAATTAGAGCTATCCAGCACAGTGTTTGAAAACCGGAGTGTCTAGCTTTTGCATCCAGCTGTGTGTGTGTGTGTGTGTGTGTGTGTGTGTGTGTGTGTGTGTGTGTATATCTGGATGTACAGTGGCAATTCGCAGATAAGCAAAAGCCAAATTAGCAGAAGGGGAGGTGCAACTGTGCTTGAATATGTCATAACTTGCCTATGGTGATTCTACCAGGATACCTTACTGCTTGTGCCAAAGCTGACATAAACGTATGTCTGTGTTACAGCTGAAGCATTCTGAAAAGTATGTATAAATGGGAATACTCAGCATGTGCTATCAGCTGGTATAAAGAATGATTTGACTCTCACAGCCACCACTTTCTAGTACTGTAAAACTGTGTGAAGTCATTTTACTTGTCTGTTCTCAAGAATTGTAGATTCTGTGTTTAACATTAAAAAAGGATAATGTAATCAGTATAATAAAAGTAAATGTAATTGTTAGAGAAACATGCCTGCTGGGATGCTGTTATGACAGCCTATTTCTGTTTCTGCACTCTGTTAGGGTGGGGAAACAGCTGTGCTGTAAACCAAGTTCAGGTTTTGAAATTTTAGAGGAAATCTCTGTATGAAGTAACTGCTGCTGAATACATTGGGCACTGTCAATAGTTTTCTTGCAGCTGGTAAATGTGTGGAGCATATTGTGCATGTGATGTTTAGTGGTAACTTAAAGCAGTACCTGACAACATGCATATGTGCATAAACCAGTGATTTATTTTCACATCCAGCACAGATTAAATGCACAGGAGCCAGGGTTTGTAATTATATGTTTGGTACAGCAGATCAGTACTGGTCTGAAAGAGAGTTATAATTAAAGTAGTTATTGGCCCTAGCACTGCTCGGATGTGCAGAGTGCTGAGATGTTTAATCTTGAACTGCTGACACTTAATTACAGGCAAATATATTCTGAGCTTTGGTGAATTTGCTAGAATTAAGATCGGTACAAAATCCTTTACTGTAATACTAAATGTGATTTGTATGTGGTAGTAGGTTGATGTTAAAAATTAGAAAGTACACAAGTACTGTAGGCAATAAGCAGAACTATATATGCGCTGGAAAACACTGAATGCATTCTAGAGCTGAAAATTTAATTTGTGAGGACATTCTAATTGTTCCCCTTGAACATCCTAAAGGCCATTTTTCAGTCGGTATGTAGTAATGATGGAGCTGCAGAAACAGAGACATTTAGTGCATTGCAGGTCCAGATGCAATCAGAACGAACATATTAATGCATCATCTAACTATCTTGTTGTTCCCATGGCAGCACTAAGTCATCGATGACATGCACACCCATATGGCTCCAAGAATTTCACAGTGCCAGATACCAGTAGCAAAGGTATAGATTCCTAAAAAGATTAAGGCAGGGTATTTAGCACTTTGCAACCATAGTTTAGGAACATAAGAACTAAGGATTTAAGCTGGCCACATAGGTGTTTGCTAGGCCAACAGCAGACGTGCACATTGGAGTACAACTAATGCATTCCAGGTAAGGGCATTATCTATGTGCAACAGGACCACATTCAGCTGAAGTAGGTGCTTTTAAATGCCATACTGTGGTAAAGTCAATAGAAGTAATCTGGTTGACTGAAACACTTCTTCAGCCATGAATTAACTATTTTTAATAACTAACAAAAAGAGAAATGGTAACAGCACTGAATAGGTATGTAGTGGATGGGGTGCTGAGAGATGTTTTCTTCATTACACAGGCGATATACAACCCTCTAAGAAAGCAGCCCGTGTTACCTGCACAGTCTATAAATGCATTCAGAACAGGCTACCTGTGTGTGTGTATGTGTGTGTGTGTGTGTGTGTGTATATATATATATATATGTCTATAATAAGTATGTATATGGGTCTACTTTCAAATCATGATGCCCATATGTAAACACTTGCCCAAATGTAAATGGAACTTACACAGAGTTAAGTAAAACCCACATAGGTGGGTGTGGCTGTGCCCCCACAGCCCCCAACTCTGTATACCAACTCTGGACTCGCATTAAAATGGAGAAAAGGGCATGCTGGGTAAGTGTTTACTTACCCTAGGAAAAAGTCGATGTTCGGGTTTCTTCATTTTCATGATTTGCATCTCTGGCTTTTAACCGTCAATCATATGTGAGTCTGGATTTGAAAGTGTATGTGTGTGTGTATATATATATATATATATATATATATATATATATATATATATATGTGCACACACATTCACATATGGGGTGGCACTCTCAGCAAGAGGTTCTCTGGTTCGATTCTCAGATGGGGTGCATTCTGTGCAGAGTCTGCATGTCCTGCCTGTGTTCATGTGGGTTTCCTCCAGGTGCTTGTCCCACATTCCAAAGACATGCAGTAGGTGTATTCGACACTCTAAATTGGCCATAGGTGTGTGTGGTGTGGAAGAACTCCGGTTGCAGGGGTAGCTATCCGGCAGTATAAACCTTCTCTCTAGATGACTGTCACTGTTCTCTCACCCTGACCCCATATGCTAAAAATGGGGAAAAAAAAGGTTGTGGATGGATGGAAGTACAGCAAAACATGTGGGAAGTGATAGATAACTTTCTGACAGCGACAGTACTTAAAGGAAACAGACATCCTTCAGAAACCATTCCCTTCCATGGCAATTCTTGCTTGAAAATGTATTTCCTAGCTAGTATGAACCATTTTAACTAGGTCTACATAAAAATCCCAACAGTTATTGGGGGGGACCTACCTAGGGTAGAGAACCCAACAGCATACTTACCAATGTTCTTTTTCTGTAGGATATCAATAACCAGACTGCTTCTGACACCAGCACCATTACTGATGTTATACCCGGCTTCTCACCTTTTAAATATTTTGTATTTTACTCATTCATTTGTTGGTTACAAAAACACTCATCCCATCAGAGCAATTTCCTGCTTCATACGTACTCCTTTGGTAATGCTTGCTAAGTTGCAGAACAAAGAAACCAAACCAGAATGTCTGCAGAGCTGTCTGTATAGTCCAGTTATGTGATGGAATTAATGTTTATGATGAAAAAAAATATATATTAAGTTAAGAATCAAAAGGACCTTTCAAACCCACAAGTGTACTAAAGCAAGTGGGATGGGAGGAAAAAAGTCTCAGATATATGTGCCAAGTCAGCTGCAGAGACTGCTGAAGACCTGACATCTGTAATTATGACTTAGCTGGCCTTTCCCCAGATAGTGGTTGAAAACAGCCTGATTCAATTAACTTGCTTATCTGGTTGAAGAAAACTCAAAACAATAAAGAAATCAGCAGCAAAGAGTTTTAGAATTAGCCATCTTTCTGTTTCCATCTCAGGCTGCTTTTGTTATACATTGCTTGTATTTGAGATAAGTCCCTATCACTGTGAGAAAAAACTCCTTTGTATTTTGATTTACTGCTTGTGCTACATTTTCTTACATTTGTTTTTTTCCTATAGTTTGTTTTCTTCCTGTTGTGATCCCCCCCAAAAGCCACTATCTTATTGCACATGTTTAAAAATGTAAAAATATTGACTGGCCATAAACCACAGTATAGCACCACTGTATTGTGATTAGGTGTGAAGTCTAATGGATTGTGCATAGGCCTGCTGTATATATCTGGCCATTGTACTGAGCCACTCAGGCCAGACTGTGGCAGGTATAAGTAACATACACATGCACAGTATATTTCTGTATTGCATCATTCTTTCTTTTCTTTTCCTTTCTTCATTCCGTCATGTACTCACTTTGCAGAAGTACATTTAGAAGTATAGTACAGGAAGTTTTGATGTTGGAAATGGAGGAAAAGGAAATAGTTTCTGCCCTGCTATGGGCTAACCTTTCAACTGAAAATGTAAGTTTTTTAATACCTTATTGTTACATTCCTGCTGATGGATTCTGTCTTTTGACACTTCCTGTACTGATTTGCCAAGTTCAGCAGAACAGTTTTATTGTGCATTTACTGTACCAGTCTGTCTGCCCCCATTTTACAGGGATTGGCTGCTGCTTTCAGTGTTGAAGCTTGTTGCAGATGTTTATCGTGCATACAGCTGCAATCATAACAGATGGGGTTCTCCTGCCGTCAGGCGGGTCCTCCGTCGGCCGAATTACAAAGTCTAGGTCCGGCGTCGGTTGTCGTCGCTTCTTCGCTGACGTTAGTGCGACGCCATTTTCTTCAGTCTTTCTTGCCGCGCGGTGCCCGAAGCAGAAGCAGTTCGCAAGTGCCGGTTGGCTAGCTCCTGAAATTACGAAAATTTTGCAACCGAAGTCTTCTTGAAAGCTAAGTACCCCGTTGGGGAAATTTTTCTTGCCTCAGACCAATGTCAGACAAAGTTAATAATTGTATTTCATGTGGGAAGCAAATACCGCATAAGGATTTTCACTCCCTCTGCATTCCTTGCTTAGGCCCAGACCACGGGGTCTGTCGTTTTTGTGCTACATTCAACAAACGCACCATTAAGCATCGGGCGGAGTTCGCCCAGCACTATTTTGGCAGAAAATTTAACTATATTATGTCGTCGGATACTCCGACTCCAGTTTTGTCTAAAAAAACACAAAGATAAGGACGGACACGAGGTCCGCGGCCTCTACCGACACCACGCCAAAGCCGACTACAGGTGGTCCGGTTCTCAGCGAGGCGCCTACGCAGCCCCTGCCTACCGACGACACTTCATTGTTGGTGTCTTCTGTGCCCGAGGTCGCAGGCTCCTCGGCCCACACCCCAACTACAGATACCAAAGCCACTCTTGGTGGTGAAACTCAAAATGTAGACAGGTCTGCCTCCTCTCAGGGTGTCTTCAGACCTTCCTCTTCTTTTTCCATCAAGGCTTTCACTAAGTCTAAAGCAGCCATGCATTCTAAGAGACCAACTATACAGGGCCCTTCTCCAGGCCCTATGCCTAAAAAACAGATGCTTAAAATGGCTGAGGATTTAATTACTCTTATCAGGGGTTCTCACCCCCCCCCCCCCGGACAAAAGACCCAGAGTGGAGGAAGAATCCCCCTCCTCTGACCAGGCCTCCATTATTTCAGAGCACTCAGATGAACAGGAACATTCTTACTCCCCTTTTGAAGATTCTGATGCAGAGGAGTCCATTCCCTCTGTCTCCCCTCCAGAGGATTACTCATTTGGGGAAACCTTGCATACCTTAAGGGAGCACTTCCACTGGGAAGGCCAAGAGTATTCAGACTCCAAGAAAAGGCTTAGGGATTTTCTCTTGCTACCTCAGCACAGGCCTCTGGCTATACCTCCTGTCTTAGACATACTAGATGATGTGTATTCGGAGGCCTGCCTTAACCCAGATTCTTTACCTCCAGCCCCAGTCAAACCTGACCGGTACTACCGGGTTCCTGACTCACACCAATTTCTATACAAAAGCCATGCGGCTGACCCAGAAACTATCTCACAGGGCTCCAAGGGAATTAAGGCCTCCACTGCTAAAAATCCTTTACCTTCCGAGAGAGATTCCAGATCTTTAGAAAGGTGGGGAAAAAAGGTATACACCTCGGCCACCTTAACCATGAGGGCATTAAACTGCCAGTTCTATATGTTAAAGTACCAACAGTTTCTGTTATCACAGTTGAGAAGCAAAATGTCACAACCTGAACAACCAGACTTGAAGGAGTTGCAGGATTTGATGCATAGTGCAGAACAAGTGGGTAAGCATACCTTGCAATGGGGTTTTTATGCTCTAGAGGCCTCATGTAGAGCTGCTGTTACAGGATCAGTCATACGTAGACATGCCTGGCTCAAGGAGCAAACCTTACCAGATCATGTCAAAGCTAAATTACTAGATGCCCCTCTACAAAAGGATGTATTATTTGGTGTTAAAGCTGAGGAGGTATTAAAGAAAATGGAGGAAAAGGCTAAATCAATGCAAACAGTGAAAGATTTTCTACAGGTACAACCTCCACGTTTCAGTAGAAATTGGCCCTCCAAAAATTGGTCCTTTCCAGCCAGGGACAGACCCCAAAGAGGTAGATACAGATGCCCGAGGGGCAGAGGGCAATCTCAAGGATCGTTTAGAGGCAGACAATGGCAAGCTCCTACACAAAGAGGTGATGAGGATAGTTCGCAGCCATTCAGAAAGCAGACCCAATGACTTTCCCCTTTGCATGCCAAGCAAGGCTCAAATGGCAGCACCTTTAGGTGGAAAACTGGCATTATTTTTGAAAAAATTGGCATATTGTCACAAAAGGCAAATGGATCCTGGACATTATAAACAGAGGCTACAGATTCCATTTTCACACCCTTCCAAAAATGAGAGGCCTGCCAAACCTGCCACACAATCAAAGGGCAGAGGCACAAAGACAAATTTCAGATCTCATGGACATGAAAGCTACTCAAGAACAAGGTCAAGGTTTTTATTCCAGACTATTCCTGGTACCAAGGAAGGGAAAAGATTGGAGACCTATTTTGGACCTATCCATCCTAAACACATTTTTACTGCACAAAATTCAAGATGCTCACATTACAGCAGCTTCTTCCCATGCTGGGCAAGGAGTCTTGACTGGTAACATTGGACCTCAAGGAGGCATACCTGCATGTCCCAATCAGACAAAATTGCAGAAGATACCTCAGATTTCTTGCAGGTTCAACCCATTGTCAATTCTCTGCATTGCCCTTTGGCTTATCTACTGCGCCCAGAGTATTCACGAAATGCCTGGCATCAGCAATTACCTACTGCAGACTTCAAGGGATACAAATATACCCATATTTGGGTGACTGCCTGATCCAAGCGGACAGCAAGCACATACTTCTGAAACATCTGGCTTTTGTAATAATGTTGTTGAATTGTCTGGGATACACAGTCAACAAAAAGAAATCAAGGCTAATACCCTCTCAGAAAATAATTTTCCTGGGTGCCAACTTGGACACAAACTCCCAGATGGCCTACCTCACGCCAGAGAAACAGGGGCAACTAACTCAATACTTCAGAAAACTAGCAAATTTCACCAGGCTGACTGCAAGGAAAATCCTGCAGGCTCTGGGATTCATGGCATCTTGCATCCTACTAATCCCATGTGCAAAGCTGCATATGCGGAAACTTCAATGGTACCTGAAAAACCTATGGTCTCAACACAGCCACAGTTTGGAAACAATATTACCACTAATTCCATGTCTTCAAAAGGAATTTCTGTGGTGGGCTCAAGCATGCCAAACAAACACAGGTCTCCCATTCTGCAAGCCTCAAGCAAATCAAGTCACACAACAGACGCCTCGGACTACGCCTGGGGGGCGCACATGACAGATCGGTGCATTCAGGGCAAATGGTCCCAAAAAGAAAAGCACCTTCACATCAATCAAAAGGAAATGCTAGCAGTAATAAATGCTATTATAGCTTTCAAAGACCTTCTGCATCCAGGTCAACTATTGATAAGGACAGACAACACCACAGTAATGTGGTACATAAACAAACAGGGAGGAACCCATTCATACCCCCTATGCAGGCTGGCCATGTCTCTTTGGAACATGGCTCTGGAATTACAAATCGAACTTCAAGCATAGTACTTGCCAGGCAAGGAAAACACGCTGGCAGACAACCTAAGCAGAAATATGACAGATCCACACCTAATGGAAGTTGCATCCTCAAGTTTTACAGAGATAATTCAAGCATGGGGAAGGCCAGACATAGATCTCTTTGCCTCCCACAAAATCACCAATTGACAAAATTCTGCTCAAGGACTTTTCAGACACAGGCCTGGAGAGTGGACGCTCTCTCTTTCAGTTGGACAACAATGACAGTTTATGCCTTTCCACCTCTTTCTCTGCTGCCCAAAGTTCTATTAAAAACCAGAGCAGACAGACCAAAGATGATTCTCATTGCTCCAGACTGGCCAAGACAGCACTGGTACCCACTCCTGAGGAGCCTGACGCATTCCAAACCATGGACCCTACCTCTAATGCCTCTTCTTCTGACTCAGCACAGCTTCAAAACTCTTCACAGTCAGCTGAAAACACTCAATCTGGTCGCATGGAAGATTCCTTAACTTCACAACAGACCCTACTCTCCAAGGAGGTGCAGGATGCCATTTTGGAGGCCAGAAGGCCGTCTACTAGAAAAGCTTACTCCGCAAAATGGAAACGGTTTTGTGCCTGGAATGAGAAAAAGGGCCAGAATCCTGGAAAACTGAATTTACCTCAAATATTACAGTATCTAGCTGAGCTGCTAAGCAGTGGACTTTCATTCTCCTCCATCAAAATCCATGCCTCAGCCATTTCTGCAGAATACAACACTGATCCACCTTTATTCTCTCACCCCCTCTTAAGACAGTTCCTCAGAGGGGCGAAGAACATAAAACCCCCAAGGAAACAAACAATACCTGCTTGGGACCTCTATTTCATTCTAGAAAAGCTGACCTTGCCTCCCTTTGAGCCAGCTGCCTCAACAGATTTGCAATATTTGTCCTGGAAAACAGCTTTCCTTCTGGCTATCACCTCAGCTCACAGGGTATCGGAACTACAAGCCCTCATGGCTGTGCAGCCTTTTATCATCTTCCATCAGGACAGAGTTTCCTTACAAACCAACCCATCCTTTATGCCAAAGGTGGTATCCAGGGTAGCTTTGAATCAGGCTATCCACTTACCGACCTTTTACCCTAATCCTCAAAACAAAGGGGAGAGACTACTGCATTCCTTGGACATCCACAGAAAGCTGCGTTATTATTTGGACAGAACAAAGACTTTCAGAAAAACAGAACAGCTCTTTGTGTCCTATGCTATAGGAGCTCAAGGGAAGCCAATTTCCAAACAGACAATCTCAAAATGGATAGCCCACTGCATATGCTTTTGTTACTCTTTTCATGGTAAAACTGTACCTGCAGGCATCAGATCTCATTCCACAAGGGCCACAGCTACCTCTGCAGCATTCCTCAGAGGAGTTCCTACCAAAGATATTTTGGAAGCAGCCACTTGGAGTTCTGTGCATACCTTCTCCAAGCACTACCACCTACCATTATACAAAACTAGAGCAGGCTTTGCCACTGCAGTCTTGCAGGGCATCCTGGCTCCTCCTAGTTCCACCTAGTGCCTACCACCCTTTTCTTAGCTTTGGGATTCTACCCATCTGTTATGACTGCAGCTGTATGCACGATGAACATAGTACAATTTTGTACCTACCATAAATGTAGATGTTCGAGTGCTAATATAGCTGCAGTCCAGGTTTCCCTCCCTCCTTCCCCTCTTGGGACAGGCCTGTTGGTTAACACCTCCTCATACAACCTGATTGGGGTATTCATTTATGGTGTATTTGCTTGCAACTACTGTATTTTGATTATTTTGCATTGCTTTATTATATAAATTTATGTATTGCCTTCCTTGTGGGGGCACCTGACATCTGGGGCAAGAAAAACTGAAGAAAATGGCGTCGGCTGGTTCCTTTATACCCCTGTCACACTGACGTCAGGGAAGAAGCGACGACAACCGACGCCGGACCTAGACTTTGGAATTCGGCCAACCGAGGACCCGCCTGACGGCAGGAGAACCCCATCTGATGTCCTTCAAGGATGCATCTGCAGTCCTAACATATGGGTTGTCCTGCCTCAGGCAGCCCCTCGGTCGGCCTGATTCCAAAGTCTGGGTCTGGCCTCGGCTGATGTCGCACTTCAACCGACGTCATAGCTGCTGTTTATTGGGTATAAAGGCATCAGCCGACGCCATTTTCCTCAGTCTTTCTGCTGCTGTGGTGCCGAAGCAGAAGCTGTTCGCAGGTGCCGGTCGGTCAGATCCAGAGATTTCTACTACCGAAAACTTCTAAAAAGCTAAGTACCCCATTGGGGACTCTTTCTTGCCTCAGCTGATGTCAGACAAAGTAAATAATTGTTTAACTTGTGGGAAACAAATACCTCATAAGGATTTCCTCTCTTACTGCCTTCCTTGCTTAGGCCCAGACCACGACGTATCAGCTTGTCTAGCCTGTGCTTCCTTCAACCGACGGACACTTAGACGTCGGTCAGAGTTTGCAGAGGAGTTTTTTGGTCCCGCTTTTGCATACAAAATGCCGTTGGAGACTCCGACTACTCAATTAGCTAAAAAGCGCAAGGAAAAGGACCGACATTCGCCGCGGTTTCGCTGAAACCACGGTTAGGCTAACCGCGAGTGTCTCGGTTTGGCTGAAACCGAGCCCCCGGTTCTTCCTTCGGCCGAAAGCATGCCTCCGATAGCCGAGGCCTCACAGAGCATGGCTGAATCTGCTACTGAATTTACTGCTACAGAAGCAGGCACCCAGGATTTGTCAAATCCTATTCCTTTAGACATATCTACCCCTGCACGTGGGGCTGCTAGACCCCCTGCTTCTATGTCTATCAAGGCTTTTGCCAGGGCTAAAGCAGCTAAATCTTCTAAGGCCTTACTTGCTAAAACTCCTTCACATAGGCCTACCTCTAGTTCCCAAATACTCAGCCTAGCTGAGGATCTCATTTCTTTGATCAGGGGATCCCAACCTCACCCAGACAGGGCCTCTCAGCCCCCTCCAGACAAGAGGCCTAGGACTGAACCCCCGGAACCTGTCTCTACAGATTATTCCTCAGATGACTCAGACATTTCAGACCCTCACGAAGGCCCATATTCTCCTTATGAGGATTCTGATGCAGAAGACTCCATTCCTTCTGCTTCTCCTCCTGAAGAATTTTCCTTTGGGGAAACCTTGCATGCTATGAGGGAACACTTCCAATGGCAGGGCCAGGATTTTTCAGATTCAAGGAAAAGGCTAAGGACCTTTTTACACTTGCCACAGCATAGGCCTTTAGCCATTCCGCCAGTACTAACAGTTGTTGATGATGCATATAATGATGCCTGTACTGCCCCTGATTCTCTTCCTCCGGAACCTGCCAAGCCAGACAGATATTACAGGGTCCTGGACACACATTACCATTTGTGTAAGGCTCCTGTTGCAGACCCTGAAACCATTTCACAGGGCCCTAAAGGTGTGGCAGCTGCCTCTGCCAAAACCCTCCCTCTGAAAGGGAATCTAGAGCATTAGAGAGATGGGGTAAAAAGGTTTATACTTCTGCTACTCTTTCGGCCAGGGCCTTGAACTGTCAATTTCACATGATTCAGTACCAGGAATTTTTGTTAGACCAGCTAAATAAAAAACTGTCTTCTCCTGAACCTTTAGACCGCAAGTCCCTTCAGGATTTGGTACATAACTCTCAGCAGGTCAGTAACCATTTCTTAAAATGTGGCTGTGATGCACTGGAGGCTTCCTTTAGATCAGCTATGACTGGAATAGTGATTCGAAGGCATGCATGGTTAAAAGAACAATCCTTACCAGACCATGTCAAGTCAAAACTCCTAGATGCTCCCATGGAGAAACAAAGTTTGTTTGGCTCCCCGGCACAGGAGGTTCTAAAGAAGGTGGAAGAAAAAGCAAAATCTGTCCAAACAGTCAAGGATTTCTTACAGTTCCAACCTCCGAGGTTTAGCAGAAATTGGCCTTCGAAGAATTGGTCCTTTCCAGACAACTCCAGAGCGCAGAGAGGCAGAAATAGACACCCCAGAGGCAGAGGTCAATCTAGGGGTGCCTACAGGGGACGTCAGTGGCAACCTACCAACCAGAGAAGTACTGCCACAGATTCAACTACAACCACTTCCACAGGGCAGACACAATGACTTGGCTCTAGTTCCGCCTACCAGGGAACAACTGGAAGCACCCTTGGGCAGAAAGCTAGCCTTATTTTCCGACAACTGGCATTACATTACAGGAGACAAATGGACTTTACAAACAATAGACAAGGGCTACAGGTTTCACTTCCACACTCTACCAAAAGAGAGGAATGCCAAACCTACCACCAAGCCAAAAAACAGATGCTCTAAGACAAATCAACAACTTACTAAGGATGAGAGCTATAGAAGAGGTACCACCTATGGAACAAGGCCAAGGATTTTACTCCAGGCTTTTCCTTTTACCAAGAAAAGAAAATCAATGGAGACCTATTCTAGACTTGTCCGCACTGAACACATACCTCATTGTTCCAAAATTCAAAATGCTGACCCTCCAGCAGCTTCTTCCCATGCTGGGCAAGGAGTCTTGGCTGGTGACTCTAGATCTCAAGGAGGCATACCTGCACGTCCCTATACGACCAGATTGCAGAAGACACCTCAGATTTCTTGCAGGATCAGAGCATTATCAATTCTCAGCATTGCCTTTTGGCTTATCTACTGCACCCAGAGTATTCACGAAATGCCTGGCATCAGTAATTGCTCATTGCAGGCTTCAGGAATTCAAATTTACCCATACCTGGACGACTGCCTAATACAAGCGGACAACAAGGCAAAATTAACAAAAGATTTGGAAAATGTCATACAACTGTTGCAAGCCTTGGGATACACAGTCAACATTCAAAAGTCAAGACTAGTACCATCCCAAAGGATAACATTCTTGGGTGCAGAACTGGATACATCAACTCAGATGGCTTTTCTCACAGAAGAAAAACAAAAGCAACTACCAGTCTACTTCATGACATTAACAACACAAACTCTGCTTACTGCAAGGAAAGTCCTGCAAGCCCTGGGCTACATGGCATCCTGCATAATATTGGTTCCACATGCCAGGCTGCATATGAGAAAGCTACAATGGTACCTAAGGAATGTATGGTCTCAACACAAGCACAGTCTAGAAGCCCAGATTCCAATAATTCCATGCCTGAAGCAAGAATTCCTGTGGTGGGCTCAGGCCTGTCAGTTGAACAGAGGCTTGCTTTTCCACAAACCTCATCCAAGCCAGACCATCACCACGGACGCCTCAGACCTAGGATGCACACATGGTGGACAAGTGTATACAAGGCCTATGGACCCAAGACCAGCTGAATCTACACATAAATCTAAAGGAGATGCTGGCAGTGAAACATGCGATCCAGGCATTCAGACCACTCCTTCAACAGGGTCATCTGCTGATAAGGACGGACAATACCACAGTCATGTGGTACATCAACAAACAGGGAGGTACACATTCATATCCTCTATGCCGGATGGCAATGGACCTGTGGAATGTGGCCCTGAATCTCAACATTCAACTTCAGGCCAGATTTGTACCAGGAAAAGAAAATTCTCTAGCAGACACCTTAAGCAGAACTACCACGGATGCTCACGAATGGATGCTGCATCCAGATATCTTCAAAGCCATAACAAAGAAATGGGGATTACCAGAGATAGACCTGTTCGCCTCCCCACACAACCACCAATTGAAGAAATTCTGCACAAGAGCATACCACCCACTTGCTTGGAGGGTGGACTCTCTTTCCTTCAGCTGGAAAAACCTGACAGCATATGCATTTCCACCTCTTCCCTTGATGTACAAAGTTCTACTGAAGAGCAGGGAGGACCAGCCAAGGGTAATCCTGATAGCTCCAGACTGGCCGAGGCAACATTGGTACCCGCTACTGAGAAGCATGTCTCGGACACACGCATGGCCTCTACCTCTATGTCCCTTACTTCTAACACAGGACAACTATAAGATCCTACATCCAAACTTGAAAACACTGCAGCTAGCTGCTTGGAATATTGCATAAAACAAAATGACCCAGGTTTATCTCAGAGGGTTAAGGATATTATCCTGGAGGCACGACGGCCCTCCACAAGGAAGACTTATTCAGCCAAGTGGAAAAGATACCTCATTTGGAGTGCAGCAAAGGGAGAAAATGTCTCATTGGCAAACATAGCACACATCCTGGAATATTTAGCAGAACTGTTCCACAATGGCCTGTCTTACTCCTCCATTAAGATTCATGCATCAGCAATTTCAGCAGAATACAACATGGATCCTCCTGTCTTCTCTCATCCTCTACTCAGGCAGTTCTTGAGAGGAATCAAAAATGTAAAACCTCCAAGGAAACCACCTTTACCTACATGGGATCTCAACTTTGTACTGGAAAAGTTAACACTTCCCCCTTTTGAACCAGCAGCAACAGCAGAGTTACAGTTCTTGTCTTGGAAAACTGCTTTCCTGCTAGCAATCACTTCAGCAAGAAGGGTATCTGAGTTACAGGCATTAATGGCAGTGCAACCCTTCCTTATCTTCCATCAGGACAGAGTCTCTCTCAGAACTAATCCTACCTTTATGCCAAAAGTGGTCTCCAGAGTATCATTGAACCAAGCGATTCATTTACCTACATTCTTCCCCAACCCACAGAACAGGGGGGAAAGACTGCTACATACCTTGGATGTTCACAGACAATTACGCTACTATCTGGACAGAACTAAGACCAGCAGAAAAACTGACCAGCTTCTGGTAGCATATGCAACAGGAATGCAAGGAAAAGCAATTCCAAAACAGACAATCTCAAAATGGATAGGAAATTGCATTCGATTTTGCTATTCTTTTCATGGAAAGACAACTCCTGAAAATATCAGACCTCATTCCACAAGAGCTACAGCCACCACTACAGCTTTCCTACGAGGAGTGGCTACCAAAGACATTTTAGAAGCTGCTACTTGGAGCTCCGTGCATACATTTGCCAAGCATTATAATCTTCCCTTATACTCTAGATCCCGAGCAGGTTTTGCAACTGCTGTTTTGCAAGGGATCTTAACTACACCATCTTTACCTTAGTTCCTCCTCCCCCAGTTTGGCTATGGTATTCTACCCATATGTTAGGACTGCAGATGCATCCTTGAAGGACATAGTACAGTTTTGTACCTACCATAAATGTAGATGTCCGATAGGTATGCATCTGCAGTCAGGATTACCCACCCTCCTTCCCCTCTGTGGTATTCCTAGGGTATTTACCCCTCTTTTAGCTAGCTGGGGGAATCTATTATGGTGTATTTATTTGTATATATGTATATATATATATATATATATATATATATATTTATATTGTTTGCTCTCTACTGTTTGGAATTATTTGCATTTATCCAAATTTAGCCTTCCTAGAGGGCACCTGGCATCTGGGGCAAGAAACACTGAGGAAAATGGCATCGGCTGATGCCTTTATACCCAATAAACAGCAGCTATGACGTCGGGTGAAGTGCGACATCAGCCGAGGCCAGACCCAGACTTTGGAATCCGGCCGACCGAGGGGCTGCCTGAGGCAGGACAACCCATATGTTAGGACTGCAGATGCATACCTATCGGACATCTACATTTATGGTAGGTACAAAACTGTACTTTATGACTGCAGCTGTATTAGCACTCCAACATCTACATTTATGGTAGGTACAAAACTGTACTTTTCTTGCTTCATGGGAAACACCTAGATTGCATGCTCTTTATTGTGCAATAATCATCACTTTCCTTGTGTGTGTCTGTTTGTGTAATGTGTGTGCTGTTTAGTATAATTCTGTTTGCACTTGCATTGTATGTTTTTTGTATTTTATATTTAGGAACACACAAAAGTGTGAACAAAAAATTCTTGCTGATCTTAGGGTTATACCATGTGTCCCTGTGATTTTTATAAGAAATAACTTTCATTTGATTGATGAAGAAAGTAATGATTCTTTAGCTGCAACATCTTAACATGGTGTAAAATTATAGAAATAACTAGCATGCCACAACATTTTGCCTCTTCTTTTGTCCTTTGTTTCCACCAGTGCCTGCCAAACATCATACCTATTTCTCAGTCAATTGCCCCATTCATTCCCTTTCGATGGGGGAAAAGCTAAAAAAGAAGGATTTTTTGTTTGTTGTCTTATCTCTCCAGAAACCCACTGAAGTGCCATGGAGGTGATGTAGTGGGCTACAGCGAAGGGACATCTCCTGACTTCTGCAAAGGGAATCTCCTCTCAGGCAGCTGCTCCTCTCCTCCGAAGCATAAGTGTTTGTTTCATCATTTTACACTAGGGAAGTTGCATCACCTAATGTGCCCCCAAATACACACACACTGTACCATCCTGGGAGGCAAGCAGGCCATGCCCCTTCTCTTTTCCCCCTCTTTGCCTGGCTATTCAGGTTCCAGGGCCAGTAATTGAACCCTTGTCCCTTAAGTTGCAGTCAGGGCTCCATCCTGCTGTGTTGTGGAGTCAGGCATTTTGACTCTTTCTGGTGATAAAATGAAACTCATTCTTTGCACTGATTATGTGGGTATGGTTTGTCCTAGAAAAAAAACATATTTGTGTAAACTTCCTTTCAGCATCTGAAAAAGGTGGCAACCCTAGTCAGCCTGCCCAGTTAGTTTGTATGCAGGCTAGGTCCAGTTATGCGCACCTCTTTTCAATTTCCCTGCAAAACATGGTGGACCTCATTTGCCACGGCAATAACTGTTCTATACCTCCATTCTGTCCAACCTGGTCAAGTCCAGTCTGGACTGCTGCATTACTGCACACATATTAAGCATTCTAATTAAATGGATTATCACTAGTAAAAAGTATTTCACAAATTCTTTCCTGAACCTGCTTGTCCCTCACCTGAGAATGTATCTTCTAGACTTCATCTTAGTCTGACCAGTTCCACCAGCACTGGAGTCCTGCTTCCCAGTGTGATGCAAGCGATCCACATTTTATTAGTGTCCTTGGATTTGTCTGTGGAAAAGGGAGGTACTGATGGGTCTGTTAATCCTTTCCTGAGGGGAGGAAATTGGAACCCTTCTCCCTAACTTGAATCCACTAATTCTTTGTTGAAGGTCATTGAGAACCATGTTTCAGCAGTACCAGAGTGGTAGACAGTTGATATTTACTGTACGGTGGAAAAGTCCCTCAGATAATTAACAGATGGGATTAATGTCTCACAGAATCTTGTCGCCTCTCATGGTATTGTAGATGCCGTGTGCTGTATGTTGAGTGAGGTACCAGACACTTGGGCTTCAGAGCTTCAGCTGGAATAGTGGGTTTATCAGGCAAGGCAGTGCAACTGACAATTACAAAGCCACAGTAGTAGATGCAAAAAAAAAAAAAAGAGGTAGCTGGTAGACTCTTGTTCCACTATTAATCTTCCTTCAGCTTGACAGATTTAAGGTCCTGTTTGGGTCTTCCTGTCCCTTCTTTTCTCTTTTATGAATACATTCAGGATCTTCACTCTGTTTTTTGCAGTTGATTTTCTTGGACTCTTATTATTTTTGTGGGCTTTGAGTCCCCTTTAGAACTTCAGGGCTTCCAGTTTAGGACTGGTTGCCTACGAAACTACATACCATCTTCCGGATATACAGCTTCAGTGATACTGCATTTAGTGCTAGAGTTACCTTCTTTCTTTTTCAGAATACCCTTGTAGTTCATTTTGGACACCACCAGGTTGCAAAATGTAGAGTTTTTCATGCTCCGTAGTATTGTCATTGGTTGTCCTTAAATATGTGCTTATGATTTTTCCTGAACCATATGGTCAACTGGCCCAGCATTTATGGATTTGTTCATGTCTCAGAAGTGGCGTGATGTTAAGCAGTATACTATGGAAGGGAGTGGGGTACATCTTTTTTATCCTCAATGACAGGTTCCTTTTGTTATTGAGTTCAGTACTAAGTGACAAAACTACAAGCCCCTCATTGTGGGGAAAAAATATGAATTTTCCACAAACTTGCATGCTGTGTTGCTACTATGCACTAATGTTATTTAAAAAACTGCATTCTTTTAAAATAATGCCATTATATAAAGTGGAATTCAGTTCTTTGTTCTTCTCTCTGCACTTGCATGAATCATCAGTGATGTATACTGCACACCTGCATGCTTATTAATATAGCAGTACGTTCGCAGTACATTGCTTTCATGAAATGAGTGTAGCTGCATTCAAGTTATGGGACAGTCTATGTTTAATGTCTTGGAATGACATGTACTGCATGTAGTCATTTGAAAACAGGAAAAGGAGGTCTTTATAATTTTTTACTTTTGATCCAGGAGTTTGTAATATATAGAAGATTCTTCAATTGATTTCTGCTACTTGGTTTCATTTTTATTTTTTCACATCTGCTGAACTCTGTATGGATACTGGTTAAGTGCACTGTACTCCAGTGGGGGTAAAACTTTTTCCACTGTAAAGTAATTGCCACACCCTTCCCCAAAGTTTGAGGGTAGATAGAACAATAGGTTTCTGAGAGTTCTGCTGCTGTGTCACTGTAGCATTTGAAGAGATGCTTATAGAAAATGTAAATAAAACAGTGTGCTTGTTGGTACCGTGGGATGACCAGTCTACTAGCTTGGCATGACTTTTTCAGTGGGGGTTCGTCTAGGATAGCAAATATTAGGGAGGAGTGATAACAAAGTGAAATAAATCAGAGGACATCTGTGGTAACACATTTTTAAGGGGCAAGTGAAAGGTAACATGTAAGGTACATGACGTGTAGGTGTCTTCATTCACAGTTAAATGAAGTTTAGGAGGACATTATCAGTGCACTTTGCCCTTGGGCTGCCACTGAACATAAAAGAACATGCTGCTGTGAATATCCACAGCATTGTTTACTGTCAAATATGTTTCAATGTTTCCTGTACTTGAATACAAAACATATGAGTAGTTGTGGCATTCTCCAGCCTTTAAATGGTTTTAAAGACTGACTGTTAAGCCAGAATGAGACCCTCAAAGTGAGTGCATTGCCCAAGCAAGAATGAGGACTATATTTGTATGGGCATTTACTATTCCTGTCTGTTATGCTGATGCAGTTTGTTATGAGCGTGTTATTATTTAAAAAAACATGTTCCCTCTGGTTTTACCAAATAGTCTGTTAGTTCTTTGCCCCATCCGTCTGCAGGATGCTGTACGCTAAAATAAGTAAGCTTTTCAGTGTATCATTAGCACTGTCATGTAATTCTGTAAGGTGTTTTACAACTTCATTAATGAGATTACAGTGTTGTATATCCTTCAGATCTGTATGGACTTCAGGGCTACCAGCTGTATTCCTACTGTAATGAATGCTAGAACTACAGGTGCTGTAATAGGCCACTCTTTGCAAGAAATTAGCTGACTTGCTATTTCTAATAAGCTGTATTTGCATTCCTATGCCACTCAGAAGGTGAAGCAAGTACAAATGCTAATTTGTGACATTTAAATATTCCCGGGGGGTAACAACAGGCTATTTCCATTGTTTTCTCGGGGCTTATATGGTTTCTGTGAAATAGCAGTATTCCTGCCATTCGGAATGTCTTGCTAACTTGACTGGATGTATATACATGTTTAAATGCCATATGTTTGTACCACTGTTGTACATTACAATACCAAAAACAATTTGGACTTGTATGTCACCAATTGATTTACAGCACTTTGCAGGAAAAAATTTGTCTGGCTATGGCATTCACTGCAGAATGATAATACTGCAGAACCAAGTCAGTCTGTCCCTTTAGTCTGCCTGATATTAACTGTCATAATTTGAAAATCATGCAGTGAGAATGAGTTCTTCGGAAGGTCTTGGTGCCGGTAGGAAGGTGGATGTTGACTGGTGCCATGTTGAAACGTGTCTGCATTTGTAGGATTATGGTGTATTACACATAATGTATGTAGCAGTGGCAGGCAGTAGATTGCTGCGCCTTTTCTTGTATTTTGCTGTAGCTGTCGAGGTGTTATGCTACTCTGCCGTTGTTTCACTTGACTAAACTGATTTTTGAATTTTTCTTAAATGCATTCAGTTAATTTATATCCAGAAGCAAGTGGCACATCTTTTTGCAGCTGAATTGAATGTGAATTTAAACCATTTCAAGTGCTAAGTTGCACTGTTGGTTTACAGCATATTTACAGTGGCCTGACTATGTTTTAACAGTACTGAAGAGCTGTTTAATAGACGTTCCTACAGCATATTTGGCACATTTCAAAAGTGCATTTATAGAAATGTGGGGCTTCCGGTGTTTTACAGGAAGTGTGTGTTAATAGGCCATCAGTCACCTGCCTTACACAGAAAGTGAATATATTCAGGCAGCTAAAGAAGGAGCTAAAATGTTCACTTTTATAACTTAAACATATCTGTTACCTTTGGCAAAGATTGTGTTGCATAGTAACATTCATGAAATAGGGTACAATATTGTAGTACTGTTCCTATCTAAACACTAACCTATATTGAATTCATATAGATTTAGCTTTGTGGATGTTTAGTAGATGTAAATACCAATGTCCAGAGTTTATAATAATAGGTCCTTGGAAGGTGAGAAATCCTGAAAAAAATCCGCAGATGATTGAAGAATGTCATAATAATAATAATAACACAATAATAATTTTTTCATAAATGCCTATATAAATATCATGTGTGACATCCAGAAAATGCCATAATCACGTCTCTGCTAAATTAACCAAAATGAGAAGATGACAACACTTCCGTACTATTTCCATTCTTCCTCCCTAAGTGAAATTCTAGGGGAAAAAAACATGCCATCTGAAGAAGTTCCTTCCCCCTGACCTTGATGGTTATTTAGCTGAGTTTGAGGTTCGGACTTATGAGCTTTACTTTGTCCTTGAGTCAGGTGTCTCAGGTTGTTAGTTTGATATGTGCAGGTGGCAAATGCGATCTGAGGATTGGAAGGATGTTGCAGTGTAGTATGGGTAAGGGGGAGGAGCTTGGAGCTCGGATCTTTTTGCTTGGTATACTGCCAGCTCGGATCCGAAACCCCCAGGTTGCTGACAAATGAAGTTTACCTACTCAGATGGAACGTTATGGTGAGTACATAACTTCTTTTTCAACTCAAAACCTGCATCTAGCAATACCATCTTCTCACACAAATTTTGTTCTGGCTGTGGCGCCATGACTGCACTATTGACCCTCACTGATGAAATCTTACTTAATATGGGCAAAGGTTGTCTTCACTGACCTCACTAAGTCCTTTAGCCTTACTGCCAACAACCTTCTCCTTCACAACCAACCTGACTAGTTTACAGACTTCCTTACCAACAGAGTCTAAGTATCTGAACCAGCCCCTCCCTTGAAGGGTTTCCTATGCCCTTGTTTTTCTCTCCGTTTATTCACAAGCTACCATGTGACCTTCCAAACATAATGCTGATTATTTATACAGAGTATATAGGTACATACAGATCCAAGTCATGTCATTCTGCAATTCAAGCCCATCTTAAAGCACACATACAAAACTCGCACTCCCTCTATAGCTGGCTAATCAAGCTTACTACTAAACCAACAAAAGTAAAGCTGTGCGGCTTTACAGACCTGATAAAGTGGTAAAAGCCCCTGATTCCGTCACCATCAAATGTATTAACAATACTCCCAGAGAACAACCACCACCTTCAAATAACCTGGGGATCTAGCTAGACCAATCCTTCAACCTCCAAGCACACATAGGCAAACCTAGAAACAAGGTTAACACTCTTCTGGACCAGGACAATTTTTCTTTATCTTGTTTCAGCTGGAACAGTATTAGGCAACTGAGTTGTAGCTCAACACTAATAAGGGCTTCCCATCAATGCCAGTGCCTCCAACAAAAACCCATCCACTGTGCAGGCTGTCTCAAACCAAGTGTTTTCTTTTGTCACAAACACTCCTCCCACAATCACCACTGCATCACTCTTTCCTCCAGCCAACTGGAATATTAATCCCGACTAATGTCTCATAGTGCCTCTGTGCTTACATCCGAGCTCGCTGTGAGACGTTTGTAATTTCACGATGTTACCCCCGAGTGCCTTCCACAGACGCAACTTACTTCCCGGTCCTATTTCAGTCCTTTAATGTGGAAACTAAGTTGAGAAAGTAACTTAATTTTGTCAGTTGCCTTCTCAACTTGGTTTCACATTGCAGTAAGCATATGTTTGTATTGAAATATTTTGAGTAAATATGTTTAGAATGTACTGTGTTTTCCTCCGCTGACACCAAGCCTATTCTGTCTGCATTTCCTGAAGCAAGTGGTGGCAGCCAGTCAGAGAAGGGAAATCCAAGCCACCACTTGCATAACACCTCCACCCACAGAGCTGTTTCCATTGTTTTTTTTTAGCAATAAATAGAGGGTTCCAGCAGCAGATATTCCCTTTTTTGATTAACATTGCAAGATTTAACTTGTATTGCTGCTGGATCCCTCTATTTCTTGTTGCGCCAGATACCTGCTTTACCCAGTGAAGTTATTTCAGCCTACAGAATTGGTTTGCTACGATTTTCTTTTCGTGCCACACATTATTAGGTAAGTAATGCTGCAGAATTGTATTAGAGGCTTATGTTATGTTTCGTAAATGTGCTCTGAAGTGGTGTGCATGATCGGTTCTTGTCTGCCGCAGAACTGCATAGCTGAAACTGTTCGTTAATGTAGATTTACATTATAAGTGTCTGTATATGAGATGCCATTGTTTATACACTTTACATCTGCTGACTGAATTTCACATTACAGCTCGGACTTTCCTGAAACAAGTGTGCCTGTAGATAAGACTAAATAGCACCTCTGACTTACATTCCCATGTTTTAAGTGGCATGAGCGTTGTTTTCCTCGTTGAGTGGACCATTGCTTGCAACTGAGTGGAAGGATAACAACCCAGTATTTCTGCTGTCAACTAATAGTAACCCATCCTTGGCAGTCTGCAGCACACGCAGGAGACAGCACGATGGAACAAAAGCTGCAGTGCCATGTCCACCAGTTTATGTCAACACATACACGAATGGGGTGGACTGAGAGGATCAGCTCAGGATGCCGTATCCAGCTGCTCGAAAGGCAAGAAAATGGTGGCTGCACTTGTTCTGGTTCCTATGGGATGTGGCCACAGTGAATGCTTACATTCTATTCCACGAGAGTGCCAGCCACCGGCAGCTTTCACGTTCTGGCCGTGTTATTGCGACAAGCCAATTACAGTTTAGAAGAAATGCCTGTTTCCCACCAGGGCTCAATAATAGAGATGATTTTGTAGTCTGTTTAAAAAGAAAAGGCTTAAAGCAAAGAAGGGGTTAATCTATTTAAAAATGTTTTTTATATGTGATTGGTGCATTTGTAGTTTAAAATTTTTGTTGATTTGTAGCATTATTCAGTATGAGGAAGTCATTGTTGATGATGAAATTGCTTACTGTTTAATGTGGTTCTGATTAAACGCTGTTTTGGGTGATCCATTACATTCTTTCAGTTTGCTTGACAGTTTAGAAGAAACCTAGGCATGCACCTCCTTGCCACCTACAAGAAAAGGAAAAGATGCATAGAGATTACCATGCCAGAGCCCATGACCTGATTTGAACAAGGCTCACACTTTCCAGTGAAATGGCAGAAGTCACGATGCAAACACAGTGCCAGCAAGGGTAAATGTGCTGAACCATCATGGGGATGCCCGACCTGCAAGATTAACCTATGCATTGAATGCTTTGGCGAGTACCATGGCCATAAGGGTCTAGCAGACTGCTGACAGCAGTAAGATGTGCAGTGCACACTGTACAACAAAGTTGTGGCCAGGCTGTTGGGTGCATCAGTGTGTGTCATATGCCACTGTGATGCAATGTTTGCCTCCGGGAAAGGACACATGCAAAAAGACAAGGTCAGGGTCAGTCTTGGGACACTTCAGATAACCACCAGCTGGAGCCCCATGCCGGTCCTTGGCATATTAGAGCAGTGGTCCTTACCCTGCCTTTTCTCTTTACATGTGCCCTTTCTGTGCCACCTTTTCAGTGTCCACCCATGCAGTGTTTCAGGTAAGGTAAGACTGTATCTTCTGCTGTTCTGGTAATCACTGGAAAGAGAGCAGCCCAAACCCTAAGCTATCCCATCTCAGAATGTTGTGTTGGTGGATGCATCATGGAGGGCATACCCAGCCACTATGGATCTTACAATCCACCTGGATCATAGTTGGGAACTTGGAGACTCTTCAGTTCAGTCCCATAGTGCTGCTGTCCTAGGTAAGCATGGCCTTGGGGGTGCCACTGTGATGCAGTGTTTCCATCCGAGAGTGCCACTGTGATGCAGTGTTTCCATCCGGGAAAGGGCACATGCAAAAAGACAGAGCCTGGGTCAGTCTTGGTCTTTTCACATGCTGCCTTGGTGTAGCTCCACTCATTCTCCCTCCCTTCAGGTGTAGTCAGTGTATGCAGGTCAGGGCAACATGGTTTACATTAGCTCCTCCCTTCCACTCCTTATGGCCTTTGTCGAAAGGACACATGTAAATGGAAAAGGCAGAGGTAAAGCAGAGTGCCTCACCTTGCTTTTTCCATGTACATGTGCCCTTTCTGTGCCCCATTGTCAGTGTCCAGCCATGCAGTATTTCAAGTAAGGTAAGACTGTATCTTCTGCTGTGCTAGGAATCACTGGAAAGGGAGCAGCCTAAACCCTAAGCTGTCCCATCTCAGAATGTTGTGTTGGTGGATGCATCACGGGGGGCATACCCAGCCACCATGGATCTTACGATCCACCTGGATTGCAGTTGGGAACTTGGAGACTCTTCATCTCAGTCCCATGGTGCTGCTGTCCTAGGTAAGCATGGCCTTGAGGGTGCCACTGTGATGCAGTGTTTCCATCCGGGAAAGGACACATGCAAAAAGACAGAGCCTGGGTCAGTCTGGGTCTTTTCACGTGTTGTCTTAGTGTAGCTCTCCACTCAGTCCCCCTCTCTTCAGGTGTGGTCAGTGTATGTAGGTGAGAGTAGTAAATGTATGAAGATGAGGGCAGCAATTAATGAGTTACTTCAGTCCCTCATCCCTTAGGTCCATTTCTGAATGGGCACATGTAAAGAGAAAAGTCAGAAGTAAGGCAGACTGCTGACACTGAAGGAGGTCATGAGACAATAGTGGTATCAGCAGTCTGAGTGGGGCAGCCAGCACAGCTATGGGACACTTCAGATAACCAACATCTGGAGCCCCATGCCTGTCCTTGGCATATTAGTGGAGCGGCGGTCCTTACCCTGCTTTTTCTCATTACATGTGCCCTTTCTGTGCCCCCTTGTCATTCATTGTGTGTAATTTGGTGTTTTCATGGGTAGTAGGTATGTACCTCTGAAGCATCATCACCACTTATGTATCTAATGCAAAGAATACTGCCCCTGTGGATAGGATGGAAGATTTGGATGGGCTAACCAGGTAATGCATATGATATTCATTTATATGTAGTCTTCCAATGCATCTGTCAAATATCAGTAGTAATCTGTTTGCATATTCTTTCCTCTGCATGTTTGCCCACCTTCTGACACTCGCATGGCTTCATGACCAGGAGAATGACGTGAGAGTGTCGGTATGTGACCATTCCTACATTCACTGGGCTGCCAGCCATGCATCCAAAACTGAACACCGGTACAACTTGAGCTTCCCCACATCCAGTGCGAAGGTATACTGGATTGCAAGAAGAGGTATGCATTGGAGCGAACTACTGCAGTTGCTGGAAGAGAAGTGTTCCATCTACCCTGAGCCTGACATTCTTGTGCTGCACATTGGAGGGAATGATGTCATCAGTCAACCACTCAGAAGGCTACGGTTTCAAATCACAGAAATCTTTGAAGACCTAAAGTCTTGGTGGCCGCGTTGTCATTTTATGTGGTCTGATATAATTCCTCGACAGGTATGGAAAACAGCAAACAGTCAACTGGCAGCTCACAAGGCCAGACATTTACAGAATGGGTTCATGCATGGCTTGATGCAAAGTGTCGGTGGATCTACAATCTGTCATGACAGCATCACCGCGGAAGATGCTCATCTGTTCAGAGGGGATGGCGTTCACCTAACTGAGGAGGGCATTGCGTTCTTGACCGACCTCCACAATGGCGTGAGGAGAGTTATGCAGGATTGCTAACATGCAGCTTGTGAGAAGAATGGAAAACACCCATGACCAAGTAGGACCAGTATAGTAAGTAAAACACTTATGAAATGTGTTGTTTAAAGTATATTTCTCTGAGTTTGGCAAATAACTGTGGTAAGGAGCTGGTGAGGATGCTGAGAAATAACTGTTTCAGGAGAGTGCTACCACGTAAAATCTAATATGTCAGTGACCATCCTGCAATACTTCATTTTTTTAGTCTGCTTTTATCAGGCGTGTGTAGAGTTTAGATGACAGGAAGGGCTTACTAATACAGAAATTGATCCCTTAGGTCCATTGCTGAATGGACACATGTAAAGAGAAAAGGCATAGGTAAGGCAGACTGCTGACACTGAAGGAGGTTGTGAGACTGAAGTGTTATCGACTGTCTGAGTGGGTAGCCAGCACAGCTATCAAACCGATGAGATGGGCTTGCCTGCCACTGTCCCATGATTTTTTTTTTCATATTTTGGTAAATAACTTTGCAAGGGAGCATCTGAATGTGCTAAGTAATGCCTCATTTTGAAGACAGTATTGCTGGTTCCAACATGGTAAAAGAATTGTGCCTGTATGTTGGACACGTGTGCAGATATCAAAGTTTGTTTGGAATTAGGTTATGGAAATCATGATTTTTTTCATATTTTGGTAAATAACTTTGCAAGGGAGCATGTCAGTGTGCCAAGTAATACTTCACTTTGAAGACAGTGTTACTCCTTACAACATGGTAAAAGAACTGTGTCTGTGCACTGTACACATGTACAGATATCACAGTTTGTTTAGTCTTGTATGATTATGAAAATTATACATTTACAATACTTCTCATTATTATGCCCATATCTTTGCAAGGGAGCATGGTGATCACACAAATGATGCATCATTTTGAATCTGAAATTCAGATGCACAACCTCTACACTGATATGTAGGCTCTGTCTGTTACAGGTGATGAGATATTATGCTTTGTTTATCAATTATGAGAAATATATTAATCATATTTATATGAATATCTCAAGAAAGGAGCATCACACAGTAATGGTTAAGGTATCATTTTAAAGCCGACATTCATATTAACAAATTAAGTTCAGATTGTATTGGGCTGCATGGTACATTGACCAAGATATTGTGCTTTGCTTTTCCTAAAAGGTAAAAAATATGCACAATATCAGCCTTCCTTGCCAAATATTTAGTAATGACTTTGGTATGCACTATCAACATTTACACTGTTGGAAAGGTCAGCGTCTGCTGAACAACTTTTGCGTTTACAGTTTTAGTCTAGCTTTTATAGTTAGAGTTATGAACATTTGTTTTCTGTATGGTATTACAAATGGATTTTCTGAAAATGAGCTCAGGTTGCACTGTTGTTCCTATGGTGGAATTAAGCCGGCAGCTTTTTCTGAGCTGCTCTGGAGTGAATGAGTTAAAAATTTAGCTTGGCTTACTTTTCTTCAAGCTGCTACAGCCTGACCCACTCATGCCTTCCACAGCAAAACTCTTCACAAAAATTTCTTTCCTATAACCTCAAGAGGTTCTCACCAAGCATACTTACCCTGCAAATCCCATAAACCAAACTTCACTGCACCAACGATTATTTTTTTTTTCTAGCTCCAAAACTCTGTGAATCCCTTCCATTGTACCTAAAGACATATCCTCCTACCTACACTAAATTAAGTGCAATTCAGATCATTCCTCTGTAACAAAAAAGTATCACAGCATATGTGCTGTCCAGTGGGCTACATCACCTAACCTCTAATTCCTGCCTCATTGGTATTGTCCAAAAGTGTACAGTTTACAGCATTTTTTTACATTATTAAGAATCTCCATATTAAATTTCTCTAGTTTTAAATACTATATATCTTTGATGTTTTGATGTTATACTGTTTGTAATTTTTTGTATATCTGTGATTGTATTCACCTGGACTAAGCATGGAATTGGTCATTTCTGATCAGTTTATTACACAGGTAGATGAGCATAAATAAAATACAGATACAGACACCTGGCTAAAAGTAACAAAAGACTGCTGGGTACAAAGCATCATATCCAGAGGATACTCTATTCTCTTTGCCAGCCCACCACCCCTTGTAAGAAAAATCCCAAATGTTCCACCCAGTCACAGGGAACAAGCAACCATAGAGATTCAAAGGTTGCTGGAAAAGAGTCATCTAGTCAGTCCCAGCAGACCAGAGAGGATCTGGAACTTACTCAAGGTTCTTTTTAGTTCCAAAGAAAACAGGAGACTGGACACCCATTTTGGATCTCAACAGACTGAACAAATCTGTCAAAAAGACAACGTTCTGGATGGTTACACTACAGTCGATACTTCCTTTTCTAGGAAAAGACAATTGGATGTGCTCGATAGATCTCCAGGATGTGTACTACCACATCAAAATACCCAGACCATCCAGAGATCATCTGCACTTTCGGCTGGGGGCCAGTCACTACCAGTTCCGAGCTCTGCTCTTTGGCCTCACTACAGCCCCAGAGTGTTCACCAAATGCATGGCAGTAGTCACGGCTCACCCGAGATGTTTAGGATTTCAGGTGTTTCCATACCTAGACGACTGGCTCCTCACCGTCACCACCAGGCATCAGTTGGGGATTACCATAAATTCAGAAAAATCTGCCTTGTCGCCATCGAAATATACCGTTTTTATAGGAGCAGATCTAGATACCATTACCATGACCTTAAAACTTCCACCAGAAAGAGTTTGTGTTCTACAAAAACAGGTCCTGAACCTTTTCTCAAAAGAAAAAGCCCCAGCTTCAGTGGTGCTCAAATTATTGGGGACAATGGCGGCAGCAATCATTGCGATTCCTTTAGGTCGAATGCATATGTGTATACTGCAATGGCTCCTGTTCATGCAGTGGCCTTTTAAGAACTTCCAATGTTGCATCAAATTGTAATAATAAACTCATGCAAGAAGGACCTTCGGTAGTGGCTGACATCTCATCAAGTAACAATAGGTCGCCCCTTTGTTCTACCCACTCCTATTGCCACTGTGACAGATACCTCCCTGATAGGGGGGGGGGCATTATCAGTGAAGAACAGCCCAAGGCACATGGAAGGAACATGAGGCTCATCTGCATATCAATGTCCTAGAGACGAGAGTGGTACTTGCAATTCAGATGGACAACATGTCAGTGGTCTGGTAAACAAGGAGGAACCAGATCTTACCCTCTATGTCAAGAGGCCCTGAGAGTACGTCAGTGGCCGACTTCCACCCAGCACTTTCTGATAGCAACGCACATCCTGGGGGAGGTCCAGTGTGATAGCAGACAAACTGAGCAGAGCAATTCTGTTTCCTCATGAGTGGTCCCTGAAGAAAGAAGTAGTGGAAAGGATATTCTGCAGATGGGGGCCAGCCTTGCTGCGATCTCTCTGGAACTCCGACAAACATGAAATGCAGCAGCTATTTTGCCTTAATCCTCCCTATGGGAGATTCCCCAAGGGACGCACTTGTGCACAATTGGCCCCCGGGTCTCCTTTATGCCTTTCCACCCTTTCCACTGATACGCAAAGTTTTACAGAAAGCCAAGGCTCTGGGAAGGACTATTATTCTAATAGCCCCTTACTGGCCTCGTCAAATTTGGTTCCCCTTTCTCCAGCCTCATCTATTGGAAGAACCTTGCATCCTGAACTGAGTTCCAGATCTTCTGATTCATTCATCAGGGGCTCTTCATCCTGCACTTCAGTCCCTCAAATTGACAGCTTGGCTGCTCCATTTCCAAATATAGCCAGGTTTCAAAATTTCTCAGCTGCAGCTCAGCATATTCTAACATCCTCTCATAAACTATCTACCAGGAAGTTATACCTTAGTAAATGGAAAAGATTTTCGATATGGGCATTTCAAAACAATATTGACCCGTATCTGGCTTCAATTTCATCCATTTTAGAGTTTTTGACTAAACTTTTTAATGAGGGAGCAGCTGCAGCAGCTATTAGGGTTCAATTGGCAGCAATTTCTAACTTTCATCTTGGTGATCAGGGGTCTAATACCATGTGACATAGACTCTCCAAAGCCTTTCTCAAGGGTACTATTCATTTGAGACCACCCGTCAAATCTCCGGCTATGCCATGGAATCTAAATTTTGTTCTTTCACGGATCATCCTACCCCCATTTGAACCAGCCTCATCTTGTGACCTGAAATATCTATCATGGAAAACAATATTTCTAGTAGCTATTACTTCTGCTCGGAGGGTTTCAGAGTTACAGGCCTCGTCCATTAAACCCCCATATTTGATTTTTCATAATGACAGAGTTTCACTTAGGACAAAGCCATCATTTTTACCTAAGGTTTACTCAGAGACAAATCTCAATCAGACTATAGAATTACCTGTTTTTTTTCCCCGATTATACTAATAAGATGGAACTTACGCTGCACAAGTTTGATGTCCACAGGCAGCTTCGATACTATTTACTCAGGACCAAGGACTTTAGAAAATCAGAACAGCTCTGTTTCATTTTCAGATTCAAAGAAAGATGTTCCAGTGGTAAAAAACACCTTATCAAAATGGTTATCAGATTGTATTTCCTTTACATACGATTCTGTCCATACACCATTACATCAAAAAGTAAAGGCCCACTCAACTAGAGCTGTCTGCACATCTTCAGCCTTTTTGGCCAATCTACCAATAGATTCCATTTGTGCAGCAGCCACGTGGTCTAGGCTTCATACCTTCATCACTCATTACAAAGTGGATAGGGCCTCCAGGGACAGGGCCTCCTTTGGTTCCACTGTCTGAGGAATATACTCCCATGAGCCACCCGAGAAAGATGGTGCTTGGGATGCTAACCCATCAGTAATAATGAAGGCGAGATAGAACAACTTCACATAAAGAAGTTATGTACTCACCATAACATTCCATGTGAGTTGTTCATCTCGCCTTTATTCTTACGTCCCACCCTCCTAACCTCCTTCCAGTTTTTCCTTGGGGACCGAGAAGTTGGACAAGTCATGGCTGTATTGGTTTTTGTCTGGTTTATTCTTGATATCAATAGTAAAAGTTCTCCTCTACTTACATTAGTTTGCAGTAAACAAGATCTGAGGGAAGCACCAGTGCGTCATGGGATAGGTAGGCCAAGAGCTGGTTGAAGACCTTGAGCTTTTGCATTTTGGCCGAGTCGGAGCCGAGGATCGGCTCTGAACCTATCAGTAAGAATGAAGGTGAGAGGAACAACTCACATGGAACATTATGGTGAGTACATAACTCTGCTGCAGAAGGACCTGGTGTTGACTTTCAGAGCCTTTTACCCTTACCTTTCCTGGATGTGCCTTCTCATTCCAGACCAGACATCAGCATGTCAGTTGTATAGGAAGGACATTGGCCCACACCATCTTCAGTTCTTTTTTGAGGTATTATGATTGCTGATCGTTTTTTTGTGCTAGCTTTTGACAGTCTTGTCAGTTCAACCTGGTTTCCAGAATTTTCCTGTAACTATCCCATTAGGGAAACTTTTTTTTTTTTAGTTTTCTGTGCATGATTATAGCTTTTCTAGTATTTTGGGCATCGGGTATAGATTAAATAAGGAAAGATTTTAAATATATTATTTGTAATAGGAAGATTCCAGATGAAGAATTCAGCGCTGTTTCTGTGCTTGGCACCTAAGCATGATGTCCCTAGCTGTCCTTATTTGCTCACATCAACCACAGTAACACTAAGTAGAGAGTCTAGACTGTCCAGGATTATTTTTATCAAAGGAGGCAGTGCCCATTGACCAAGGTCGCCATAGCATTGGCCAAGCCTAGAGCAGATGTCCCCCCAAAAAGAAGTGCCGTTTTAATGATGAAAGAAAGGAGGACAATATCCAGTCAGATACTGAAGTCCACCCTAAGCTTGAGGGTGGTAAAACTGATTCATCACTTTTGCAGCTCTTGATTTTGGTATCTGCATATTGGTCCTAGACCTCTTGCATTGTTCCTCAGGAGACTGCCACATGCTTGGATGACATGTCCTCTTGGACAGAAATCTTCCAGCCATCAGTCAGCCCAGTCACCTTCCCAAGGGCATCTGGTACTGAAACCCATATCTTGAGTTCCATGTCTGGATGATGGTGTGTGAGGACAATCCCACGTTTTAAGATTTTTGTTATTTGCATCCACCAACATATCAGAAGCTCCAAGGTGGCCATTCCAAAATCCAGGTCCAAGGTATACAGATAGTGGGCATCTGGTATCTCGCATCTTCACAGCAAGACCTGGAAGGTCCTTCATCCCCTCTTTCTTTCCTAGGTACCCTTTCACAATTTAACGCAGTTGGGTCAGGATTTTGTTCACTTTAAGACATGTGGCCATCTTTAGAAGAGCAGTCAATGCCAGAGGTCTTTATTTTATTTATTTATTTTACATTTGGTTATTGGGAAAGTCCGACTGGACACAGGTTTTTTTTCAGCGGAGGCCCGGGGAGAAATGCTCCACATATAACAAAACACGTACAACTTAAGCATAATAGAGTACATTTACACAGGTACAGAGCGTGACATCTGTCTTTTACATTATTTCCTAGATACAGAAAGCAAGATACTTTACATAATATATCAAGACATTTAATGGTAGTCATCTTAGTTGATATCACTTGTGTTTAGGAGAGTTTAGAGATACTATTCTGTTTGAGGGGGTGAAACTGCACTGTTAAGGTGAGTTAGTAGTTAAAGAAGAGTCAAACTCAAATGGTCTTAATCTTAAGCCAAATGATCTTAGTCTTAAAAGGAATCTGTACCAGAGGGCCTTAGTTTTAAGAGAAAACATTACCAGTGGGTCTTAGCCTTAACAGAAATCAGTGCCACAGGTCCTTAGTCTTCAGAGGGTCGGTGCCAGAGGACCTTAGTCTTAACAGGAGCCAATGCCAGAGGGTCGTGGTCTTAATAGAAGCCAGTGCCAGAAAGCCTTAGTTTTCAGAAAAGAGACACTGAGGAATCATATTCTTTTGACTCAGAGGTGGATGAACTGGCATATGTGGATTAAACGCCTTTCACTTCCGATTGTTAGTCATACAGTGAGGACACCTTATTGAATGCTTCCCCTCCATTGGATTTCTCATTTGGCGACACCTTTAGCAAAAAGAAGGATAATTTCAACTGTGGATGTAAGCAGTTCTGAGATGCCCAGAAAAGATGTGGACCTACTGGGCTTAACCTGAAACAAAACCTTTAACAACATATCCAGTCTTAAAAGCCCTAACAGATGCATTCAGTAGTGCATTTTTTGGAGCCAGACTTCCAACACCCTGCTCCCAGGAAACTAGACCATTTTTTACAAGTTTCTGGATTCCTGCAAATATCTTTTATTAAAAAAATCTGATCTCAGATCCAGCCTTGGTGTCCCTGGATACCATCCAGAGATATATTAGGACTCCAAACAAAAGCCCACTTTCCCACAACAGGGAAAGTAAAATAATCTTAGATAGCTTTGGGAAGAAAGTATACACTCCTTCCAGCCTGGCCTTTGGAGCTGCCATACTTTAGCTCTTGAATAGCCTACTGCTGCTTGTACTACTACTTATCCAAATTTTTCTCCCATGTCCAAATACTTTTGGTGTAGCAGGCAGTGTTGACCTATAGTAGATGGTATCTTGCCTACACCTTATGTCTCACCAGCACTCTGAGTACTTAGTTTTGTGTTAAACCTTACTGTGCCTCCACCCCCATAAAAAGATTGCTCGGTTAACCATGTTCTTGTATTTCTATTTCCCTTGCCATCTTTTTTCCAGTATGTGTTATGGCTACAGAGTGTGGTGAGCCCAACCCAAGTTAAGTAAGCCCAGCAGAGCCAGATTGTGACAGGCTCATAAAACCACCACCCGTAGATACTCACCCAGGTTAGTCAGCACCTGGCTTAACTTGCATAAAATAAATGGGGAAGCTAAAGGAGGGGGGTTATATCAGTCAGTCATCCTATCATTCAGTCCCTAGAATGGAAAATCTCTCAAGGGACCAAATGTTGCCATGGAAAGAAGTACCATAAACAGTAGGGTTACCATAACATCATTGATCAGTCAAGTATACCAGATGTTGAGCTTTTCTCATACTACTCCAGCATGGTAGACAAGCAAGCATGTCTGTTCACACCATACTGTAAACATGCACTGCAAGTATAACATGCCATGTGAATGCACAGCAGTTTTTAACAAGTAACACTGCAGCATGGAATTGAGGCTGTTGGCCAATGATCACTCAGTGCAGTCAAAAAACATATGGTGCCTTGTGAGTAGGAAGCTGAACTGCTACAGTTAGTCTGAGCAACAACCTGCCATACACACAGGAGCAGCAGTTTCCAGCTCAGCACTCACTCAGGTCACAGCAGATCCATTTCCAGCTGAGACCACACATTTTACTATACTTCCTTATGTTCTTCAAGTTTCACTGTTGCAGTCATCACACTTGGGTTATCTGCCTGCAGTTAGCTCTCAGTCGGCCTAAGTACCAGAGTCTTGGGATTTCTGCGTCGGATGCTGTCACTTCTTCCATGATGTCAGGGGTATAAAACATGCAGCCGAAGCCATTACGTCAGCTTTACTTGCCGAGCGGAGCCCGAAGCAGAAGCAGTTTGCAAGTGCGGTCGGCCGCTGCCTAAACTTTTTGTTATTCGAGTTTCAGACCTGAAGTCTTCTGAAGCTAAGTACCCCGTTGGGGATCCTTTTTTATTGCTCTAACCGATGTCAGAAAAAATTAACAATTGTCTTACCTGTGGAAAGCAAATACCTCACAGAGATTTTCATTCTTACTGAGTCACCTATTTAGGCCCAGACCATGACGATGTTCATCGTGCATACAGCTACAGTCATAACAGATGGAGTTCTCCTGCCGTCAGGCGGGTCCTCGGTCGGCCGAATTCCAAAGTCTAGGTCCGGCGTCGGTTATCGTCGCTTCTTCCCTGACGTCAGTGCGACAGGGGTATAAAAGAACCAGCCGACGCCATTTTCTCCAGTCTTTCTTGCTGCGCGGTGCCCGAAGCAGAAGCAGTTCGCACATGCTGGTCGGCCAGCTCCTGAGATTACGAATATTTTGCAACCGAAGTCTTCTTGAAAGCTAAGTACCCCGTTGGGGAAACTTTTCTTGCCTCAGACCGATGTCAGACAAAGTTAATAATTGCATTTCATGTGGGAAGTAAATACCGCATAAGGATTTTCATTCCCTCTGCATTCCTTGCTTAGGCCCAGACCACGATGTCTCTGCCAGTCGTTTTTGTGCTACATTCAACAGACGCACCATTAAGCGTCGGGCGGAGTTCGCCCAACACTATTTTGGCAAAAAATGTAATTACAGTATGTCGTCGGATACTCCGACTCTAGTTTTGAGTAAAAGATGCAAAGATAACGACTGACATACGAGGTCCGTGGCTTCTACCGACACTATGCCAAAGCCTACTACAGGTGGTCCGGTTCTCAGTGAGGCGCCTAAGCAGTCCCTGACTACCGACGACACTTCATTGGCGGCATCTACTGTACCCGAGGTCGCAGGCTCTTTGGCCCACACCCCGACTACCGATACCGAAGCCACTCTTGGCGGTGAAGCTCAGAGTTTAGACAGGTCTGCTACCTCTCAAGGTGTCTTCAGGCCCTCCTCTTCTTTTTCCATCAAGGCTTTCACTAAGTCTAAAGCAGCCATGCATACTAAGAGACAAGCTCCACAGGGCCCTTCTCAAGGCCCCATGCCTAAAAAGCAGATGCTCAAAATGGCTGAGGATTTGATTACTCTTATCAGGGGCTCTCAACCCCCCCCCGGACAAAAGGCCCAGAGTGGAGGAAGAATCCCCCTCCTCGAACCAGGCCTCCATTATTTCAGAGCATTCTGATGACCAGGAACATTCATACTCCCCTTTTGAGGATTCTGATGCAGAGGAGTCCATTCCCTCTGTCTCCCCCCCTGAGGATTACTCTTTTGGGGAAACCTTGCATACCTTGAGGGAACACTTCCACTGGGAAGGCCAAGAGTACTCAGACTCCAAGAAAAGGCTTAGGGATTTCTCTTGCTCCCTCAGCACAGGCCTCTGGCTATACCTCCTGTCTTAGACATTCTAGATGATGTGTATTCGGAGGCCTGCCTTAACCCAGACTCTTTACCTCCAGCCCCAGACAAGCCTGACAGGTATTACCGGGTTCCTGACTCACACCAATTCCTATACAAAAGCCATGCGGCTGACCCAGAAACTATCTCACAGGGCCCCAAGGGAATTAAGGCCTCCACTGCTAAAAATCCATTGCCTTCAGAAAGAGATTCCAGAGCTTTAGAAAGGTGGGGGAAAAAGGTATACACCTCGGCCACCTTAACCATGAGGGCATTAAACTGCCAGTTCCATATGTTAATGTACCAACAGTTTCTGTTATCACAGTTGAGAAGCAAAATGTCACAACCTGAACAACCAGACTTGAAGGAGTTGCAGGATTTGATGCATAGTGTAGAACAAGTGGGTAAACATACCTTGCAATGTAGTTTTGATGCTTTAGAGGCCTCATGTAGAGCTGCTGTTACAGGATCAGTCATACGTAGACATGCCTGGCTCAAAGAACAAACCTTACCAGATCATGTCAAAGCTAAATTACTAGATGCCCCTCTGCAAAAAGATGTATTATTTGGTGTTAAAGCTGAGGAGGTATTAAAGAAAATGGAGGAAAAGGCAAAATCAATGCAAACAGTGAAAGATTTCCTACAGGTACAACCTCCACGTTTCAGTAGAAATTGGCCTTCCAAAAATTGGTCCTTTCCAGCCAGGGACAGACCCCAAAGAGGTAGATACAGGCCGAGGGGCAGAGGGCAATCTCAAGGATCGTTTAGAGGCAGACAATGGCAAGCTCCTACACAAAGAAGTGGTGAGGATAGTTCACAGCCATTCAGAAAGCAGACCCAATGACTTTCCCCTTTGCATGCCAAGCAAGGCTCAAATGGCAGCACCTTTAGGCGGAAAACTGGCATTATTTTCAAAAAATTGGCATATTGTCACAAAAGACAAATGGATCCTGGACATTATAAACAGAGGCTACAGATTCCATTTTCACACCCTTCCAAAAATGAGAGGCATGCGAAACCTGCCACACAATCAAAGGGCAGAGGCACAAAAACAAATTTCAGATCTCATGGACATGAAAGCTATTCAAGAGGTACCTACACAAGAACAAGGTCAAGGTTTTTACTCCAGACTATTCCAGGTACCAAGGAAGGGAAAAGATTGGAGACCTATTTTGGACCTATCCATCCTAAACACATTTTTACTCATGCCAAAATTCAAGATGCTCACATTACAGTAGCTTCTTCCCATGCTGGGCAAGGAGTCTTGGCTGGTAACATTGGACCTCAAGGAGGCATACCTGCATGTCCCAATCAGACAAGATTGCAGAAGATACCTCAGATTTCTTGCAGGTTCAACCCATTATCAATTCTCTGCATTGCCCTTTGGCTTATCTACTGCGCCCAGAGTATTCACGAAATGCCTGGCATCAGTAATTACCTACTGCAGACTTCAAGGGATACAAATATACCCATATTTGGGTGACTGCCTGATCCAAGCGGACAGCAAGCACATACTTCTGAAACATCTGGCTTTTGTAATAATGTTGTTGAATTGTCTGGGATACACAGTCAACAAAAAGAAATCAAGGCTAATACCCTCTCAAACAATAATTTTCCTGGGTGCCAACTTGGACACAAACACCCAGATGGCCTACCTCATGCCAGAGAAACAGGGGCAACTTACTCAATACTTCAGAAAACTAGCAAATTTCACCAGGCTGACTGCAAGGAAAATCCTGCAGGCTCTGGGATTCATGGCATCTTGCATCCTACTAATCCCATGTGCAAAGCTGCATATGAGGAAACTTCAATGGTACCTGAAAAACCTATGGTCTCAACACAGCCACAGTTTGGAAACAATAATACCACTGATTCCATGTTTTCAAAAGGAATTTTTGTGGTGGGCTCAAGCATGCCAAAGAAACACAGGTCTCCCATTCTGCAAGCCTCAAGCATATCAAGTCATCACAACAGACGACTCTGACTACACCTGAGGGGCGCACATGACAGATCGGTGCATTCAGGGCAAATGGTCCCAAAAAGAAAAGCACCTACACATCAAAAGGAAATGCTAGTAGTAATAAATGCTATTATAGCTTTCAAAGACCACTTATCAACTATTGATAAGGACAGACAACACCACAGTAATGTGGTACATAAACAAACAGGGAGGAACCCATTCATACCCCCTATGCAGGCTGGCCATGTCTCTTTGGAACATGGCTCTGGAATTACAAATCGAACTTCAAGCACAGTACTTGCCAGGCAAGGAAAACACGCTGGCAGACAACCTAAGCAGAAATATGACAGATCCACACGAATGGAAGTTGCATCCTCAAGTTTTTACAGAGATAATTCAAGCATGGGGCAGGCCAGACATAGATCTCTTTGCCTCCCACAAAAATCACCAATTGGCAAAATTCTGCTCAAGGACTTTTCATCCACAGGCCTGGAGACTGGACGCACTCTCTTTCAGTTGGACAACAATAACAGTTTATGCCTTTCCACCTCTTCCTCTGCTGCCCAAAGTTCTATTAAAAACCAGAGCAGACAGACCAAAGATGATTCTCATTGCTCCAGACTGGCCAAGACAACACTGGTACCCACTCCTGAGGAGCCTGACGCATTCCCCACCATGGACCCTACCTCTAATGCCTCTTCTTCTGACTCCGCATAGCTTCAAAACTCTTCACATTCAGCTGAAAACACTCAATCTGGCCGCATGGAAAATTCCTTAACTTCACAACAGACCCTACTCTCCAAGGAGGTGCAGGATGTCATTTTGGAGGCCAGAAGGCCTTCTACTAGAAAAGCTTACTCCGCAAAATGGAAACGGTTTTGTGCCTGGAATGAGAAAAAGGGCCAGAATCCTGGAATACTGAATTTACCTCAAATATTACAGTATCTAGCTGAGCTGCTAAGCAGTGGACTTTCATTTTCCTCCATCAAAATCCATGCCTCAGCCATTTCTGCAGAATACAACACAGATCCTCCTTTATTCTCTCACCCCCTCTTAAGACAGTTCCTCAGGGGGGCTAAGAATATAAAACCCCCAAGGAAACAACCAGTACCTGCTTGGGACCTCAATTTCATTCTAGAAAAACTGTCCTTGCCTCCTTTTGAGCCAGCTGCCTCAACAGAATTGCAATATTTGTCCTGGAAAACAGCCTTCCTTCTGGTTATCACCTCAGCTCACAGGGTATCGGAACTACAAGCCCTCATGGCTGTGCAGCCTTTCATCATTTTCCATCAGGACAGAGTTTCCTTACGAACCAATCCGTCCTTTATGCCAAAGGTGGTATCCAGGGTAGCTTTGAATCAGGCTATCCACTTAACTACCTTTCACCCTAATCCTCAAAACAAAGGGGAGAGACTACTACATTCCTTGGACATCCACAGACAGCTGCGTTATTATTTGGACAGAACAAAGCCTTTCAGAAAATCAGAGCAACTCTTTGTGTTCTATGCTACAGGAGCTCAAGGGAAGCCAATTTCCAAACAGACAATCTCAAAATGGATAGCCCACTGCATACGCTTTTGTTACTCTTTTCATGGCAAAACTGTACCTGCAGGCATCAGATCTCACTCCACAAGGGCCACAGCTACCTCTGCAGCTTTTCTCAGAGGGGTTCCTACCAAAGATATTTTGGAAGCAGCCATTTGGAGTTCTGTGCATACCTTTTCCAAGCACTATCACCTACCATTATACTCCAAAACTAGAGCAGGCTTTGCCACTGCAGTCTTGCAGGGCATCCTGGCTCCTAGTTCCATCTAGTGCCTACCACCCCTTTTTTAGCTTTGGGATTCTACCCATCTGTTATGACTGCAGCTGTATGCACGATGAACATAGTACAGTTTTGTACCTACCATAAATGTAGATGTTCGAGTGCTAATACAGCTGCAGTCCAGGTTTCCTTCCCCTCTTGGGACAGGCCTTTTGGCTAACACCTCCTCATACAACCTGATTGGGGTATTCATTTATGGTGTATTTGCTTGCAACTACTGTTTTTGATTATATTGCATTGCATTATTACATAAATTTATGTATTGTCTTCCTTCTGGGGGCACCTGACATCTGGGGCAAGAAAAACTGAAGAAAATGGCGTCGGCTGGTTCTTTTATACCCCTTTCGCACTGACATCAGGGAAGAAGCGACGACACCGACGCCGGACCTAGGCTTTGGAATTCGGCCGACCGAGGACCCGTCTGACGGCAGGAGAACCCCATCTGTTATGACTGCAGCTGTATTAGCACTCGAACATCTACATTTATGGTAGGTACAAAGCTGTACTTTCCTCGCTGTCGGTTTTGTGCCCTGTTCAACGCCCGAACTATTCATCGTCGGACTATCTTTGTCGCTATGTTCTTTCGCTCTCGTTCTCCATATTCCGAAATGGCTTCAATAAGCCATCAGACTACTGATTTTTCGAAAAAGCATAAGGATAAAAACAGAGACAGACCGCGTAGGTCCAAAACTGCCAACAACTCTTCTGTTAAGCTAGTTGCCAGTCCCTCAGTACTCAGTGAGGTGCTTTCGCAGCCCCTCATACCCTCTTCTGCAGATTCACAGGCCTCTACTGAGACTCATTCGGAGTCCGGTATGCTGCGAGATGCTTCTTTGACTATGGAACCTGTGGATGTCTCTACCTTGGATGGGTCCAGAGCCGCTGTGCAGGCACCAGTTTCTGAGGCTGTATTTAGGCCTTCCGATGTTCATATTAAACAAATTACTTCATTTCAAACTAAAACTACCAAATTTCTCAGGCCCAGAGTTCGCACTACGCCTAGGAAACCGACGACCAAATCCCCATGTCACAGAAACAAATGCTTAGAATGGCTGAAGACCTTATTACTTTAATTAGGGGAAGCCAGATCCCCCCTCTAAAAGACAAAGAATTGATTTTCCTTCTGATTCTTCAGATTATGAGTCTGATGACTCTGACCCCTCTGATTACCAAGACATACATTTATCTATCTGTGAGGATTCTGATGCAGAGGATTCCATTCCCTCTGCCTCCCCACCAGAGGATTTTTCTTTCGGTGAAACCCTGCATACCCTCAGAGAGCATTTCTGCTGGGAATGCCAGGACTACCACAGTCCAAAAAGCGACTCAGAGAATTTTTAAACTTGCCTCAGCACAGGCCTCTAGCTATCCCTCCTGTTCTGGAAATTGTAGATGATGTCTTCATGGAATCCATTCTTACCCCTGATACTTTGCCACCAGCTCCCAGAAAACCTGATGGGTACTACAGAATACCTGACTTTCACAAATTTCTATTTAAGAATCCTGCTGCGAATCCAGAGACCATTTCCCAGGGACCTAAAGGCATTAAGGCTACTACAGCCAAGAACCCTACCCCTTCAGACAGGGATTCTAGGGCTTTTGACAGATGGGGAAGAAGGTATACTCCTCTGCTACTCTTACCGCTTTAAATTGCCAGCTTCACATGTTAAAGTATCAGCAACATATTATGGAACTAATTAAACAAAAAATTATGTTGATTCCTGATTGTGCAGAACATACAGATTTACAAGAGTTAATGCATTCTGCAAACCAAGTTGGAAAACATTCTTTGCAGTTTGGTTTTGATGCTTTAGAGGCATCTTGCAAGGCTGCTGTCACTGGGTCTGTCCTTAGAAGGCATGCTTGGCTAAAGGAATAAATCTTGCCAGACCATGTCAAAGCAAAATTACTAGATGCTCCATTAAACCAAGAACGTTTGTTTGGCACTAAAGCAGAAGTCGTCCTTAAAAAGATGGAGGAAAAAGCTAAATATATGCAAACTGTTAGATTTCCTACAGGTACAGCCACCTAGATTCAGTAGGCATTGGCCTTCAAAAAAGTGGTCCTTTCCAGTCCCTCCCAGACATTCTCAGTCCAAACCCAGCGGCAGCAGACCACCAAGACTACAGTCTCAGGGTATGCACAAATCTAAACAATGGAGTGCTCCTACCTCTAAAACAGGGAGTAGTAAGCCACCATCCTATGAAAAAAGTTCACAATGACTTGTCCTTCATCCTTCCCAGCCTTGCCCAAGTACTTGCACTCTTAGGAGGAAAACTTGCCCTGCATGCAAAAAACTGGGAGTACATTACCCAGGACAGATGGGTCTTGAACATTGTATCCCAGGGATATAGATTCTACTTCCACTCACTGCCAACCCTAAGCAGATTGCCAGACCTCCCCCCCAAACCAGTGGGCAGAGGCCCAAAAGCAAGTACTTTCTCTTCTCAGTATCAAGGCTGTTCAACCGGTTCCAACAGAGCAAAGGGGGCAGGGTTTCTACTCCAGACTGTTTCTGGTGCCCAGAAAAGAAAACTCTTGGTGCCTTATCCTGGATCTGTCTATTCTCAACACCTTTCTGGTGGTTCCAAAATTCAAAATGCTTACTCTCCAATAGCTGCTTCCTATGCTAGCCAAGGACTCCTGGCTAGTCACCCTAGACTTAAAATAAGCTTATCTGCACATCCCCATAAGGGAATCTTGAAGGAAATATCTATGTTTCAGAGCCAGCTCTATGCACTATCAGATGCTCTTTGTGTTTCACTGTTGCAGTCATTACATTTGGGTTATCTGCCTGCAGGTAGCCCTCAGCTGGCCTGATTATCAAAATCTTGGGTCCTGCGTCGGATACTGTCTCTTCTTCCATGATGTCAGGTAGTCAGGGGTATAAAACATGCAGCCAATGCCATTACATCAGTCTTTCTTGCCGCGCGGTGCCCTAAGCAGAAGCAGTTCGCAAGTGCTGGTCGGCCGACTTCTGCAATTTTCGTTTTCGAGTTTCAGAACCGAAGTCTTCATAAAAGCTAAGGTACCCCATTGGGGATCCTATTTCTTGTTCTAAACCAATGTCAATAAAAGTTAACAATTGTATTTACCTGTGGAAAGCAAATACCTCATAAAGATTTTCATTCGTACTGCATTCCTTACCTAGGCCCAGACCACGACGTCCCTCGCTGTTGGATTTGTGCCTTATTCAGTCCTCGAACTATTTGTTGTCAGTCCATTTTTGCAGCAAACTATTTTGATACTCTGTTTAACTATCCAGAAATGGCTTCGGTAAGCCACCCGACTACCAACATTCCGAAAAAACGTAAAGATAAAGACAGAGACAGACCGCATAGTTCCAAAGCTGCCGATGACGCTTCCATCGAGCTAGTCGGCAGTTCACCAGTACTCAGTGAGACGCTTTGATACCCACTACTTCAGGTTTGCAGGCCTCTACTGAGACCCATTCGGAATCCGGTATGCTGTCAGATGCTTCTTCGACTATGGAACCTGCGGATGTCTCTACCTTGGATGGGTCCGGAGCCACTGTGCAGGCACCGGCTTCTGAGGGTGTATTCAGGCCTACTGACTTGCATAGTAAACCGACGCCATCTTCTTCTTCAAGGCCTAAAACTCTATCCATGCCTAGAAAACCAATGCCCAGACCGTATGGTCAGGCCTCTATGCCGAAAAAACAAATAAGAATGGCTGAAGACCTTATTACTTTAATAAGGGGAAGCCAACCTTCCCCCTCATAGAGACCTAGGACTGAATTTGCTTATGATTCTTCTGATCAGGATTCTGAAATTTTTGTTTCCTCTGACCACCAGGATTTACCCTTATCTACGTATGAGGACTCTAATGCAGAGGACTCTATTCCGTCTGCTTCCCCTCCAGAGGATTTCTCTTTTGGTGAAACCTTGCATACTCTTAGGGAGCATTTTTGCTGGGAAAGCCAGGATTACTCTGATTCTAAAAAGAGGCTTGGGGATTTCTTACTCCTGCCCCAACACAGGACTTTAGCTATCCCCCCTGTACTGAACATAGTTGATGATGCCTTTTCAGAATCTAGCTTGGCCCCTGACTCCTTACCTCCTGCTCCCAGAAAACCAGATAGATATTACAGGGTTCCTGACTCTCACAAGTTCCTCTTTAAAAATCCTACTGCGGATCCTGAGACTATTTCACAGGGACCCAAGGGCATTAAGGCTACTACTGCCAAAAATCCTACCCCCTGTGATAGAGATTCCAGGGCGCTGGATAGATGGGGTAAAAAGGTATATACTTGTGCAACCTTGGCCATTAGGGCCTTAAACTGACAGTTTCATTTGTTAAAGTATCAGCAGCATATTATTGAATTGCTTAAACAGAAAATGATATTGATTCCTGACTGTGCTGAAAATAAAGATTTACAGGACTTAATGCATTCTGCTGAACAAGTTGGAAAACATACTTTGCAATGTGGTTTTGTTTGACTAAAGGCATCTTGCAGGGCTGCTGTTACTGGGTCTGTACTTAGAAGGCATGCTTCGCTTAAGGAGCAGTCTTTGCCAGATCATGTTAAAGCTAAATTGCTGGCTGCTCCCTTAAACCAGGACCGCCTGTTTGGCAACAAAGCAGAATAAGTACTTAAAAAGATGGAGGAAAAAGCTAAATCCATGCAAACTGTTAAAGATTTCCTGCAAGTACAGTCTCCTAGATTTAGTAGGCATTGGCCCTCTAAGAATTGGTCCTTTCCTGCCTCTTCCAGGCCTTCTCAGTCCAAACCCAGAACCAGCAGAACACCCAGACTTCAGTCCCAAGGTATGCACAGGACTAAGCAGTGGGGGGCTCCCACTTCCAAAGAAGAGAATAGTAAGACTCCTCCCCCCATGGTAAACTGTCTCAATGACTTAACTTTAAAACTTCCAAGCCCTTCTCAACTGACTGCTCGTTTAGGGGGAAAGATTGCTCTGCAGGCAAAAAATGGGAACTCATTAACTCAGGACAAATGGGTTTTATATATAGTTTCCCAAGGATGCAGATTCCACTTCCACACTTTACCGACCCCAAACGGTTGGCCAGATCTATCCCCAAATCAGTGGGCAGAGGCTCAAAAGCAAGTTCACTCTCTCAAGTATCAGGGCTATTCAAACTGTCCCAGAAGAGGAAAGGGGACAAGGTTTCTACTGAAGAATTTTTCTGGTGCCCAGAAAAGAAAACTTATCCTATCCTGGACCTCTATCCTAAACACATTTTTGCTGATCCTAAAATTCAAGATGCTGACTTTTTACCAGTTTCTTCCTATGCTAGGCAAGGATGCTTGGTTGGCAACACTGGATTTAAAGGAAGCCTACCTGCACATCCCAATCAGGGAATCTTGCAGAAGATACCTACGCTTCAAAGCAGGCTTTGTGCACTGTCAGTACTCTGCACTTCCCTTTGGCTTATCTACTGGACCCAGGGTATTCACAAAGTGCCTGGCTCCAGTCATTGCATTTTGCAGGCAAAGAAATATTCAAATATACCCATACCTGGACGATTGTCTACTTGAGGACATACTATTGAACCATCTGGTGTTTGTACAAAAATTGCTAACGTCTCTGGGGTACCCCTTAAATGAAAAGAAGTCACATCTTGTACCCTGCCAACAAATTGCATTCCTGGGAGCAAGCTTGAACACAACTTCCCAGATGGCTTTCCTCACGCCAGAGAAACAAGTTCATTTGACAGTCTACTTCAAAATAATGGCCACAAAGACCCTGCTATCTGCAAGACAAATACTGCAAGCCTTGGGGTTCATGGCCTCCTGCATTCTCCTAATTCCATATGAGGAAACTACAATGGTATCTAAAAAGCCTATGGTGTCAACATTCTCAGGATCTAGAAGCAATGATTCCTATCATACCTTGCCTACAGGTAGAGTTCCTTTGGTGGGCAGAGGCCTGCCACCAAAACAAGGGACTGCCATTCACTCTACCCCCTGGCACCCAAACCCTAACAACAGATGCATCAGACTATGCATGGGTGGCACACTTGGCAGGGAAGTGCATTCAGGGCAAATGGAACCCAAGTCAAATGTACCTGCATATCAGTCAAAAACAAATGTTAACTGTACAGAATGCTCTGACAGCCTTCAAGGAGCACATTCTTCCAGGACAATTAATGGTAAAGACGGACAACACCACTGCCCATGTGATGCATAAACAAGCAGGGGGGAACCCACTCATACCCTCTCTGCATACTAGCCGTGGCTCTGTGGAACACAGGCTTGAGCTACCAAGTGCACCTACAGGCTAAATTCCTGCCAGGAAAGCTAAATACACTGGCAGACGAACTAAGCAGAAATCTCATGGACCCACACAAGTAGAAACTGGAACCAAAGACATTCAACATGTTGATAAACAAATGGGGGAGCCCAGAGATAGACCTGTTTGCCTCCCCCAGAACTATCAATTGGACAAATTCTGCACAAGGACTCCCCACAAACAAGCTTGGAAAGTGGATGCCCTGTCCTTCACCTGGAAAAACCTATCAGTTTATGCCTTTCCTCCTCTGCCTCTCCTCTCCCAAGGCACTACTAAAGATTAAACAGGACAAACCAAGGATGATACTGATTGCACCAGACTGCCCACGCCAACACTGGTACCCCCTCTTGCACAGTGTGTCACTGCTGACACTATGGGACCTGCCTCAGACCCCTACCCTGCTGTCCCAGCAGGAGGGCCAGATTCTGCACCCTCAGCTTAAAACCCTGAACCTGGCAGCCTGGCTAATTACCTGATCTCTCCGTTACCATCCCTCAGTAAGCAAGTGTTGGATGTCATTCTGGAGGCAAGGAGGCCTAGCACTAGAAAATCTTATGCTGAAAAATGGAAAAGATTCTGTTCCTGGAACCAAACTCAGGGGATGGGCACAGCAGCACCCAATTTACCTCAGATTATTCAATACTTAACTGAGATGCTTCACAAGGGCCTTTCCTTTTCCTCCATCAAAATTCATGCCTCAGCCATTTCAATTCATTATAACACAGAACCACCCCTCTTCTCTTATCCACTGCTCAAGCAGTTCCTCAATAGGGCCAAAAACTTAAGACCACCCAGGAGAGCCCCGACTCCAGCCTGGGACCTTAACTTTGTATTGGAAAAACTCACTCTACCTCCTTTTGAGCCAGCTGCAAATGCAGAGTTGAAATTCCTTTCTCGGTAAACAGCCTTCCTTTTAGCCATCACTTCAGCAAGAAGGGTGTTTGAATTATAGGCCCTTATGGCAGTGGAGCCTTTCATCATCTTTCATGCGGAGAGGGTGTCACTCAGGACCAATCCCTCCTTCATACCCAAGGTAGTATCCAGTGTGGCTCTTAAGCAGTCCATTCATTTGCCAACCTTCTTTTCTCATCCACAGAACAAAGGGGAACATATACTGCACTCCTTAGATGTGCACAGACAACTTAGATTTTACTTGAACAGGACTAAACCTCTCAGGAAATCTAAACAGCTGCTGGTGGCATTTTCTGCAGGGGCAGAGGGGAAGGCCATTTCAAAGCGAACCATTTCTAAATGTATAGGCCATTGCATTCATTTCTGCTATAAGCACCATGGAAAACCTGCCCCACAAGGGATAAGACCACATTCAACCAGGGCTGCATCTACCTCTACAGCCTTTCTCAGAGGTGTCCCTACCAGGGACATCCTAGAAGCTGCTACCTGGAGTTCTGCACATACCTTCACCAAGCATTACCATTTGCCAATTTTCTCTAAATCCGGAGCTGGCTTTGCCACTGCAGTCTTGCAGGGCCTTATAGCTGGTCCTAATGGTATTTAAGTTCCTCCTCCCATCCTTAGCTTTTGGAATCTACCCAAATGTGATGACTGCAACAGTGAAACACGAAGACCATAGTACAGTTGTGTACACTTATCATAAATGTAGATGTTCGAGTGTATTCACTGTTGCAGCCCTGGTTACCCTCCCTCCAGCCCCCTGACTTCTTTTGGCTATACCTCTATTCTTATTTACTATGTTTAAAGCTTTTTGGTGTATTTGCTTTTTTGTTGGCGGTGTAACCTTGTATATTTATTTAACTGCTTCCCATTATGGGGGCACCTGACATCTGGGGCAAGAAAAAACTGATGGCATCGGCTGCATGTTTTATACCCATGACTACCTGACGTCATAGAAGAAGAGACAGCATCCGACGCAGGACCCAAGACTTTGATAATCAGGCCGGCTGAGGGCTGGCTGCAGGCAGATAACCCAAATGTAATGACTGCAGCAGTGAATACACTCGAACATCTACATTTATAAGTGTACACAACTGTACTTTCTCTGCACTTCCCTTTGGCTTATCTACTGCACCCAGGGTATTCATAAAATGCCTGGCTCCAGCCATTGCATACTGCAGGCAGAGGAAAATTCAAATTTACCCATACTTGGACGATTGCCTGATTCAGGCGGACAGTTAGGAATTGCTTCTTCAGCGCATGACATTTGTAAAGAGACTTCTAACTTCTCTGGGGTATACCATCAAGGAAAAGAAATCACATCTGGTACCCAGCCAAAAGATTGTATTCCTGGGAGCAAGCTTGAACACAACTTCCCAGATGGCATTCCTCACTCCAGAAAAACAGATTTATTTGACTACTTCAGTCTACTGGCCACCCAAACCTAGCTATCTGCAAGAAAAATACTGCAAGCTCTAGTGTTCATAGCCTCTTGCATTCTACTAATTCCGTATGCAAGACTGCATATGAGGAAACTTCAATGGTACTTAAAAAGTCTCTGGTGTCAACATTCCCAGGTCCTTGAAACAATGATTCCTATCATTCCTTGCCTAAGGACAGAGTTCCTTTGGTGGGCAAAGGCCTGCTACCACAACAAGGGACTCCCTTTCATTATACCCCCCCGCCGCCCAAACACTGACAACAGACGCATCAGACTATGCATGGGGGGCTTACATGGCAGGCAAATGCATTCAAGGCAAATGGAGCCCAGAACAAATGCATCTGTATATCAATCAAAAAGAAATGTTAGCTGTACAGAATGCACTGTGCACTGATAGCCTTCAAATACCTTATCTTTCCAGGACAACTATTGATAAAGACAGACAACACCACAGTTATGTAAACAAGCAGGGGGGAACTCATTCCTACCCACTCTGCAGGTTAGCCATGGCTCTGTGGAACACAGCCTTGAGCAGTCAAGTGCAGCTGCAAGCTCAGTTCCTGCCAGGCAAACTAAATTCACTGGCAGATGACTTAAGCAGAAATCTAATGGACCCACACGAGTGGAAACTGGAACCCAAATCATTCAAGCTTCTGATTCACAGGTGGTGGGCACCAGAGATGGACCTCTTTGCTTCCCCCCAGAACCATTAATTGAGCAAATTTTGCACCAGAACTCCCCACAGCCAAGCATGGAAAGTGGATGCCCTGTCCTTTACATGGGAAAACCTCTCAATCTATTCCTTTTCCCCTCTGCCCCTCCTCTCGAAAGTTCTACTAAAGATCAAACAGGACAAACCAAGGACAATCCTGATTGCACCAGACTGGCCAATCCAGCATTTGTACCCACTTTTAAGCAATCTGACAGTAGTGCCACCATGGCACCTGCCTCAGAACCCTTCCCTGCTGTCCCAGCAGGAGGGCCAGATTCTGCATCCTCAGCTGCAAACCTTGAACCTTGCAGCCTGGCTCATCCCCTGAATGCATCACCAACAACCATCAGCAAATAGGAGCTGGATATCATCCTTGAAGCCAGGAGGCCTAGTACTAGGAAATCCTATTCAGAAAAGTGGAAAAGATACTGTTCTTGGAGCCAGTCTCAGGGAAAGGACACAACCATGCCCAACTTACCTCAAATCCTAGATTATCTTAATAGAACTGCTCCATAAAGGCCTATCCTTCCCTTCAATTAAGATTCATACCTCTGCCATCTCAGCTCATTACAATACTGAGCCCACCCCTCTTCTCTCACCCTCTGGTCAAACGGTTTTTGAGAGGAGCCAAAAATTTAAGACCCCCCCGAGGAGAGCTCCCACTCCAGCCTGGGACCTTAACTTTGTACTGGAGAAGTTCACGCTTCCCCACTTTGAGCCTGCTGCTACAGCCGAGTTAAAATTCCTCTCTTGGAAAACAGCCTTACTTCTAGCCATCACTTCAGCAAGAAGAGTTTGAGTTGCAGGCCCTTATGGCCGTGGAACCCTTCATTATCTTCCATGCGGACAGGGTTTCCCTCAGAACTAACCCATCATTTATACCCAAGGTGGTATCTAGTTTGGCTTTAAACCAATCCATCCATTTACCAACATTTTTCCCTAATCCTCAGAATAAAGGGGAAAGGATCCTGCACTCCTTGGATGTGCACAGGCAGCTTAGGTTCTACCTTGACAGGACTAAACCTTTCAGGAAATCTGACCAGCTGCTAGTCAGCTTTGCTACAGGGGCAGAGGGTAAGGCCATTTCAAAGCAAACCATCTCCAAATGGATAGCACACTGCATCCATTTCTGCTACAAACACCATGGAAAACCTACCCCACAGTGGATCAGAACCCATTCCATTAGGGCTACCTCAACCTCTGCAGCATTTCGCCGGGGAGTCCCCACCAGGGACATCCTGGAAGCTGCAACCTGGAGTTCTGTACACACCTTCACCAAGCATTACCACTTGCCTATTTCTTTCTAAATCTAGAGCTGGAATTGCTACAGCACTCTTACAAGGCCTGCTAGCCAGCCCTAATACTTCTTGACTGCCTCCACCCTTCCTCAGCTTTGTGTGTGTTGTGTGATGACTGCAACAGTGAACCACAAAGAACATAGTACAGTTGTGTACACTTACCATAAATGTAGATGTTAGAGTGTATTCACTGTTGCAGTCCTGGTTACCCTCCCTCCAGCCCCCTGAGTTTTCTATATTTTCTACCTATCCTTTTTTTGGCCATATTTTATGGCAGTGGTATTTACCTTTTACTGGAGGTCTTCCACACCATGTAATTGCTTCCTATTTTGGTGGCTCCTGACATCTGGGGCAAGAAAAACTGATGCAATGGTGTTGGCTGCATGTTTTATATCCCTGATGACCTGATGTCATGGAAGAAATGACAGCATCCGAAGCAGAAATCCCAAGACTCTGGTATTAGGGCCGACTGAGGGCTACCTGCAGGCAGATAACCCAAGTGTGATGACTGCAACAGTGAATATACTCGAACATCTACATTTATGGTAAGTGTACACAACTGTACTTTCTGCACCATACTGTGCTGGATGCTGGGGGAATCTCTTCTGCTGTCTTGCCGAACAGTACTGTGGCCATTGCAGCATGCATATCACTTCTGCAAAGTCCACGGCCAAGTCCATAATTCTCTGCTTATTGTGGTATTTCTGATGTCTGCAACAGTGGCCCCCAGTCTGACACCTCCAGCAACCAACACAGGTACAATCTGTGTGCCCTTCAAACTGAATAGCTACAGGCTTGAAGGCATTCAGTGCCTTAGGCAGACGATTCACTACAAAAGTAATTACATTACAACTGTTAATTTTTTCTGGTAAACCAAAGATGTAAAAGTTATTCTGTGCCCTGTTTTGTTCCTTCATATCGTGCACTACCTGGGTGTTCAACTGTTATAGTCAATCCCCAGAATATGGCTATTCTTTTTAGTACTCCACGTACCGTCACTCTCCTGCTTAAAGAACAAGTTCCGTTGTCAAAAACACAGGTTTATTTGGATTGTAAAACACGAAACACTCCATTCATTACAAAGTAGATGGTTAGCTTCATCTGATCTCTCAGATTTCTTCAGAACCACCATTACCAATTGGCACACCCCTTTTATACCTGATTTGGCGCCAAAAGTTTTAAAACTTTAAAAAACTTTTAAGAAACATTTATGTAAACATTTTTATAAATTAAACAATTTTCCACTATTGGAAAAACTAATTCATACATTACTAACATATCTAACTCACAAGTGGATTATCTACCCTAAATATCATTACATAAAACTTTCTTTATAAATGGGCATTTCATATTTGTTTAGTCACCCTGGTTTGATAGAAATATATGTACTAGTAGTTTGTTTGTTTACATAAATGTTTCTTAAAAGTTTTTTAAAGTTTTAAAACTTTTGGCGCCAAATCAGGTATAAAAGTGCCAATTTAATGGTGGTTCTGAAGAAATCTGAGAGATCAGATGAAAGCTTTTAACCATCTACTTTGTAATGAATGGAGTGTTTCGTGTTTTACAATCCAAATAAACCTGTGTTTTTGACAACGGAACTTGTTCTTTAAGCAGGAGAGTGACGGTACGTGGAGTATTGTAGATTGCTACAGCTTTTTTCCTTGTTCGAGCAGTGGACCCGTTTTCTGGCTTTTTTGAATTGGAAGCTTTCATTCTTTATTTTACGTTGTTATTTTGCGATGGCTGAGACCGGGTCTCCATCGGCTTCATTGGGCAGGGAGGAGTATGTACAACTACGGGCGGACGTCACGTCACTACAGTGCGACGTCAGCAGACTGTTGGAGTTGGTGGGGAAGCTCTCGGAGAGCGTGCAGCAAGGAGGAGCAGTCGGCTCCCATACGCGTATTGCACCTAGAGAAATCTCGTCTAGAAGTCACTCTAATGTGGAATATTCTGAGAATGAAGACGACATCCCGAATGGACAAGGTTTTATTAAACCTACGGGAACTCCCAAAACAGTTACCACGGATTTGGACTTGGACATTGGGGAAACGGACATCAATTTAACATCTAATGGGGATTTTACCTTTGATCTCAGTATTTTACAACAAGAAGAGGCGGCAAGAGTGGGGACTAAGCCAAAGAACAAGGCTTTACCTAGGTCATATTCTGCCTCTCTTGTCTCAAAGCCACAGCGGAAAAAAGGTACTGACATTAGTGAGAATTTTACTCTCTCATGTTTTGCTGACAGACTTAACACTAAAACTGGTCAGTACGATGTAAGTAATAACAATAAAAAAGTTAAAAAGACTTATGGTGTTAGGGATTGTTTAAACAATTTTTTTACTGAAAAAGTGGATTATTTTAACAATAATAACAATGTTGGTTTATCTGGAGATTTTACTGAGGGGAATTCTGAACCCATTAGAGAAAAAATAAATATAATGGGTAAAAAACTAAGTTTATTGAAAAGCGTTAAAATAGACAATGCATATTTGGATAAATGTTTGCAATTGGGTATTGTGCCTAAGGGCATTAGGTTTTTTAAGTTACCCTTGGGTATAAAATACACGGAAGAAAGTATATCTGAATTCAATGAGTTGTTTGATAGTTTTGGATTCAATTTTATTAAGAAAGTAATGAAATTCAACGATGAAAAAATTTCTGTTTTAATGAATGAAATTGAAGTCTTGAATGATGAAATTGTGCAAAGTGTTAATTTTGAAGACTGGCAGGACCTCTATTACAAACAATTTGTTTATGCAGAAAATAAGGCTAAAAATGTTTACAACAGGAAGGTTAAGAAATTGGAGAGGGACACTGAATTATATAAAGAACACAAAGTATACATATGGCCACGTCCAAATATAGACAGAGAAGAGGGAGATAGAACTTTCCCAAAGAGAAGTGAAAAGAGTAGTGAATATTCAAATTTTCGAGGAGGGAGATACCACCCACCACCAAAGGCAATACCAAAGGAAACATTAGAATTTAAGAAGGATTTTTTTAAGGTGAAAGGTTCAAAAAGAAATGACTGTTCAACAGATTTTGTTGTTACAACTAAGGACAGCATTAGTTGTAATTTGGGTAATACTATATCAAAGGAAGGCCACAACGTTTCAAACAATGTTGAGAGAAATCCTGTTAATTTAGAGGAGACACTATCTAAACCTGATTTTTCCAATACGAAAAGAAAGGGCCCTTTGATTTCAACCCTAGCGGGCTTCAAAGTCTATAACTATACTGAATTCTTTGTGTCTCAAGATTTTTACAATCTTTTCAGTAAGGGAATGAAATACATTCCCACTGTAAAATTTAATCTTGTTGACACGGTGAAGGAAATTAAAATATTTTGCAGAAGATTAAATTTGGCCCTACAATTTCAAGATAGGGACGATGTTTCTTCAAATAGGGCAAATTACACCACACGACTTTGCAAAAGAAGTGCTTACATACCGATCCCCCACCCCCAAATTGTTAATTTTGAGAAAATGGTAATTAAAGACATTTACAAACTAAATAGGGATATCTATAAGACTGATTCATTGAATTTTATGTTTAATGACAACCTAACAAAAGGAGAGAGAGATTGTTTACAATACATTGTGAACAACAAAAACATCAGACTTATGAAGCCTGACAAGGGTGGGGGTATTATTATTTACGATACCACCAACTACATCAAAGCTATACAGGATATTCTCTTTTTATCAAATAACTACGAAGAAGTCTCATTGAATCAAATAAATATAGGTTACCACAGGATAGACCTAGTGATTGAAGAATATTTACTGGACAATCGTATAACAAACGAGATTTACAACTTTTTGAGAACTGAGCACCCAAGATTGGCCCACATCTTCGGCATTCCGAAGATTCACAAGTCAGTAGAGACACCGCCATTTAGGCCGATCATAGCAGGTTCTAATTCCAAAACCTACAATTTGGGTGTGGCGATTGACCAGTGGACAAAGCACATTTATGATTCAGTGCCGCATCTTATTAAGGATTCCTGGGAATTTCTGAGTAGGTTAACAGGTGACGTATGGTCTGAAGAAATAACATTTTTGACAATAGATGTTCAAGATTTATTTTCTTGTATTCCATACACCACTGGTTTGGAATATTTTGAGAACAGTTTAAAAAGGTATTCAGGGTTGAGTTGGGACAAAATTACCCTAATTTTGGACATGATGGGGTTAATCTTGGACCACAACTACATTGAATTTGAAGGTGAATTCTTCAGGCAAACCAGGGAGTGGCTATGGGGCATCTTGTGCCCCCATATTCGCTAACCTGGTTATGCTGGAATGGGAAAACCTATTTCTCTTCCCAAGTGAATTCTTTAAGAGCATTTCACTATATTCAAGATTTTTGGACGACATATTTATAATATGGAAGGGCCCAAAAGAAGATATTGCAAGATTTATAGATTTTATCAACTCAAGTACTGACTTCCTGCGATTCACATATAAAAAAGAACCTCTGGGTATAGCCTATTTAGACACATTTATTAGTAATACCCCACATGGATTTAGTTCAAAGATACATAGAAAATCCACATTCTCCAACGACTACATTGAGTTTGGTAGTTGTCATCCTAAGCATATTTTCAAGAACATCTTGAAGGGACAGTGCATAAGGGCAGCAAGGATGTCATCTACGGAAGACATCATGGAGAAAGAAATTGAAGGAATTGCAAAGATGTTTATTGAAAGAAAATACCCGAGGGGGATGGTGGAAGAAGTAACACTATGGGTTAAAAAGAATTGGAATCTCAAATATAAGCCCTTATTAGGTGTCCATTTTGAATCAAAGAATAAGAAAACCTGTTTAGGAGTTAACAAAACAGTGTGTGTATTAAGATTTAACCCTTTTTCCAACATTGTGAAAGACATCCTTAAAAGATATTGGGAAATGTTAACTTCTATTGACAACATCAAAACACACATAGGGAGTGATTTGATTTGTGTATATAAAACAGCACCAAACTTGAAAAAATTATTGGAGGTACAATCAGGTAATAAAAACAAGATTTGGAGTGGGACAAAAAGTTGTGGTTGTTGCAATTATTGCAAATATATTAATGAGAACAAGACCACAACATTGGATAATTTTTCAAAAACTAGAGTGAAGAGTATCAGGGGTAATTGCAACAGTCAAAGGGTGGTGTACCTTGCTGTGTGTACCATCTGTTCCGCCTACTATGTAGGCAAAACGGAAAGAAAACTCAAGGCAAGGATATATGAACACCTATACAAAATTAGGAAAAAGGACACCAAGAATGCATTAAGCAGGCATGTAATAGACAAGGGAGAAGACCATACATTCAAGTTTTTTATAATAGACCAGGTTGAGATGACAGTGTATGGGGGTAATTGGAAAACCTTTCTATCTTATAAGGAGAGTGAGTGGCAAATTATTTGTGATGCCACAACCCCCCCCTGGTCTAAATGATTTCATTAGCATTAAACCTTTTTTATTGTTGGACCGGGTATGACAATCCTGGGATCTAACAACATATATTATTTATATTATTTACATTACAATTTTTGTATTTTTTGTATTTTTTGTAGTATGTATCAACATTTTACATTTTTTTATTTGCAAGTATTTATTTCATTTATTTTATTTTTATTTTAGAGTTGAAATAGTAAATTTTATTTTAAAACTACTAGTACATATATTTCTATCAAACCAGGGTGACTAAACAAATATGAAATGCCCATTTATAAAGAAAGTTTTATGTAATGATATTTAGGGTAGATAATCCACTTGTGAGTTAGATATGTTAGTAATGTATGAATTAGGTTTTCCAATAGTGGAAAATTGTTTAATTTATAAAAAATGTTTACATAAATGTTTCTTAAAAGTTTTTAAAGTTTTAAAACTTTTGGCGCCAAATCAGGTATAAAAGGGGTGTGCCAATTGGTAATGGTGGTTCTGAAGAAATCTGAGAGATCAGATGAAAGCGCTTAACCATCTACTTTGTAATGAATGGAGTGTTTCGTGTTTTACAATCCAAATAAACCTGTGTTTTTGACAACGGAACTTGTTCTTTAAGCAGGAGAGTGACGGTACGTGGAGTATTGTAGATTGCTACAGCTTTTTTCCTTGTTCGAGCAGTGGACCCGTTTTCTGGCTTTTTTGAATTGGAAGCTTTCATTCTTTATTTTACGTTATTCTTTTTAGTACTGCCACCCTCTAGCAATGCAAACAGAAGTAAACTCTGTGATGGCATGTTATAAATCCTGGTACTGACTAGACTAATGCAATAGTGTGATTGTTCCCACTATTTATCTGTCTGGAGCATTGCTGTACCACTTCTTGCATAGGGTCCACCTGCAGGCCTGATGGCAGCTAATGTCAAAGTGATTGGCTTCCTGTGCTTCAGCAGAATGCATACAGGCTTGCAGCTTTAATGAGGTTTTATTCAGGATCACTAATGATTTTTTTGAAATGGCATTAGCAGCCTTGAGTGTTTTGGTACCGATTTTTAAGAATAAGAGTGATGTGTAGAGCTGTAGTAACTACAGAGGGATTAAATTGATCAGTCACAGCATGAAGTTATGGGAAAGAGTAGTGGAAGCTAGATTAAGAAGGGACGTGATGATTAGTGAACAGCAGTATGGTTTCATGCCGATAAAGAGCATTACAGATGCGATGTTTGCTCTGAGAGTGTTGATCGAGAAGTACAGAGAATTTCAGAAGGAGTTGCATTGTGTTTTTCTAGACTTAGAGAAAGCATATGACAGGGTGCCTAGAGAGAAGTTGTGGTATTGTATGAGGAAGTCAGGAGTGTCAGAGAAGTATGTAAGAGTGGTACAGGATATGTACGAGGGTAGTGTGACAGCAGTGAGGTCTATGGTGGGAGTGACGGATGCGTTTAAGGTGGAGGTGGGATTACATCAAGGATCAGCTCTGAGCCCTTTCTTATTTGCAATGGTAATGGACAGGTTCACAGACGAGATCAGACAGGAGTCACTGTGGACTATGATGTTTGCAAATGACATTGTGATCTGTAGTGAGAGTAAGGAACAGGTGGAGGAGACCCTGGAGAGATGGAGATATGCTCTAGAGAGCAGAGGAATGAAGATCAACAGGACTAAGACAGAATATATGTGTGTGAATGAGAGGGAGGATAGAAGAATGGTGAGGATGCAAGGAGTAGAGATGGCAAAGGTGGATGAGTTTAAATACTTGGGGTCAATAGTTCAGAGTAACGGTGAGTGTGGAAGAGAGGTGAAGAAGAGAATATAGGCAGGATTGTGTGAGTGGAGAAGAGTGTCAGGAGTGGTTTGTGACAGATGAGTACCTGTAAGAGTGAAAGGGAACGTCTACAAGAGGGTAGGGAGACCAGCTATGTTATATGGGTTGGAGACAGTGGCACTGACAAAAAGGCAGGAGTTTGAGCTGGATGTGGCAGAGTTAAAGATGTTGAGATTTGCACTGGGTGTGACGAGGGTGGACAGGATTAGAAATAAGTATATTAGAGGGTCAGCCCAGGTTGGAAGGTTTGGAGACAAAGCCAGAGAGGCAAGATTACGTTGGTTTGGACATGTGCTGAGGAGGGATGCTGAGTATATTGGGAAAAAGATGCTAAGGATGAAGCTACCAGGTAACAGGAAAAGAGGAAGGCCTAAGGTAAGGTTTATGGATGTAGTGACAGAGGATATGCAGGTGGTTGGTGTGACAGAGCAAGATGCAGAGGACAGGAAGAAATGGAAACAGGTGATCCGCTGTGGCGACCCCTAACGGAAACAGCGGAAAAGATGATGATTAGCAGCCCTTGATACTAGCTGTTTAGTGTTACAAAAATCCATACAAGCTATCTAAAATAAACTTATTTAGAAACGTAGGTCATCACGTGTATAAAATTAGCTGCCCAGCCATTGGAACATGCCTGCACTAGTCTGTTTAGTACAATTTTAGTGAGTATTTTGAGGGATATGATACTAGCCTTCTAGTCTTCTACCTTATTGTGCCTCAGAGGTGTTTTTGCATATACTGTGTTTTGGTTTATTACTTAGCGGTTACACTGCTTTAGGATTGTCGTAGCCGAAAATATGCAGATAACAGGATCAGGGTGTTGAAGCTGGGCATTAACAACATTTCTGTGTGCTGAAAGAAAGTGACTTTTGTAATTGGCAACTCCACGTGAGCTTTATAGTATTTTGTTGCTGTGTACATTTAAAAAAATACACTATAAAAGCTCATCTTGCACTTTCCAAAAGACGTTTTCATTGACATAAAAAGTTGACGTTCTCTTTAAGTTGCCTTTTTTCCCAAAACATAGATGAACTAAATGGAAGAGCATATCATTTTCTCTCTTGAACAAACAATATAAACGTGCGCGAAGTGCATGTGGCAAGAATTAAAAAACTTACAACCGGAATATTTGTTAATAGTGCCAATGATGTAAACCAAGTCCTGTGTCAAACTGTTAGATAGATACCAAAGTGTTAATGTTTTGTCATTTGGGATTTTTATTGCTGGTTGTAGAAGTAGATCTGTACTGGAATATGTACGTCGATTACAAATAACCTTGTACTCCTCTCCACACTCACATGTGAGGGTGGTACAGAATGTTCTTCGTGTTTCACTGTTGCAGTCATCACACTTGGGATGTTCATTGTGTTTCACTGTTGCAGTCATTACACTTGGGTATCCTGCTGGCAGGCTACCCACAGTTGGCCTGAATTCCAAAGTCCTGGTCCGGCGTCGGTTGCTGTCTCCTCTGCCCTGACGTCAGTGCGCCAGGGGTATAAAAGATGCAGCCGACGCCATTTTCTTCAGTCTTTCTTGCCGCACGGTGCCCAAAGCAAAAGCAGTTCGCAAGTGCCGGTCGGCCGACTCCTGAAATTTTCAAATCCGAATTTCAGATCCGAAGTCTTCATTAAAGCTAAGTACCCCATTGGGGAAACTTTTTTCTTGCTCCAGACCGATGTCAGAAAAAGTTAACAATTGTATTTTTTGTGGGAAGCAAATACCTCATAAGGATTTTCATTCGTACTGTATTCCTTGCCTAGGCCCTGACCACGACGTTGCTAGTGCCGGTTTTGTGCTAGATTTAACCAACGCACTATTAAGTGTCGGTTTGATTTTGCCTTTCATTACTTTGGCCGAAGATTTAATTATATAATGCCGTTGGAACAGCTGACGACCGGAGTTTATAAAAAGCGCAAGGAAAAGGAAAATGACAGGCATCCGAGGTCCAAAACCGATGAGGCCTCCGCTAGGCTAGTCGCCGGTTCTCAGTGAGGCACTTTCACAGCCCCTGACGCCCGCTACCTCAGAGCCACAGGCCGCTTCCGACTCCCACGTGGAGCCAACTAGGCATCTGGATACTCAAGGTATTGGACATTTGGAAACTATTCCCTCAGATGGGTCCGGAGCTGCTGAGCAGGCATCGGCTTCTGAGGATGTTTTCAGACCTACACAGTTATATGTTAAGCCAACCTCAGCTTCAAAGGCAAAGACTAAAGCAGCTCTAAAGACAAAGAAAAGTACAGTTTTGTGCCTACCATAAATGTAGATGTTCGAGTGCTAATACAGCTGCAGTCATAACAGATGGGTTCTCCTGCCATCAGGCGGGTCCTCGGTCGGCCAAATTCCAAATTCTAGGTCCGGCGTCGGTTGTCGTCGCTTCTTCCCTGACGTCAGTGCGACAGGGGTATAAAAGAACCAGACAATGCCATTTTCTTCAGTTTTTTTTTGCCCCAGATGTCAGGCGCCCCCAGAAGGAAGGCAATACATAAATTTATGTAATAATGCAATGCAATATAATCAAAATACAGTAGTTGCAAGCAAATACACCATAAATGAATACCCCAATCAGGTAGTATGAGGAGGTGTTAGCCAATAGGCCTGTCCCAAGAGGGGAAGGAGGGAGGGAAACCTGGACTGCAGCTGTATTAGCACTCGAACATCTACATTTATGGTAGGTACAAAACTGTACTATGTTCATTGTGCATACAGCTGCAGTCATAACAAATAGGTAGAATCCCAAAGCTAAAAAAGGGGTGGTAGGCACTAGGTGGAACTAGGAGGAGCCAGGATGCCCTGCAAGACTGCAGTGGCAAAGCCTGCTCTAGTTTTGGAGTATAATGGTAGGTGGTAGTGCTTGGAGAAGGTATGTACAGAACTCCAAGTGGCTGCTTCCAAAATATCTTTGGTAGGAACTCCTCTGAGGAAAGCTGCAGAGGTAGCTCTGACCCTTGTGGGGTGAGATCTGATGCCTGCAGGTACAGTTTTACCATGAAAAGAGTAACAAAAGCGTATGCAGTGGGCTATCCATTTTGAGATTGTCTGTTTGGAAATTGGCTTCCCTTAAGCTCCTATAGCATAGGACACAAAGAGTTGTTCTGATTTTCTGAATGGCTTTGTTCTGTCCAAATAATAACGCAGCTGTCTGTGGATATCCAAGGAATGTAGTAGTCTCTCCCCTTTGTTTTGAGGATTAGGGTAAAAGGTCGGTAAGTGGATAGCCTGATTCAAAGCTACCCTGGATACCACCTTTGGCATAAAGGATGGGTTGGTTCGTAAGGAAACTCTGTCCTTATGGAAAATGATGAAAGGCTGCACAGCCATGAGGGCTTGTAGTTCCGATACCCTGTGAGCTGAGGTGATAGCCAGAAGGAAGGCTGTTTTCCAGGACAAATATTGCAAATCTGTTGAGGCAGCTGGCTCAAAAGGAAGCAAGGTCAGCTTTTCTAGAGTGAAATTGAGGTCCCAAGCAGGTATTGGTTGTTTTCTTGGGGGTTTTATATTCTTAGCCCCTCTGAGGAACTGTCTTAAGAGGGGGTGAGAGAATAAAGGTGGATCAGTGCTGTATTCTGCAGAAATGGCTGAGGCATGGATTTTGATGGAGGAGAATGAAAGCCCACTGCTTAGCAGCTCAGCTAGATACTGTAATATTTGAGGTAAATTCAGTTTTCCAGGATTCTGGCCCTTTTTCTCATTCCAGGCACAAAACCGTTTCCATTTTGCGGAGTAAGCTTTTCTAGTAGACGGCCTTCTGGCCTCCAAAATGACATCCTGCACCTCCTTGGAGAGTAGGGTCTGTTGTGAAGTTAAGGAATCTTCCATGCGACCAGATTGAGTGTTTTCAGCTGACTGTGAAGAGTTTTGAAGCTGTGCTGAGTCAGAAGAAGAGGCATTAGAGGTAGGGTCCATGGTTTGGAATGCGTCGGGCTCCTCAGGAGTGGGTACCAGTGCTGTCTTGGCCAGTCTGGAGCAATGAGAATCATCTTTGGTCTGTCTGCTCTGGTTTTTAATAGAACTTTGGGCAGCAGAGGAAGAGGTGGAAAGGCATAAACTGTCATTGTTGTCCAACTGAAAGAGAGAGCTTCCACTCTCCAGGCCTGTGGATGAAAAGTCCTTGAGCAGAATTTTGTCAATTGGTGATTTTTGTGGGAGGCAAAGAGATCTATGTCTGGCCTTCCCCATGCTTGAATTATCTCTGTAAAAACTTGAGGATGCAACTTCCATTCGTGTGGATCTGTCATATTTCTGCTTAGGTTGTCTGCCAGAGTGTTTTCCTTGCCTGGCAAGTACTGTGCTTGAAGTTCGATTTGTAATTCCAGAGCCATGTTCCAAAGAGACACGGCCAGCTTGCATAGGGGGTATGAATGGGTTCCTCCCTGTTTGTTTATGTACCACATTACTGTGGTGTTGTCTGTCCTTATCAATAGTTGACCTGGATGCAGAAGGTCTTTGAAAGCTATAATAGCATTTATTACTGCTAGCATTTCCTTTTGATTGATGTGAAGGTGCTTTTCTTTTTGGGACCATTTGCCCTGAATGCACCGATCTGTGATGTGCGCCCCCCAGGTGTAGTCCAAGGCGTCTGTTGCAGAATGGGAGACCTGTGTTTGTGGCATGCTTGAGCCCACCACAGAAATTCCTTTTGAAGACATGGAATTAGTGGTATTATTGTTTCCAAACTGTGGCTGTGTTGAGACCATTGGTTTTTCAGGTACCATTGAAGTTTCCTCATATGCAGCTTTGCACATGGGATTAGTAGGATGCAAGATGCCATGAATCCCAGAGCCTGCAGGATTTTCCTTGCAGTCAGCCTGGTGAAATTTGCTAGTTTTCTGAAGTATTGAGTTAGTTGCCCCTGTTTCTCTGGCGTGAGGTAGGCCACCTGGGTGTTTGTGTCCAAGTTGGCACCCAGGAAAATTATTTTCTGAGAGGGTATTAGCCTTGATTTCTTTTTGTTGACTGTGTATCCCAGAGAATTCAACAACATTATTACAAAAGCCAGATGTTTCAGAAGTATGTGCTTGCTGTCCGCTTGGATCAGGCAGTCGTCCAAATATGGGTATATTTGTATCCCTTGAAGTCTGCAGTAGGCAATTACTGATGCCAGGCATTTTGTGAATACTCTGGGTGCAGTAGATAAGCCAAAGGGCAATGCAGAGAATTGATAATGGGTTGAACCTGCAAGAAATCTGAGGTATCTTCTGCAATTTTGTCTGATTGGGACATGCAGGTATGCCTCCTTGAGGTCCAATGTTACCAGCCAAGACTCCTTGCCCAGCATGGGAAGAAGCTGCTGTAATGTGAGCATCTTGAATTTTGGCACGAGTAAAAATGTGTTTAGGATGGCTAGGTCCAAAATAGGTCTCCAATCTTTTCCCTTCCTAGGTTACCAGGAATAGTCTGGAATAAAAACCTTGACCTTGTTCTTGAGTAGGTACCTCTTGAATAGCTTTCATGTCCATGAGATCTGAAATTTGTCTTTGTGCCTCTGCCCTTTGATTGTGTGGCAGGTTTGGCATGCCTCTCATTTTTGGAAGGGTGTGAAAATGGAATCTGTAGCCTCTGTTTATAATGTCCAGGATCCATTTGTCTTTTGTGACAATATGCCAATTTTTCGAAAATAATGCCAGTTTTCCGCCTAAGGGTGCTGCCATTTGAGCCTTGCTTGGCATGCAAAGGGGAAAGTCATTGGGTTTGCTTTCTGAATGGCTGCAAACTATCCTCACCACCTCTTTGTGTAGGAGCTTGCCATTGTCTGCCTCTAAACGATCCTTGAGATTGCCCTCTGCCCCTCGAGCCTGTATCTACCTCTTTGGGGTCTGTCCGTGGCTGGAAAGGACCAATTTTTGGAAGGCCAATTTCTACCGAAACGTGGAGGTTGCACCTGTAGAAAATTTTTCACTGTTTGCATTGATTTAGCCTTTTCCTCCATTTTCTTTAATACCTCCTCAGCTTTAACACCAAATAATACATCCTTTTGTAGAGGGGCATCTAGTAATTTAGCTTTGACATGATCTGGTAAGGTTTGCTCCTTGAGCCAGGCATGTCTACGTATGACTGATCCTGTAACAGCAGCTCTACATGAGGCCTCTAGAGCATCAAAACCACATTGTAAGGTATGTTTACCCACTTGTTCTGCACTATGCATCAAATCCTGCAACTCCTTCAAGTGTGGTTGTTCAGGTTGTGACATTTTGCTTCTCATCTGTGATACAGAAACTGTTGGTACTTTAACATATGGAACTGGCAGTTTAATGCCCTCATGGTTAAGGTGGCCGAGGTGTATACACTTTTTCCCCACCTTTCTAAAGATCTGGAATCTCTCTCGGAAGGTAATGGATTTTTTGCAGTGGAGGCCTTAATTCCCTTGGGGCCCTGTGAGATAGTTTCTGGGTCAGCCGCATGGCTTTTGTATAAAAATTGGTGTGAGCCAGGAACCCGGTAGTACCTGTCAGGCTTGACTGGGGCTGGAGGTAAAGAGTCTGGGTTAAGGCAGGCCTCCGAATACACATCATCTAGTATGTCTAAGACAGGAGGTATAGCCAGAGGCCTGTGCTGAGGTAGCAAGAGAAAATCCCTAAGCCTTTTCTTGGAGTCTGAGTACTCTTGGCCTTCCCAGTGGAAGTGTTCCCTCAAGGTATGCAAGGTTTCCCCAAATGAGTAATCCTCTGGGGGGGGAGACAGAGGGAATGGACTCCTCTGCATCAGAATCTTCAAAAGGGGAGTAAGAATGTTCCTGTTCATCAGAGTGCTCTGAAATAATGGAGGCCTGGTCAGAGGAGGGGGATTCTTCCTCCACTCTGGGCCTTTTGTCCAGGGGGGGTTGAGAACCCCTGATAAGAGTAATTAAATCCTCAGCCATTTTAAGCATCTGTTTTTTAGGCTTGGGGCCTGGAGAAGGGCCCTGTGTAGCTTGTCTCTTGGAATGCATGGCTGCTTTAGACTTAGTGAAAGCCTTGATGGAAAAAGAAGAGGAAGGTCTGAAGACACTTTGAGAGGAGGCAGACCTGTCTACATTTTGAGTTTCACCACCTAAAGTGGCTTCGGTATCTGTAGTCGGGGTGTGGGCCGTGGAGCCTGCGACCTCGGGCACAGTAGACACCACCAATGAAGTGTCGTCGGTAGGCAGGGGCTGCGTAGGCGCCTTGCTGAGAACCGGACCACCTGTAGTCGGCTTTGGCGTGGTGTCGGTAGAGGCCGCAGACCTCGTGTGTCGGTCCTTATCTTTGTGTTTTTTAGACAAAACTGGAGTCGGAGTATCCGACGACATAATGTAGTTACATTTTTTGCCAAAATAGTGCTGGGCGAACTCCGCCCGACGCTTAATGGTGCGTTTGTTGAATGTAGCACAAAAATGACAGACCGAGACGTCATGGTCTGGGCCTACGCAAGGAATGCAGAGGGAGTGAAAATCCTTATGCAGTATTTGCTTCCCACATGAAATACAATTATTAACTTTGTCTGACCGGTCTGAGGCAAGAAAAGTTTCTCCAACGGGGTACTTAGCTTTCAAGAAGACTTCGGTTGCAAAATTTTCGTAATTTCAGGAGCTGGCCGACCGGCACTTGCGAACTGCTTCTGCTTCAGGCACCGCGCGGCAAGAAAGACTGTAGAAAATGGCGTTGGCTGGTTCTTTTACACCCCTGTCGCACTGACGTCAGGGAAGAAGTGATGACAACCGACGCCGGACCTAGACTTTGGAATTCGGCCGACTGAGGACCCGCCTGACGGCAGGAGAACCCATCTGTTATGACTGCAGCTGTATGCACGATAAACATCAAGTACAGCATTCTCCTGCACAGACTTCCATGCCTAAAAAACAGATGCTTAAAATGGCCGAACACCTAATTACTTTGATCAGGGGTTCCCATCCCCTTCCAGATAAGAGGCCTAGGCAAGAGACAGAATATGAATCTTCAGATCAGGTTTCCATTTCCTCTGATTCCTCTTCTGAACAGGGATACTCCCTTCCTCCCTATGAGGATTCTGATGCTGGAGTCTATTCCTTCAGCCTCTTCTCCAGAGGATTATTCTTTTGGGGAAACCCTTCACACCATGACAGAGCACTTTCAGAGTCCAGCCTGTTTCCTGACTCTTTACCCCCTGCACTGGTTAAGCCAGACAGATACTACAGGGTTCCAGATTCCCACAAATTTCTATATAAAAACCCTGCTGCTGACCCAGAAACTATATCTCAGAGTCCCAAAGGGGTCAATGCTTCCACTGCAAAAAACCCTGTCCCCTCTGATAGGGATTCTAGGGCACTGGACAGATGGGGAAAAAAAGTGTACACTTCTGCTACCTTGGCTGTAAGGGCTTTAAATTATCAGTTTCATATGCTTAAATATCAGCAATATTTAATGTCACTGCTAAAACAGAAAATGTTGACAAATTCTGAATGTGCAGATAACAAGGAAATGCAGGATTTATTGCATGCAGGTGAACAAGTGGGAAAACATACTTTGCAATGTGGTTTTGATTCACTGGAGGCCTCATGCAGGGCCGCTGTCACAGGTTCTGTTATTAGAAGGCATGCTTGGTTAAAGGAACAGAATCTGCCTGATCATGTTAAAGCAAAATTATTGGATGCTCCTTTACAGCATGATACTTTGTTTGGTGTTAAGGCAGAAGAGGTGTTGAAGAAAATGGAGGATAAAGCGAAATCTCTGCAGACAGTTAAGGATTTCTTACAGGTACAGCTACCCAGATTTAGCAGGAACTGGCCTTCAAAGAATTGGTCCTTTCCAGTGTCAGACAGGCCACAAAGTGGCAGATACAGACGCCCTAGAGGCAGATCCCAGCCCCAAGGCTTATACAGGCCTAAACAATGGGGTGCTTCTACCGCCAAAAGCGGAGAAGACAAATCACAGCCATATAGAAAACAGTCCCAATGACTTTCCTCTGTCAATACCAAGCACTTATCTTTTGGCAGCTCCCTTAGGGGGAAAACTAGCACTTTTTTCACAAAGTCGGCATATAATCACCCAGGACAAATGGGTCTTGAATATAGTGTCCCAGCGCTACAGGTTCCACTTTCACACCCTGCCAAAGGCAAAAGGTATGCCAGACCTGCCACAAAATCAATGGGCAGAGGCACAAAAACAAGTTACATCCCTCATGGGACATGAGGGCCATTCACCGAGTACCACAGCAAGAGCAGGGACAAGGATTTTACTCGACTATTCCTGGTACCCAGAAAGGACAAAGCCTGGAGACCAATACTGGACCTGTCTATTCTAAACAAATTTCTGTACATTCCAAAATTCAAAATGTTGACTATGCAGCAGCTTCTGCCCATGTTGGGCAAGAAGGCTTGCCTTGTAACTTTGGACCTAAAAGAGGCATACCTGCATGTCCCAATCAGACAAAATTGCAGACTATACCTCAGATTCATAGCTGGATCAACGCACTACCAATTCTCTGCACTGCCCTTTGGCTTATCTACTACGCCCAGGGTCTTCACAAAATGCCTGGCACCAGTAATTGCTTTCTGCAGACAAAGAGGAATTCAAATATGCCCTTATTTGGACAACTGCCTTATTCAAGCAGAGAACAAAGACATTCTACTGAAGCATCTGGCTTTTGTAAAAAGATTACTAATTTGCCTAGGGTACACGGTAAACGAAAAGAAATCAAAACTAGTACCCTCTCAAGAGAGAATATTCCTGGGTGCAAGCTTAAATACAACTGCCCAGATGGCTTATCTTACGCCAGACAAACAAAGGCAACTGACTTCTTACTTAGAAATGTTGGCAACAAAGACCCAGTTATCTGCAAGAAAAATTCTGCAGGATTTGGGCTTCATGGCTTCCTGCATTCTACTAATTCCATATGCAAGACTGCATATGAGGAAACTACAATGGTATCTAAAAAGTGTTTGGACTCAACATTGCCACAGCCTGGAAACATTAATTACCCTCATTCCCTGCCTGCAACAGGAGTTTCGATGGTGGGCACAGGCCTGTCACCACAACAAGGGACAGCCATTCACTCTACTCACGGCCAGGCAAACACTAACAACAGATGCATCAGATTATGCCTGGGGGGCCCACATGGCAGGAAAATGTATTTAGGGAGCATGGCCAGCAAGCCAAATGCATCTTCATATCAATCAAAAAGAGATGCTAGCTGTTCAGAATTCCCTGACAGCCTTCAAGGATCTACTTCATCCAGGACAACTGCTGGTAAAGACGGACAATACTACAGTCATGTGGTACATAAACAAGCAGGGAGGCACACATTCCTACCCCCTCTGCAGACAAGCCATGACTTTGTGGAACACAACATTGACTTATCAAGTACACCTGCAAGCACAATTCCTGCCAGGAAAGACAAATTCTCTGGCAGACAAACTAAGCAGAAATCTCAAGGATCCTCACGAGTGGAAACTAGATCCACAAATGTTCAGCATGATAACAAGGAAATGGGGATGCCCAGACATAGATCTATTTGCCTCCCCGCACAACTGCCAATTACAGAGATTCTGCACAAGGACTTATCACAAACAAGCATGGAAAGTGGATGCCCTATCATTCAGCTGGAAAACCCTTACAGTATATGCCTTTCCTCCACTGCCTGTCCTCCCCAAGGTACTCCTAAAGGTCAGACAAGAGAAGCCAAAAATGATACTGATTGCCCCAGACTGGCCACGCCAGCACTGGTACCCAATCCTAAAGAGCTTGTCTCAAGGCCCAGCCTGGACATTACCCCAAATTCCTCATTTGCTGACCCAACAAAACAATCAGATCCTGCACAGCCAACTCAGAACCCTAAATCTGGCTGCATGGCTGATAATTTAACCATTCAGAATGCACCTCTCTCTAAAGCAGTTATGGATGTTATTTTGGAGGCCAGGAGGCCCAGCACCAGAAAATCTTATACAGAAAAATGGAAGAGATTATGCGCTTGGAACCAGGCACAAGGAATGGACATGCTTGTACCAAATATTCCTCAGATTTTACAATACCTAACTGAGATACTGGACAAAGGCCTATCCTTCTCATCAATTAAGTTCCATGCCTCTGCCATTTCAGCTCATTACAATATGGATCCACCTATTTTTTTCACATCCACTGCTAAGGCAGTACCTCAGAGGGGCCAAAAACATAAGACCTCCAAGGAGAGAGCTCCAACACCTGCATGGGACCTCAATTTTGTCTTGGAAAAGCTCACACTGCCTTCTTTTGAGCCAGCCAATACAGCTGAGATAAAATACTTATCATGGAAAACAGCTCTGCTCCTAGCAATAACCTCAGCAAGAAGAGTCTCAGAGTTACAGGCACTAATGGCTATGGAACCTTTTATTATTTTTCATCTGGGCAGGGTTTCTCTAAGGACAAACCCAACATTTATGCCTAAGGTAGTGTCCAGTGTGGCTCTTAACCAAACCATTAATTTGCCTACCTTTTATCCAAACCTACAGAATAAGGGAGCGAGACGTCTGCATTCTTTGGACATACACAGACAGCTACGCTTCTACTTGGACAAAACTAAAGCCTTCAGAAAGACTGAACAACTCTTAGTGGCATATGCTGCAGGATCGCAAGGAAAAGCTATTTCAAAGCAGACTGTTTCAAAATGGATAGGCCACTGCATTCGTTTCTGCTATTCGCAACATGGCAAATCAGTGCCTAAGGGCATTAGGCCACATTCAACCAGAGCAGCAGCCTTCCTCAGAGGAGTACCAACCAAGGACATTTTGGAGGCTGCAACTTGGACTTCAGTGCACACTTTTACAAAGCACTACCACTTACCTCTTTACTCTAAATCCAGAGCAGGCTTCGCCACTGCAGTTTTGCAGGGCCTCATAGCCACTCCTAATGCTATCTAGGCCCAGCCACCCAACCTCAGCTTTGGGATTCAACGCAAGTATAATGACTGCAACAGTGAAACACAATGAACATAGTACAGTTGTGTACCTACCATAAATGTAGATGTTCGAGTGTATTCACTGTTGTAGTCCAGGTTACCCTCCCTCCATCCATCCCCCTTTCATTGCTGGGACTTATCTGTACTTCTCTATTCTATACAACCTATGTCGTGTATTTGCTTATAGATGAAGGTGTTTATGTTTATGCTTTTTTATGAGCAGAATTTTTAGCCTACCTTTTTGGGGGCATCTGACATCAGGGGCAAGAAAAACTGAAGGAAATGGCATCGACTGCATCTTTTATACCCCTGGCGCACTGACGTCAGGGAAGAGGCGATAGCAACCGACGCCGGACCAGGACTTTGGAATTCAGGCCCGACTGCGGGTAGCCTGCCAGCAGGATAACCCAAGTGTAATGACTGCAACAGTGAATACACTTGAATATCTACATTTATCGTAGGTACACAACTGTACTTTATCTGCCTGCAGAGGTAGCCCTCAGTCGGCCCGAATACCAGAGACTTAGTATTTCTGCATCTGATGCTGTCGCTCCAGGACTGACATCAGGTCATCGGGTAAAAAAAACAGGCAGCAGACACCATTACATCAGTCTTTCTTGCCGAGGAGCCCGAAGCAGAAGCAGTTTGCAAGTGCCGATCGTCTGCTACCTGAATTTTTGTTTACGAATTGAATAATACTGAAGTCTTCTAAAGCTAAGTACCCTGTTGGGGATCCTTTTTTCTTGCTGTAACCAATGTCAGAAAAAGTTAACAGTTGTCTAGCCTGTGGAAAACAAATGCCACACAGAGATTTTCATTCTTACTGCGTCACTTGTTTAGGCCCAGACCACGACGTACCTTGCTGTTAATTTTGTGCCTTGTTCAATGCCTGAACCATTCGTCGTCAGGCTCTCATTGTCGCTAAATTCTTTTGTTCTCAATCTCTGTATTTCGAAATGGCTTCAGTAAGCCATCCAACTACTGATATTCCGAAAAAATGTAAGAATAAAGACAGAGACAGACCGCATAGGTCCAAAGCGGTCAACGACGCTTCCGTTAAGCTAGTCACTGGTTCGCCTGTACTCAGTGAGGTGCTTTCGCAGCCCCTGATGGCCGCTTCAATGGATTCGCAGGCCTCTACTGAGACCCATTTGGAGTCCGTTATGCCGCGAGATTCTTCTTCGACCATGGAAGCTGTGGATGTCTCTACTTTGGATGGGTCCGGAGCCACTGTGCAGGCACCGGTTTCTGAAGCAGGTCTTTGCTCAACCGATGTTCGACTCAAACCAACAAATTTTTTATCTAAAACTACCAAGTTTTTTAGGCCTAGAGTGCGTGCTATGCCTAGAAACCCGACGACCAAAGCGCCTGCACCTACTCCCATGCCACAATGACAAATGATTAAAATGGCAGAAGACCTTATTACGCTGATTAGTGGAAGTCTGCCTTCCCCTGCTAAGAGGAAAAAGAGTCCAGTCCCCTGCAGCTTCAACAGACCAGGAGTCCGATGACTCCGAGGTATCTGATTTATGAAGACATGCCCTTATCTGCTTATGAGGATTCAGATGCAGAGGAATCCATTCCCTCTGCCTCCCCTCCAGAGGATTTTTCTTTTGGTGAAACCTTACATACTTTGAGAACATTTCCTCTGGAAATGCCAAGACTATCCTCAGTCCAAAAAGAGACTCAGAGAATTCCTAGATTTGCCACAGCACAGGCCTTTAGCAATACCCCCTGTCCTGGAAGTTGTTGGTGATGTTTTTATGGAGTCCAGTCTTACTCCTGATACTTTACCTCCTGCCCCTAGGAAACCAGACCGATACTACAGAGAGTACCTGACACACACAAATTTCTTTTCAAGAATCCTACTGCTGATCCAGAGATCATTTCCCAGTGGCCTAAAGGTATCAAGGCAACTACAGCCAAGAATCCCACCCGTTCGGACAGGGATTCCAGAGCTTTGGATAGGTGGCGTAAGAAGGTATACACCTCTGCAACTCTTGCTATTAGGGCACTGAATTGTCAGTTTCACATGCTGAAGTACCAGCAACATATTATGGAACGTATTAAACAAAAAGTGGCTACCTTTGCAGACTGTGCAGAAAATAAAGAATTGCAGGAGCTTATGCACTCTGCAAGCCAAGTCAGCAAGCATACTTTGCAGTGTGGCTTTGATGCCCTAGAAGCATCTTGCCGGGCAGCAGTCACTGGTTCTGTACTGAGAAGACATGTTTGGCTCAAGGAGCAGACTTTGCCAGACCATGTCAAATCAAAGTTACTAGACGCTCCTTTGAACAAGGACAGTTTGTTTGGCACCAAAGCAGAAGAGGTTCTTAAAAAGATGGAAGAAAAACCTAAGTCTGTGCAGACTGTTAAAGAATTCTTACAAGTGCAACCCCCTAGATTCAGTAGGCATTGTCCTTCCAAACACTGGTCCTTTCCAGCCCCCTCCAGGCCATCACAAGCCAGACCCAGGGGAAACAGACCATCCAGACTACAGTCTCAGGGTATGCAGAGATCTAAGCAATGGAGTGCCCCCACCCCCAAAGCAGGGAGTGGTAAGCACCTCCTTACGGAAAAAAACTTGCAATGACTTCTCTACTCCACTCCCCATCCCTGCCCAATTGCTGGTGCCCCTAGGAGGAAAACTTGTCCTTCATGCAAAAAACTGGACGTCCATCACGCAAGACAGATGGGTCCTCAACATTGTATCCCAAAGGTAAAAAATTTTACTTTCACTCACTGCCAACCCCAAGAGGATTCCCAGACCTTCCTCCAAACCAGTGGGCAGAGGCTCAATGCCAAGTTCTTTCCCTGTTCTCCATCAGAGCTATTCAGCCGGTTCCAGTAGAACAGATAGGTCAAGGATTCTATGCCAGACTCTTCCTAGTACCCAGAAAAGAGGGCTCTTGGCGCCCAATCCTGGATCTTTCAATTCTCAACACCTTCCTGGTGGTACCAAAATTCAAAATGCTTATCCTGCAACAGCTTTTATCTAGGCTAGCCAAGGATGCCTGGTTAGTCACCCTAGACTTAAAAGAAGCCTATCTGCACATCCCTATAAGGGAGTTATGCAGGAGGCATCTCTTTTTCAGGGCCAGATCTATGCATTTTCAGTTCTCTGCACTTCCTTTTGGCTTATCCACTGCTCCCAGAGTATTCAGAAAATGCCTGGCTCCAGCCATTGTCAACTGCAGATAGAGAAAATTTCAAATTTACCCGTACTTGGATGACTGCCTGATTCAGGCAGACAGTCAGGAAATGCTGCTGCAGCACCTGACATTTGTAAAAAACCTTTTAACCTCCCTGGGGTACACTATCAATGAAAAGAAATCAAAACTATTCCCCAATCAAAAGATTGTATTCCTGGGAGCAAGCTTGGACACAGCATCCCAGATGGCATTACTTACTCCAGAAAAACAAGCCTATCTGACAGGCTACTTCACTCAAATGGCCACCAGAACCCAGCTGTCTGCAAGGAAAATCCTGCAGGCCCTAGGGTTCATGGCCTCTTGCATCCTACTAATTCCATATGCCAGACTGCATATGAGGAAACTTCAGTGGTACTTAAAAAGTCTTTGGTACCAACATTCTCAGGACCTGGAAACTGTCATTCCTATCATACCTTGTCTAAGGACAGAGTTTCTTTGGTGGGCAGCAAACCACAACAAGGGACTTCCCTTTACTCAACCCCATGCTGCTCAGACCCTAACCACAGACCAATCAGACTATGCCTGGCGGGCACACCTGGACAAGTGCATTCAGGGCCACTGGAACCTAAGTCAAATTCATCTGCACATCAACCAAAAAGAGATGCTAGCTGTGTAGAACACCCTGACAGCTTTCAGATACCTACTCTTTCCAGGACAACTTCTAATAAAAACAGACAACACCACAGTTATGTGGTACATCAACAAGCAGGGGGCATCCCACTCTTAGCCACTCTGCAGGATAGCCATGGCCCTGTGGAACACGGCCTTGGACATGCAAGTCCATCTGCAAGCTCAATTCCTGCCAGGCAAACAAAATTTACTGGCAGACGACATAAGCAGAAATCTCCTAGACCCACATGTGTGGCAATTGGAGCCCAGCACCTTCAACCTTCTGATTCAGAAATGGGGGACCCCAGAGATGGATCTCTTTGCCTCCCCCTACAACCACCAACTCAGCAAATTCTGCACCAGGAACCCTCACAGTAGGGCCTGGAAAGTGGATGCCCCTTCTTTTCAGTGGGTAAATCTCTCAGTCTATGCTTTTCCCCCTTTGCTCCTTCTCTCAAGAGTATTACTCAAGATAAGACAGGACAGACCAAGGACAATTCTGATTGCCCCAGACTGGCCACGACAGCACTGGTACCCACTCCTGCGCAGCCTGTCACCGGTGCCACCGTGGCACCTACAGCAGAACCCAACCCTGCTCTCTCAGCAGGAGGGACAGATTTTGCATCCACAACTGCAAACCCTAAATTTTGCAGCCTGGCTTATTCCTTGGATTTTCCCCCAGCAGCCCTAAGCAAACAGGTGCTGGATGTCATTCTTGAAGCCAGAAGACCCAGTGCAAGAAAATCCTATGCTGATAAGTGGAAAAGGTACTGCTCCTGGATTCAATCTAAAGGAGAGGACACAACTTTACCCTCCCTGCCTCTAATCCTGGATTACTTAACAGATCTGCTCCACAGAGGCCTGTCCTTCTCCTCCATTAAGATACGTGCCTCAGCCATTTTGGCTCATTACAACACGAAGCCACCTCTCTTCTTGCACCCTCTTATCAAACAGTTCCTGAGAGGGGGCAAACAAATTAAGGCCACCTAGGAGAACACCCACCCCTGCTTGTGACCTTAATTTTATAATGGAAAAGCTCACATTTTGCCCCCTTTGAACCTGCGGCATCAGCAGAGTTAAAACTCCTCTCTTGGAAAACAGCCTTTATTCTGGCCATCACTTCAGCTAGAAGAGTGTCTGAGCTACAAGCACTTTATGGCTGTGGAACCCTTCATTATTTTCCATGCTGACAGGGTTTCCCTCAGGACTTAACCCTTCCTTTATGCCTGAAGTGGTGTCCAGTGTGGCTCTAAACCAATCCATCCATTTGCCAACTTTCTTCCCTAATCCTCAGAATAAAGGGGAAAGGATCCTGCATTCTTTGGACGTGCACAGACAGCTTAGATTCTACCTTGGTAGGACTAAGCCCTTCAGAAAATCTGACTAGTTACTAGTTAGCTTTGCAACAGGGGCAGAGGGCAAGGTCATTTCAAAACAAACAGTTTCCAAAAGGA